>NC_091950.1:118226962-118826962 GCF_031021105.1 Erythrolamprus reginae
TTCATCTTTCTTTCCCTCTCTCTCTCCATCCCTCTTCCTTTCTCTCTTCCTTCCTTCCTTCCTCTCTTTTTTGCTCTTTCTCTCTCCCTCCTTCCCTCCCTCTATGTCTTTCCCTCTCCCTCCTTCCCCCCTCTTTCTCTCTCTCTTGTTTTCTTTCCCTCTCTTTCTCTCTTGCTTTCTTTCTCTCATTCTCTCTCCCCTCCTTTTTCTCTCTCTATCTTTCTCTCTCGTTCACCACGCCGGCAACAGAGAGAAAAAGAGAGAGAGAGAGAGAGAGAGAGAGAGAGAGTGAGTGGAGGGCACCGTTGTCTTTGTCTCCGCCCGGCTCTGCAGCTAAGAGGCAGCAACGGCTCCGGCAGCAGGGAAAAGTCGGCCGGGCTTCGGGAATGCCTGCCCTGCCTCTACTGCAGCCCCCTTGCTGGAAGTCTGGGACGAAAGCGCTCCCAGCAAAGGGGCTGCGAGAGGGGTGGGGCGGGCATTCCCGAAACGGACAGAGAAAGTCCTCTCTCGCAGCGAAAGTGCTCCCAGTCAGGGAGCTGCAAGAGAGGGCTTTCTCCGTCCATTTCGGGAAAGCCCGCTCCGCCCCTCTCACAGCCCCCTGGCTGGGAGCGCTTTCATCCCGAGGAACTGAAGCCGCAGCCACAGCTGCCGCAGCGAGAGAACTCGCGCCCCAAGGCAGGGGCGGCGGAGGAGGAGAAGGGGCGGATCGGATCGGGCGGAGGGCAGGTCCGAGAGGCCAGGAGCGCGAGGGGGCCGGAGGCACCATGGAGAGGCAGGGGCGGCCGCAGCTCCCTTCTACTGCCCGTCCCTCCCCGCCTGCCCCCCCCCCCCCCCCCCGCGCAGCTTACAGGGAATGGTGCTGATGGATATGGCTTTCGGATGGATACGGATGAGTTTCTAGCATGCTGGGGCCTGGTGCCAGTCCATGGACCAAGGGTTGGGGACCCCTGTGTTGGAAAACAACTCATTTCATTACAAATAAATCTTCCTTGTGGTACTGAATTAATTTCTACTGTGGATTGTTTCTACATTCTACTGTACTGTACTGTACTCTATTCTGTTCTATCTTACTCTGTTCTGTTCTACATTTCTCTACCTGTCCCTTTACTTTGATAATTCAGAAAAGAGTACATATGCAGAATAAAAAATATTTTCACTTTGATAATTCAGAAAAGATTACCTATTCAGAACAAAGAATATTGTCATATTGTTCCATGATTTTAGTGAATTGTCATTTTAGTTCTGTTATGCAGCCATATAGCTAATAGAATAGATAGACAAATGAGATATTTGCAACAGGACCTTTTTAAAAAGTGTCGTTTGTAATACTGGAATTATTTTAAAATGTTAATAATAATACGTTGCATGGACTGTGACATGCTGCCATGCAATAGCCATTTCATAGTTTGAAACCTAGGAGAACTTAGCCTCAGAAATGTATTGTCATCATTTCTGCTTGTGTGAGAAGCTGAAAAACAGATTTAATTGTTCAAGAAGCAGACAGCATGGGATCACAGCAATGGGACATCGATGTGGGAATAGCACTCAAAAGCCAATCTATCCCAAACATAATTAAAAAGCAATTTTGGATTGTCTTCACTTCTTCTGCCTTGAAATGATAAAGTTAAGAGACAAACCCTCTACAGTGGCTGTCCATACATATACATACGGAGCAGAGATGGGTTGCTACTGATGTGGTAGCTGACTGAGCACCGGTAGTGGCCGCCAGATTGCGTAATTTGCACGTGACTGCTCCGCTGCCAGTCCTTTGGGCACTGCCATCTTTTCTTCTTCAATTTTTTGTATTTTTTGTTTTCTGCGCATGCGCAGAAGCAAAATCTCACGAGGGGCCACTCACGCACTTGAGATTTTTGGACTTTTTGCTTCTGTGCATGCATGGAAGCAAAAAATTGCCAAAATCTCTCTTTCGTGCACAGGGGTGGGCTACTACATGGACGGGGGGAATGCAGTGGGGTAGCAAAAGTGGAGCTCCACCCCAGAGCACCCAATTTGCACTGAAAGATGTTGAAAGAAAATGCAGGGCGTCCTGCATAAGCCATGGCCACAGTGTGGTATGAAAAATTTTGGCAGCCCTTCACTGCTCGTGCACACCCCCTCATGAGATTTTGGCATGTTTTTGCTTCCTGCATGTGCACGGAAGCAAAATCATGCTGGGGATGCACGCCTGCATGTGTGCCTAGTGCACATGTGCACACAAAACTTTACCGGTAGCAGGAGGTAGGAGCAATCTGCTTCTGATATGGAGGAAGCTGATGATGACTTACAAATAAACTTTGAAGTCAGGCCATCTGCTGATTCAGGAAAGAGGTTTTGCTACCTTGCACATCCCCAACCTTCTCTTTTGAAAGACTGGCACATCCTAGCACAGTGATGGTGAACCTTTTTTGCCTCTCATGCAAAAAGGGTGTGTGTGTGCAAGGGTGGGCAGCAGGCAGGACGGGGTGGAACACAGTTCCACCAGCGGAAATGAAGATGCATGCTCAGCTCCAGCTGATCGGCAGCTGTCACTTCCTGGATTACTGGTCTCGGCTTGGCTCTCCTTTTTTTCCCTGCTGCTGCTGCTGCACTCCTTGCTTTTTTCCTCTTTCCTTCCTACTGGCTTCGGACGAGCTTCCCTCTCTCCTGCCCAGCTCCCCTCCAGCCTCACATGGCCACCTCCCGCCTGAGGTGCAAGCAGAAGGCGTGGGTGGAAGCAGCGCTGGAAGCATTTATGCTTCTGGTAGCACACGTTCACCTAGCTACCCAGCCTGAGGTAGAGTGAGTTTCCGCTAGTTCAGACCAGTTCCCTAGAACCGGTAGTGGGAAATTCTCTCCACTTGCTGAACCAGCAGTGAAGGCCAGCTGGACACATCCCTGAACCAGCTCTCTGGCTTGAAATCCATCCACCAGAGCCAAATTTACACAATAATAATAATAATAATAATAATAATAATAATAATAATAATAATAATTTATTAGATTTGTATGCCTTCCCTCTCCGAAGACTCAGGGCGGCTCACAACACGATAAAAACAGTATTATGTTTATGTTTATGTTTATTTAGATTTGTATGCCGCCCCTCTCCGCAGACTCAATACAGGCACAAATCTAATATTTTTTTTAAAAAACTAAGAAAAAACTAAAAACCCTATCATAATTAAAAACCAAACAGCACATACATACCAAACATAAATTATAATAAGCCTGGGGGAAAGGTGTCTCAAATCCCCCATGCCTGGCGGTAAAGGTGGGTCTTAAGTAGTTTACGGAAGACAAGGAGGGTGAGAGCAATTCTAATCTGTGAGGGGAGTTGATTCCAGAGGGCCGGGGCCGCCACAGAGAAGGCTCTTCCCCTGGGGCCCGCCAGACAACATTGTTTAGTCGACGGGACCCGGAGAAGGCCAACTCTGTGGGACCTTATCGGCCGCTGGGATTCGTGCGGTAGCAGGCGGTTCCAGAGGTATTCTGGTCCAATGCCATGTAGGGCTCTGTGCAGGCACAGACCACTTTAACCTGGGAGCGATGGGGGCGCACATGCACACTTTTGGCGCAGCCCCGAACCAGTAGGGAAAGTAAGTAGAAACCACCCATCTACATGGTTTTAAAATATACATCAATAGTTGTCGTGCACATTTAAAAAATGTTCTAAAAAGTAGCTTTTTTTAATAAGTGCATGACTTCCTTTTATTCCCCAAAGTTAGATGGATATATTTCTATTTGTGAGGAAAGAAAAGCAGTGAAGAAACAGTTAGGCTTAATTGCCTCTTACATAATTCTTACCAAAGATAAACGATTGGTGACATTTCTGGTGGAAAATATAATTAACTTACTTTCAAACACCTGTTTTCAGAAACTTTTTTAAAAAAAATACATCCAATTAAAAGAGTTTTTTTCTCCCCAAAGTAATATCTGAGGAAGCTAACAAAGGGAAAGAATGTGAACATACAAAACCCAAGAAGATTGCAATAAAATAAAAATATTTACCAAAGTAGCAGAAAACAAACAGAATGACTAAAAAGAGCCAAGCAGACAAACTAAGCGTTCTCCCAAGCCATCCCAAATACAACAGCACATAGTGATGTCTCCTGTCTTCTCAAAATCTTCTGTATCTCGGTGACTGAGTTCCTGAATGGCTTCTGAGGATGTAAACAAGCAGGGGATTATTATTTTCCTGCATAGAAAGAAGCAAAGCTTTTTTCAATATCCTGGCCATTTCATCCTTTGAATCCAGTCCTTTGAACTACTAGATCTTTTGAACTGGCATTTTAGAAGCCAATTAAGAAGCCACTTTTCACATTTTATGTTCCAGGAAGAGAAGCGCTTCTATTTATTCCTCAATAAATCTAACTTGAAGTTAGCTTGACATTCATTTTATTCTGTGCTCTTTGTCTTGGATCAACCAACATGCACTTAGGAACTAGATTAGATTAGATTAGATTTATTGGATTTATATGCCGCCCCTCTCCACAGACTCGGGGCGGCTCACAACAATGGCAAAACAGTACATAATGACAAATCCAATACCCACCAATCCAATTACAATTTTAAGCTAAAAAATTCATAAAAACAACCCCAGAATATATAAAAACAAGCACACAATCAATCAAACACCAGAACAACATGGGCAAGGGGGAGATGTTTCAGTTCCCCCATGCCTGACGGCAGCGGTGGGTTTTAAGGAGTTTGCGAAAGGCAAGGAGGGTGGGGGCAATCCTAATCTCAGGGGGGAGCTGGTTCCAGAGGGTCGGAGCCACCACAGAGAAGGCTCTTCCCCTGGGTCCCGCCAGACGACATTGTTTAGTCGACGGGACCCGCAGAAGGCCAACACTCTGGGACCGAACTGGTCGCTGGGATTCGTGCAGCAGAAGGCGGTCCCGAAGGTATTCTGGTCCAGTGCCATGAAGGGCTTTATAGATCATAACCAACACTTTGAATTGTGACCGGAAACTGATCGGCAACCAATGCAGACTGCAGAGTGTTGGAGTAATATGGGCATACTTAGAGAAGCCCATAATTGCTCTCGCAGCTGCATTCTGCACGATCTGAAGTTTCTGAACACTTTTCAAAGGTAGCCCCATGTAGAGAGTGTTACAGTAGTCGAGCCTCGAGGTGATGAGGGCATGAGTGACTGTGAGTAATGACTCCCGGTCCAAATAGGGCCGCAACTGGTGCACCAGGCGAACCTGGGCAAACGCCCCCCTCGCCACAGCTGAAAGATGTTTCTCTAATGTGAGCTGTGGATCGAGGAGGACGCCCAAGTTGCGGACCCTCTCTGAGGGGGTCTATAATTCTCCCCCCCCCCCAGGGTAATGGACAGACAGATAGATTTGTCTTTGGGAGGCAAGACCCACAGCCACTCCGTCTTATCTGGATTGAGTTTGAGTTTGTTGACACCCATCCGGGCCCCAACAGCCTCCAGGCACCGGCACATCACTTCCAACTAAGAAATTAAGCAACAATTTCACTGCCTTGCACTGGAGAAGGAAACCTGCTCTATCAGAATGACTGCCATATGAGCCCTATTGTTGCGCCCATTTTGAAAAATAGCAAGCCTGACACCTGTCAGTCAGGTTTCAGCAGATAACATTTCTGCCTCTATAAAAGTCATGAGAACTCTGGAATAACACACCCCATACCCTGTGATAATAAATGGTTCCAGGAACAAACAATCAAGTCCATAGCAGTAAAAGTGTTAGTAGCACTCTGTATGCAATAATGTGCTCCCTGTGTATATTTATGTCAACTTGTTTAACGCCTCTCTGTGCATAAAAGTGTATTATAGGTTGTGTCCTTTCCTACTTTAGCTTATTTTTGCACTCAGTAATTTGGGGTGAAGCAATGAGGAACTGGCTTTAATGCTCATTGCTGTACCATATTTCAAAAAATATATTGTATTGAAAGCTGTCATGTTGTTGAATGTGAGAGCAAATAAAATTTATAATAAAGTTAAAAAGCATAACTGAAGGCACTTCTTCGCAGCACTGTTTCCATTCCCAAATCCCTCACAAAACATTTGCAGTGATTTGCACCATAAGCCACTTGGCATTCTCCCTCCAGCTTTCCAATAGGGATGTACACTTAAAAAAAAAAGAAAGAAAGATTAGTTCCTCAGTCTCTCACCCCAAACTTTGAGCAATAAACCCACCTTACCCCACTTTCCAGGCAAAATAGGAAAAAGCAGAATCATTGTCTATTCCCCTGCCGCTACTATATTTCCAGTAAGTATTATGTACTTTTTTCTTGCTGTTTACAAAAAGAGATCTGAATAGTTAGAAGGGAAAGCCACCATACCATGAATCATACCACATTTTTATTTCTCTTTAAAACTTTTGCAAGTTGCGATGATATCAACCATTTTGCAACTAAATCTTTTAATAATAATAAGAAGAAGATCTTAAGCATAAAACATATCAGGAAAGACTTATTGAACTCAATCTGTATAGTCTGGAGGACAGAAGGGAAAGGGGGGACATGATCGAAACATTTAAATATGTTAAAGGGTTAAATAAGGTCCAGGAGGGAAGCGTTTTTAATAGGAAAGTGAACACAAGAACAAGGGGACACAATCTGAAGTTAGTTGGGGGAAAGATCAAAAGCAACATGAGAAAATATTATTTTACTGAAAGAGTAGTAGATCCTTGGAACAAACTTCCAGCAGACGTGGTAGATAAATCCACAGTAACTGAATTTAAACATGCCTCGGATAAACATATATCCATCCTAAGATAAAATATAGAAAATAGTATAAGGGCAGACTAGATGGACCATGAGGTCTTTTTCTGCCATCCGATTTCTATGTTTCTATGTTTCTATGGTAATAATAAAAGCCCAGCATTTTTCCTTCACAGTATGGTTGATGCTACAGTTCAACTGTAAATGATTTGATGTCATGAGAACAATGATGTGAAGAGTGCAAAAAGACCTGTTCTTCTTCTTTCCAAATCTCCAACTTCTCTTTTTCCCCTTTTCTTTCTTTTTTTAAACAAGTGCAGTTCTACTATTTACCTAATAATTGGAAATTATACAAAATGGAGACTATTCAGGAACTTGGACTGAAACCCTCAATCTTAGGAGGTTGAATAATTGAAATAATTGAATAATAATATTGCAATTGAACTTTAAGAAATAAAATAGAAAGAGAAACAGGGAGCTTGTAAATTAGAATTATTATCATTCCGGCTGGATTTTGAACTAGTAACACTTGCTGTTTGAGAGTAACACTGACTATACTCTAATGTAAAGCAAAAATCTGAAAGGTACTAGAAATCATTACAGGCATAGACTCAATGGGAAAATGTGTGGCTTTCTGTGCAAAGCAGCCAATATACTGCTAAGATTAGTCTGCAACAAGGTACAGTGCTCCAGTCAAAACTAACTAAAGGCCTGGAGGTAACCAACAAGGGGAAATGGATTTTGGATGGGATTAAGAGAAATAACCCTGAAGTTTTTTGGGATGGGAGTAGGATACTTAAAGGTGAATGGTGTTATCCGTTTCTGCCTTTCAGCAACAAGCCCCTTGTTATAATCTGAACAATATGCATATGCACTACATTTCTCATATGTATAAGAAAGCAACTTTCAGGTGTATGGACTTCAATTCCCAGAATTCCCCAGCCAATATGGCAGTTGAAGTCCATACATCTGAAAGTTACTCAGGTTGAGAAATTCTAGTGTAAGATCTTTGTATCACATTCCTGCTTCAAAGACTCTGTTTTTTCTCTTTCCCTATGTGCAAATGATTACATGAAAGTTGCATTTCCTTGAAGTTGCCATGGAAATTGTTCTGTATCCCTCATGACCATGTGCGTAGCAAATGAATGCCAGGTAACTGACTGTTATTCATATCCCCTAAAAGTTTAAATGAGCAGCATATACTGAATAGCACTACCAATAACTGGCATTGTGGACAGGAACGTCTGCACAGGATATGGGCTAGAACAGTGATGACTAACCTTCTCTGGTTTGTGAGCCAAAAGGTGTGTGTGTGTGTGCACTAGCATGAACGCACATGCCCACACCCATTCCCTATCCCCATGCATGTGCATTCCCCATGCTGACTCCTACGCATGCACACAACTCCTCCCACTCCCATGCATGCACCCAGGCCTCACTGAAACCTGGGATGGTGAAAAACCAGCCAAATGGCAAACCAGAAGTTTGGGGAAACGGACTTCCGGTTTGCCAATTGTGCTGTTTTTTGCACTATGGATGCTTCAGTGAGGCCTGTGCCTCATGTGTCTGTTTTTACAAACTTCTGGTTTGCCTATTGGGCCGTTTTTCACACTACGGGGCTTAATGAAGCTTCCATGAAGCCTCCAGAGTGCAAAAACCAGCACAACAGGCAAACCAGAAGTCTGTTTTTCTGAACTTCCAGTTTGCCCATTGGACCATTTTTCACACACCAGGACATTAGGGAAGGCTGTTTCACCCTCCAGAGTTGTCAGTGAAGCTTCCCCGAAGCCTCTGGAGAGCAAAACAGCCTTCCCCAAGGCTGAAAATCAGCTGGCGCTCTGGAGCTAACCGGACAACACATCGTGTGTCAAGCTGCCAGTCAGAATTCAGACAAATAAAACTCAGAGTCCTTTTATAACAGTTCAAAAGTGAATTTATCAAAATCAGAAGTTGAAGCATCGAAAGAAAAGCAAAGTCTGAAAAAATGGCTCAATACAAGCATATATTAAAACCCTTATTCCACCCCCTTTTGGGATTTTGCCCAATCCTTATTGTCCAGAATCATCAGGTGGTACATGTTACCCTTCACGTCACTCTTCCACCTGGTACCTAGGAAAATGAAACTCTCTTCCTGCACTCTTCCCAACCCACCCTTCTTATCTAACCCACCCCATCTCTATGACAACCAAGCGAAAGATTGCAGCAGCATAGCGAAGGTTGACATTGTGTATCTTCCAATATGGCTCCACATGCTTCCTGTGGCACGTGTGCCATAGGTTTGCCATAACTGGGCTAGAGCTTCCAAATTCTAGATCAGAGATCCCAAAGAAGGTCATGGAGAGCAACAGGGTTAAGATCTTGTGCAACCTTCAGATCCAGACAGGCAGGTACTAGTCAATCAATCAGAACTCACGGTAGTGGACAAAAAGCAGAATGCAGCAGTGATGATAGATGTAGTGACAGCAACATTAGGAAGAAGGACGAAATTATTTCTTCATAATGCAGAAGTACCATGGCCTCAAGGAAGAACTAGAGAGGATGTGGATAAGGGCCAATGGTGATAGAAGCATGCAGTGACCTAAACATAGAAACATAGAAACATAGAATATTGACGGCAGAAAAAGACCTCATGGTCCATCTAGTCTGCCCTTATAGTATTTTCTGTATTTTATCTTAGGATGGATATATGTTTATCCCAGGCATGTTTAAATTCAGTTACTGTGGATTTATCTATCACGTCTGCTGGAAGTTTGTTCCAAGGATCTACTACTCTTTCAGTAAAATAATATTTTCTCATGTTGCTTTTGATCTTTCCCCCAACTAACTTCAGATTAAGTTGGGAGAGTGGCTTCAACAGGTTCCAGGAACAACATCTCAGCTCTCTGTTAAGAAGAGTGCAGTGTTAAGAAAAGCTAAAATATTGTACAGAATTCTTAAATGCCCAAGCGTCCGATAGGACTTGAAATATTCATTCACCTTCTTTCCTTTTTGTTTTATTTTTCACTGGGCATTAATTATCCCTCATCAAGTGTTTGCTTCCTGCCCCATTTCTCCTTATTACAAGATAACGGTAAACATTCATTCTTCCTGGAAAAGCCAGAAATTGTTGGTTTGAGGAACAGCTGCACCCCTCTATCCATCACCTGTTTTGACTCACTACCTGTCTTTGAGATCACACTTTTTAAAGCGAAGCCCAATGTGTAAAAACTTGCTGCCATGGAGACAAAGAAGTGCAGCTGGGAAGAAAATGGAACAACAGAAATAAGAGCCTGCCTGTCCTACTTAGGAAAAGAGCACAACCCTGAATGGGAATATTTTGCATAGACTGGAAAATGAAGGCATAGGTTTATAAACATCTAGTGGAATAAATTGGCTCCTCTTTTTAAAGCAACAGTCATGAAGGAAATTCTCTTTGGCATTCAATGACTGAGTCTGAAAAGAATAGGAGAGGGTATTTTTAAATGTTCAAGCTCTAGAAGCCAGATGCAAGGGAAATAAGGGAAACGAGAAAGATATAAAACATGGATCTGGGTGGCAAACAAAAAGATAGCTTCTACAGAGAATGAAGGGAGCCTTGCACACAGCTCAGTCAACCACCAAAGAACCTTTTGACAGAGAGATAAGCAACCCTTCAGTCCAAGGGCAGATTGGTTTTACCACTTTTACCATTACTACCGATGTGCTGTGCACAGAGCTTCGGCTGTGTTATGGGCATGCATGCGCTATGCGTGTGCATCCCCAGCCTTTTTTTTTTTTTGCTTCTATGTATGAGCAGGAAACAAAAAAAGTATGGAAATATTCTGATTGAAATCTTGTGAGGGGATGCACAGAGGCAAAAAATAGTCAAAATCTCACGTGCATGCGCATCCCCTCACAAGATTTTGCTCTGCGCATGCGCAGAAGCAAAAAAATATGAAAAATTGAAGAAAATAGCACCGGTGGACTTACCCGCCGGTGCCTTTTGCAGGAGGGTCGGGACGACACCAGACACATGGCCGCCGCCATCTTGGATCTCGGCTGAAGTCTTGCGAGATTGCGAGACTTCGGCCGAGAATCAGGCCAGGTTGGCCTGATTGCTGACGTGTCCGGGCGGAGCTTGCCAGCCCTATAAAAGGGCGTGCAGGCCCGGGTTCAGCCTGTTCGCCTGGACTACGTCAACAGAGCAGACACTTGGCTGTCTGCTCTTGGAGCCTTTTTCGGCGGCCGCGTGGAGTCGGCCGTCACTTTGGAAGCCTCGTCGGAGGCTTGGGGCGACTGTTGCTCGTTCCGAGCAGCTGGGGAAAGACCCTCTTCGGCCCGTCCGTGGCCTGTGGTTTGCCCCTGCGTCAGCGAAGCTGCACGCTCGGTTAAAGAGGGGTTTGCGATAGCTGCGCTCCCTGCTCCAAACAAGCTTGTCCGGCTTGGCCCCCCCCCCTAGTAACTCATCCCTCGGGATGGGGGGATCGCTGGGGGGGTACTCGGTCGCGCGCTCCCCCCTGAGTGCCTTGGCAGCGGTTTCAGTGGGCCGTCAAAGGGGGGGGCAGGGAGCGTCTGGCCCTGCTCCTCCTCGGGTTTGAGGAGGGCGACGTTGGTCAGTTTTGGCTCCCCTTGGATAAAAAAAATTAGAAAAAATTAGAAACATATATAATAATAATAATAATAATAATAATAATAATAATAAAATAAAATAAAAATAAAACGGTAGCGGCACCTCTGCTACTTCTCTGCCTTCCCAGGCAGGGTTCCCTCTGTCATTGTTTACAAAAATAAAAAATAAAAAATAAAAATAAAAATAAAAGGGCCAGGGCCCTTGTGGCTCTGGCCCCCTGTTTTAAACAAGAAACACATATCATTGTGAATGCTGCAATAAATTATCACATACTAGCATTAAAGCCTTGAATTTCTACTCCTGGTAGATAAATTCAAACTGTCAGGCACCGGCCCGTCCAGTGGCAGGGCCATGGAGGATGTGTGGGCCTTCGGCTCGGGCTAGGTGAGTCCAAATGAGGCTCGGGGGGCGGGAACCCCGATTTGGGCGTTGCCTGACCCGAGGGGAACAGGGCTGCCCTGGGAGTCTTATACCCCCTTCGGGCAGGTCAGGTTACAGTCATCCATTCCGCTCCTCCCTCTACCCGGTCAGGCCTTTGTCCGGCTGGGTTTTTTGGGACTGGGTTTAATTTTTTGGGGGGTCTCCGGTGGGCACCTGTAACCAGGTGTGGTCCCCGCCGACTCTGGCTATGGCTGCTCAGGCCCCTTGGACGGCTTTTCCGTTGGGGCCTGGGGCATCAGGGGCAGGGGCTTAAGCTCCCCCTGCTTGCTGGGGATGAAGGGGCTCGGCCCAATTAATATTTCTGTCCTTGGGGGGTTGGTTGAATAAACTACCACCCTCGTTTGAGAGCGACTGCTCTCTTGCAGCGATTCTTTGAGGGATTTAGGATCCCTTCTATAGGGGTTTAGGAGAGCCTTCATGTCCGGCAACCTGGACAGGTTGCAGGTCATGCGGATAAGGTTAGAGGTTTGATAAAGGAAGAGGTGGTGGGGAGGGCAGGGTTCTGGGGCATTTCCTGGTACCGCCCTCCCCGAATATTAGGGTGTGCCCGTTTGGGGTGATCACCAAGAAAGGCGAGTGGTGAATTTAGGTTGATTCACCGTTTGTCTTTTTCCACAGGGGAGTCAGTGAATGTATGCATTCCTGATGAACTTTGTTCAGTCTGGTACACATCCTTTGATGCGGCCATGGCCGTGGTGAGGAAGTGTGGGGTCGGAGCCCTTATGGGTACATGCGACATTAAGTTGGCATTCCGGCTCCTCCCCATACACCCAGACGACTTCGAGCTGTTGGGCTTCCATTTCGAAGGTGGTTTTTATGTGGACAGGGCTTTACCCATGGGTTGCTCTGTCTCATGCTCTCTTTTTGAGAGCTTTAGCACCTTCTTGGAGTGGGCGCTCAGGAGGCGCAGTGGTCTGGGCTCGGTCATTCACTACCTTGATGATTTCTTGATGGCGGGGCCTGCGCGTTCGGAGCAATGCTTTGCTCTAATGCGGGACTTCGAAGCCCTTTGTGCTCAGTTGGGGGTGCCTTTAGCCTCTGCGGAGACCAATGGCCCCGCCACCAAGATTACCTTCCTTGGTATTGAATTGGAGTCAGGGGAGCAATCTTTTAGACTGCCCCTGGACAAGTCGATTAAAATCAGGGGTAAGCTCGATGCGGTTCTGGGCTGCAGGAAGGTCACTCTTCGGCAGCTCCAGGAACTAGCTGGGATACTTAATTTTGCCTGCCGGGTCTTCGTGCCGGGCAGGGCCTTTTCTAGGAGGTTATACGCTGCGATGAAGGGGCTCCGTTTGCCCCATCGTCGTACCCGCTTATGCGCAGGGGTCAGGGCTGACCTCCGCGTGTGGCGGGAGTTTTTAGACCAATTTACTGGGCTGTCTTTTTTGAGGCACGAGCTTCTTTGGAAGCTGAGTTGCAGCTCTGCTCCGATGCCGCGGGGACTTGTGGTTTTGGGGTAGTGTGCGGTGACCAGTGGCGCTGGTCGGTTTGGCCTCCGGAATGGAGTGCCTCTTCGTTGGTTAAGGATTTGACGTTTTGGAGTTCATCCACTTGATAGTGGCCCTAGAGCTTTGGGGTGAGCAGTTTAGGGACAAGACTGTGCATTTTTGGTGTGACAACCTAGCGGTTGTCCATGTTGTGAACGCCCTGTCCTCTAAGAGTGACAGGGTCCTGCGGCTTGTTCGCCATTTTGTGCACAGGTCCTTGTCCCTAAACACATTGTTTTTTGGCTAGGCATGTCCCTGGGTTGGATAACGGGGTCGCTGACGCCTTGTCCCGTGGTCAGTTGTCCAGGTTTCGGACCCGGCCAGAGGCTTTTCCCGACCACCTTTGGAGCCTGAGTGGGCTCCTGGGCAGTGGAGAGTAGAGGTCTGCTGGGCTACGGCCCTCTCATTGGTGCCTGGCACTCTGGGGGGCTTAGCAGCAGGCAGGTGACGAGTTCGTGGATTTCAGGCAGGATACGGGTTACCCCTATAGCTGGCCTGCCCCAGTTGTGTACCTGGCCATATTTGTGTCCAGCTTAGGCAGCGTGGCCTTTCAGTTAGGATTTTGAGGTCCAGGTTGGCCGGCCTTGCCTTTTGTCTAAGGCGGGGGTGGGTTATTGATTTACGGTGACTTCCGCATTGTGTGGATGCGGGAAGGCTGGGCCAGGGCCTTATCGCAGGCTGCCAGGTCATTCCGTGCCTTCCATTTCATTGACTTCATTAGGTGGGTTCTAGTGTACAGGGTTTGGCCAGGCCAAGTATGGATCCCGCCGATTAGGGAACGCTCGTTCCGTAGTGGCGCTGCCACTAGTGCGGTCACGGCGTTCTCGATACGGAGGATTCGGGGACATCGACCGCCGGCAGTCAGCGGCCTGTTTTAGGGTACGAACGGCCGGTTGAGGGTCCGGGGTAAGATCTTAGGCCAGGTTCCCCTTTGGTCCCCTTCTATTTAACCCCGCCAGGACGTGACCGGCGGTGTTGCTTTGGGTCATGGAGCTCCCGCCGACCACTCAGCAACAAGGTACCGCCGGGGGGGGACCCTGCCGTCGTGGTGGCTGGGTCATTGTTGTCTGGCTGGGGAGAAGGGGGGTGCGGTGGTACGGGTGTTTCTACCGCTATGGCTGGGAGGGCGGCATCCCATTGCTGCGCCCAGGTGGTCCTGGGAGGGCGGCATCCCATTGCTGCACCCAGGTAGTCCTGGGAGGGCGACATTCCATTGCTGCGCCCAGTTGGTTCTGGGAGGGCGGCATCCCATTGCTGCGCCCAGTCGGTGCCAGGGGCGGCATCCCATTGCTGTGCCCAGAGGTGTGCTGGGAGGGCGGCATCCCATTGCTGCGCCCAGTTGGTGCTGGGAGGGCGGCATCCCATTGCTGCGCCCGGATGTGTGCTGGGAGGGCGGCATCCCATTGCTGTGCCCAGTTGGTGCTGGGAGGGCGGCATCCCATTGCTGCGCCCAGTTGATACTGGGAGGGCGGCATCCCATTGCTGCGCCCAGGTGGTACTGGGAGGGCGGCATCCCATTGCTGTGCCCAGTTGGTCCTGGGAGGGCGGCATCCCGTTGCTGCGCCCAGGTGGTGTTGGGAGGGCGGCATCCCATTGCTGCACCCAGTTGGTGCGGGGGGCGGCATTCCATTGCTGCGCCCAGGTGATGCTGGGAGGACGGCATCCCATTGCTGTGCCCAGTTGGTCCTGGGAGGGCACCATCCCATTGCTGCACCCAATTGGTTCTGGAAGGGTGGCATCCCATTGCTGCGCCCAGTCGGTGCCAGGGGCGGCATCCCATTGCTGCGCCCAGAGGTGTGCTGGGAGGGCGGCATCCCATTGCTGCGCCCAGTTGGTGCGGGGGGCGGCATCCCATTGCTGCGCCCGGATGTGTGCTGGGAGGGCAGCATCCCATTGCTGCGCCCAGTTGGTCCTGGGAGGGCGGCATCCCATTGCTGCGCCCAGTTGGTTCTGGGAGGGCGGCATCCCATTGCTGCGCCCAGTCGGTGCCAGGGGCGGCATCCCATTGCTGCGCCCGGATGTGTGCTGGGAGGGCGGCATCCCATTGCTGCTCCCAGTTGGTGCTGGGAGGGCGGCATCCCATTGCTGCGCCCAGTTGGTACTGGGAGGGCGGCATCCCATTGCTGCGCCCAGGTGGTACTGGGAGGGCGGCATCCCATTGCTGTGCCCAGTTGGTCCTGGGAGGGCGGCATCCCGTTGCTGTGCCCAGGTGGTGTTGGGAGGGCGGCATCCCATTGCTGCGCCCAGTTGGTGCGGGGGGCGGCATTCCATTGCTGCGCCCAGGTGATGCTGGGAGGACGGCATCCTATTGCTGCGCCCAGTTGGTCCTGGGAGGGCGCCATCCCATTGCTGCGCCCAGTTGTTTCTGGGAGGGCGGCATCCCATTGCTGCGCCCAGTCGGTGCCAGGGGCGGCATCCCATTGCTGCGCCCAGAGGTGTGCTGGGAGGGCGGCATCCCATTGCTGCGCCCAGTTGGTGTGGGGGGCGGCATCCCATTGCTGCGCCCGGATGTGTGCTGGGAGGGCAGCATCCCATTGCTGCGCCCAGTCGGTCCTGGGAGGGCGCCATCCCATTGCTGCGCCCAGTTGGTTCTGGGAGGGCGGCATCCCATTGCTGCGCCCAGTCGGTGCCAGGGGCGGCATCCCATTGCTGCGCCCAGAGGTGTGCTGGGAGGGCGGCATCCCATTGCTGCGCCCAGTTGGTGTGGGGGGCGGCATCCCATTGCTGCGCCCGGATGTGTGCTGGGAGGGCGGCATCCCATTGCTGCGCCCGGATGTGTGCTGGGAGGGCGGCATCCCATTGCTGCGCCCAGTTGGTGCTGGGAGGGCGGCATCCCATTGCTGCGCCCAGTTGGTACTGGGAGGGCGGCATCCCATTGCTGCGCCCAGGTGGTACTGGGAGGGCGGCATCCCATTGCTGCACCCAGTTGGTCCTGGGAGGGCGGCATCCCATTGCTGCGCCCAGTTGGTCCTGGGAGGGCGGCATCCCATTGCTGCGCCCAGTCGGTGCCAGGGGCGGCATCCCATTGCTGCGCCCAGAGGTGTGCTGGGAGGGCGGCATCCCATTGCTGCGCCCAGTTGGTGCGGGGGGCGGCATCCCATTGCTGCGCCCGGATGTGTGCTGGGAGGGCGGCATCCCATTGCTGCACCCAGTTGGTGCTGGGAGGGTGGCATCCCATTGCTGTGCCCAGTTGGTACTGGGAGGGTGGCATCCCATTGCTGCGCCCAGGTGGTCCTGGGAGGGCGGCATCCCGTTGCTGCGCCCAGGTGGTGTTGGGAGGGCGGCATCCCATTGCTGCGCCCGGATGTGTGCTGGGAGGGCGGCATCCCATTGCTGCGCCCAGTTGGTGCTGGGAGGGCGGCATCCCATTGCTGCGCCCAGTTGGTACTAGGAGGGCGGCATCCCATTGCTGTGCCCAGGTGGTACTGGGAGGGCGGCATCCCATTGCTGCGCCCAGTTGGTCCTGGGAGGGCGGCATCCCATTGCTGCACCCAGTGGGTCCTGGGAGGGCGGCATCCCATTGCTGCGCCCATTCGGTGCCAGGGGCGGCATCCCATTGCTGCGCCCAGAGGTGTGCTGGGAGGGCGGCATCCCATTGCTGCGCCCGGATGTGTGCTGGGAGGGCGGCATCCCATTGCTGCGCCCAGTTGGTGCTGGGAGGGTGGCATCCCATTGCTGTGCCCAGTTGGTACTGGGAGGGTGGCATCCCATTGCTGCGCCCAGGTGGTCCTGGGAGGGCGGCATCCCGTTGCTGCGCCCAGGTGGTGTTGGGAGGGCGGCATCCCATTGCTGCGCCCAGTTTGTGCGGGGGGCGGCATCCCATTGCTGCGCCCGGATGTGTGCTGGGAGGGCGGCATCCCATTGCTGCGCCCAGTTGGTGCTGGGAGGGTGGCATCCCATTGCTGCGCCCAGTTGGTACTGGGAGGGCGGCATCCCATTGCTGCGCCCAGGTGGTCTTGGGAGGGCGCCATCCCATTGCTGCGCCCAGTTGGTTCTGGGAGGGCGGCATCCCATTGCTGCGCCCAGTCGGTGCCAGGGGCGGCATCCCATTGCTGCGCCCAGAGGTGTGCTGGGAGGGCGGCATCCCATTGCTGCGCCCAGTTGGTGTGGGGGGCGGCATCCCATTGCTGCGCCCGGATGTGTGCTGGGAGGGCGGCATCCCATTGCTGCGCCCAGTCGGTCCTGGGAGGGCGGCATCCCATTGCTGCGCCCAGTTGGTTCTGGGAGGGCGGCATCCCATTGCTGCGCCCAGTCGGTGCCAGGGGCGGCATCCCATTGCTGCGCCCAGAGGTGTGCTGGGAGGGCGGCATCCCATTGCTGCGCCCAGTTGGTGTGGGGGGCGGCATCCCATTGCTGCGCCCGGATGTGTGCTGGGAGGGCGGCATCCCATTGCTGCGCCCGGATGTGTGCTGGGAGGGCGGCATCCCATTGCTGCGCCCAGTTGGTGCTGGGAGGGCGGCATCCCATTGCTGCGCCCAGTTGGTACTGGGAGGGCGGCATCCCATTGCTGCGCCCAGGTGGTACTGGGAGGGCGGCATCCCATTGCTGCGCCCAGTTGGTCCTGGGAGGGCGGCATCCCATTGCTGCGCCCAGTTGGTCCTGGGAGGGCGGCATCCCATTGCTGCGCCCAGTCGGTGCCAGGGGCGGCATCCCATTGCTGCACCCAGAGGTGTGCTGCGAGGGCGGCATCCCATTGCTGCGCCCAGTTGGTGCGGGGGGCGGCATCCCATTGCTGCGCCCGGATGTGTGCTGGGAGGGCGGCATCCCATTGCTGCGCCCAGTTGGTGCTGGGAGGGTGGCATCCCATTGCTGCGCCCAGTTGGTACTGGGAGGGCGGCATCCCATTGCTGCGCCCAGGTGGTCCTGGGAGGGCGGCATCCCGTTGCTGCGCCCAGGTGGTGTTGGGAGGGCGGCATCCCATTGCTGCACCCGGATGTGTGCTGGGAGGGCGGCATCCCATTGCTGCGCCCAGTTGGTGCTGGGAGGGCGGCATCCCATTGCTGCGCCCAGTTGGTACTGGGAGGGCGGCATCCCATTGCTGCGCCCAGGTGGTACTGGGAGGGCGGCATCCCATTGCTGCGCCCAGTTGGTCCTGGGAGGGCGGCATCCCATTGCTGCGCCCAGTTGGTTCTGGGAGGGCGGCATCCCATTGCTGCGCCCAGTCGGTGCCAGGGGCGGCATCCCATTGCTGCGCCCAGAGGTGTGCTGGGAGGGCGGCATCCCATTGCTGCGCCCAGTTGGTGCGGGGGGCGGCATCCCATTGCTGCACCCAGGTGATACTGGGAGGGCGGCATTCCATTGCTGTGCCCAGTTGGTCCTGGGAGGGCGGCATCCCTTTGCTGCGCCCAGTTTGTGCAGGGGACGGCATCCCATTGCTGCGCCCGGATGTGTGCTGGGAGGGCGGCATCCCATTGCTGCGCCCAGTTGGTACTGGGAGGGCGGCATCCCATTGCTGCGCCCAGGTGGTACTGGGAGGGAGGCATCCCATTGCTGTGCCCAGTTGGTCCTGGGAGGGCGGCATCCCATTGCTGTGCCCAGTTGGTCCTGGGAGGGCGGCATCCCATTGCTGCGCCCAGTTGGTTCTGGGAGGGCGGCATCCCATTGCTGCGCCCAGTCGGTGCCAGGGGCGGCATCCCATTGCTGCGCCCAGAGGTGTGCTGGGAGGGCGGCATCCCATTGCTGCGCCCAGTTTGTGCGGGGGGCGGCATCCCATTGCTGCGCCCAGTTGGTACTGGGAGGGCGGCATCCCATTGCTGCGCCCAGGTGGTCCTGGGAGGGCGGCATCCCATTGCTGCGCCCAGGTGGTGCTTGGAGGGCGGCATCCCATTGCTGCGGCCAGTCGGTGCCAGGGGCGGCATCCCATTGCTGCGCCCAGAGGTGTGCTGGGAGGGCGGCATCCCATTGCTGCGCCCAGTTGTTGCTGGGTGGGCGGCATCCCACTGCTGCGCCCAGGTGGTACTGGGAGGGCGGCATCTTGTTGCTGCACCCAGGTGGTACTGGGAGGGCGGCATCCCATTGCTGTGCCCAGTTGGTACTGGGAGGGCGGCATCCCATTGCTGCGCCCAGTTGGTACTGGGAGGGCAGCATTCCATTGCTGCACCCAGGTGGTACTGGGAGGGCAGCATTCCATTGCTGTGCCCAGTTGGTCCTGGGAGGGCGGCATCCCATTGCTGCGCCCAGTTGGTGCAGGGGACGGCATCCCATTGCTGCGCCCGGATGTGTGCTGGGAGGGCGGCATCCCATTGCTGCGCCCAGCTGGTGCTGGGAGGGCGGCATCCCATTGCTGCGCCCAGTTGGTACTGGGAGGGCGGCATCCCATTGCTGCGCCCAGGTGGTACTGGGAGGGCGGCATCCCATTGCTGTGCCCAGTTGGTCCTGGGAGGGCGGCATCCCATTGCTGCGCCCAGTTGGTCCTGGGAGGGCGGCATCCCATTGCTGCGCCCAGTTGGTTCTGGGAGGGCGGCATCCCATTGCTGCGCCCAGTCGGTGCCAGGGGCGGCATCCCATTGCTGCGCCCAGAGGTGTGCTGGGAGGGCGGCATCCCATTGCTGCGCCCAGTTGGTGCTGGGAGGGCGGCATCCCATTGCTGTGCCCAGTTGGTACTGGGAGGGCGGCATCCCATTGCTGCGCCCAGGTGGTCCTGGGAGGGCGGCATCCCGTTGCTGCGCCCAGGTGGTGCTGGGAGGGCGGCATCCCATTGCTGCGGCCAGTCGGTGCCAGGGGCGGCATCCCATTGCTGCGCCCAGAGGTGTGCTGGGAGGGCGGCATCCCATTGCTGCGCCCAGTTGTTGCTGGGTGGGCGGCATCCCATTTCCGTGCCCAGATGGTGCTGGGAGGGCAGCATCCCACTGCTGCGCCCAGGTGGTACTGGGAGGGCAGCATCTTGTTTCTGCACCCAGGTGGTACTGGGAGGGCGGCATCCCATTGCTGTGCCCAGTTGGTACTGGGAGGGCGGCATCCCATTGCTGCGCCCAGTTGGTACTGGGAGGGCAGCATTCCATTGCTGCGCCCAGGTGGTGGGTCTTGCACCTCGGTGCAAGGACCTGTTTGGGCCTAGGGGTCTACTTTAGATCTGCCAGGCTCGCGAAGCCTGCGGTGGCTTCGCACTGTGGGGCCCACCACGCAAGTGGTGTGGTCGAGATCCTCCCAAGGATCACTTGGTGGGACGCCATTTCCCTTAGGGCCCTTCACCGGGTTAGACGGGGAGTTATTAAGGCCCTGGGTACGGTAGTCAGAGAGTTGGGCAGGGTGGTAGTGGCCCATCCCTGCATCACCATAGATCAGCTGTGACTTTACCTGGCTGCTGGTCTTCCTCTGTCAGAACAAGGGAACACCATTTTTCTTACAGGACCTGCAGTGGTCTCTGCGTGAGCTGGCGCAGTTAGAGGGGGGAGTCGGGGGGCCAAGATAGAGATCTGACCCCCGCTCCGTGGCAGGTTAGGGGCGGAAAACTGGGTGGTGGTTTAGCAACTGCGTGTTCTCCATTGGGCATCTCTGGGGATGATTGACAGGTTCTCTTCAAGCTTGTGGTGGAAGGGACCTGAGCAGTTGGGGGGAACCTGTCTTTGGGTCCCGCACCTTTAAGTCCCCTGTTAGGGGTTAGCCGGCGGGACCCCCCTCATGCAAGTGCATGGCAGGGTCTCAGGTGAGGGAGGGGTCCCTCACATGGACTAGCATGGAGCTACGCCCATATGTTGCCCAGGAAGTTTATGTGACGTCATATTCCGCCCCGGAAGCAATTGTTTGACCCTGCAGGTCCATTGTTTGGGTCATAGTTAGATATGTTAATTTATGCTAATTTAGTTGAATAAATTATGCTAATTTCATTGAATAAAAATGACCCAGTTTAAATCCAGCTCTTGTGTCCGTGTCATTACTCCGTCTCTTCTGCAAAAGATGGTGGCACCCATAGGACTGGCACCAGTAGTGGTCATGCACAAATTGTGCAATCTGGCGGCTGCTAGCTGGTCCCCTACCGTACCAGTAGCAACCCACTACTGCTTCAGTCTATGCATATCAGACCCCATTCTTAAAACCCACCTCTGCCGTCAGGCATGGGGGAACTGAGATATTCTTTCCCCAAAAGCCTTACAATTTACGCATGGTATGTTTGCATGTATGTTTGGTTTTATAATAAGGGTTTTTTTAGTTGTTTAGTATTGGATTGTTACATGTTTTGGGGGTTTTTTTTGTTTTTTGGTCACTGTAGTTAGCCGCCCCAAGTCTGCGGAGAGGGGCGGCATACCAATCAAATCAAATCAAATCACATCACATCACATCACATCAAATCAAATCAAATCAAATCAAAAAATAAATAAAAATAAAATATCTTGCAGGATGTGGCCACTCATATTTCTTTTACCTGAAATGAACCGGAGGCTCCTTGTACCTCTTTCTCCCAGGGTGCTCCCTACCAGTCCTGCTTACCTTTCTCCTCCTGTTCCCCACCTCCACTTGCCAAAGAGATGCACACACTCCTGTTTCCACTTACCCACTCATTATAGCAGTCGAATTGCTAATGTGCTAAATATAACCATCCATAACACTCACTCATGTGCTCTACTTTTGAGTGGCAAACAAAGAGAACGTGAAAGGAGACAGATGTTTTATACTTTTACTTTGGTGCTATATTTTTAAAGGTAATATCAATCAAAGGGATAACAGGCTGTGAGAAGTTCCTTATAATTGATTAGCAAATGTAGCAGGGGTGAAATGCTCCCGGTTCACCTGTGCCTGTCAGTTGTCAGAGAGCAAGTTGCAAAGGGAATGCGAGGCTCCGCCTACCCACCTGGATGCCGCCATTTGGGTTCTTTTACCCTCTGCGCATGCATAGAACACTTTGCACATTTACTTTACTGTAACGCTCTCTACATGGGGCTCCCTTTGAAAAGTGTTCGGAAACTTCAGATCGTGCAGAATGCAGCTGCGAGAGCAGTCATGGGCTTCCCCAGGTATGCCCATGTTACACTAACACTCCGCAGTCTGCATTGGTTGCCGATCAGTTTACGGTCACAATTCAAAGTGTTGGTTATGACCTATAAAGCCCTTCATGGCATCGGACCAGAATATCTCTGAGACCGCCTTCTGCTGCATGAATCCCAGCGACCGATTAGGTCCCACAGAGTGGGCCTTTTCCGGGTCCCGTCAACTAAACAATGCCAGTTGGTGGGCCCCAGGGGAAGAGCCTTCTCTGTGGCAGCCCCGACTCTCTGGAACCAGCTCCCCCCAGAGATTAGAACTGCCCCTACCCTCCTTGCCTTTCGTAAACTTCTCAAAACCCAACTTTGTCGTCAGGCATGGGGGAACTGAGATATTTCCCCCGGACCTATACAATTTATGTATGGTATGTTTGTAGGTATGTCTTTTTAATAATGGGGTTTTTAAATATTTTAAATTGTAAATTATTAGATTTGTCATGAACTGTTTTATTGTATTGTGAGCCGCCCCGAGTCTACGGAGAGGGGCGGCATACAAATCTAATAAATAAATAAATAAAATAAATAAAATAAATCTGAGCGGATGGGCAGAGCGTTGTGCTGCCTTTGCGACAGACCCTCCAAAGATCAATAGGCACAAGCGAACCAGGAGCATTTCATCCCTGAAATGTAGAATAAAAACTAGCAGCATTGTAGATTGCTGAAGAGATGTGGACAATGTGGGAAGTCCATATCCAATGACTCCTCAGTATTGCATGACCTACTAACACACTAATAACAAAGGCAGCAGTAGAGCAGGGCTGTCAAACTCATGGCCCGTGGGCCAGATGCGTCACATGCTGGCCCCTCCCCTCCCAGTTTAGTGAGAGCGAAAAAATCCGATACATCATGTGATGCTGCTGTGATAACACATGTTTGACACTCCTACAGTGGATTATACTGTAAAGAATTTATGCTATATCTATCTTAATCTATCAGTGTGCTTCTCTCCATCTAGGAGACAAGAGGCTGCTTATTATGAGGTCATTTGGTTCTGTCTTTATTTTAAGGCATTCACAGAGAGAGGGAGAGAGGGAGAAAGCGATCAAGTACTTGGACTCTTTTCCTGAAATGATGTAGTTAGCTAAGTGCTAAGCTTTGCCTGCCCCCTAATGCATTTCCTGTAAGTAAAAGTCATTTTCATTATATTGATAAAACCTGTTTCACTCATCATTGTTCAAGTCAAATTCCTATCCTATGCTCACCTCCAATAGATAACTTACGCATTATTGTTTGTTTGTTTATTCATTTTTTCAATTTCTATGCTGCCCATCTCCCCAAGGACTCTAGGCAGCTCACAGCGAAAACACAAAACATCAATAATAGTACTAAAACCTCTAAAAAACAGTTTAGAAACAGTTTACAATGCAACAATGAAGCTCCTGCATACTGTTCATGGCCAGATCTCACTGGTTACTACCATAGGATCAACAGCTCCAGGCTTGTCGGAAAAGCCAGGTCTTTATCGCTTTCCATAAGGCCAATAGGGTGGGGGTAGCCCAGACGCCAGGAAGTAATTGGTTCCAGAGAGCTGGTACAGCCACAGAGAAGGCCCTTCCCTGTGGACCCACCAGCCAACACTGTTTAGCTGATGGGACCCAGAGAAGACCAACTCTATGAGCCCTTACCAGTTGCTGGGAGTTATGCGGTAGAAGGCGATCTCGAAGATAGTCTGACCCTAAGCCACGTAGGGCTTTAAAGGTAATGACCAACACCTTGAATTGCATCCAGAGACCAATCGGGAGCCAGTGTAGTTAGCGGAAGATTGGGGTAATGTGGGTGTACCTAGGTGCTTTCACAATAACTCGGGCAGCTGCGTTCTGGACTAACTGTAGTCTCTTAACGCTCTTCAGGGGTAGCCCTATGTAAAGCGCATTGCAATAATGTAACCGTGAGTGACAAGAGCATAAGTGACTGTGAGAAGAGCCTCCCAATCCAAGTAGGGTTGCAATTGTTGCACTAGGCGAAGCTGTGCAAAGGGTCCCCTAGCTACAGCTGTGAAATGTTGGTCTAATCTTAGCTGAGAGTCTAGGAGGGCACCCAAAATGTGAACCCATTATAACAGTCTTTCAGAGGCAATACCCACAGCCATTTGGTCTGGTCAGGGTTAAGTCTGAGCCTGTTAACTCCCATCCCATTGGCACTCTTAACAGTGTTTGGTCAGATTCGGTGTTACTAGTTACTAGTTCTCCAGCGTCACTCTAGACATCTCTTCTGGTGCTTCACCTCCCTGAGCTCCTCATTAAACCATGGAGCTTTCCTAGATTCATCACCATGGAGAGATCACAAAGGCAGAATCCAGTCCAGTGCCCCAGATGTCCCCTATTCCAGGCAACCACTAGGGACTCACCTGGATTGTGGAAAAGGGAGTCCGGTATTTCCATAAGCTCCCTCTGAAACCTTTGAGGGTCCATTAGGCATCTGGGGTGGAACCACTTAAATGGCTCTGTCTCCTTGCAATGTGGGAGTGGTGCCTTAAAGTTCAACTTCAGCAGGAAATGATTTGACCATGACAAGGAAGAAACATCTATAACACTTAATTCGAGATCATATCTCCACTGTCCCAAGAGAAACACTAGGTCAAGTGTGTGTCCCCCTATATGAGTTGGACCCTAAATTATTTGGAACAGGTCCATGGTTGTCATGGAAGCCATGAACTCCTGAGCTGCATCCAAGGATTCATCGAGTGATGGTAAGTTGAAGTCACCCAGCACCGTAAGTCTGGAGAATTCCACCACCAACCCAGCCATCGCCTCTAGCAGCACAGGCAGGGTTGTTGTAAGGCAGCTGGGAGGCAGGTATGTCAACAACAAACCCAACGGAATCCCAGAGTCCAACCTCAAGAAGAGAGACTCAACAACCTCTGGGGCAGAAAGAAGTTGTTCTCATTCTCTTATAACCTTTTGAAATACACCTCTTCAGCAGAATTCCTCTCTTCAAGAAACATATTGCTTTCACCTCCCAGATTTCTCACATTGCCAGCAATCTATACAAGATCCAATCAAAGTAAAACACTT
Source organism: Erythrolamprus reginae (assembly GCF_031021105.1). Lineage (NCBI taxonomy): Eukaryota > Metazoa > Chordata > Lepidosauria > Squamata > Dipsadidae > Erythrolamprus > Erythrolamprus reginae. The sequence goes on from NC_091950.1 coordinate 118,252,143, forward strand.
TAACTCAATGTCTTTTTTCCAGTAAGAAAGAATCAGCTGAAGTTAAAAAAAAAAAGCATTAGAACAATATTTTGACTCCAAGGTCTATTCCAACCCTATAATTCTGTCATCTATCTTGTGTACCAACTTTATCTATTCCAGGAAAAGGAGGCTTTGCTGTCAGTGACTCATGTCTTGTTCTCCTTCCATTCATATTATAGCACTACACTTGACATAGGACTCGGAAGAGCATTCGGAAGTAGGTCATACAGAATTCATTGGCATTTCCCATTATACCAATATAATATCTGCAGCAGTGAGCTGCACTAGATTCCAATAAACTTCTAGGTGTAATTCAAGGTGTTGGTTATCACCAATAAAGCCTTGCATGCCACAGAGCCACATTTGTAGGACTTTCTGGAGGACAGAAGGGAAAGGGGGGACATGATCGAAACATTTAAATATGTCAAAGGGTTAAATAAGGTTCAGGAGGGAAGTCTTTTTAATAGGAAAGTGAACACAAGAACAAGGGGACACAATCTGAAGTTAGTTGGGGGAAAGATCAAAAGCAACGTGAGAAAATATTATTTTACTGAAAGAGTAGTAGATCCTTGGAACAAACTTCCAGCAGACATACGGTAGTTGGTAAATCCACAGTCACTGAATTTAAACATGCCTGGGATAAACATATATCCATTGTAAGATAAAATACAGGAAATAGTATAAGGGCAGACTAGATGGACCATGAGGTCTTTTTCTGCCGTCAGTCTTCTATGTTTCTATGTTTCCATTTGCACCTTCAAAACTAGAAAGGATGGCATGCATCTTCAGGTCCCTTTCATCAAAGAGTGTGATCTTGTTGGACCCAGGAATCCTTTTTTCTTCATCGCAGTGCTTATCCTATAGCAGTGATGCCGAACATTTTTTTCTTCGGGAGCCAAAATAGTGTGACCGTGTGCTATCATGCAAGCATGAGTGCCCACACCCATAATTCAATGCCTGGAGAGGGTTAAAATAGTTCCCACCCCCCACCCAACCCTGGAGGCCCTTTGGAGGCCAGAAATTGCCAGTTTCTTAACTTCTGGTGGGCCCAGTAGGCTCGTATTTTGTCCTCCAAAGGTAAAAACACCCTCCCCCATTCTCCCAGAGGCTCTCTGGAAGCCAAAAATGCCCTCCCAGAGCCTCTGTGGCCACATACACATGCATGTTGGACCTGAGCTTGGGCAACAGCTCGGGTGCCAACAGATATGGCTCTGCATGCCACCTGTGGCACCCGTGCCATAGGTTCGCCATCACTGTCCATTAGAATGGCACCCACTTGGAAAGCCAAATGACCCCCACATTGATAGGTTTTCATTGATTGCAGTTGATGTTGCTCCCCCAAGTGTTTGGAGCAGGAGATTAGGTGAATTCTGGTGGCAATGATGCTTTTCTGAATGGGTTTTATTGTTTTGACTTTGGGTATTGTGATCTAGATGGTTAAATATTGTTTTCATCTTGTATGCAGTGAATCGGATGAGTAGTCAAATCAATCAATAAGCATAACCTAAATCACACAAGGATCTCTTATCATTCATAGAAACATAGAAACATAGAAGACTGATGGCAGAAAAAGACCTCATAGTCCATCTAGTCTGCCCTTATACTATTTCCTGTATTTTATCTTACAATGGATATATGTTTATCCCAGGCATGTTTAAATTCAGTTACTGTGGATTTGTCAACCACGTCTGCTGGAAGTTTGTTCCAAGGATCTACTATTCTTTCATCAAACAATTCATACTTACTATTTTAAAGAGGCAAATCTAATGATCTCAAAGTTAGCATTAAATAGAGATGGTCACAAAAACACAGCAAGTCATGGCCTTTGATAAATCTCAGCCATGGCAACCCCAAATCAAGAACATTGAAAAATTACATTTAATTTTGATGTAATTTTATTACATCAATTCACTACTATAAATGTATATCTGAGTGCATAATTTTCTGCCAGGCATTATTTTATTTATTTATTTATTAGATTTGTATGCCGCTCCTCTCCGTAGACTCGGGGCGGCTCAAAACAACAATAAAACAACCCAAGACAAATCTAATAATTTAAAAATATTTTTAAAAACCCGTTATTAAAGCAGACATACACACAAACATACCAAACATGAATTGTATAGGCCCGGGGGAGATGTCTCAATTCCCCCAATTTCCAAGAACCTCTCTCAAACTCTCTGTACCTTTATGTATAGATTAACAGATTGGAAGAGGTCCATTTACATATCAATATCAAAGAAAAGAGGCTCAGCAGGATGTGCAAACTATCATACAATATACTTAATTTCACGAGTTAATAGAAACATCTTTAGGATCGTCCAACATAGATTAGAACCATACATAGCGAAGGAGATGACAATTAGTTGTGCAAAGCAGAAAGTACTTTCACAAGTTCAAGAGTGATCACCTTGAACTAATCTACTATCTCTAGCTCTGTATAACATGGCATTGGGTTATTTGTGATATGAGAAACCAAGGATGAAAAAAGCCATTTTGACATCTTCCTCGTTTAGTAGAATATCATCCAATTTGCAGCACTTTCCTTTTCTTTCTTTTCCTAATTGGTTTGTGCCCTTATTAAAATGTGATTTATTCTTAGCAAGCCTAAATACACAAGCTCAATATAACAGCATGCACCAAAGTGTAGATAAATACTGATATTAAAAACAACAGACCATACTAAGTATAGAAAGATGAAGTAATAAGCTGCAACACTCTGTGATCCAACTAAAATTAGATGCCCTCTTTAGACAGAAAGCTAAATCAGTGATAAATGCTATCCTCTAATAAGTCTCCTGAGAACCAGAAAATGAACCAAACTAAGCAGCATATGAAATATCATGATAATTTAGACCCAAATATTTTACCATACTGTGTCCTATCTCCTAATTATGGGGATGATGCCTACACCACATAGGAAATGTCTCTATTGTGGTTTATTTCAGTGGTGGATTGTAAATGATTTTGTTACTGGTTTGTGCACACCCATGTGTGCATGTGAGACACTTCTGCACATGCACAGTTGCATTCTGGGTAGCTGCCAGCACTACCAGTTCTACCAGCCAGTCCAAACTGAGAGCAACCCACTGCTGGTCTATTTTCATCTCATGTCTTAACATGAAAAAAAAAAACCAACATTTCTTTAGAAACTCGTATTCATAGCATCATAGAACCATCCGTCCATTTCACAACACTTCTCTGATTGTAGATACTATAGGTCAGTGTTTCCCAACCTTGGCAACTTGAAGATATCTTGACTTCAACTCCCAGAATTCCCCAGCCAGCATTCGCTGGCTGGGGAATTCTGGGAGTTGAAGTCCAGATATCTTCAAGTTGTCAAGGTTGGGAAACATTGCTATAGGTGAACTGGACAGGTTGTCAGAATGGAGGGTGCAAAGGGTGGGAGTGGACAAAGGTGAGACAACAGGCAGGAAGATCAGGATAATGATGGGTTGAGGAAGCAGTAAGTTAGAGGAAGATCGCACTCATCAGGTCCTCTGTTTAAAAAAGTGCTATTGTCTGGCTCTCAATTTCAATGTCTGGCTATCACGTGGGTGACCTTGGGTTCTAGTAGCTATTGAATGGCAGCTTAATGTGCTGCCATTCAATAGCTGAATCATGATCTTAGCATGAATGAAGGTGCTAACCTGCTATTTCCCCCAAATCTGTTGGTTGAGAATAGTGTCTAGTTAGGTTTTGGGTCCTGGCAAGGGCAACTAATTTGGCAGTTGAAAGGCTGCAACAGAGTAATTGTTATATCAGTATAATCAACGGCCACCCCAACATTCCCATTATGCAAAGTTAAAGCTAGTTTGAATAAAATATGGTGAGGGTATGGCACAGCTGAGGGAAACCTTGTTTAAAATTTCTGTCATTCCAATTGACTAGAGAGTCACAAACGTGTAACAAGTAGCAACAGACTAAAGCAGTTGAGAACACAAATCCACTATGGAACATTCATCTCTTCAGAAATGTGACTGGACTTCCGGGGCGGGGCCATGGCGGAGCAGAGTTAAGGGAGACGCCGCTCCACTTGACTCTGAATTTTTCCGTTTGGGTGCTCCTTCAGAGGCATCGCAAACCCTGGAGAGGTGAGCGACAGGAGTGGGAATACCACAAGATAGCGTGGGTGTGCGCAAACCCCACTTCCCTTGGGTAGATGCCACATAGCCAAACGGGAAAGAAGCCGGTGTTTAACACTGCGGCCCGAAGACAGGGCAGCCCTTTAAGAGACCAGGAAGAAGACAACACGAAAGAGACGGTATAATACCTTTGGACCGGAGAGAGACAGCCAGTGAGGAGAAGAAGATAGACTAAACGTTCTTCCACAAAGGCTCCCCAAAGATTGTGGTGAGAGAGGCTCCAGACAAGAGGGAGACGGCGATGCAGCGAGGAAAGAGATTGGAGCAGTACACGGAGAGACCGGAAATAGTGAATCAGTGTTCCTGTTTGTAAGGACATTTTCTGTTACCTGTGTTTGCTTTGAGTTCTATAAACTGCATTTGATTTTTACCAGTGTGTCTGATTCTCTTTTTGGGTTGGTGTTTGCCTCTGGAGGGACCCAGACAGAACAATTGGACAGTACTGGCTCCTCGAATGAGCACACACACCCCGATGAGCTGGAAATGACTAGCACACATATATGGGGGAAACTTTTACCTATTCTACATACAGGGGATGAGATAGCTCAGTGATTAAAGACAGTGAGCTTTTCAGCTGCCCCAGCTCCAGAAATCATGCAAATGTGAGTAGATAAATAGGTACCACTTTGGTGGGAAGGTAACAGCATCCCATGTGCCTTGGCGTATAGTCATGTCGACTACCTGGCTATGAAAGTGTCTTTGGACAACACTGGTTCCCTCAGCTAAGAAACGGAAATGAGCGCCAGTCCATACAACTGGACACTTTATCTTTATTCTGCATACAGAGATGGACAGGAAGATCCTGAATATGTGTGTGTGTGGGGGGGGGGGAGATTCTTTCCTATCTCCTCTATAAACACTAAAAGAAAGGAAATGGAAGGCAATAAGTGTGCAAAAGAAAAGCAAATGATTGTGTAGGAGAGAGACTACTTGTGTAGCTGTTTGTTGGAATGTGTGCAAAAGTAAGTGGAAGAATCTCTGTCTCTAACTCTCTCTGTATGTATGTGGGAAATGTATTGTGGGAAAATAAGGAAGGAAGAAAAGAAGGAGGGAGGGAGGGAGGGAGGGAGGGAGGAAGGAAGGAAGGAAGGAAGGAAGGAAGGAAGGAAGGAAGGAAGGAAGGAAGGAAGGAAGGAAGGAAGAAGTCAGATTTCATGATTATTGCTACCATCCAGCTGGTAACCCCCAATTGCTGCATCATGATCTCTTCAATGACAAGTCACACATTTCTGTTGTGGATTTCCTATCTTACAAGCCCTCCTCTGGTTTGCTCAGAAACCAGCTAAACATTTTTCTAATACTCTGTCTGATCTGGTACTCCTGCTTTCTTGGCTCTTTCATGTGAAACTGGCAATGATCAGAATAACATTGATAGCTAAAACCCAATGTTTCAACTTTTGGCATCAGTGACTTTGCTTGTGATAAAGCTTGATAGCTTTATCACCCAGAAAATGAATTGTGTAAAAGTATGTTAGAGAGCAAAGGAATATTGAGTTAACGTTTCTCTTGCACTCCAGTTGGATGTGGTCTGTGATCTCAGAGGCCGATGTCTTAGAAGAACTTGAATGATTAAAGATAAATAAGGCAATGGGTCCAGATGGCATCCACCCGAGTTTTTAAAGAACTCAGATCTGTGATTGCTACACCCCTGACTGATTTGTTTAACCTTTTAACAGGAAATGTTCCTGATGATTGGAGAATGGCCAGTGTTATGCCTATCCACAAGAAGGGCAGTACAGAAGAAGCTGGTAACTACAGGCCAGTTAGCTTGACATCAGCTATAGTTAAAATGATGGAGACTCTACTGAAAAAGAGGATAAATCAGCACCTAAAAACCAATAATTGTTGTGAGCCGCCCCGAGTCTGCGGAGAGGGGCGGCATACAAATCTAAATAATAAATAAATAAATAATAAAATAACTTATTGGACCCAAACCAGCACAGCTTTACTGAGGGCAAATCATGTCAGACTAATCTCACTGATTTCTTTGACTATGTCACAAAGGTTTTGGATAAAGCTGATAGATAAGTTAATGAAGATTGGACTTAATCCCTGAATAGTTCAGTGGATTTGCAGCTGGCTGAATCATAGATATCAGAGGGTTGTTGTTAATGGCAAGTATTCTGAGCATAGCCCAGTTACAAGCAATGTGCCAAAAGGGTCTGTTCTGGGTCCTATTCTTTTTAATATGTTTGTGAGTGACATAGGGGAAGTTTTGATAGGGAATATTTGCCCATTTGCCGATGACTCTAAAGTGTGCAATAGAGTTGATATTTCTGGAGGCGTGTGTAATATGGCAAATGATTTAGCTTTACTAGATAAGTGGTCAAAGCAATGGAAACTGCAGTTTAATGTTTCCAAATGTAAAATAATGAACGTGGGGAGAAGGAATCCTCAATCTGAGTATTGTATTGGCAGTTCTGTGTTAGCAAAAACTTCAGAAGAGAAGGATTTAGGGGTAGTGATTTTCTCAAAATTGGTGAACAGTGCAGTCAGGTGGTAGGAAAAGCAAGTAGAATGTTTGGCTGCATAGCTAGAGGTTTAACAAGCCGGAAGAGGGAGATTGTGATCCCGCTGTATAGAGCGCTAGTGAAACCACATTTGGGATACTGTGTTCAGTTCTGGAGACCTCACCTACAAAAAGATATTGATAAAATTGTACGGGTCCAAAGGCAGGCTACAAAAATGGTGGAAGTTCTTAAGCATAAAACCTATCAGGAAAGACTTCATGAACTCAATCTATATAGTATGGAGGAAAGAAGGGAAAGAGGGGACATGATCAAAACATTTAAATGTGTTAAAGGGTTAAATAAGGTTCAGGAGGGAAGTGTTTTTAATAGGAAAGTGAACACAAGAACAAGGGGGCACAATCTGAGGTTAGTTGGGGAAAGATCAGAAGCAACATGAGAAAATATTATTTTACTGAAAGAGTAGTAGATGCTTGGAACAAACTTCCAGCATGGTTGGTAAATCCATAGTAACTGAATTTAAACATGCCTGGGATAAACATATATCCATCCTAAGATAAAATACAGGAAATACCGTAGTATAAGGGCAGACTAGATGGACCATGAAGTCTTTTTCTGCCATCAATCTTATATGTTTCTATGTTACAAACATGCATACTTGGAAATGCTAGTATTATTTCAAGAGATCTGTTGAGGAGGTAGGAATATTTGATAGCCTCTTTTGAAAGGCCTGCTGAATTATGGCTAACCTTGAATACGTGCAATTCAAGCTAATACATTGCCTCTAGTTTCCTATTCTCAAAGCAAATTGATTACCTTGAATTGCAGCTATAATGTATTTTTATAACACAATACATTTTAAATGAATAGTTTATTTCCATTTAAGACCTCTAAACCTAAATTAGACCTCTGCAAGGTTAGAGTTATTAAGAAATAAGTATTACTGTGGATTCCTCCTGAGGGTGTCACAGGATTCATCTAGTAAAATTAGTATTACAATATTTCTATCATTTAGAGAATATTTTGTCTGTAGAGGAAAATTAATATGTACTAAGAAGGATCTTCACAATGTAAAATTACAGTTCAGTTTGTAAGTTAGAGATGAATCTCAAGGTATTTAAGCCTATTTTTAGTCACATTTAATGCCAATTTATTCTCCTGACGTGTGTAGCCATCTGTCAGTTTCCTTTAGAGACAGAAGTCAAATATACAGCAAATTTTGAAATTACTGATTACGGTTTGTCTTGTGTATCAAGACAGGCTTTAAAGATGGCATCTCCTATTTTTAAAAATAGCATTTTCTCCCTAAAATAAAAATGTAGGAAAATAAATGCTGGACAGTATAGAACTACGGAACCACTTACTTGGGGACATTTTGGTTTTTTTTAATTTTTAGCCTGATCTAAATGGTTACCTACTCAGCAGAACAAACATGAAGTACATTTTGGAATAGTATAGGTTCCAAACTTTACCCTTTTTCACACCTGAAAAAGTTCAATTCCAGCATTTCAAACATTGGGGAACATTTTATCCAAACACTCAGCAAATATGTTAGCTAGAGACCAGGTGGCATAGAACAAACTGAGGTAGTTATTTTAGCTATGTTAAAGTAGCATTTCTTTTTCAAAACCCAAAAAAAAGTATTCAGTGATATTGAACATATCTATATCTATATCTAATCTATATCTATCTATATCATCTCTTTCTCTCTCTCTCCCTCTCTTTATCTATCTATCTATTTATCTATCTATCTATCTATCTACCTATCAATCACTTTAGCTCTAGCTTTGTCTATCTGTCTACCTATCTATCACCTTGCTTTGGCTAAGTACATAGAATTTATAGGTAGGTAGGTAGGTAGGTAGGTAGGTAGGTAGATAGATAGATAGATAGATAGATAGATAGATAGATAAATAGATAGATAGATAGATAGATAGATAGATAGATAGATAGATGTGTGTGTGTGTGTGTGTGTGTGGGTGTGGGTGTGTGTGTGTATATATATATATACTATGTTCTCAGCCAAAGCAAGGTATTAAAGAAAAAAAATGTTTTCTATTAACAGCTCCTTGGGGAGAGACAAATGAGATGTCTTCTCAGGATAACCTAGTAATTTCTATTTATCAACTATTTAGTGACTCAATTTGGTGTATTGGTCAACCATCAAGGAATCAGGCTAGAAACTGGGAAAAACTGAGTTCCAGTCTCACCTTAAGTGTTAAGCCAGTTGGGTGACCTTGAGCCAGTCACTCTCTCTCATCCTAAGGAAGAAAGCAATGGCTATCTACTTCTGTAAATGTTGCCGAGAAAACTGCAGGGATGAGTTCAGGAGAACATCAGGAATTAAGACTAATTTGGAGCCTCCCACCAAAGTCACTTATTGATAATCCTCCTCTAGGCAGAAAGCAAAATTAAATTGAACGGATATAGTGTAATAAAAATACATTGAAAAAAGAAGCATTCCTCTTCTTAATTTCATTTTCTCGAACCACTAATTACTACTCAGCTATTAATATTTTGCCCAAAACAATCTAGTTTTCTTCATATCTGGGGGTTTTTTTCAGTTGTTTTTAAATCATTTTCTCTTTGTTTCTTTAAAAGGTTTATTCTAAAGGTCTCAGCTTGTCTTTCTTTTGAATCTTATAAGTCTAGTAATTGTTTTTTGCCAGTAATACAAATTTTTGTTTGAAAAAATGGTGCCCTTTAGAATGAAATAATCATCTTCATTTCATTTTTACTGTTGCAATGAACCCCTTTCTAGGCCTCCTTGTATTTCTTCCCTCATAATTCATTATAATTGTTTTGAAATATATCATTGTGGCATGCTCTCAAATAAGAGTTCTAATGGGTTCACTGAATCTTTTATCATCTAATGCCCAGTACACTTTTACAATGTATTTTTTTAAAAAAAACTACTAGAAGTTAAATACATTATCATTAGTTTTATTTTCATTGTCTTCTTTATTTGAAAAGGTAGAAAAAAGCTTTGATAACTTTCACCAGCTGTTTTATTATGTTTTGTGGTTACAAATTTTGTTTTGGATTTTTTGCAATCTGTTCTAGGAATTTGAACTAAAGGATAGAGTATAGATTCTTTTATAAATGGACTATAAGAGAAGAGTAGGCCAAGCTATTCTGGGAGGCAGAGTTAAACATGTCATTAGTTTAGACTCCTTGTATGGCTACCAGAAATCCAAGTCCAGCTCTTCTTGAATTCCATTGACCCTTATCTAGTGCAAGTTTAATGTTGAACCTTAGTTAACCAGATTTTTGTGTACAAGTTTGAATAAATCTTCTATGTTGCAATGTTATGAATGGTCCTTTTTTTTTTTTTTGGCAACAGACATTGATTTTTAAAACAAAGGTAAATTAATTTGGAATATGCTAGACAACTTCAACTGCTCATTTGAAATTTGAAGTCTGTGTGTCCTTGGATCTCAGAATATTATTATTATTATTATTATTATTATTATTATTATTATTATTATTATTTAGATTTGTATGCCACCCCTCTCCGAAGACTCAGAGTGGCTCACAACAATAATATGCTTTTACAAAAAGGATTTAGTTCATTTATGTATTTAAAAGATCTATGTGAGCACACGTATAAAGCAACTCTGGGAGCTCTGAACAAAAATAAAACCAATAAATAAAGCAATCATAAAATAAAACAAAAATCCAACAGCATAATTGTACCTAGCTTGAAATTTATCAAGAGGATTTAGTTCTGCACTATTCAATACAAAAGGTTCACAGAATATGGCTTAAAAACAAAGGTGGAGGTTCTTGCTGATTTATAAATTAATTGAGAAATTAAAGTAGTTTGGAGATTAGTTTATAATACTGGGATTATGATTTTTTTTCTTTCCATTTCTTATTTTTTATAAATTCTACTACTACCACTCTAAATTACTTTTAATCACCAGTTTTGGTAAAGGCCGCCTTCCTTTGAGTAATATATACAGTGATCCCCCGATCATTGCGAGGGTTCCGTTCCAGGACCCCTAGCAATGATCGGGTTTTCACGAAGTAGCGCTGCGGAAGTAAAAACACCATCTGCGCATGCGCAGATGGTGTTTTTACTTCCGCAGCGCTAGCGAGGAGCCGAAGATTGGGGTTCCTGGGAAGGGGACTCAGCTGGGAAGCGGCAAACTCCTCGCTGCCGCTCGCCCGCCCTTCGCCCGCCCACGCCGCTCGCTCACACCGCTTCCCAGCTGAGTCCTGAAGCCAATTCGCTTCAGGACTCAGCTGGGAAGCGGCGCGAGTGAACAGCGTGGGCGGGTGAAGGGCGGGCGAGCCGCGGGCGCACGGGCAGGCAGGCGGCGGACAAGCCGTTCGCTCGCGCCGCTCGCTCGCGCCACTTCCCAGCTGAGTCCTGAAGCCAATTCGCTTCAGGACTCAGCTGGGAAGCGGCACGAGCGAACGGCGTGGGCGGGCGAGCGGCGGGCGCGCGGGCAGGCAGGCGGCGGACAAGACAAGCGGCGGGCGCGGCAGCAGCGAGGAGTTTGCGTGGGCGGTGGGGAAACTCCTCGCTGATGCCCGCCGCTCGCCCTCCCGCCAGCAAGAGGGGGAAGACCCAGGGAAGCTGCCCAGCAGCTGATCTGCCCGGCGCCATCTACGCATGCGTGCCCATAGAAAAAAGGGCGCGCATGCGCAGATGGTGTTTTTACTTCCGGGTTCAAAAATCGCCATATAGCCGTTTCGCAATGATCGGGATCGCAATACCCGGGGGATCACTGTATTTGGCAATGATTGTCAACTGCTAAAAAAAACACCTGCCACTCTACTGTCACAGAAAAAGTGGGAAGGAGAAAACTGTCCTTTATAGTGGGGAAAGGTTACAAAGGAAAAACAAAATTGTTACAGTCACACTGGTAAGGAAAAGTCTCAAAGCTTTACAAAAAATATTTTCTTCCCCTCTTCAAATTTGCTAGCAAATTAAGGGTTTGCAAACCTCATTGGATTCATACGACAAACAATCTGGGAAAAATTCAGAAACAACTTAGAACTGAGTTTAGTCAAAAACTAAGATCTCCTCTTCCACTTTTATTAAAAATTTACAGAAGCGATTAGGAAAACACAAGTAAGGGAAGCTGCAAAAAAGTATTGTAAAAAATCATCCCAAAGTCTATAGAGAGACTGTAAAAAAGTATGCATCTAATATTCCTTATGTTAATAAGGCAGCTACAGCTAAATACAGGTACACGAATCTCAGCTACGGGCTAGGTCCCACAGAGTCTGTCTGGCGGGACTCAGGGGGAGAGCCTTCTCTGTGGCGGCTCCGACCCTCTGGAATCAGCTCCCCCCAGAGATTAGAACTGCCCCCACCCTCCTTGCCTTTCGTAAACTCCTCAAAACCCATCTCTGTCGTCAAGCTTGGGGAAACTGAGACACTTTCCCCTTGCCTATGTAGTTTCTGTGCACAATATGACTGTATGTATGCTTTTATTTACTGGGGTTTCTCTTTTAGATTTTTTATATGTATAATTGCTATTTTAGATTCTAATTATTAGATTTGTCATTATGTATTGTTTTTATCACTGTTGTGAGCTGCCCCGAGTCTATGGAGAGGGGCGGCATACAAATCTAATATATAACAATAAATACAATGAAAATATATCACAAATCAGATTATCACAAACCTTGGATTAATAAGTATTTGTCTGGTTTTAAATATGAACCTCAGATTGATCAATCCAGGGAAAAGGCTGTTGATCTTGGACCTCTGTGCTGGTGCTGTTCCCTGAAATGGCAGGATGTGCTGCAGTGGTAGTAAAGTCCAACTTCCTCCCCTCAAGCCCTACCTTGAACCCTTACCCAGCCGTCTCACCCAATGGCAGACCAATTTCTTTCTGCTGTCCAGAAGTACAACAGATGCTTCCAAATGATGTCTTTTGCAGCCAGAGAGGTGAAGGAGGGAAATGTTATCCCAACATTCAAAGTGCAGGGGCAGGTCTACCACAGGATAGGGAGTATTACGGTGGGGCCTCAGTAGCAGCATTCATTTCTCCAGATGGTGATGACAACAATGAAGGGGACATCCATTGTAGAATCTGCCTGGGTGTTAATCCAGAACTGGTCAGCTAACTGCAGGAGTTGCTGCATGAACACAAGAAGTATATTCTGGAATTTAAGGGTCGTATGCGACCCGAAGCCAAGTTTGAGTCCCTGTAAAAAAAATTCCCTGCATATCTGAAACTTGAAATTTCATGACTTTTCATCATTTCAGGGGTTCTCTCTATGAGAATTTTTTTTGGGGGGTGGGGGGCTTAGTTTTTGCTGGGCAAAAAAACTCCCTAATGTTATGTTCGGGTCACATACGACCCGGACCGAAAACTCTTCATTTGAAGTGCTTATGTTTGGTCAATTTGAAAACTTTTTTCACATGGAAAGTAGTCTGAACATTTCTGCACACAATGATATGAAAATTGAAATGAAAAAAGTAAAAGTAAAGGAACTGAAAAAAATGATTCTTATTGGTTTTTTAACATCAGAAATAAGGCCTCCCCCCCTCAACTGCTTGCAACCATTTTCACTTTTTATTTTTTTATGCTCCAAATCCGAAATATTCTTTAAAATCTTAGGCATTCATTTACTCAATTTAACAATGCTGATCATCAAAAAATATTTTTGGGGTGGTGGCTAATTGTTTTCTGAGCAAATAAAAATCATCACTTCGAGTCTGTTTCTGTTCGTATATGACCGGACCAAAAAGACTTTTTTTAGGTACTTGAATTTGATCTTTTTGAAAACTTTTCCAACTGGAAAACTAGTTTGAACATTTATGAACATAATGATATGAAAATTGAACTGGAAAAATTGAGACTTATATTTTTATTTTGATCAAAAAGCCCCTCCCCCCATCCTTTCTGAATTTCGTGTCAATTTCTATTTTTTAAGGCTACAAATCCCCAAGAAATTTTCCCCCAAAAGGTTTGATATACTAAATTGAACAGTCCTGAACATAAGAAAAATATAAATGAACTGAAAAAAATGGTTCTTATTGGTTTATTTTTGCCACAAAAGGGCCACCCACCCCCCCTCGGCCTTGCTGTGTGCCATTATTGTCACTTTTTATACATATTTGGCTAGAAATATTTGGAATATCCTTTTGAAACAATCCTGAACATAAGAAAAATAGAAATGAACTGAAAAAAAATGATTCTTATTGGTTTATTTTTGAATATAAAACCATATTGTCTTATACTCGAGTTATAAGCCGACTCGAGTATAAGCCTATTTGAGTATAAGCATGGGGGCCCATTTATGTGCAAAATAAACCAATATACATCAATTTTTCCAGTTCAATTTTCATATCATTATGTTCAGAAATGTTCAAGCTACCAATCCCACACCACCTTTAGTAAAATAGAATGTATTTTGCAAGAAAAACTATCCATAAATTGGAAAAAAAATCACAAAAACGGGGGGGGGGCATGCAATATATCCGCAAAATAAACCAATAAGATTTACTTTTTTCATTTCAATTTTCATATCATTGTGTGCAGAAATGTTCAGACTACTTTCCAAGTGAAAAAAGTTTTCAAATTGACCAAACATAAGCACTTCAAATGAAGAGTTTTCTGTCCGGGTCGTATGTGACCTGAACATAACATTAGGGAGTTTTTTCGAACGGAACAGCAGGGTTAAGGCTGCTGCTGTTTCTGTTCTTAAGGGGCACAAGGACTTCCAAGGTGTGATTAATATCAATAAGAAGTCTTCTGGAGAGCACCAAAGTCACTTCAATGCCTCCACAACTCCACAAGTGGCTGTTCTCATTGTCACCCAGGATTTTGAAAAGAGAGGTACCATTCTTCACAGCCCAACCAACAGGTTGTTATGAATTGCCACCCGATCATATACAACATCATTTATGCCCTTCATTGTTCACAACAGTGTTGATATATGATCATGTTAAGAAAATGTTTTCAGAAACAGTGCCAATTCTAACTTGATAATGCCAGAATTATATTGCAATCTATCTGTATTCAAAGACCCTGTGCTGTAAATATTGTGAGGTTTAGGAGGCAAAGAGGATAGGTTATTTGAATAGAAGAGTACTAAGTGGTGTTTTTCTCTCGTTGGAAAAAAGAGCCCCAAAGCAGTGTTCTTATATAAGGAGTAACGATAATAAGTGCTTGTCTGTTTCATGGTTACAAAAGGGAAGTTATAGAAGTACAGTTTGTCATGCATAAATTGGATAGCATGGTGCAGTCTCAGTATGTGTTCCCAGAAGTAAATCTCACTGATTTAAGTGAGATTGATTTCCCAGTAGGGATTAAAACTATTCCACTATGGATCCTGTAGAGAATGAATTTGGTACTTCATTATTGATGGATGCAAGACAAGGCAATTGTTAGCTGGAACGTAATGTGAATATAACTTATTTTTCCTTGGCAGGGTGGGATAGAGAATCCAGAAAATAGATGAGGATTACAATTTTTAAAATAGATTTTATAAAGTAGCTAAAAGACATGTATAAAACACACAGGCAGACAGACAGACAAGCAGACAGGGAGGGAGGGAGAAGGAGTTTAAAAGTGAGGCATGTTTTCATTGCATTAAGCCAGGGGTCCCCAAACTTGGCAACTTATGGACTTCAATTTCTAGAATTCTCCAGCCATCTATGTTAGCTGGAGAATTCTGGGAGTTGAAGTCCACAAGTCTTAAAGTGGCCAAATTTAAAGATCTCTGCATTAGGCTGTATGGAGAGGAGAGGCTTCTCAAATTTAGGGGGGGGGGGATGGCAAGCATCCTATCCAAAGAATTTTCAGAAAAGATAACTTTGCCTTATATTTTTTAAGGAGGAGAAAACTGTTAAAATCAAGGAAAAATAAATGAGATATGTTTGCAACCTCACATTACCTTCTCCAGATGCTTTCATTCTACATGTTGGTTACTTTTAGTTATGTTAACAAATTTTTCTCTATTGTTAGTTATACACTGTGTTGCTCCACTATCAATTACCAACAAATCATGGTTTACATCTTTAGTTGCATTTGGCATAGCTAAGTTAACATATTTACATGTTTGTAACAATGTTTTTTTTTTATTTAGTACTTCTACACACTGGCATTTGTATTCATGAGAATGTACACTATTTGTTCCTTTCAGTTGCAAACTGACATAATGACCCTTAATGTAATTGCTTTCAAATTCAGTTCCCCATTTCAAGACATTGTTTTAGATTGTATCTGTACAAAAAAACACCAAAAGCATTATTATGGGAAACTTTGCTTCTCTTTAGCAATGTTTTCCAGGACAAACTCAGAAATGAAACCCTAATCAGAGTCATTACATAGAAGGGGTACCGACTCTTCCCATACTTTTTAAAGTATCTTCATTTCTTGACAATTGATTAAAATGAAATGAAACACAAGTTTTTGTCTAGAGAAGCGAGTTAAATTCTGTTGCTGTTTAATTCAGGGCTTTCCACCACTGGGCCATAAATTGGAACCAGTCCAAATCCTGTCAAGAACCAGGCCATGCAAGCTGAACCACTAAGCATAATTTTTGGAAAATCCTTCAGAACCAGCACACTTCCTAAGCTATGGTCGAAAGCAATGGTCATCTTCAAAAAAGGAGACCCCTCTCTTGTTGATAACTACAGACCAATTTCACTATGCTGCGTCCCGTCCAAAGTCATGGAATCAATTATAAACAAATCAATTACTCTCCATTTAGAAACTAATAATTTGCTCTCTAACAAACAATTTGGTTTCAGAAAAAACTATCCTGCAACCTGCAGCTCCTCCACTACAAAAATATATGGACAACTCATCTAGATCAAGGGAAATCTATAGATGCAATTTATATCGACTTCTGCAAAGCCTTTGATTCAGTGGTCCACAACAAACTACTCCTTAAACTCAAATCCTATGGCATCTCAGGATCCCTCCATAGCTGGATTACAGCATTCCTGTCAAACAGACAACAAGTGGTCAAAATAGGAAGCACCATATCCACCCGCGTCCCAGTTAAAAGCGGTGTTCCCCAAGGTAGTATACTGGGACCAACCCCACTCGGTTAAAGACCTCGGTATACTAATAACAAAAGATTTAAGTGCCAAAGCCCACTGCAACAACCTAGCCAAGAAGGCTTCAAGAGTTGTAAACCTAATCCTACATAGCTTCTGCTCTGGCAATCTCACACTACTTACCAGAGTTTACAAAACTTTTGCCAGACCCATCCTTGAATACAGCTCATCTGTTTGGAACCCATATTGCATCTCAGACATTAACACCCTAGAAAATGTCCAAAGATACTTCACCAGAAGAGCCCTTCACTCCTCCACTCGCAATAGAATACCCTACGAGACTAGACTTTCAATCCTGGGGCCTAGAAAGCTTAGAACTAAGACATCTTAAATAAGATGTAAGTATTGCCCACAAGATCATATGCTGCAACGCCCTGCCTATCGGCGACTACTTCAGCTTCAACCACAACAACACAAGAGCACACAACAGATTTAAACTTAATATTAACCATTCCAAACTTGACTGTAAAAACATGACTTCAGTAACCGAGTTGTCGAAGTGTGGAACTCATTACCGGACTCCATAGTGGCATCCCCCAACCCCCAACACTTTACCCTTAGATTATCTATGGTTGACCTATCCAGATTCCTAAGAGGTCAGTAAGGGGCGAGTACAAGTGCACTAGAGTGCCTTCCGTCCCCTGTCCTATTGCTCACCTATATCTCCTATACCTTTCTTCTATTCCTATATCTCTTCTTCTATTCTTTCATTGATATGTTCTATTACTATAGCTTCTTTTCTATTCTTTCTTAGATATATTTTACTATGAGTATCTCCTCTATAACCTTCATCATGTATTTTACTATGTGTGTGTGTGTGTGTATGTGTGTGTATATATATATATATATATATATATATATATATATATATATATATATATATATATATATATATATACACACACACACACACACACACACACACACACTAAAACCCTCATTGTGTATTGGACTAAATAAACAAGCAAGCAAGCAAGCAAGCAAGCAAGCAAGCAAGCAAGCAAGCAAGCAAGCAAGCAAGCAAGCAAGCAAGCAAGCAAGCAAGCAAGCAAGCAAGCAAGCAGATAGATAGATAGATAGATAGATAGATAGATAGATAGATAGATAGATAGATAGATAGATAGATAGATAGATAGTGAACCTCCATCTGCTAACATGTGAAATCCAGGCAGGCCATGCAACAACATTCTTCCTGCTACAGGCTCGGTCCATCGTAGTGGTCCCTGGCATACAAAATGTTGAGGGGTACTGGCTTTATTATTCCAAAATTGGCCTCCCCCCTTTTTTTTCCAAAACAAGTTTATCCATTTTTACAATTGTTATTTTTTATTATCTGCAGCATTGTCACCTACGGAAAGGAAAAGTACAATCATACCCAAATGGTTTTGTGTTATATAGGCATTTTCATTTGTTTCCCAACAGAATGAACGAGAGAGCCTTCAAATTTGTGGAGAGCTTACAATGTGCTGTACAGTAATCCCTCATTTTTCATGGGGGGTGCGTTCCAAGACCACACGTGAAAAATGAATTTACATAAAGTAGAGGAAAGATATTTTTTTTATGTATTTAATAAGTATTTGGACTTTTAAAACCCATCCTTTGCATTAAACAGTCATTCTATAATGTTTCTCAGCTGGAACGACATGTGATATCCTACCAGTTTCTTTAATAGACTACAGTAGTACTGTAGAAGAATTTTATGAATTTTTAATGGATTTAAAATTTTCAATAGATTTAATGGATTTAAGTCCCCTTTGAAAACCCCTGAAGTAGCGAATCCGCAAAAGACGAACCGTGAAGTAGCGAGGGATTATTGTATATTTTTGCTACAAGATGGCATGAAATCATATAAAAAAGGGTTTAACTTCTCTCCAGAAATTAAGACGATGGTCCCAAAATTTGTCATAAAATTCTCTAAGAAATTGAGAAGTACCAATTATATATTTTTTTAAAAAATGAATATTATACAGCAAATCAAAATAATGACCTCTGAGCTTCTTAAACTGTTTCCATAGTAACACATATTCAAGTATAATACTATGCAACCATAAATGTCACTTGAAATAATTTTCAGTCTTCTTTTCATTCAACGAACCTTCCATGTTCCAATTCACAGCTTAAATAGTTTGGAACACTTATGCTTACAGCAACTTTCATTAACATATTTTTTTTAATTCACCAAACATCACAATCTTCACCCACACATTTTTATTTATTCAAATTCCCATCATAAATATTTTAAGCAACTTATGGCATTATTATGGGGAGATACAGTAAAATCGATGCAATGTGGAAATTTTATTTTGGATTTCAGCATTTTCTGATTGAATATTTTCTCTGGTGCAAAATATGTCTGAAGTCTTAGATCGCTTGTGCGATTATCCCATCCAGAAAGGATTACAGTAGTAGAACGTTCCTACAACAAAGAAGAGTTGGCACATGGCAATATAAAAATGTGACATCAAACCATGTCATGTAAACAAAGATATGTGAGTATACATTTTAAGTATGAGGATTTACTACAAAATATGTCAAGCTATAATCCAGTCAGCTTCTCTGCTCATGAAAGCTTTCTTTTTCTTTCAACAACTATACTAATATAGAATCATGAAATCATAGAGCTGGATATAAAGCTTTATTTCCCCTTTTCTTTTGACAACTATATTAATACAACATCATAAAATCTTAAAACTGCAAGTGAGTCAGAGTTCTTCTAGTTCAAATTTCTGCTCAAGGCAGGAACCTTATACCATCCCACTCAAATAGCTCTTCAGTCTATTCTTGAAAACTTCCAGGGAACTTCCTACAACCCCAGGATGCAAACTATTCCAATGATTGATTGTTCTCACTGTCAAAAAAAATTCTCCTTACTTCTATCTTTGACAAGCTTCCACCCATTTCTTCTTGTCCTGCACTCTGGTACCCTAGCCTAGAAAATAAGTCAATCCCCCTTCCTTGTGACATTCCACATTGGAAGACACCTATCATGTCACTCTTAATCTTCAGTAGGCAAACCTAATTCCCTCAACCATTTGTCATACAATTTAGCCTCTAGACCCTTTATCATCTTGTTTGCTCTTCTCTGCACACTTTCTGGGGTCTCAATATCTTTTTTTGCATCATGGTGACCAGAACTGGATGCTTTATTCTAAATGTGATCTCATCAGCATAGTGTAAAGTGTTACTATCACTTCTCATTGTCTTGATGTTATCCTTCTGTTGATGCAGCCTAAGATTTCATTGACTTTTTTGGGCATTTGCAGCCAACTGCTGGCTCATACTTAAGTGGAGTTCACTAGGACACCTAGATCCGTTTCACAGTTACAACTGTTGAGCCACGTACCACCTGCTCTATAGCCATGAAATATGTATGCAATATGGTAACTGCATCACAGCTCCGATTAGATGCCTTCATTCAACTCGGCAACAAATCTGCACCTTACTTAGCTTACAAAGGAATCCATTCAGGGGAAAATCATCAGGAAGAAAGTTTGTGAAAAAAAATGTTAATCCTTGTTTTAATAGGCTATAAAGGCAGTAGTGATGAATAAAAGGAACTCATGATACTTATTTTGTCCTGCAAAATAATTTTAGCATTTCTGTTTCCTACCAGGTTTGTTTCTGAACTGGAATGAACAATGCAGGCAGCTGCATGAAAGTAAATATTTATTCTTTACCTAAAAGTGATCCATCCCACCAGTCTAGGAAAAGAGCTTGTTATGGGCCCCTTTAGTTAGATAATTTCAACTTTGGGGGTCTAGGAAGAAAGTCTTTTCTGTAATTGGTCCTGTCCTATAGAACATCTTGCCCTTGGAGCTGAGGTTGGCCCTCACTGTTCTGGCCTTCCAGAAGACATTAAGGACTTGGCTTTACCAAGTAGCAAGGGGATCCAATAGCGGGACATAGCCCTCGGGGTGGTCAGTGATTTGAGAATGCTCTTTCCTTTTTTTTTAACTTTGCATATTTTTGTAAGTATTTTTATGGTTTTCATTTTTACTTGGGAGCTGCTCAGAGTTACTTATACCATGAGATGGGCAGGCAGCATATAAATTGGATTAATAAATAAATAAAAGAAGTGTTTTCCTTTGTTCTGCTTTGTTCAAGCTGTAATCTTCCTTCATAAGGGAGTTGCCTACTTCTGTATGTTTTCTTAACTTCTAAAATGATATTTTAGAAGTTCTAAAGGTGTGATTATCAAAATCAAATGCAATTTCATTATAGATTCATATAAGGGCTTTATTTTGTCAGTAATTCCTTTTTTGATTCCTTTCTTAATTAAACCAAATGTCAAATTTGTCCTTTTTAAAAACAGATGCTGTACACTCCGGTGACATTTTCATCAACCTGTCCATCATCAGTGCTTTTCTAGTCAGTCACTACCAACTCAAAGCCCACAAATGAATAGCTAAAGTCTGAGGCAGCAATGGTCCCATGGACAATATATTTGCTCAGTTTGAAGAATCCCTTCATTTATGAGCTTGTCTTCTGAGCTTTAGCAATCTCCCCCCACTTCAGCTTCGTCTTGCCCGTAAATTTGCTGAGTGTTTCTTCTATCATGTTATTTAGAAAAATAATTTAAAGCACTGTGCACCCACAAGACAATTCTGAAATACAGATACTTCTCAACTTATAATTGGGACCAGAATTCCCATTGCTATGCAAGACACAGGTTAAATGCTTACTGAATAGTTTATGACATCTTATAATTTACCATGCTAATGAGATAGCATGTTGAATGTTCAGATTTACAGCCAGATTTTTCCTGTTCCAAGCCTGAAACCACAACTCTTACCATCACACTGATTATATCTACCATCCAAATCATAACCAGAAGAGCACATCAGACTTGCTACTAAGATGAGCTTTCCGGTTTGATATATAAGTGCTACCTCATCCATGGAGCTAGCCTGAAGAGATGGATGATAAACGGAAAGGATAGATATTGGATACCCGCTTTCTAACATGCAATTTTGTTGAAAGTACCACTTGTGCCCAATTATTCATTAAAAAATGCAAAATATGACAGCTGCTTAAATATGATGGAAATATTCATTTTCCATCTTTCAACTATCATTTCTATTTTAAATTACTTATTTCCTTTGACTGTATAATTATAGACAAGAAAACTATTGACTATTTTGAGAAAAGTTTCCAGACAGCATCTATAGGTACTAATATCTCAAGGTGTGTACGACGTGGCTGGTGACAGCTGTTTCCCCACCTCCTCAGCCGTTTCAGTTGTTCCCCAGTGCCTCCAAAAGTCCAGCTATTTTTCTAGGTGACATGGACAGTGATATAAGGAACTCATGAGGGAGACATTTCAAAATTGGAAAGAAGCTATATTAATAAGCAGAATCCCTATTTGGGAAAACCGATGAATGTACCTCTATTTCTCTTACTAAGACCTGCATCAATGAAAGAATCCTGAGATTGCCAGGAGGAAATGTATTTGGGATTGTACTGGCAGGGCTCAACCCTCTTTTCTTTCATCTGTTTTCATTTAGGTTGGTTATTATAAACATATTTTCTTTCATATCATATATCTCAGGTAAATTTCCTCAACTTTGGTATCCTCCAAATCAGCGGCCTCCAATCTTTAGGGCACCAGGGATCGGTTCTATGGAGACAGGTTTTTCCATGGACCAGAGAGGATGTGGGTTTTATGTGTTGCTGCATCCCACAGGTGGGGCTTTGCTTGTTTGCATGGCACAGTTTCTGGCATGTTACAGCCCGGTGCCAGTCCATGGACAAGGCCTTGGGGAACCTGCTCCAGATAAATAAAGTTCTCCTCCAAGAATTCTCATAGCTGAGAAGGCTGAAGTTGATTTATACCATCTGGGTTTTAGCCAGACTAAGGGAAGCTACTTATTTAACACATACTTTCATGAGGAGCACGTTCTGGAGGAGAGCTATAAAATAAGATCCTAAATTATGCAGAAACGTATTCCTCTACAGAATTAACCCAGCAAGAGGGTCTCTACTGAATGTCTTTTAGAGGAAGCTAGACAATCCACTTTCCTATCTTGAATGGTTTGATTCTGTGGCCACATGCCTCTTCCAACTCTATGATTCTATAATTCTAATTACAGAATTATCATTTGGGGGTAGTGTTTGGGGGTCAAATACATAGATCCAAGGCAAGCAAAATGCTTTCAACAAGTAACCCACAAAGAAAATAAATGTTCCTAAGAAGAACTTTGATGTTTTGGTCTGTCCTGAAATTCTACTACTTTTAAATAATTGACAAAGGCCCTGTATGTGGTTATGTATGCTGAAATCATAAAGTATGTTCAAATCTATGCCACTGCTGCAGGTTCATTATTAGGTCTTACAGTAAATACGTACTTGAGTATAAAGAGAAATGAAGGAGTAAGCGAGGAAAGGAGCCTCACTCAATCCTTATTTCTCAAGGGATTTTTCATTGCTGGAAGACAGGAAGGCAGAATTAATCAGCAGTTAAATGGAGACATTACATTTGAGCTTTTTGAAAAATGACATTTTACTTTCTAAGAATAAGTAAATAAGCAAAATACCTAGAAGCAGGATAACCATGATTATCCAATGGATCCCAAAACTTACTAAGTTACCCTGTTAAGTTTCCTAACCACCATAAATGTAAGTTTGATGTCAATAATATTAATAGTTCGCAAGAACACAAGGATGTATGACTCAATTCTTATCAGAAATATTCAAGCATCTCTTAATTTGCTTCTCTGAGAGCCTGAAAGTTATATAGACTTTTCCACACCAGCAATTCTCCACCTCAAAGAGAATCTGGAAAAAAAAACCTTGGAATTTTAAAAAAATGTTAGCACTCAGAAAAAGTAATCTCTTTGGGGGAGGGGAACCCAACGCTTATTGAATTTTGAAAATTTAGTTTTTCCTTTTAAAGATTTACAAAATCAGGTAAACATGGGATTTAGTAATAATTATAGGGGATTGTGCTTATTTTTTTTCTTAATGCATTTATTTGTGTAATCTTTTCTTCTTTTTTCAGGGGGGAGTCTTCATTTTTAATTTATGTATGGTAATTAGGGGAAAAATCATTAAAAAGAAAGATAGTTTTGAAAGTGTAATTAAATATTTAGTCTTTTTAAAATGAAGCTGAATACATCTGTTGTTGTGATAGGCACGTCTGTCTATAATCATCTTTAAGTGAACGAACTTTGTCAGTCTTTCCCCCAATACTTCCTATAGCCCAGTCTTTCATCTGTCACATCTCATGTGTTTATTCACCTCATAATGAATTTTCTAGCTGTTTTTTTTCCCTAAAACACAATCTGCTTCTATGGAGGCAGACAGCCAAAGAATTCCAAAAATAAGTCAATATGTGTTTCATTGACTATACAACATTTTTCAGTTATGTCAACCATGTCAAGCTGTGAAATGTTCTTTGTAAAATAGGAATCCGAGGACATGCATTTAGGCATGAATACATTTATTTTTTTATATTGATTATACAGACCCTGTCTAGTGGCTCTAAGTAGTAAATATAAGATTAAAAGTCAATGGAAATAACAAAAGCAACGATGATGGTGATAATGATGATGATGACGATGATGATGATGATACAGAATAGCATTATTACCTCAGTTATTCACCCTATATGATGAATATATTAATGTTGTTTGAAAACTGCAGGAATACACATTATTAATCTTTACTGTGCTAGTGATATTACTCTGATGGCTGAAAAATGCAAATGGTCTGGAAGTTGCATTAATGACCAATGAAAAAGAACACAATGAAAAAAATGAGACTAAAATTAAAGTCTCATAGAAAGAGACTTTAATTTTCGTTAGAAAAGACCAAATGACTGACAGTAGATAGAGCAAGCAGCTGGAGAATGAAAAATATAGTTCTCACCATATTTTAATTGTACAGAAAGCTTTTTTTAGGCACTATCAGTTTCTTGTAATCACACCTAATTTTTAACATTTTAGCAAGATTTTTCCAGTAGGATGTCCTTAGGCCTGATGTATTGCTGTCCTCGGTTACTTTCATAGACAGTCAGAATCAAACAAAGTAAAACTTATTTACCGTTGAATTCAGATGGGCAGTTTATCTTTTATTTATCTTTTATCTATTTTTAGGAGCATTGAGCTAAGGTGTCCTCCTTGTTGTACTCCAGGGCCAACCTCAAATTAGTAATTAATAAAGATTTGTTCTGAAATTTGCTTTCTATCATCTATTGACCTTAATTTCATTTCCATTACTCACACCTTTTGTGTGGTATGGTATTTTTATCAGGGAGCAGGGAGAAAGTATTCCCAAGGATTCATTGTTGTTTTGCTCTGTTTATATTTTATTAAAATAGGTGAACCAACAGATGCTTTCTCAAGATAAATAATATTTTCCTGAGAATTTGAGATGGCAGCTCTTTTAAAGATTTAACAGTTTTACAGGTTATTGATAATAATTCCCTCAAAATATCTAGCCTTTTTATAGTTGTCTTTTGTTCAATATCTGGCAAGGCACTGGAAGAGTTAATCAACTGAGGGTCTTAAGGGTATTTCAAAAAACTTACTTCCTGTGTGGAGATACAGATTGTTTACTCAGGCTATTTCTTCTCAAGGACAGTGGTGATAGAATGTCCTTGGAGTTGCCTACTTTTATGTTGCTACAATTAAACCTTAAAGTGGAAACATTCTTATTGCCAAGATCAGTTATTAAAGGGCTAACTCCCTCTTGTGTGAAACACACATATTGGGAAGAACTCAAAGCTACTCAAACAAGGATTTGTTTTGAACAAGATGTTGGTGACAGGAGGATGTTTAAAAGTTACAAGGATTTGTTTAGAGGCTCTCCTGGATGAAGGGTTTGTGTTGCTAACATATTCTATTTCACCAAAAGGAGTTGGAAGTCAATGCTTTTCTCCCCCATCTTTACCCTATGCATTTATTCCTTCCCCCTTTCTCTTGTATTTTCCTCTTATTTTCATTCTTCTTTGTATTTCTGTATAATATTGATTTATAACAGCATATAGTATCATTTAGAGGCATGACTCAAATTTACATGGACAGGTTTCTCATTCTAGTGAAAATAATATACACTCTACAATAGGGGTATCAAATTTGATTTCATTGAGGGCTTCATCAGGATTTGTTTCACCTCAGGGGCCCGGGGTGGGCATAGCCAGGGTGTGTGCATCAGCCTCCTGCAACCTTCTGCCAGTAAAATTGGAGCTTGGAAGAGCTGCATGTGGTCCTCACAAGCTCCATTTTCACTGGCAGAGACACTGTGAGCTGGTCCTTTGCTGTTTCTAGGGAACCCCACAATTTGTGTTAAATCGTTGCAATTGTTTGAGGTGTGACTAGGAAATATTGGGCATGAGCCATTGCTTTTTACAAAGACTGAGCTGAAGAATGTGTTAAAGAAGTTGGCTTTAACAACTTCATCATTATATTCTTTACCATTTGGTCCTTTGAGGGGTGGGATGGATCTCGAGTCTTTGGGTTTGTTGTTGTAGAAGGCACATGTAGATTTTGTGTGCCGAAGATTTTCTTCTTGATTGATGTGATAATTGATACATTCAATCTTTAATTGTTGGCATAGATTTTTGTAGCAGCTTTTAAATTTAGCAATATAGACAGTTTTGTTTTTCCAGTAAAGGGATCTTTTTTTGGATTGGAGCTTCCTTATTTTTATGAGTAATTTGTTGGTGTTTGGGGTTTCTTTTGCTGATAATGAGTGGTACATATAATTTAACGACTCTTTGCATTTCGAGCAAAAAGATATTGTAGTAGTCTTCAGCAGTATTACAGTCAGAGAATAATGTTTGCCAATCAAGAGATATCAGCACCTATGATATCATAGTTGGCTTTTTAAAAGTTGTAATTGGCTATACTTTTATTGTGGTCATTTTTGTAAGGACATATATTGAGATAAAAGTCAATCACGTTATGGTCACTGAATCTGTTGCAGAAGAAGAGATAGAGACAATTGCTGAGTCTAGTATTGTTTCTTATTAGCTGTCCAAGTCCTAGATTGGTAATAGCATTGTAAAGGGATGAGTGTATGGGTTCAGTTGAACTTTCATTTAAGTTAATATGAGGTAGGTTGAGGTGCCAAGAAAAATAAGAGGGTGTGGGTAGGAGGCTGCCTATGTTAGTAGTGAGGCTAGTTTGTTCACATGTGTGATGTCATAATCAGGGGCTGTGTAGCATAGTAGGAAGCGAAGTGTGGCATTTAAGATCAATTCAAAAATTATGGTTTCTGGAAGATTGAGTTCATACTGAAAAGGCCATTTGGGCTTTGTGAAAACCCGTTTAATTTTCATTATTCATCCACTATAGGAGAGTGTCTCATTGTCACCCTGTTTTTATGAATAAAGTGAGATATCACAGGACTTAACTGAATCTTATGTACAGTATTTGTCTTTTAATTAAGTTCAGGTCTGGCATAAATTAAACCATTTCAGCATTATAAAGTACTTACTTCCGATGAATGATTGAGATTTCAAGAAATCCTTGACTTATGACTCTTCATTCATTAATTGTCTGCAATTATGACAGTGCTGAACAAAGGGACTTGCAATCTGTTTCCAAAGTTACAGATGCTGCAGCATCCCCACAATAACATGAACTAAATTTGGATGCTTGGCAATCTGACCACCCTTACAATCAGTGATGGGCTACTGCTTACATGGTCCAGTGCTCAATCCTGGGAGGAAATCTGGAACATCTGTGCATCCCCAACATGTGCCAGCATGCCCACCCCCCACAAGATTTGGCTTCTGTGCATGTGCAACATGCCTTTTTTCACCTATTTTTTGCTTCTGTGCATGGGACTAGAATATTATAGAATATTATAGAATATTATAGAATATTATAGAATATTATAGAATATTATAGAATATTATAGAATATTATAGAATATTATAGAATATTATAGAATAGAATAGAATATTATAAAATATTATAGAATATTATAGAATATTATAGAATAGAATAGAATATTATAGAATATTATAGAATATTATAGAATATTATAGAATATTATAGAATATTATAGAATATTATAGAATATTATAGAATAGAATAGAACAGAATAGATTTTTTATTGGCCAAGTATGATTGGATGCACAAGGAATTTGTCTTGGTGCATATGTTCTCAGTGTACATAAAAGAAAAGATATGTTTGTCAAGAATCATAAGGTACAACACTTAATGATATGCCGGGTACAAATAAGCAATCAAATTATATTAGGAACCAGTCAATATAAATTGTAAAGATCAAGCAACAAAGTTACAGTCACACAGTCATTAGTGGGAGGAGATGGATGATAAGAACAATGAGAAGATTAATAATAATGCAGACTTTGTAAATAGTTTGACAGTGTTGAGGGAATTATTTATTTAGCAGAGGGAAGGCGTTTGGGGAAAAAACTGTCCTTGTATCTAGTAGTTGTTGTGGTATGCAGTGCTCTATAGCATCGTTTTGAGGGTAGGAGTTGAAACAATTTATGTCCAGACTGTGAGGAGCTTGTAAATATTTTCACAGCCCTCTTTTTGACTCATGCAGTATACAGGTTCTCAATGGAAGGCAGGTTGGTAGCTATTGTTTTTTCTGCAGTTCTGATTATCCACTGAAGTCTGTGTCAGTCTTGTTGGGTTGCATAACCAAACCAGACAGTTATGGAGGTGCAGATAACCAACTCAATAATTTATCTGTAGAACTGTATCAGCAGCTCCTTGAGCAGTTTGAGCTTTCAGAGTTGGTGCAGAAAGGACATTCTTCGTTGTGCTTTTTTGATGTCGTTTTTGATGTTAGGTGTCCATTTTAAATCTTGTGATATGATAGAATCTAGAAATTTGAAGGTCTGTACTGTAGATACTGTATTATCTAGTACTGTAAGAGGTGGAAGCATGGGAGGGTTTCTCCTAAAGTCTACCTCCATTTCTACGGTTTTGAGTGTGTTCATTTCCAGATTGTTCCGGTCACACCATGAGGCTAGTTGTTCAACCTTAAGCAGGATAACTATTAAGGACTCCACACATGGTGGAAGAAGTCATCCAAGTTTTCCATTGCAGGTAGCAATGGACACCAGCAAAAAGAGGTGCAATTAAGTATATTCATCCCCATTCCTGTTGAATGTATTTTTTACACCTCTGTTAAGAGCTTGAGAGCCAGGGTTTCAAGGGCTTTAAATTGATGGCCCTTTGGAATGCAAGGAGGGATAGTCTTTTAGTCCCTGGGTTCTTTGTTTCTTTTTATCTTCTAAGATAACAATATTTTGATGAGTTTAGAGTTATAATTATATCCAATCAACTTAAGAGGATAGAATGTCAAGGTTCCTCAATTAGCTTGACCATGATTATTCTCCTAGAGTAGGTGTCTTTACTTCATCAGAGGACAGAAAATCATTACAAATGGTTAATGGCTCAATTGGTCTCTGGATAGAAATCTGTGGGGATATATAAAATTGTTTATAGCAGGCTACAGGCAACAGATAAAGCCAGAGGCATCTTTATCATTTTAGTTTCCATGGATACCACTGCCCTGCATATGCCTCCCCTAAGAAGTACGTCAAAATCATATCACAATGCTGAAAGCTATATAAACTGTGAGGCAGTCCAACACTTTGTTAGGAGGTCATTCGTACTTCACTAAAGGTTGTACACAAAGTCTGCCAAACAATTTTGTTTCTAGCTGCTTGCTGAGTAAAAAAACAAAGGATTTCTGTAGAAAATCTGTTTCCAATTTTGAGCCACAGTGATGGGTTCAGGTTGAGCAGTCACTCTTTCAGTATTAATAGTTGCTTTTCTTAAGTCAAGATGATATATCTGTATCTACAAGGTTAAATTGGCTTAGAGTTGAATAAATTTGCATCTAAGAAATTGTATTTAATACTTTTGCAAGTTAAGACTACATATCCGATTTATAATTGTTGATGTGGCTAAACATTCTGTTTTTCTTCATTTAGATCTGATATTTTCTGTATGATTTGTTGATATCATAAAACTGTGGGAATGGTTCTCAATATAGTAATAGTACTTAGACATATTTATTTATTTATTTGTTTGTTTGTTTACTTACTTACTTACTTACTTACTTACTTACTTACTTACTTACTTACTTACTTACTTACTTATTTGATTTGTATGCCGCCCCTCTCCGGAGACTCGGAACAGCTAACAGCGACAATAAAACAGTGTACAATAGTAGTCTAATACTAACAATGATTAAAAAACCCATTAATATAAAAACCGAACATACATACATACATACCATGCATAGAATTGTAAAGGCCTAGGGGGAAAGAGGATCTCAATTCCCCCATGCCTGACGGCAGAGGTGGGTTTTAAGTAGCTTATGAAAGGCAAGGAGGGTGGGGGCAATTCTAATCTCTGGGGGGAGTTGGTTCCAGAGGGCCGGGGCCGCCACAGAGAAGGCTCTTCCCCTGGGTCCCGCCAAGGAACATTGTTTAGTTGACGGGACCCGGAGAAGATCCACTCTGTGGGACCTAACTGGTCGCTGGGATTCGTGCAGCAGAAGGCGGTCCCTGAGATAATCTGGTCCGGTGCCATGAAGGGCTTTATAGGTCATAACCAACACTTGGAATTGTGATCGCAATATACAACTCCATAGTGCTTTACAAAGTCAAGGGGCAGTTTATAAAGTCAGCATATTGCCTTTAACAATCCGGATCATCATTTCATCAACTTTGGAAGCATGGAAAGCTAAGTCAACCTTGAGCCAGTCATGATTGAACTGCTAACAATTGACAGAGTTAACCTGCAAGACTGCATTCTACCATTTAACCAGGGGTAAAATTCAAAATTTTCCCTTTCAGTTCTGTGGATGTGGCTTGGTAGGCATGGCAGGGAATGGAAAATACAAAATCTCCATTCCCACCCGACTCCAGGGAAAGGATACTACAAAATCTCTGGTGGTATTTGCCAGTTCTCCAAACTACTCAAAATTTCTGCTACCAGTTCTCCAGAACCTTGCTGAATTTCACCTCTGATTCTAACCAATGTACCAGTGTTTCATTAAAAGAGTATCTTAATATTATATAGCTGAAGCAGTATCTCTTATGCAGCTCATGTATAGTCATTTTTGTGAAATGTAAAAGTCCAATAAATTGCAAACTTTAGGCTGATCTTAAATGGAAAAGGAAAAACCTAAATCTTAATTCTGAACTGAAGGTGAAAGAATGCTAAAACTGATTTGCTATTCAGTATTTTTTTAAAAAAAGATTATGTCAGCTGACAATGCCAGCCCAGTGCAAACAGAGTTGGCATTGTTAGCTGACATAATCTTTTTATTAAAAAAATATAATAGTGAATAGCAAATCATTTCTTCTCCTCTTTTCTTTCACCTTCAGTTCAGAATTAAGATTTAGGTTTTTTCTTTTCCATTTTTTGTTGTGTAGAACAGGAAAACAAATATTGAAGTAGCAATAGATTTTATCCTCTTGTTGTGAATATGACTTCTAATAATCAAGTGTTATCCTTAGCCTATGTGAAGAAACTGGCATTTTTCTCAGAAAGTTATATTCCAGTTTTTATCAAATATTTCTCATGATATGTCCTGCATATTTTAAGTCGATCAAATGGCAATATACAACCTTGGTTTACTTCTTCCCAATTTTTGAACTACTTGCTTCATATTACCTGATAATTGACAACTATCTGTATACACAAATAACCCTTCGTAGCCATTTGTTCTGTAACTTGCAAACCTCAGGTCATGTTAAGTTTTAGCCTGTCTGATACAATTTCTATATTTCTGGAGACTACATTGATTTCTTCTTTGGTTATGTCTGTGTCCTGTCATTTCCTGTACATGTCCTTCCCCGCTCCCAACTTCAATATTGTGGAAGCTATACTTGCAACCTCACTGGCTACCAATTTTTCATTCTTGTAAATTTGGGAATACCTTGCGTGGTTGCGCTTTTGGCCTTTTATTTTCTAGTATTTTCCAACTTTCCTGGACACATTTCTTCTTCAAAGTTCAAGTCATTAAATCTGATTTACTTTCCCCCTAAATTTATCAGTTTGCTTTTCTGAAGTTTGACTTTTCTCAATTGCTTCTCCCTTTGATATCATCAATTCAAGGATCACATGATCACTTTAATCCAAGCTACTAATCATGTCTTCAATCAATTCTTCTCTGTTGGGGAAAATTAGGTCCAAGTTAGCAAATCCACTTGTTATTTTCTTCAAGCTTTTTACAAATGATGTTGCCGTCAAGGAGAGAATAAGATTTGTTTATTTATTTAAATTTAATTTATTTTTTTATTTTGTCAAGCATGTATAAACATTAATGTGAATATATAGGAAGTACAAGCATGGTTTGAGTACATGATATTTTTTTGAAAATATTAAGGACTTTAAGATAGAGACAGTAGGCACACTAGTGCGCTTATGCATGCCCCTTACAGATCTCTTAGGAATGGGGAGAAGTCAACAGTAGACAGTTTAAGGTTAAAGTTTCAGGGGTTTGGGGAAGAAATTATAGAGTCAGGTAATGTATTCCAGGCATTGACCATTCTGTTGCTGAAGTCACATTTTTTGCAATCAAATTTGGAGTGGTTTACATTAAGTTTGTATCCATTGTGAACTTGTGTTATTGTAGTTGAAACTTAAGTATTCATTGACAGGAAAGACACTGTAGCATATAATTTTGTCTGCTACACTTAGGTCGGATCGAAGGCAGCTTAGTTCTAAATTTTCTAGGCACAAAATTTCAAGTCGGATGGCATAAGATATTCTGTTGCAAACGGAGGAGTATATTATTCATCTTGTGAAATATCTCTGGACATTCTCACTTGTATTAATTAAATACAATTTAATTAATAAAATTTAATACAATTTAATTAAATACAATTCTATGGTTAGAATTCCAAACACAAAGATTGTGTTGGAATTCTAACCATAGGCAGAGTTAAGTTCCCAGCAGATGACAAAATAATTGAAATTCCTCATTAACACCATTGTAATTTTTATTTGAAAGACTGGTCATCTGGTATAGAAAGACATCACTATCTTTTGCCTGTCCGAGTGGTTTATATAATTTTTATAAATCCAGTGATATTTCTATTTCTATCTTCTTACTGAAATATTTTCAACAAGTTTTAATAATTTGATTCTGAATTTCCATGCAATATTTTATATATTATTTACATATAGTGTAACATGCAGAGAGTAGTTTCTTATCATATCTCCGGAGGGGGGGTGACATACAAATCCAATCAATCAATCTATCTATCTATCTATCTATCTATCTATCTATCTATCTATCTATCTATCTATCTATCTATATATATATATATATATATATATATATATATATATACATATATATATTTAATGACAGGGCAGTTTAAATGATAATTCTCAGATTCAGCTATCTATGTTGGGCAATGAATTATTAGAGACTGATTGACCTGAATCCAAAGATCTGTGTTTAATGCATGTCTTGACTATTATTCCTTAGAGATTATTATCCCTTTTCCAATATTCTTGTGAAAGTATGATAGTTTGACATATGAATTGACTATGAGAAGCAGGTCTGCAAGGCATAGTGAAAAAACAAGTCAACAGAACCTCGACATACATGAAAAACAGCAGATATTTAATTATATCATCTTGATTTTTGGGACCGCATCTTGAGTGCACCCTGGCTAAGAGGTAAAGGATAATTATAATAATGTTGTGGATGGCCTTGGTACAGTGGAACCCCGACATACGAGCAGCTCTACTTACGAGCTACTCGAGATACGAGCTGGGAGAGTAGAGAAATTTTTGTTCGACTCACGAGCTTCCATTCGGGATACGAGCCGAGAAGAGCCGGCCTGGCTTGCTTTGCTTCCGAGCTGATGCAGAGCCGAATAAAGCGTCACGCCCCTCTGACGCTTTCGGCGGCTTCCGAAGCGATGCTGGGCTCTTTTGCCGCCAAAAGCGTCAGGGGGGCGTGACGCTTTATTTCTCGGAAGCAAAGCAAGCCAGGCCGGCTCTTCTCAGTATCCAGCTCTTGGTGAGTCCTTGGCTTCTGCTGGGGGTGCAGAAGTGGGCGGGGGGGGGGGGCGGCAAAAAAAAACGCCCGGACAAGCACTTGCTGCGAGGCGGGCGGGGGGGGGGGCAAAAAAAACGCCCGGACAAGCACTTGCTGCGAGAGGTGGGCGGGGGGGTGGCGGCAAAAAAAAACGCCCGGACAAGCACTTGCTGCGAGACGGGCGGGGGGGAGGGGGCAAAAAAAACGCCCGGACAAGCACTTGCTGCGAGGCGGGCGGGGGGGGGGGCGGCAAAAAAAAACGCCCGGACAAGCACTTGCTGCGAGGCGGGCGGGGGGGAGGGGGCAAAAAAAACGCCCGGACAAGCACTTGCTGCGAGGCGGGCGGGGGGGGCGGCAAAAAAACCGGGGCACTTTCGCTGCGAGTGGCGGGAAAAAATAAGCAAGAAAAAATAAGCGGCTTTTCCGCTGCCTCCTAAAGCGGGGAAGTTCGCCAGGAGGCAGCAGAAAAGCCGCGCGTGTCTTTTAAAACATCGGAGCCGGCATGGGGAGGCTCTCAATCAACCCCCGAGTCCGGGTTCGGGGCTCGGAGGCTGATTAAAAGCCTCCCCATGCCGGCTCCGATGTTTTAAAACACACGCACGGCTTTTCCGCTGCCTCCTAAAGCAGGGAAGTTCGCCAGGAGGCAGCAGAAAAGCCGCGCGTGTCTTTTAAAACATCGGAGCCGGCATGGGGAGGCTCTCAATCAACCCCCGAGTCCGGGTTCGGGGCTCGGGGGCTGATTAAAAGCCTCCCCATGCCGGCTCCGATGTTTTAAAACACACGCGCGGCTTTTCCGCTGCCTCCTAAAGCGGGGAAGTTCGCCAGGAGGCAGCAGAAAAGCCGCGCGTGTCTTTTAAAACATCGGAGCCAGCATGGGGAGGCTCTCAATCAACCCCCGAGTCCGGGTTCGGGGCTCGGAGGCTGATTAAAAGCCTCCCCATGCCGGCTCCGATGTTTTAAAACACACGCACGGCTTTTCCGCTGCCTCCTAAAACAGGGAAGTTCGCCAGGAGGCAGCAGAAAAGCCGCGCGTGTCTTTTAAAACATCGGAGCCGGCATGGGGAGGCTCTCAATCAACCCCCGAGTCCGGGTTCGGGGCTCGGAGGCTGATTAAAAGCCTCCCCATGCCGGCTCCGATGTTTTAAAACACACGCGTGGCTTTTCTGCTGCCTCCTGGCGAACTTCCCCGCTTCAGCCGACGTCTTTTCCCCTCAGCCCTCGGGCTTGCACGCATTAATTGCTTTTACATTGTTTCCTATGGGAAACAATGTTTCGACATACGAGCTGTTCGACGTGCGAGCCTCCTTCCGGAACCAATTAAACTCGTAAGTCGGGGTTCCACTGTATTTGATATTCTTAACTTAATCTCTAAAACATGTACATGCCTTTGCAGAATGAGTCATGATTACAATAATCTCAAAAGATCTTAATGGTTTATAGTCTAATGAAAAAATAATAATTTTTAGATGAC
The DNA here is from genome assembly GCF_031021105.1 of Erythrolamprus reginae. Classification (NCBI taxonomy): domain Eukaryota; kingdom Metazoa; phylum Chordata; class Lepidosauria; order Squamata; family Dipsadidae; genus Erythrolamprus; species Erythrolamprus reginae. Next base: position 118,287,285 of record NC_091950.1, read on the forward strand.
TATGGTAAATTATATTTCATTTTTAATCTATTGTTCTAAAGTAGGGTCCAAGTAAGCTTCCAAGATTATATCACTGAAATGATATTTTAGCTAATGGAAATAATGAGCTATAAATGTAGTGATAGGTCAATTTGGCAGGAGAAATAAAATGATAAAAAACAAGGTTAAAAAGTAAAAGAAACTACAATTTTAAGTAGCAGAGTGAAAAACTGTGTTTTTCAGATGTTAGTTAAAAATAAGGTTTTATTTTTAGCCAAATAGAAATAGGCTTGTTAGCCAATTTATTGTAGCTAACAAGCTTACAGATATTCATTAGACTAGAGGCATTTAGGTAAACGTAAATGTTTCCCTCTCATATATGTTCCCTCACAAATATGTTCATTCTTGACTCTAGGAGGCAGTGCTCATCTTTGTTTCAAAGCTGAAGAGCCAGCATGTCTGAAAATGTCTCTGTCATCCTGTGGCCAGCACGACTAAATGCCAAAGGCACACAGAATGCCGTTAACTTCCCACCATAGATGGTCCCTATTTTCCTTCTTGCATTTTTTTATGCGCATTTGAACTGCTAGGTTGGCAGAAGCTTGGACAAGTTACAAAAGCTCACCTCGTTATGCGGCACTAGGGATTGGAACTGCTGAACTGCCAAAATTTTGATTGACAAGCTCAGCATCTTAGCCACTGAGCCACCACGTCCCTTACAAGCAATTACACACAGTCTAATCCATAGACTGTCACTAGCATGAGCATCCAAAAGGAATTTGCTGCATTGGTTCTTATCAAAATGACCAAAACAGCGTCACTGCATCAAAGCCTCAAGTTCTACCCTTTTTATTGTCAGGATACAAACATAGAAACATAGAAACATAGAAGTCTGATGGCAGAAAAAGACCTCGTGGTCCATCTAGTCTGCCCTTATACTATTTTCTGTATTTTATCTTAGGATGGATATATGTTTATTCCAGGCATGTTTAAATTCAGTTACTATGGATTTATCTACCACGTCTGATGGAAGTTTGTTCCAAGGATCTACTACTCTTTCAGTAAAATAATATTTTCTCATGTTGCTTTTGATCTTTCCCCCAACTAAGTTCAGATTGTGTCCCCTTGTTCTTGTGTTCACTTTCCTATTAAAAACACTTCCCTCCTGGACCTTATTTAACCCTTTGACATATTTAAATGTTTCGATCATGCCCCCCCCCCTTTTTCCTTCTGTCCTCCAGACTATACAGATTGAGTTCATTAAGTCTTTCCTGATACAACCTCCAAAGTGTGGGATTTCTACTGTGGCATCACAATTTCTGCTTTTATTATTCTTTTCACCTTCCTGCTCTGAGGATGTCCTGAGTCCCATAGGATATGAAATTAAAGAGGTGTGGCATTATGAGGGGAACATCAAGGTGTCATCAGTTCCTGGTGGCCATATAGATTTTCTCCATGATGATCTATCCCCAACCGGGTCCTTTAGATTTTCCAATGGTGGACACTTTGCCACTGTAACTGACACCACCCATCTTGCTGCTGGTCATTCTCTTCTCTTTCCTTCCACCTTTCCCAACATTAGAACCTTTTCCAGGAATTACATTTTTGCATAATGTGTCCAAAGAAGGATAATTTGAATTTGACCAGAATATCTCCATGACCTCCTTCTGCCGCACGAATCCCAGCGACCAGTTAGGTCCCACAGAGTTGGCCTTCTCCAGGTCCTGTCGACTAAACAATGTCATCTGGCAGGATCCAGGGGAAGAGCCTTCTTTTGGTGACCCCAACCCTCTGGAACCAGCTCCCCCCAGAGATTAGGATTAGGTATAAAGGTGCAAGCAAACAATATATATAAGTTGCTAGTGCAGTCAGACGGGGACACAATTCAAGGACTGACAAAATGGTGGCAAAATGAGATACAAGTAGAGGTACAAGAGATGGAAAATACAGTAGAAAATATAAGGAAAATTAAGAATACAAGAATTAAGGAAATGAGAAGGAAAATATTACATAAGTGGTATTACACTCCCGTTCAACTCGCACACTTTCAGCAGAATGTCAGGGGTATTTGTTGGCATGGGTGTCAAGATAAAGGAGTGTTTATGTATATGTTTTGGGAATGCCCGATAGTGCAGGAATTTTGGCAAAAAGCACAAAAGGAGATTAATAGAATGTTAAATATACAATGGACAATCACTAAGGAAATGGCAGTATTAGTTAAAAGCAATGCGATGGGAGAATTTAGAGAAATAAAACAAGCAGCAATAGAAAGCGCTCAGGCGGTAATAGTTTTGGGTTGGAAGGATGAGACAAAATGGACAGTGCAAAATTGGTATAGGTACATGGTGGACCATATTCAATTTGAAATTATGGATAAAAGGATAAATTTGGATAATGAAACTGAATTGAGACAACTGATGGCACGGTGGGACAAGGTAAGATGATATATGACATGTAGAATCCGAGACCAAGCTACAAGAAATAAATTGGAATCACTCTATAATATGTAAATAGATATATTGCTCTTGGGTCAAAGTGGGTTATATAAGAAACACCCCCGATTTGGTGGCGAGGTATGTGTGTGTTTCAGGGTGGTGGGCACATTTCACTATGCACTGTTTTATGTTGTGTATATATTAAACTTGTTAAAAATCAATAAAAATATTATATATATATAAAAAAGATAAGTATGCTCTCGTGCACGAGATTTTGCCAATTTACAGAAGTTTTTTTGCTCCTGCCTGTGCGCAGAATCTCACCCACTTGTTTGCTGCACATGCACAGAAGCCAAATCTCACATGCACCGGGTATACGTGCACATGCAACAGTCCCGGAGGGCATACTGGTAGTGGCCAGTATGTGGAACCGCCATCTGCACCACAGCTATAGATATTTCACATCACTTGAACATCTTTTTCTAGGTCTTGGATGTCCATGTGCTACCTCTATATTGGTTGAGGTAGGCAGGGTTCACTTGGGTACCATTTGTTGGGGGTCAAGGAAAGGGGGGGCTTTGCCTTCTATTTCTGCTTAAGATCCCCATGTACAATTGGTGGGCCACTCTGTGACACAGAATGCTGGACTCGATGGGCTTTGGCCTGATTCAGCATGGCTCTTCTTTATTTTATTTATTTATTTAGTCCAATACACAATAATACACAATGAAGGTTATAGAGGATATAGTAGAGAAGAAATACGAGATATAAGAGAGACTATAGGACAGGGGACGGAAGGCACTCTAGTGCGCTTATGTACGCCCCTTACTGACCTCTTAGGAATCTGGAGAGGTCAACCATGGATAGTCTAAGAGTAAAATGTTAGGGGTTAGGGGATGATACTACAGAGTCTTCATGCCTGGCCTGCAGAGTGCTAATCTGCATTATGTTTCTTCTCCACAGTTCTTTTACTGTTGATGGTTCATTCTAAAAGGCAGAAGCCATCTCCCACTTCAAAATCTCCATTATCAATCATAAGATTACCTATTACATATTACCTATTACCTATTACCTGTCATCTGCACCTCTATAACTGTCTGGTTTGGTGCTGCAACCCAACAGGACCGACACAGACTTCAGAGGACAATCAGAACTGCAGAAAAAGCAATTGCTGCCAACCTGCCTTCCATTGAGGACCTGTATACTGCACGAGTCAAAAAGATGGCGGCGAAAATATTTACTGACCCCTCACATCCTGGACACAAACTGTTTCAACTCCTACCCTCAAAACGTCACTATAGAGCACTGCACACCAAGACAACTAGACACAAGAACAGTTTTTTTCCAAACGCCATCACTCTACTAAACAAATAATTCCCTCAACACTGTCAGACTTTCTACTAAATCTGCACTTCTATTCTACTAGTTTTTCTCATCATTCCTATCACCCATTTCCTCCCATGTTGACTGTATGACTGTAACTTGTTGCTTATATCCTAAGATTTTTATTAATATTGCTTCTTCATTGCTTATTTGACCCCTATGACAATCATTAAGTGTCGTACCACATGATTCTTGACAAATGTATATTTTATTTTATGTACGCTGAGAGCATATGCACCAAGACAAATTCCTTGTGTGTCCAATCACACTTGGCCAATAAAATTCTATTCTATTCTATTCTATTAGATCTTACCATCGGTTTAGTCTTCCTTAGTTTTAATGTTGGTCTCATTTTTTTTCACCGTGCTCTTTGATTACTATTTTAATTACTAAACCTTTCAGATCCTTTGCATTTTCTGCTACTAAAGCAGAATCATCCGCATAGTACAAGTTACTGTTTCTTTCTTCAGTTTTAAAATCATGCTCATCATCTTCCAATCTGTGTACTTTTAATAAATATTCAGCATATAGGTTGAATATGTAAGGGCAGAATATGCAAGCTTATTGTTTTCCTTTGCCAACCCGGACCAGGTTTTTTCACCCTCTTCTGTCTGTACAGTGGTTTCTGGATACGTATATACGTTTTTCATGAAGATAATGAGATGTTCTTTGATTCTCGTTTTTTTAGTACATTTCACAGCTCAAGATGGTTCACACAATGAAAGGCTTTTCTAGAATGGTGTCCTTATTGATTTCTTAAGGGTACAGAAGCCTCTATAAAATCAGGGAAAACCTATCTCAGATAGTATTTAGAGCTTCTGTAAGCTATTCTGTAACACTATTAATATTTCTCCTCATCTGTTAACACTTGTAAAATTTCAGACATTGCTTAAGGGCACAGCCACAAAAATAATTAACAGGCCAGATTCATGCTGATTTATACCTTCGTGTTTAAGGCAAAGGAGAAGAACAGATTATAAAGTATAGATGTTGATGCCCAATTTACATACTTTTCCTAGTTATTTTTTTGAACTTGAAATGGGAGGTGGTTTTTTATATAAAGGAAATAGTCTGGAGAAGTGGAATAATCTATAATTCTAGTGTTCAAAGTTTAGAATTACAATGAACATACCAGATCTCCAATGTTCATTATGGTAAATAATCCCATTATTCCCTTGCCCACAAGAAAGAAAAGGAAGAGCATATTTTCTGTTTGACAAGTTATTAATAGGTTCCCCAAATCATGAGGTGAGGGATTTTTTTTTAAAAAAAATTGCTAAATTCCTAGGGTCATATAAAAATGTATCTTTTTTGTTGGCACAGTAGTAAACAACCTACCGCTTTTTCTGTTCTTTCCCTTTTGTTTATTTATTTATTTATTAGATTTGCATGCCGCCCCTCTCCGTAGATTCATTTATGCTCAGAAGATTCTTATAATCCTCTGCACACACGCTCCTTCTCCTTTTCCCCCCTAAGCCTTCTTGTTTCATCCAGAGGAATGAGAGTCCAAAGTCCACTTTGAGATGATTTGAAGAACCAGCCTGCTTATGCATGAGTACCTGTCAGATCTTCAGGCATGGCAAATCAAGAAACAGGCACAGCAATGCTGCGATTTCACTGAGGCTTTCCTCGCTGGGAAACCCCACCTCCGGACTTCCTGGCCAGCCAAAGCACCCGTTTTCGCACTGGTGGGATTCCCCTGCTGGGATTCCCCTGCAGCATCGCAAAATCCGGAGGTGGGATTTCCCATGGAGGGGAGTCTCAGAGAATCCCACCAGTGCAAAAATGGGCGCTTTGGATGGCAACGGAAGTCTGGAGGCGGGATATCCCAGCGGCGGCAGCATATTTGTAAGGCGAAAATAATTCGGAAGAAGAGGCAAAAAAATCTTAAACCCCAGGTTCATATCTTGAAAAGTTCGTATGATGAGGGGTTCTTAAGACGAGGTATCACTGTATATCCATCCTAAGAAAAAATGCAGGAAACAGTATAAGGGCAGACTAGATGGACCATAAGGTCTTTTTCTGCTGTCAATCTTCTATGTTTCTATATTTCTAATTATTAGGTTGTTACAAAATAGAAAACTTATGCAAACTGTAAGCGACTCACCTTTGCTGATAGTGAAAGACAATATATTATTCTGTTTGTTACAGCCTTATTAGAGAGGTAGATTAAAGATTTCAATATACTGTACTCAAAAGAGACAGTATCACATCCCATTAAGACCAATTCTGGGGAAATTGCTATGAGCCAAACACAAGCAAACCATATTTCACATCTCCAGAATGCTAGTGACTATGCTTACACTTTTCAGTGAAAAAATAGGAGCTCATATGTAAAAGTACTGTTAATCTCTTTGGGACATTAAATATATGTCTGCCAAAAAATAATTCTAGAGAAGGTATTTCTGTTTTCTTAATCAGTTTATCCAGATTATGTCTTAAAATCAGGGCTGAAAAGCAGCAGATTCTAACATGTTCTGGAGAACTGGTAGCAGAAATTTTGAGTAGTTCGGAGAACCAGTAGCAGAAATTTTGAATAGTTCAGAGAACTGGCAAATACAATCTCTGGCTAGACCCACAGTGAAGTGAAAATGGAGATTTTGCAATATCCTTCCCCAGGAGAGAGGTGGAAATGGAGATTTTGCGGTATACCTCCCCTGCTATGCCCACCAAGCCATGTGATGCTCACTACACCACTCCCACAGAACCGGTAGTAAAAAAAATTGAATTTCACCACTGCTTAAAATGTAAACCAATGATCATGGATCTGAGAATTATGGCACACAGATAATGGTAATTAACTTCAACACAAAACCTTTCTCTGTGTGTATGCTAGGCCAGAGAAACATACAAAATATCCTGTTGAAAGCATATAATTTTCCTTAGTTCCTATTAATAATTTACATAATTTACATTTATTCAAACTTTTGAATGAATAAAACCAAAGCAGATGGAGATACCTATACAGCTTTGCTTTAATCATAGACGACATGTATTTCTGTTGTACTCGTATCCCAGACAGTTTTCACATCAATAACTATTATGAAATTATAATATGACAGTAAAGGTAGAAAAGGAAAGCCTCTAATCCCATTCATGCATTCACTAGACTGAAAGTGAATCACTAAACAAGGTCCTGCGGTAACATGATTTAATTATTCAGGTAGTTCAGACTTCAATATTATTGAATGATTATTGAAGTCTTTGATGTCATGTTAACTCCTGCAGTCGGAGCTTGTGTAACTGTGACCTTAGTTATTCTGTTCCAACAAAATGTACAGAAATGCTTTCTCATTAGTCAGATACTTTGCGAGAGTCTAATAGTTTTTGGTTTACTATAAGCCAGCTCTCTATTTTTAGTGGAGGGATTTTTTTTTTTAGTTATGAGCAGCACTGCAAATTTGTTGATGAATAGAAATGTGACTTGCTTCACTGTCAATCCAGTAAAGTACAAAAAAGAGGAAGATTTGTTTTTAAAAAGCAATGTGAGCATCCCCCCCCCCTCTTTTATACGGCTGGCCATCTCAAGTATGTGACCCTTAATTGGTAACAAAAATAAAAACAATAAGCAAAATTATAACTAGCATAAAATAGTAGCCAAGCAACAACACTAACAGTAATTCCCCAATCAATGCAGCCACAAAATAGGATCACCCACACTGTCATGAACATGTTGTGTTTGCTTTTCTTGAATAAACTTTCTTTCCGGTACCTTTTAAGGGTTTAAATGAATTGGAATCACTCTGTGCTAACTGGAGAATTCTGGGAACCTGCTAACCCACACTCAGTAAAAGACCTTGGAATACTAATATCGAATGACCTAAGTGCTAAAGCCCACTGCAACAATATCGCCAAAAAAGCTTCTAGAGTTGTTAATCTGATCCTACGCAGCTTCTGCTCAGGCAATCTCACACTACTCACAAGAGCATACAAAACTTTTGCCAGACCCATCCTAGACTACTGCTCATCTGTCTGGAACCCATACCACATCTCAGACATCAACACCCTTGAAAATGTCCAAATATATTTCACCAGAAGAGCCCTTCACTCCTCCACTCGAAACAGAATATCCTACAAAAATAGACTTACAATCCTGGGCCTAGAAAGCCTAGAACTACGGCGCCTAAAACACGATTTGAGTATTGCCCACAAGATCATATGCTGCAACGTCCTACCAGTCAATGACTACTTCAGCTTCAACCGCAACAACACAAGAGCACGCAACAGATTCAAACTTAATACAAACCGCTCCAAACTTGACTGTAAAAAATATGATTTCAACAATCAAGTTATCGAAGCGTGGAACTCATTACTGGACTCAATTGTGTCAACCCCTAACCCCCAACATTTCTCCCTTAGACTCTCCACGATTGACCTCTCCAGGTTCCTAAGAGGCCAGTAAGGGGTGTACATAAGTGCACTGGTGTGCCTTTCATCCCCTGTCCAATTGTCTTTCCTTTCTCTCACTTATCATATATATTCTCTTCCTTTCATATATCCTCTCCTCTAAGTTTACTTTTACCCTTATATATATTACCACATGTCTATTTTTCTTCCTATGTATTTGTGTATTGGACAAATGAATAAAATAAAAAAAATAAAAAAACTGAAGTCCACCCATCGTAAAGTTGCTGAGGTTGAGGAACACAGTAACAAAGAGATGGCTGGGTAGACAAACCCTGACATACGCCTCAAAACTTATAATAAACACTGTGCTTTTTCTGTAGTTGTTGTTTTAAAAAACCTTCATGATAAGTAAATATTCCCACAGTTAGAATTTTTAGAAGAACATTCCATGAGTCCATTCCAAGAGCCGTGGTGGCACAGTGGTTAGAATGCAATAATGCTCACTCTGGGATCTTGATTCTGAATGGCAAAGATTGTCTCAGCCTTCCATCCTTCTGAGATTGGTAAAATAAGGACCCAGATTGTAGGGAGCAATATGCTGACTCTGTAAACCACTTAGAGAGGGCTGTAAAGTACTACAAAGCAGTATATAAGTTTCTAGCCCAGCTACACTGATGGTCTGTTCCATTTACTTCTGCTTTCATATGCAACTTCTCTTAAAGCTCTGACACACTGCCCTTCTCCTGATTAGGTGCTGAGTGAATACATATTGAGAGGGTCAAGGGGAAAAAAATAATATGCCCTTAATAAAGGCATGGAGAGTGTGGAAGGCCACAGCAGCCTGATTCTATTTTTTTATTTTTTATTTTTTTTTTTGTCAATAATGTTTAAATACATGATACTGGTAAAAGTCTAAAACTTGAAAGAAGAAAGAAAAGCATCAGAAGTAATAATATTCACATATATGTGACAAGTAAAAATAAGGTTAAAAATTCTGCAATGCCTGGCTAAATGGGAGAAATCGCCAAGCTAATTATGGACAATAGAGGTAGCAAGTGGTGAACCCTTCATCCGCACTCCAGGTAAGTACCTACTTGCCTCACAAGGATCTGGGTTCATTCTCACCTGCAAACAGACATAAGGGTCCCAAGCAAGGAAGCTGGTGGCGTGAAGGATGGGAGGGAGAAGCCAGGTCTCCCTGAAAGCATCAGCTTTGATTGAACTCTGAAACACAAGAAACAATCTGCTATGAAAACAGCTTTATAGAGATGTGAAGACCATACAGAACTAAAGAAGCTCATGGAAATCCTTAATGGAGAATTCTACAAATTTCTGCCTAGACATTTCTGGAAGACCCTGTGTTGGCAAAGTTTATCTATTTTTTTTTAAAAAAAATCATATGAATTAGTGACCAAATTTTATAATGTTATCAGTTCAGGGTATAATTTTCACAACACACTGTGATGTTGCCAAAATAACATAACCTCTTATTTCTGTATAGGCACACATTTACCATAGATGGTGGGTAACTGCATTAGCAAATATACACATCATAGAAGGGAATTGCCTTTAATCTCAAGTTGCTACAAACACATTAATATGATTGATGAATTCATTTGTACAGGAAGCAAGTCAAAAGCAAATTAACTGTAATTTGACTAAATCAGGTTAATGGTTATGGTTAGATCCCTCATGTCTTTATAATGTTGATAATAGAAAAACCATAAAGATGACTGATCCTGAAAATGCATTCCCGTTCTTTACAAATGTGATATAGAATTTTAGCTGTAAAAAGAAGGAGGAGAAATTAAGCTAAATGTTTTATATGAGATGGAAAAACATTTCAAATTGTCAGTGCATTTTCTGCTAACAATTATTAAAACTCAGAGAAGTGAATAATTTATTTAAGAGTCATTTTATTCATTTTATTTAACATGGATGATTACTCACATGTGGTAAATCATACATCTAGTGTACGTAATTAGCAATGTGTTATATTATTACTCACCTTTACAAATCGGAAAACACATTAATTATACAATTCCATCAAGTAAATTTAGTTCACAGCTTAATAATAGCAACAGAAAAATAGTCAACAAATATTAACTAAGACAAACCAAACATGATTACTAAACTCATTTAAAACAAGGCCTGGAAACATGCAACTATAATTAAAAGTGTATCATAGTACTATATGTAAATCCTTTTCTTTTGGATCACTCTTATGTGATGTATTAACCAAGGATACTCATCATTTGTGCTGACTGGAATATAAAGTTGCATATGTTTGCCTCATTTTTGGAGAAACTGTCTGCTTGTGAAGAACCAAAATGAAACCTATTCATTTTGAGTGATGGTGAAGACTTCTCTGAAGGCTGGTGTCTTCTTTCCTTCTATTTTGTGAAACATTCATAGGAATTGACTTCTCCAGATTCCTTAGAGGTCAGTAAGGGGCGAGCATAAGTGCACTAGTGTGCCTTCCGTCCCCTGTCCAATTGTCTCTCCTATATTTTATATATCTTTTCTCCCATCCATATATCCTTCCTCTACTCTTCATTGATGTATTCTATTCTCATATCTCTTCTTCTATCCCTTCCCTAATATTTACTACTACACGTTTTTATTCTCCTTAACTTTCAATTTGTATTAGACAAAATAAATAAATAAAATAAATAAAATAAAATTCACAGGACATTTTAGGATGAGCTTCATTCCTTTTCATAAATTCAGGCCCACTGGTACAGAATAATATAGGGAGACTGTCCAAAAGGGTTGGAACTAATCTTGCCTCAGGGAAGGGGGGAGGCAATGTCCCTGAAGACTGGCACCATAGCAGAAGAAACTCATTCCTTCAGATGGAACTCTTTAGCAGATGGAACCACCAATACGGCTCTCCTACAGAACGTGATGGAATGGATAGAAGTAATCAGGGAGAGGCAGTCTCTCAGATAACTTTGCCTCCTACCATGTAGGATTTTAAAGATGAAAAACACCATTGTGTATAACCAGGGGTGGGCTACTGCCCAGATGGAGGTGGGGGAATGCAGTGGGGTAGCGAAAATGGAGCCCCACATCAGAGCACCAAGTTTGCACTGAAAGATGCTGAAAGAAAATGCATCCTGCATAAGCCACGCCCACAGTGTGGTTATAAAAGGTTTGGTAGCCTTTCATTGTGTATATCAGACATTTTATACAATTGAGGGAGTCCAGAAATATTTCACAAGAAGAATCCTCCACCAGCCAACCAGGATAGACATGGAACTAAACATCAGATGGCCAAACTCACAGTCATAAGGACCATACCAGGGGCGGATTCCTCTTACTTTCCTACTGGTGCGCTGCATACTCATGCAATTTTGCTTCTGCGCATGCACAGAGGGACAATTTTCTGCACATGCTCAGAGGCAAAAATCACGCACATGTGTGTCCCCTCACATGATTTTGCTTCCATGTATGTGCATAGGGCCGATTTTCCTTCTGTTCATGCTCAAAGAGCAAAAGTAACACCGAAAATTAGGGGGGGGGGATGGCACCACGCACAGACTGGCAAAGACAGCACCGGTGACATCGCACACAAATTGCGCAATTGGCAGGCCACTATCGGAGCGGCGCAACATACTGTACTGCTGGGAATCCACCACTGGACCAGACCCACTTCCTCAGGCCCAACATGTCCAAACCATTCCTAGATAACAGGAGCAGACATCTCCACAAGACCTGTACTCTCGTGTCTAACTGGGAATGAAATTGAGTAATTTGGTCCAACAAATGCTATGAACAGGAGAACAGCTTAAAAAATAAAGGCAGAAAAAAGATCAGTTTAGGACCATGGAAGAGCAAACCAGAAGGGGGTGTTGAAAACAAATTTTGCATCTCCTGATAATGAAGGTAATTTTTAATGTTTTCAAAGCTGGTCAAGTTGTTTCCATTCTGAAAGCATCGGTGCTGCCAGTTTGCTATGGAGACTGGTGCTCATAAAGGCACTTAATGACTTTACTTCTAAAAAATAACCCCAAACAACAAAACAATAAAATCATCTAATTATAGTTTTGTGAGGGACCTTGAATGTCTTCCACTATATAGATTCCTGTGGTAAAACAGGATAATTTGCCTCTCACCCCTGCCACTAGCTGAAAGATAAAGAGACTGGAATTACTGTGTGCCCATTCAGAATGCCAAATTGCACAAAGGGCCCTGGGATGGATACATAGGCAAGGCAATGTCTTGCAAACCAATACATATCAATTGGGGAGCACCAAGCCATTGATCTTTTGCAAAAAAGAAGGATTCCAGTGTTGAAAAACAATGTGCCCATTATAATATAAATACAGTGCTGCTCGGATCTCCCCTCCCCTGTCTAGTTCAATTGTAATTGCCAACTTTCAGATATATTTCCTTCCAACCCACATAATGCATGGCACAGCTGAGCTCTACCAAACACATTTAGAGCCTGACTGGACCAGCAGCCTCCTTTGGTTTAACAGCATGAAAACTCTTGTTGCACCATTCAGATGCAAATTATTGCCTTTGTCTTTCCTCTCTTTTCATGGGCCCACCTGAAGCAGCTATTTTCATTCTGCTGCAGAGATGGCCATTGTTAGTAAAGATGAGAAGGCAAACACACTCATTTAGTTTCCCTAATGGACATTTTCTAAACAAGAATTCCAGCAATCCAATGATGTTCTGAAGTCAGTGCTTCTTCTCATACCAGATTCTTTAATTTTATACATTGTGTATCTCTAGGTCACAGTATGTTTATATCCCAATGATCTTTAGAGAAATTCTCACATCCATTTGTCTGTCAGCTTTTGAGTATATATTGCAAATGTAATTACACCAATCAGTGTATCTGGAGTGATTCCATTTAAAGTAAGATTCATTTTGGAGTCATGGCTTTGGTCAAACATCGTATTTATATATCCATACAAATGCTTTGGGATTATTTGTTGGTACCATTTGCTTTATAAAATTGATCAACTTTGCCCAAACATTTGAACAATATTTTGAATGGAACATGCAGTGGAAAGAAGGAAGAGTAGGGTAGGGTAAGATAGGTGAGGTGACGAGAGGAGAAGAAAGGAAAGGAAAAGGAAAGAAAGGAAAGAAGGAAAAGAAAGGAAAGGAAAGAAGGAAAGGAGAGGGGAAGGGAAGGGAGGAGAGGAAAGGAAAGAAAAAGTAAAGAAAAGAAAGAAGGAAATGAATTGAGAGAAGAGGGGAGGAGAGGAATGGGAAGGAAAGGGAAAGGAAGGAAGGGAAGGGAAGGAAAAGCAAAAGAAAAGAAAGGAAAAAAGGAAAGAAAGGAAAGGAAATCTTTATGAGAAGGTGCTTTAATGTTTTGCTATGCTTTGTTACTATGGTTTGTTCAAATATAGGGCCTGTTAAGTTGAATGGAAGGCTGGCTTGGTGTTGGAAACCCAAATCTTTCAATATGGAAACTTAAAAGAACAAATAACATATTCTTAAATTCTTCATCCAGTTATTTGTCCCCAGGAAAAGTCAGCACTTTCTACCTATCCTCAATTTGTTATCCAAGAGTACATCAAAGTGCAATATCCTATATATGTTATTCCTTGTATATAGAAACAGATAAAAATGAAATAGAAAGAAATCAAAGAACAAAAAAGCAATAACATTCTTTTGAGGTTTATATAGAAATATAGAAATAATCTTAACAGGAAATGTAAACATATCCAAGTTATCCAAAAAGACCTTTGCATAGATGAAGTGTAAAATGTTAGGAACCCTAATGTTATTATAGATTAACAATTGAGACAAAATTTTAATAGAGCACTATTTAAATGATGCAGTTCTTCAAAAACTCTTTATCAGCACTATTTTCTACTATATCATTGATGCAAAAGAAGTTTTACTGTAATTTCTAATGTTTGGGAATTATAAATCTTGCAACTGGCATAAGCTCAATTTTTGCATGAAGACCTTTTAAACTTTTAATGGGATGTGTATACATGTGTTCAATTCTAAGTTAATGATTTCTATTTCTATTTGCATAAACACATACCGGTAAGTGTTCAGCGTGGGGCACAGATTACAGCAGCGTTTCCCAACCGGTGTGCCGTGGCACACTAGTGTGCCGCGAGACATGGCCAGGTGTGCCGCCAAGCTCCAGCTGGGCGGGGCGCTGCCGGTACTTCCGTCCTGGGGCTCCCGCTCGCAGCTGTCAACTGGCTCCTGCTCGATGCCGCGGTTTTCGGCGCTCTCCTGCTGGGCCCCAAAGAAGGAAGGCAGGAAGAAGGAGAGCTTCATTCTTCGCGCCTTTTCCCCACCTTCCTTCTTTGGGGCCCAGCAGGAGAGCGCCAAAAACCGCGGCATCGAGCAGGAGCCGGTTGACAGCTGCGAGCGGGAGCCCCAGGACGGAAGTACCGGCAGCGCCACACCCAGCTGGAGCTTCTCTGGCGTCGACGGCAAGTGTCCTTTGTGGCCCGGCGGGAGGGCACTGGTGATGGGAGCGGGGGGGCGGCCGCAGCGGCCGCAGGCAGTTGCGGGGAGATGGCAGCGGCAAGAGGGAGCGCTCTCTCTCTCTCTCTCAGCTGACTGCAAGCGGGAGCCCTGAAGGTGGCGGTTGGACGTGCTGCTGGACGTCGTACATGCTGGCGCTGCGGGCCTGGCATATACGGTGTCCAGCCGCCGCCGTCAGGGCTCCCGCTTGCAGTCAGCTGAGAGAGAGAGAGAAAGAAAGAGAGACATATAAGAGAGGCAGAGGGAGAGAGAAAGAGAGACATAGCAAGAGAGGCAGAGAAAGAGAGACAGAGCAAGAAAGAGAGGCAGAGAAAGAGAGATAGAGAAAGAGAGAGAGAAAGAGAGGCATAGCAAGAGAGGCAGAGAGAGAAAAAGAAAGAGAGACATAGCAAGAGAAAAAGAGAGACTTAGCAAGAGAGGCACAGAGAGAGAGAGAAAGAGAAAGAAAGAGAGACATAGCAAGAGAGACAGAGAGAGAGAAAGAGAGAGAAAGAAAGAAAGAGAGATAGCAAGAGAGGCAGAGAAAGAAAGAGACATATAGCAAGACAGTGAAAGAGAGAGAGAGAGCAAGAGAGAGAGAAAAAAGCAAGAAAGAGATAGCACGAGAGACAGAGAGAGAGAGAGAGCAAGGGAGAGAGAAAGACATAGAGGAAGGGAAGGAGGGAGAAAGAGAGGAAGAAAGAGAGGAAGAAAGAAAGAAAGAGGGATGGAGAGAGAGAAAGAAGGGAAGGAAGGAAAAGAGAGAAAGAGGGAGAAATAGAGCGAAAGGGAGGAAGAGAGAGGGTTTTTTTGTCCAAACTTTTCTTTAGCCCGCCCCCCCCTTTCAGTGTTCCCCAGGATTTTGAAAATATGAATAATGTGCCGCGGCTCAAAAAAGGTTGGGAAACACTGGATTACACACATACCGAAATGAACATATGAGCTAGATACCTCTGATTAAATGCTTGAACAAGGCCAATAAAGGCAACACTGGTTATCCCAATGCTGGATATATTGTTGTCACAAATTACTTTTCTACAAAATCTCATTATATGCTTTGAATGTATTTTGAATGTTTTCCTTATGGACATCATCCAGCCACATTAATTATTTTCAGCCTGCTTAATTTCAGTACATAAACAATTAATTATGTTTACATGTGCTTAGCATTTCTCACATTGTTCTTTATATTTCTTTAATGGTTTAATTCTTTTACTTCAAAGACCCTACGTGTCACACAGAGAAAGAAATTACAACTGCAGTCTAAATACAATTGCAAATACCGTAATTAAACATTCAAAACAAAAGTTGCTAAGAGCTAATTTGAACAAGGAAAAATGTCTCTAGAATACATCAAGACTTGGGGTTTGCATGTGAGTATCCTTTTTCATATGCACATGACACATGGATGATGCTTTTTGAGAGTTCATTTGTAATGACAGAGAAGGAAAAAAGGGACAGTAATGGGAAGGAGAAAGTGTTGAGTATTTTAACTATCTAGATTTGAGAGACAAATCTCAAGCCAGCTATGGTTTGACTAGAATGTGTAAATATTTCACACAGTCTCTATGAACTATTACCCTATTATCTAAAGGCAAAAAAATGATTTTCCCTTGTGATACCAGCTGCTACTCATTACTGCTGGAAAGCAAACATTTCTATAGTCCTAGAAGAATTAAAAAAATATGCTACTCTTTGAAAATATAAAATAGCAGTAAATATTATATTGTAATATTTAATTCATTGTTATATCATCGACATTATTTAGGTATATTATAAATATAATATTTCTCCTTCCTTCCTTCCTTCCTTCCTTCCTTCCTTCCTTCCTTCCTTCCTTCCTTCCTGCCTGCCTGCCTGCCTTCCTTCCTTCCTTCTTTTTCTTTCTTTCTTTTCTTTCTCTTCCTTCCATTTTTCTCTTTCTTGTTCTCTTTCTCTTGGGAGGAGAAAGGGTGAGAGCAGGAATGATGGGCATGGGAGTAGGGGGAAGGAAGGCTCCTCCCAATGAATGACTTTCTGTCTGAGGCAAATGGCGCTCCCTGGTGGATTTGGGGCAAAGTACCTGGATTGTAGAAAGGGCGAGACTGCAGGGGAAGGGAGAGGGCAGGGATGATGGAATGATGGGGGAAGAAAGGTCCCTCCCAATGGCTCCCTATCAGAGGCAGATGGTGCCCCCTGGTGGCTTTTGGGCAAAGTGCCAGGATCGTAGAAAGGGTGGGAAAGAGAAGCACATAGGAGGAGAAAGGGAAAAGACAGGGATAATAAACATGGGAGTAGGGAGAAGATCCCTCTTAATGGCTCCCTGTCAGACAAACCCTTCAATGTCTATAAATACCTGGGAAACACCAGGTGATCAGCTAGTTCACTTTAAATTAGTAATATGCAAAATTCCTTTCTTTTCTTTTTTCAAATACCTACAAATAACTTAAAACAATAGTACAATCTGAAATATGTAAATGTGCAGGTGCAAATGCCACGAACTTCCCCACCACCATCACCAAATTTATATCTGCATAAATAATCTGTAGGAAAATTCATACAAAATTTTTGAAAAAGAATACAAATTGAGGAAAATATTATTTATAAAACCTGTGCTTCAACCAAAATGGTCAATAAACTGTTTGTGTTTAGAAAACTGCAGAACAAAATTAGCAGAAACATTAATATGGAATTTTTTTTTGTTAAAGGAGTTTAATTAAAAGCTTTATCAAAATGAAAATGCAAAACAGACATATCCCTGCATTCATATACTACATGTACACTTTCTCACCGAATTGATTTGACACAAGACAAAAAGATGTGTGCACCAAAACTTGGAGGGCTTACTGTTCCTGCAATATGGAGATCAATGTAACTCTTGGCCATTTTGAGTTCCTTTATGCAGACTTGGGTAGCAAGTGACATTGATTGAGACTCATAACAGAGAGACTTAAGAAAATAATACAACACTTGCAGAAAAGGATTTCCCTGAGAGCATTATATTCCCTGAGTTTAACAAGGACATTCATAATAGATAAGATGAGAACAATCAAATGCAGAAGCAAAAATGAACTTGGAAGAGAGAGATTTTGACCCAGATTTCATTAGCTTTAATTGAATCTTCCTGCAGGCACAATCAAATGGCAATAACAGCTTATAAGAAGGAGCTATGGTACACATAGAATTGATCCCCCTCTGATAAGATGGGTGGAAGAATTAATAGTGAAAACAAAATACTGTACTCAGCAGTGAATAGACTGTATAAAAATAAGCCTGATACCAATAATGCCGTATAGTTTGGCCAAGACAGGTTAAAGCGATTTCTTCTTAATCCTTTGATAATCAGATGTTTTGATTTTGAATTAATAATCAGAGGAGGTGGCTTGGTTGAAGAGGAAAGGTAGAAACCTTATGAGCAAAATTCAGTCTGTGTTTATAGCATTTTAAAAATACATATTTTCCACATTACATGGGCAAAAACCATGAAACCATGGGAAGTCTTGTTTTTTTTGCAACCCCCCCCCCAGCTTTTACAAAAAAAATGAGTGAAAAATGAGCTGTTTTTGCAAAAAAAAAGGGGGGGGATTTTGCCTTCCCTCAGCCCCCAGGAGCATTCTGCAGGTTTCCCAAACCTTCTGTATACTCCAGGGATTTTTTTGCAAAAATAGGTGAAAAATGTGTCTATTTTTGCAAAAAATGGGGTGCGTAGATGGTTTGGGAGGCTTGCAGAGTGCTCCTAGGGGTCTGGGAGGACAAAAAAGTTTTTTCCTTACTTATCTCTTTGAAATCTTGGTGCATCTTATATGCGTCTTATACAGTGGTACCTCGAGATACGAGTTTAATTCGTTCCGGACCTGGGCTCTTAAGTCGAGCAGCTCTTATCTCGAACGACTTTTCCCCATAGGAATTAATGTAAATAATTTTAATTGGTTCCAGCCCTCAAAAAACTCACAAAGTTAGTCTAAATTATGCAGAAAGACATGTTTTTAACGAAGAAATGTACATGTACATATAAATGAATAATGAAGTTTCTTTCACTTAACTTGTAAACTTTCTTAAACTTTTAAATTTACATATGTTCAACTTCTCTGCCACCCAATCCTGTAGGACAGAGGTCCCCAACCCTTTTTGCACCAGGGACCGGCTTTAAGCGATCAAGAGAGGAATGGGTGAATGAATGGACGGAGGGTGGGAAGGAAGGAAGGAAAGAGGGAAGGGACAGGAACAGAGGAAGGAAGCAAGGAAACTTATGAAAGGGGAGAGTAAGAGAGGAATGAGTGAAGGGAGGGAGGGAGGGAAGAAGGTGGGAAGGAGAAAGAAAAGAAGAAATAGAGGAAGGGAAGGTAAAAGAGAGAAAGAAAAAGAGCAAGAAAGAAAGAAAGAAAGAAAGAAAGGGGGAAGGGACAGGAACAGAGGAAGGAAGCAAGGAAACTTATGAAAGGGGAGAGTAAGAGAGGAATGAGTGAAGGGAGGGAGGGAGGGAAGAAGGTGGGAAGGAGAAAGAAAAGAAGAAATAGAGGAAGGGAAGGTAAAAGAGAGAAAGAAAAAGAGCAAGAAAGAAAGCTGCAAGCACCCCCCCCCCGAGCCCCCCAGGCCGGCTGCAACCTTTTAAAACACGCGCGCCGCTTCGCAGCTGTCTCCTGAAGCCGAACGCGGAAGTTAGCGTTTGGCTTCAGGAGACAGCTCCTTGGCGCTTGTATCTCGAATTTGGGCTTGTAAGTAGAACAAAAATATCTCTCCCCTCCCAGCTCTTATCTCGAGTTGCTCTTAAGTAGAGCAGCTCTTATGTCGGGGTTCCACTGTAGTCCAAAAATATAGTAAGCTGTTCTGCATAAAGCTGCCTTTTGCAAATTATTGAAGGTGAATTTGTCAATGCCGATGATGTTCAAGTAGTGCTCCAGTTGTTCTGGAATTGCATCCAAGGCACCTATTACTGTTGGCACTACTTTTGCTTTCTTTTGCCATAGTCTTTCTATTTCTGTTTGCAGGGGTCTTCTCTTTTTCTCTTATTCTGCTATCTCCTGGTATTGCCACATCCACCATCCAGTGTTATGTGGCAGGTTATTTCTCTATTTAAATTCTAAGATCCAGAGCATTTTAGCTTCTTCATTTTCTATCATTTTCTCTTTTTTACAGTCCCATCACTTCTTCCTTGCATATTTCTAGCAGATTTTCCAATGCATCGTTGTTACTAATTCTTCAGTACCCGGGGTATGTTTTACTCTGGCTGTCTTGAAAACAAAATCCAAACAACCAGGACCAAATTCTTCTGGCTTATGAATTTAAGACCTATGACAAAGACATGGTGTTACTTTTACAATCAGATACTTTCCCTAGCAACCACAAATTCTGATTGTAGGTTGTAATGTGATACACCCTGGGCTGAGAGGAGACACACGACATGTTGAAACCCAGAGACTGGGAGGAAGAATAAGACAAGCGTATTTATTTATTTATTTATTTATTTATTTATTTATTTATTTATTTATTCATTCATTCACTCACTCACTCACTCACTCACTCACTCACTCACTCACTTACTTATTTAGTCCAAAACACAATGAAGGTTACAGATGTTATACTCGTAGTAACGTATATCTGTGAAAGAATAGAAGAGAAGATATAGGAATAAAATACATCAATGAAAAAATAAAAGAAGAAGAGATATAGGAATAGAAGACAGGGGACGGAAGGCACCTTATACACAGAGTCTTTATAAGAAGGAAAATTCAAGCAGGGCAAGATTGATACTGCTTCTACGGGAATTGTAAAATTGTAAAACAGGAATTATGAAATTCTAAAAATGTTAAAATTAACTTAGAAGATTAATATTGGTTTTCATGATAAAATTACCCATGAAATCTATTAGAAAGTAACAATTTTTACCAAGAATGCAGAAAAGACAACCATTTCTGCAGTTGGATAAATGGTTCACCCTCCAAAACTTGCTGAACTCTAACTTTTATTTATGATTTGTGCTGCACTGCAGAGAAACCAAGAGATACTAAAAGTGTCCAAGGAGTATGATGTCATGAGAACATAGAAGTGAAGTTGACATTAGGAGTAAGCGACGTGCATAAGCACATAAAGGGCGTGTCTAAATGCACCAACCTGCCTACTATCCCTGTCCTAATGTTCCCTTTTATTCATATCCATTTCATGTATTCATAATTACATTTATACTTATATCTATTATCTAATACATGCTTTATAAATAAATAAATAAAATAAATAAATATCATGTAAATGCCTTGTGAGAAAGAGCTCAGAGTCTTAGGGTGGGTAGAGGGAATTATCTTCTCAAATATATCCACTCTTAATAAATTCAAATTTGCGACCAGTTGAATATTGTCTAAAAGATGCAGTGCTTTTCATGAAGCTTTGGGAGATTTGTATGCATTTTATCCAATGCAGGACACAACATTCTACATTTCTAGAAAGGCATGCTGTGATCAAGTTTCCTAGCTATCATTCACTAAGCCCAAGCTTGCAACATGCTGCTTAATGAATTCTGGCATGCTAGCAGATTATGGGACTCCTATAGAGTAAACCTATGAAAGTTGCATTGCATGTTGCTTTGTTGAGTTATATTGGGAATATTAATGGATGACACCTGCTTCAATGCAATGAAATATTTACAGATTGAAATGTATCAAATAAATCAAACTACAAAATCCATTTAATATTCTATTCCTTAAAGTCTACATCCAACAGTTATTCAATCAGTCAACTAACAGCCAAGGGCATTTTTTTTTACTATATGTGAAATGAAATTGTGTATATCCAAGTTTTCTTCCTACACCAAATACAGTATGTTACTCATCCAATGCTCTGATTAATTTCTTATTTAAACCATGGCTTATTAAACAAAACAGGAGTGAGTTTACATAATGTAGGTAGTTAAAAACAATTACAAATCACTATGGCTGAGTTCACTTAACACTAATTAACAAACTACATTATGGTATAACATAACATGTAAGCTATGGGTGCTTTTTGCTTATACAGTGGTACCTCATGATACGAACCCCTCGTCATACGAACTTTTCAAGATACGAACCCAGGGTTCGGAATTTTTTTGCCTCTTCTTACGAACTTTTTTCACCTTACGAACCTGCCGCCGGCCGCTGGGATGCCCCACCTCCAGACTTGAGTTCCTCCTGTTTTTTCCCACCCTGTCCTGCCCCATTCGCCCCTCTGGATCTCCATGGGTTTCCTCCGTTTTTCTCCACTCTGTCCTGCCCCATTCTCCCCTCTGGAGCTCCATGGGTCTCCTCCGTTTTTCTCCACTCTGTCCTGCCCCATTCTCCCCTCTGGAGCTCCATGGGTCTCCTCCGTTTTTCTCCACCCTGTCCTGCCCCATTCTCCTCTCTGGATCTCCATGGGTTTCCTCCGTTTTTCTCCACTCTGTCCTGCCCCATTCTCCCCTCTGGATCTCCATGGGTTTCCTCCATTTTTCCCCACCCTGTCTTGCACCATTCTCCCCTCTGGATCTCCATGGGTTTCCTCCGTTTTTCTCCACTCTGTCCTGCCCCATTCTCCCCTCTGGAGCTCCATGGGTTTCCCCCATTTTTCCCCACCCTGTCTTGCACCATTCTCCCCTCTGGATCTCCATGGGTTTCCCCCATTTTTCCCCACCCTGTCTTGCACCATTCTCCCCTCTGGATCTCCATGGGTTTCCTCCGTTTTTCTCCACTCTGTCCTGCCCCATTCTCCCCTCTGGAGCTCCATGGGTCTCCTCCGTTTTTCTCCACCCTGTCCTGCCCCATTCTCCCCTCTGGATCTCCATGGGTTTCTTCTGTTTTTCTCCACTCTGTCCTGCCCCATTCTCCCCTCTGGATCTCCATGGGTTTCCTCCGTTTTTCTCCACTCTGTCCTGCCCCATTCTCCCCTCTGGATCTCCATGGGTTTCTTCTGTTTTTCTCCACTCTGTCCTGCCCCATTCTCCCCTCTGGATCTCCATGGGTTTCCTCCGTTTTTCTCCACTCTGTCCTGCCCCATTCTCCCCTCTGGATCTCCATGGGTTTCCTCCGTTTTTCCCCACCCTGTTCTGCCCCATTCTCCCCTCTGGATCTCCATGGGTTTCCTCCGTTTTTCCCCACTCTGTCCTGCCCCATTCTCCCCTCTGGATCTCCATGGGTTTCTTCTGTTTTTCTCCACTCTGTCCTGCCCCATTCTCCCCTCTGGATCTCCATGGGTTTCTTCTGTTTTTCTCCACTCTGTCCTGCCCCATTCTCCCCTCTGGATCTCCATGGGTTTCTTCTGTTTTTCTCCACTCTGTCCTGCCCCATTCTCCCCTCTGGATCTCCATGGGTTTCCCTCCCCCCACTCCGTTCGCCTCAGCTTCGTCTGCCGGCAGCTTTTATTTTTTAAGCCTTAATGTTTTGGATTTTCCTAATCGGCTTGCATGCATTATTGGCTTTTCCATTGATTCCTATGGGAAACATTGTTTCATCTTACGAACTTTTCACCTTACGAACCTCGTCCTGGAACCAATTAAGTTCGTAAGATGAGGTATTACTGTACCGTCTCCATTTTCACTAACTGAAAATCTGTTTTGGGTGATTAAGGTCCCTACTGAGAATCTGGGAGATTTTTGAACATTGTTTCTCTTCTGAAAATGGAAATTTGAGCCAATTTTTTTCCTGTAATAGGAGCCGTTCTGCTACATTTTCTTTTACTCTTTCAAAGGAAATAAATCAATTCTCTGCATTTACTGAGATTCAAAATTAATGTGACCAAATTTACACTGTACTACTATGTAAATGAGTTTAATGTAGAATAGTTATTTAAATCTAAATTACTGCATTAAATGTAGCATAACTGCTAAAATATTTTCCGCCAAAAGGAATTTCTATCTCCTTTTCAGTGTACTTTTACTGAAGAGATTAGCTCAATAAATTTATTACCTGTGAACCCAAGTTTTCCTTTAGAATTTTTTTTAAAATTTGAGAAAACAACACAGGAAAAATAATCAAGCAAATAAGCTCCTATCTGATTCAGTTGCCGAGGGTTCCAAGAATGAAGATGATGATGTAGCAATTCATACCATTGCCAATTACTAGTTGCACTAGCCAAACAAATGTGATGGAATAGAGACTCCTTCCTTCCTTCCTTCCTTCCTTCCTTCCTTCCTTCCTTCCTTCCTTCCTTCCTTCCTTCCTTCCTTCGCAAAGGCAAATAACAGTTGCAAAGAATACAAGTTCCAAGGACATCAATTATCTTATCTAAATAACTCAAGGTTTTTGAGCAAAAAGGTGAAAAATTAGTGAGCGTCTTCTGACCATTCTCCTGGCTACATAACAACTTTACAAAAGGGCCAAATTTAGGGCTGATGGCAGATACTATTTGAAAAAGTGAAGAAACACAGAAATTGAAGAAAAGAAACCAAAAACCTAATCAAATTTGTAAAAGGAACCTCTATCCCTGCAAAGTCCTGTCAATTATTATGTGTCTGGTAATAATGAACTGAATAGCACTGAAGCATCTTTCACTGCTTTCCTATGTCATTAGTTTAGCATGTTTTATTTGTTAAACTTTGCTAGTTCTGAACAGATACCAAGCAATTATGGTTTATAACCCATGTTTTAAATTTAACCTGGGCCACTGGGGCTTCTTCAACAATCCTGCTTTCAATAAATCTTGGCTGAGTGGTATATGTAACTACCTTTTGTTTTGCTTATGATAGGGGTGTCAAATTCAGTGGTGTGTTGGCACATATTGGGACTTTTTCCACTTCTCTAAACTGGGTGTGGGTGTTCCAATGTGTGAGGCATCCGGGCCATGGGCCAAGAGTTTGGCAACCCTGGCTTATGACAACAGTTCTTCAGGTTAAGAAGAGCTGCCGCATGAGTCCCAGTGACCGGTCAAATCCCACAGAGTTGGCCTTCTCCAAGGCCCGTCAACTAGACAATGTCACTTGGTGGCGCCTAGGGAAGAGCCTTCTCTGTGGGGGCTCCGGCCCTCTGGAATCAGCTCCCCCCAGAGATTTGCACTGCCCCCCACTCTCCTCGCCTTCCGCAAGAATCTCAAGACTCAACTATGCCGCCAAGCTTGGGAACATTAGTCTCTAGCCCCCTGGTCGACAAATGTATGCTTGTTGTGTGGATGGTAATGAATGATTTTAACGCCACTGGGGTTTTAGATTAATTAGTTTTTAAATTATTTGGATTATAATGTTCGTATTGTTTTTTATATGTTGCAAGCTGCCCCGAGTTCTCAGAGAGAAGCAGCAAATGAATGAATGAATGAATGAATAATAAATAAATAAATAAATAAAATACATAAATAAATAAATAAATAAACAAACAAACAAATAAACAAATAAATAAATACATACATAAATAAATAAATGCTACTGTGGCCCAACACATCTGAAGGACGACAGGTGGGATAGTCTCTTTCTGGTCCTTTTCCCACTGTTGAGTTGAAGTCCGCTATACTTGTCGTTGAAATAGGAGAAATGGCATAACATTTCCTATACTCCCAGCTCCTCCCTTGCTCATATTGTTCTTACTCACTGGACTCCCTCCAAAGTGACAAAGCCTATCACATTTTATACATATTTGAGTTCTGCCCATTAGACTCCTTCCAAACAAAACAAGAGCTTCAAGATTTTGAGCTCCCTTGCTTGTAATGGACCGTGGGTCAAAATCATGGCAATATATCCACTGTTGGCCACTTTCGCTTCCAAGTAAGGGGATTTAAAAATAATTTCAATGGACACAGAATCTCTCCTCAAATGGAGGGAGTTGATTACTATAGTTGAATAAGATAGTAATTGCTTTCCCCTTCCAGAAATGGTGAAGAATGGAAATTCAGAGTAACCACAAATGCCCAAATACCCTGGGTGCTTATATAGTATATATCATTGTATATAAATCTAGAAATAAATCTTAGATTTTTGGAACCCCTGTGGTATAATAAAGGTTTTAAATATGCATTATCCCAAAGGTGTTTTTTCAAGACGCAACTGGACTTCTTGTTATTCTTTGAAGACGTTTCTCTTCTCATTTAAGAAGCTTGTTTGATGAGAAGCAAATCGTCTTCAAAGAAAAACAAGAAAGTCCAGTTACCTTTTCAAAAAGCATCTTTGGGACAACCATGACCAGGATGTCTGAGAATCTGCGGAGTCTGCGGAGAGGGGTGGCATACAAATCTAAATAATAAAAAAATAAAAAAATAAAATAAAATAAAATAAAATAAAATAAAATAAAATAAAATAAAATAAAATAAAATAAAATAAAATAAAATAAAATAAAATAAAATAAAATAAAATAAAATAAAATAAAATAAAATAAAATAAAATAAAATAAAATAAAATAAAATAAAATAAAATAAAATAAAATAAAATAAAATAAAATAAAATAAAATAAAATAAAATAAAATAAAATAAAATAAAATAAAATAAAATAAAATAAAATAAAATAAAATAAAATAAAATAAAATAAAATAAAATAAAATAAAATAAAATAAAATAAAATAAAATAAAATAAAATAAAATAAAATAAAATAAAATAAAATAAAATAAAATAAAATAAAATAAAATAAAATAAAATAAAATAAAATAAAATAAAATAAAATAAAATAAAATAAAATAAAATAAAATAAAATAAAATAAAATCTCCACAGACATATACAGTGATACCTCTACCTAAGAACACCCCTACTTACGAACTTTTCCGGTTGTTCAAGATTTTTTTTGCCTCTTCTCATTTTCCACTTACAAACCCAAGCCTCCAAAACTGTAACTGGAAAAGCCAGGGAGAAGCCTCCGTGGGGCCTCTCTAGGAATCTCCTGGGAAGAAACAGGGCCAGAAAAGGTGGGGAGAAGCCTCCATGGGACCTCTCTAGGAATCTCCTGGGAGGAAACAGGGCCGGAAAAGGCGGGGAGAAGCCTCCATGGGGCCTCTCTAGGAATCTCCTGGGAGGAAACAGGGCCGGAAAAGGCGAGGAGAAGCCTCCATGGGGCCTCTCTAGGAATTTCCTGGGAGGAAACAGGGACGGAAAAGGCGGGGAAAAGCCTCTATGGGGCCTCTCCAGGAATCTCCTGGGAGGAAACAGGGCCTCCACCCTCCCCGTGGTTTCCCCAATCGCACGCATTATTTGCTTTTACATTGATTCCTATGGGAAAAATTGCTTCTTCTTACAAACTTTTCTACTTAAGAACCTGGTCACGGAATGAATTAAATTCGTAGGTAGAGG
The DNA here is from genome assembly GCF_031021105.1 of Erythrolamprus reginae. Lineage (NCBI taxonomy): Eukaryota > Metazoa > Chordata > Lepidosauria > Squamata > Dipsadidae > Erythrolamprus > Erythrolamprus reginae. The sequence continues at coordinate 118,314,068 of NC_091950.1, forward strand.
TACCACTGTAATACAGTATTATGATTTGTATCTTACCTTATCCTACCCTACCCACATCATATACCATACCATATCAAACCATTAATGATTGGCAACCACAAAAGCTTATTGAAGTTTTTTCCTCCCTGCATTCCTGCCCCCCTCTCCCTCCCTCCCTCCCTCCCTCCCTCCCCCTCCTCTTTTTTGTTTCTCAGAAGCTACAAAAATCTTACTGATTCTGCCTTCATTCTCTCCTAAGCAGCTTGCAGCGAGGAGCGATAGGCTTCAAAATAGGTCAAATAGATGTGGCATATGATCTTGACTGTTGCTGACTTAAAGACAGAGCCATTTTTCATTGGCATAAAAAGCCACTCATGGTTCCCTTTCTAAACTTTTTAGTACTGTAAAATGTAAGGCTTTTCCCTTTCATAGGCAGACGCTTCCGAATACACATCCATTATTTATGGAAAGTAACAGCAAGACAATTAGAGGAGTGGCGGAAACAATTATTTTTTTGAATTAGAGTCTGTAGCAGAACATGAAAAACATATGGCATTGCCCCAACTGTTTGTAAATATTTTTGCATAATAGCAGCTTTCTATAATAATCAAGGAAAATAACTAAATATTTTTTATAAATTGCTGATTACTCATGAGATCATCTTCATCATCATGGTCTTTTCATCCTTTACTTTACTCCCAGATATAGTTCTATATTTTCCCATTATAATATCTGCTGAAGATTTATATTTGAGAGAAATTATCTTCTTGAAATAACTTGTTTATTTATGCTTTAAAGCCATACAAACCAAGTCAATTTCAAAAGGTTCTCAGAAAATCATTTGGGAAATTTATCCCACCACTGAAGAGGAGCTAGATTTTGTGTCGCTAAGAGTCAGGCAACAAGTTGCTGAATATGAGATCCCTGTTCATTAAGTGGAGCTGCAGGGATCAAGTGAATTATTGTATTATACCGATTTTGCTGCAGCATAACCACCACCATGCCTGAGCTTCTTGACTTAGCTTCAGTATTTGCAGTGGAGGTCTCCAGGTTTATGATCCTGGGAGGCTTCAATCTGCATTTTCTAGGGTTAAGGCTTGAGGTAGCCATGGCCATCACAACAGTCATTCCAAAATCCAGGTCATTCAAGGCATGGCACAAGACAATGATTACACTCCTGGTCTGAAGCTCTTGTTGGAGCAATGTCAATATGATCTGGAATTAAGAGGAACTTTTGATGTCTCCCTTTATGGTCACATCATGTTCTGGTAGAGATTATATTCTCTGGTGCTGGCCTCCATCACAGGAGACAGGATCTATTCAGTCTATCTCAAGCAATTGATGGACCCAGATGCAACTCAGATTATCATGAGGGTTATTCCTTATCTTATTATCTTATTTATTAGATTTGTATGCCGCCCCTCTCCGTAGACTCAGGGCGTCTCACAACAATAACAAAGACAATGTAAGAACAAATCTAATAATTTAAAAAACACTAAAATCCCCATTATAAAAAGCAAGCATACACACAAACATACCATGTATAAACTGTATAGGCCCGGGGGAGATGTCTCAGTCCCCCCATGCCTGACGGCAGAGATGGGTCTTAAGAACTTTACGAAAGGCAAGGAGGGTGGGGGCAGTTCTGATCTCCGGGGGGGAGCTGGTTCCAGAGGGTCGAGGCCGCCACAGAGAAGGCTCTTCTCCCGGGTCCCGCCAAATGACATTGTTTCTGCTGATCTGATGCATATACCAACTGAGCCCTTGAAAGGGCAGTTAAGGGTTTAGACTGGATCATGGCCATGCAACCTCTTCTCTTTTATAGATCCCATTGTTCCTTGTGTTTTGCAGAATATTCCAGAGAGGTGAAATGGGAGACAAGACTTCTAGAGCACTGTTGAGATTCAATGAGGGATGATGACTTCAATTAAACATGAGACAAAGCTGCTATTTAAGAATATCTTGTTGGAGTGAAATGCTCCTGGTTTGCTCATGCCTGTCAGTTGTTGGAGAGCTGGTCATGAAGGGAGCGCGACGCTCCACTCACCCGCCCAGATGCCACCATTTGGGTTCCTTTACCCTCTACACAAGCACAGAATGATTGTGCATGCATAGAGGGTAAAAGAACCCAAATGGCGGCATCCGGGCAAGTGGGCGGAGCCTCACACTCCTTTCATGATTAGCTCTCCAACGACTGACTGGCACAAGTGAACCAGGAGCACCTCACCCCCCCTCCCACATATTTTGTCTTACTAATGGTGATAAAGTGACAATAGTTCCCTGCCTTTATTACATCTGCAGATAGCCAGTGATAGCCTTGTGTAAGATGACTGGAACCCTCCTGGGAAAGTACTCAGAGTTTACCTACAAGGCTCTGTAGAGGAATTTGTAGAGCATTTCTTGGACAAAAGAATTCAAATTCATTCCAAGATGAATGCCAGTTTTTATACAAGTCCAATGGCATTGTCCAGTCTGGCCTCGCTATCTGGAAATGATCTGATTCTTTAGGCTTGAGAAATAGGCAGGGCTGTTTTGCCTGAATTCAATTACCAGAACTGGTAGAGTCCATTTGTGTAGGTTATGCATGCACCTTGGACACTCAGGACAGCATAGATTGAACCTGTTCTGCAAACTGCTTTACCTTTGGATGAAATTCAAGGTGGAAAGTTTATCTGAAGAAACGTCTCTTCCCAATTACATCAGATTTAGTAAGAGGAATATGTTGCAGATGCCATTATACTAAATAATTCTATTTGGCAAGATACACTCTAAAATATAATTGACCCCTACAGTCTGAAATATAATTTTCTTTGGTGCCCCTGAACTTTAAAACATAATTCACCTTGAGATGAAATTGGCCCCATTCCTCCTTGCCTTCTGGAGAACCCTTAAAATATGGTTTTTCCATCAATCTTGAAGATCCCATGATGAGACTACCAAATAATTTTTGTTCTCCTGCAGTCTTGTGTATTTTTTTTACTTTTCTTTGAGTGTTTTATAGTCTTTAAACTGTCATTATGTTTGTATGCTGCTCAGAGTCACGTTTTGTAGAGATGGGCACTGTATAAATTTGGTTTTTAAAACGTGATATTTAGAAAAAATGGATGTGACTGAAGCATAAAATATGTCATAGGCGAATGGTTGTTGTTTTCTTCTTGTTGTATTGTCTTCTGAGCTTTTGGACTCATGGTGGAACCCACCCTCAGGAGACTTCTCTCTCATCAAAATGTGTCAGATTGGATCCTGCAACATTATCCTGGGACACATATATTTGACTTCATTCATGTCTCTTCATGGTTTGTGACTATGTACTGGTACATCCCAAAGAAGCTATAACCTATATTCTGGAAAGTATAGCCTTCCAGAAGGCTAACCCACGATGGGCAGATCAGAGTAATCAGACAATTTGATCCACTGGAGAAGCAACTGGCAATCCATTCCAAAATACTGTCAGAAAAACTAAACAAATGTTTACAATCAAGAAAATCTCAGCCTAATATTGGAGTATGACTTCCTTCAAGAGGAATGGGTGGTATCCAAACAGCTACTGGAGAAGAGCAGAGGTAAGTATAAGTAAAACTGGGAATTTAGATGTGGTTAGATTGAAGCCCAAAATGAGATCCAGGCAACCAAAAAAAATCAGATTGGGAAAGATATCTATACCCCACTAGTACATGAAACATTATTACCATGAACTAAATAAAACTTTATCTAAGCAAGAATTTATAAAAGCCCAAAGAAGGAGTTACTATTGGAAAATCCTAGCAAAATAATATCCTTCATGTCACAAAAGGTCAGAAACAATAGCTACCCTGCAAAATCCTTATAACCACTTGATGACAGCAAAAAATTAGAGTTGATATGTCTATGGAGATTCTCAGTCATCCAGGTGATGGTTATCCCAAAGGTGTTTTTCAAGAGACAACTGAACTTTCTGTTTTTTCTTTGAAGACATTTAGCTTCTCAAACCAAGAAACTTCTTCAGCTCTGATTCAGTGGTGGAGAATGGAAGGATTTATACTCCTTTAAGATAGTTGGTCATTTGCATTCTTTTAGTGAGTTGTTAAGGCCACCTAGAGGTTTATCTGTCTTATCACACCTATTTCTACTATGAGTAGTAGAAATAGGTGTGGAGCCTTCTTGGAACTGTTGAAAGGACCGTGTTGTAGACTGGATATAGATGATGTCTTATCTCTGCCCCTCTGTTGAGAGAGGACTGCTCAATTTTGACACAGATCATCTCTCTGATTGCTTTTAAACCAGCGGTCCTCTTATGTTCAAATTGTGGACTTTGCTGTCTTCAAGAGTGACCTTTGCCTTTTAAATTTGCCTGAGTCTCAGGAGAAGGGCAGCATAGAAACCAATCTGTCAAACAAACAAACAAATGCAGATAGATTGCTGGATCTGGTCCTGAGGGGCTTGTTGTCCTATGTCAGAAATCTTCAAACTTGGCAACTTTAAGATTATGAATTTCAACTCCCAGAATTCTCCACAAGTCTTAAAGTTGCCAAGTTTGGGGACCTCGTCCTATTTTGTGCCATACATTTATAAAGTGGTTGTTTTGTTTCCCTAATGTGCAGATCTGCACGTGGCTCACTGCATTGTACTGCATATACCATGCTGCTCAGTTTATGTCCCTGTGTTTTTATTCTTGGGGTGGACAAGCTTCTGCCTTAGTGTATTCTTAGTGTGCACTTATGTAGTATTGGCTGAAGATCTTCCTGAGTTAGAGTCTATCATTTTGTTGCCATCCACTGATCATCCAGGGATTTGTTGCAGAAGCATGAGAGCCCTAGTATATATTTCTGCCTAAAGGAAAACAATGTGGTATGTGTAAGCACTGTATATGGAAGATAAAATATGCATACATATGGGGGAACTAGTGAAGTTTACAGATATTGTTTCACAGGCAATTAGCATAGCCAATAAATAACAATTCTTCTTCTTCTTGTGCCATATCCATCATCAGATGTTGGCAATCATGTTGGCAATCCTATTTTTGTCAACAACCACATGAAAAAGTGCTGCTGAGTTTCGTCCAAACCAGTCCCTTTAGGTTTTGAAGCCGTGATGTTCTTCTTCTGCCTGGACCTAATTTGTCTTCAATCTTTCCTTGGAGGATGAAGTGACGTATGCCGTATTTTCCTGGGTTTCGCATTATGTGTCCAAAATATTCTAACTTTTGCTTTTTAATCGCTTTCTTTGACGATTTCCTTTTGCTTTCCCAAGTGGCTTTTCACCTCCTCTTTTGTGATTTTGTCAATCCAGCTAAATAACTAATAACAATAATAGTAAGTTATTATTTTCACTTTCAACTATTTATTTTTGGGAGTATATTCTCCAGCACTATGTTCAAAGGTTTATGTGTCCCTTTCTTGCCTCGTCAAGATTATGTACCCTGGCATAAATAAATTTCAATGAACTAAGGATTTAAAAAGTAGAACAATACTAACAATGGACAGGGTCATCCAGTTTCAGGTTTTGAATGGATTTTCTGGAGAAAGGTTTGGTTATGTAATGTGTTATGTATAGCACAGCGTGCCTAATTCTTTGTTTGCTTTGTTTGATTTCTTCTTCCATCACAACAAATTGCAAACACATCCCTAAATCAGTTATAATTCTTTTAGTCACTTCCAGCAGGGTTAACTGGGCCTGCAGGGGGTTTTCAAAATCAAAATTCTCTCTCACCAAGCCAAAGTTTGCTGTATAAAATTACACATCTCCACAGATAACTCAATTATCTGCCATATGCAATCAAAATTGGAATGGGACAACTCGCTGCGGCTAACTTGCCCTGGCGATCTTATCAACCTATTTTCTAATAACATAAGAAGAGCCATGCTGAATCAGGCCAAAGCCCATCGAATCCAGCATTCTGTGTCATACAGTCGCCTACCAATTGTACATAGGGATCTTGAGCAGAAAGTGAAGGCAAAACCCTCCCTTTCCCCTGACTGCCAACAAATGGTACCCAAGGGAATCCTGCCTGCCTCAACCAATACAGAGGCGGCACTTGGACATCCATTTCAATAACCACCAATACACTTGGCATTCATTAATCTATCTAATCCTGCCTTGAAGCTATCCAGGCTGACAGCTGTCACAACCTCTTCTGGAAGTGAATTCCATAAACCAAGGACCCTCTGGTGAAGAAACATTTCCCTTTATTTGTCCTCACTTTCTTACCTATGAGCTTTAGGGAGTGCCCCCTGGTCCTATTATTGTGTGATAGAGAAAACAATTTTTCTATATCCACCTTTTCTATCCCATGCATGATTTCTAAAGCATCAAAGGGAAGGACAAGAATGGGTGAAGTTTGTTAATAGAATAGAATAGAATTTTATTGGCTAAGTGTGATTGGACACACAAGGAATTTGTCTTGGTGCATATGCTCTCAGCGTACATAAAAGAAAAAGATACATTTGTCAAGAATCATGTGGTACAACACTTAGTGATTGTCAGAGGGGTCAAATAAGCAATGAAGAAACAATCAATATTAATAAAAATCTTAGGATACAAGCAACAAGTTACAGTCATACACTCCTAAGTGGGAGGAAAAGGGTGATAGGAATGATGAGAAAAACTAGTAGAATAGAAGTGCAGATTTAGTAAAAAGTTTGACAGTGTTGAGGGAATTATTTGTTTAGTAGAGTGATGGCGTTCGGGAAAAAATGTTCTTGTGTCTAGTTGTCTTGGTGTGCAGTGCTCTGTAGCAACGTTTTGAGGGTAGGAGTTGAAACAGTTTATGTCCAGGATGCGAGAGGTCAGTAAATATTTTCCCACCCTCTTTTTGACTCGTGCAGTATACAGGTCCTCAATGGAAGGCAGGTTGGCAGCAATTGTTTTTTCTGCAGTTCTGATTATCCTCTGAAGTCTGTGTCAGTCTTGTTGGGTTGCAGCACCAAACCAGCCAGTTATAGAGGTGCAGATGACAGACTCACTGATTCCTCTGTAGAACTGTATCAGCAGCTCCTTGGGCCGTTTGAGCTTTCTGAGCTGGCGCAGAAAGAACATTGTTTGTTGTGCTTTTTTGATGATGTTTTTGATGTTAGGTGACCATTTTAGGTCTTGAGATATGATAAAACCTAGAAATTTGAAGGTCTCTACTGTTGATACTGTGTTGTGTAGTATTGTGAGAGGTGGAAGGGTTTCTCCTAAAGTCTACCACCATTTCTACGGTTTTGAGTGTGTTCAGTTCTAGATTGTTCTGGTCACACCACAAGCACCATTCCCTGTAAGCTGCGCAGTCCCCATCCCCCTGCCAGCCCGCGGGGGGGCGGGGGGGGCGGCGGGGAGGCGCGGGCAGTAGAAGGGAGCCGCGGCCACACCTGCCTCTCCATGGTGCCTCCGGCCCCCTCGCGCTCCTGGCCTCTCGGCCCTGCCCCCCACCCGCCCGGCCTCTCTTTCTCCTCCGCTGCAAGAGAGGGGGGAGGGGCAGGCGTTCTCCGGAGGCTGGCGGGCGCGTGGGCCGGTGCGCGGGCCGGCGCGCGCTCCTCCCATCTCCCTGCCTGCGCGCCCGCCCGGAACATTCAAAGTAAGAGCGAAGGGTTTTCTTATTTTGAATGTTCCGGGCGGGTGGGCTGGCAGGGAGATTTGGGTAGCGTGCGCCGGCTGCCCCCCGAACACCTGGCCGCCTGCCCGCTCCGCCTCTTTCTCCTCCGCTGCAACACGGCGCCCGGCCACGCTCCGCCTCCCGGGAGCCCAGCTGAAAACAAAATGGCTCCAAAAGTCAGCTGGGATACCGGGAGGTGGAGCGTGGTGCCGTGTCTTCGCCTCCACGCGCCGCCTCCGCCTGGCCGAAAACAAAACGGCTCCAAAAGTCGGCCGGGCTCCCGAGAGGTGGAGCTTGGCCGGGCGCCATGTCTTTGCCTCCGCGCGCCGCCTCCGCCTGGCCAAAAACAAAACGGCTCCAAAAGTCGGCCGGGCTCCCGGGAGGCGGTGCGCGGCTACTTCCTCTTCGCTGCAGAGCCGCATGGAGGCGAAGACACGGCGCCCGGCCACACTCTGCCTCCCAGGAGCCTGGCCGACTTTTGGAGCCGTTTTGTTTTCGGCCGGGCGGAGGCGTCACGCGGAGGCGAAGACACGGTGCCCGGCCACGCTCCGCCTCCCGGGAGCCCAGCTGAAAACAAAACGGCTCCAAAAGTTGGCTGGGCTCCCAGGAGGCGGAGCTTGGTCGGGCGCCGTGTCTTCGCCTCCGCACGCCGGCTCTGCCTGGCCGAAAACAAAACGGCTCCAAAAGTCGGCCGGGCTCCCGGGAGGCGGTGCGCGGCTGCTTCCTCTTCACTGCAGAGCCGCCGGGCAGAGGCAAAGACAACGGCGCCCTCCACTCTCTCTCCATCTCTCTCTCTCTCTCTTTTTCTCTCTGTTGCCGGCGTGGTGAACGAGAGAGAAAGAGAGAGAGAGAGAAAGGAGGGGAGAGAGAATGAGAAAGAAAGCGAGAAAGCAAGCAAGAGAGAAAGACAGGGAAAGAAAGCAAGAGAGGGGGGAAGGAGGGGGAGGGAAAGACAGAGGGAGGGAAGGAGGGAGAGAGAAAGAACAAAAAAGAGAGGAAGGAAGGAAGAGAGAAAGGAAGAGGGATGGAGAGAGAGGGAATGAAAGATGAAGGAAGGGAGAGAGAAAGGGGGAGGGAGAGAGAAAGGAGGGAGAAGGGGGTAGTTAGGGAGAGGGAAAAGGAAGGGCTTGGAGAAAGGGGGAAAGAAAGATAGAAAGGAAAGAGAGAGGGAGAGATAGAAAGGAAAGAGGGAGGGAGAGATAGAAAGGAAAGAGGGAGGGAAAGATAGAAAGAAAAGAGGGAGGGAGAGATAGAAAGGAAATTGGGAGGGAGGAAAGAGGGAGGGAAAGATAGAAAGAAAAGAGGGAGGGAGAGATAGAAAGGAAAGTGGGAGGGAGGAAAGAGGGAGGAAGACATAGAAAGGATAGAATTATGGATGCAAGAACTTGCTCATGTGTGATAGCGCACGCCCACACTTACTTACTTACTTACTTACTTACTTACTTACTTACTTACTTTATTTATTTATTTATTTATTTATTTATTTATTTATTTATTTATTCTTATATGCCGCCCAGTGCCAAAGGGACTGCCGCTCAGTCACTATACTTTTCCGCTCACCCCGAAAAAAAATTAGAGGGAACACTGACCACAAGGATAGATGTTCAACTTCCCATCTGTATGCGGATTCATCATTGTCTCGAATGAGTCCGATCACTGTTGTATCATCTGCAAACCTCAGTAGTTTAACAGATGAATCGTTTGAGATGCAGTCATTAGTGTATAGAGAGAAGAGAAGTGGTAAGAGTATACAGCCTTGGGGGGCACCTGTGCTAATTGTACATGTACCTGATGTGATTTTTCCTAGCTTCACCTGCTGCTTCCTGTCTGTTAGGAAGCTTGTGATCCACTTACAAGTGTGTTCAGGTACCACTAGCTGATTTAGTTTGGTTAAGAGAATGTCTGGTATGATGGTACTGAATGCTGAACTGAAGTCTGCAAAGAGGACCCTAGCGTAGGTCATTGGAGATTCAAGATGTTTAAGGATGTAGTGTAGAGTCATATTAACAGCATCATCTTTTGATCTATTTCCTCGGTATCCAAATTGCAGGTGGTCTAACAGTGGATCTGTGATGGTTTTCAAGTGGAACATTACTAGCCTTTCAAAAGTTTTCATAACTACAGATGTTAGAGCAACTGGTCTGTAGTCATTCAGTTCCTTGATGGAGGGCTTCTTCGGCACTGGGATGATAGTTGAGCATTTGAAGCAGGAAGGAACATAGCACAACTCTAGTGATTTGTTGAAGATTTGGGTGAAGATGGGGGCCAATTGGTCAGCACAAACTTTTAAGCAAGAAGGGGTTATCTTGTCTGGGCCTGGTGCTTTTCCAGGCTTCTGTCTGTGAAATAGATCTTTCACTTCTTTTTCTGTGATCACTAGGGGTTGTAACCCAATGGGATGGGTTCAGTTGTAGAAGATTTAGCTGTTGTTGGTGTGTCTGGGATGGAGGTTATGCAGATAAGTGGTTGTGATTTCTTTTCAAACCTGCAGTAGAACACATTCAGATCATCTGCAAATTACTGATCTCCTTCAGCTTGGGAAGGTGGTTTGCTGTAACCGGTGATGTTTTTGAGAGTTTTCCACATGTTTGCTGGTTCATTTGTTGAGAATTGATTCTTTAGCTTTTCAGAGTAGTTCCTTTTTGCTGCTCTGATCTCCCTTGTTAATATATTTCTGGTGTACACCATTCTATCACTTTTTCTGTAGGCTTCCTCTTTGGAATGACGTAACTGCTTGAGTTTAGCTATGAACCAAGGTTTATTGTTACTGTATATTTGCAAGTTCCTGGTTGGTACACATAGGTCTTCACAGAAGCTGACATATGATGTTACAGTATCTGTGAGTTCATCTAGGTCTGCAGAGGTGTCTTTAAAAATATTCCAGTCTGTGCAGTCAAAGCAAGCCTGTAGTTTTAACTTTGCGTTAACCTAGAAGTCCAACCCTAGAACTAAGGAGATATTTTCTTACAGTAAGAACAATTAATGAATGGAATAGTTTGCTTCCTGGAGTCGTGGACACTCCATTCGTGGAAGTTTTAAAAATAGACTAGGCAGCTTTTTGACTGGGAAGATCCTTTCCAGTCCTATGGTTCTGTTTCCACGAGGAATGCAAAAGATGAAGATATATGGGAAAGGCAAGATGTCTGATTTTATTTAAGTGTGCCTTGACATGTTAGTGTCAATCTTCAGATTTACCTTCCTCTCCAGGGAAGCTAGTTTTAATCAGCACAGCAAATATGTGTCATCTCTATTACATATGCAGCTCATTAATGAAGCCGTGCTATGCATAACTGACCACTTCATATCCTAGTAAGACTAGTTTTAAAATATTCATAAATCAGGCTAACAAAACTTGTTTCAATTATTTTATTTGAATTCCATCCTTTTACCGGGAACAAATGATGATATGAAAAAAAAAAGATTTTTCTTAAAATTATAACTGCTTGTGGGCACCCAGGGAAAATGTCATTTGTCAGTCTCAAGCAGCAAATTATTTTGCTGGTCACAGGGATATTTTAAACTCATGGGAGTTTAAAGAGACTCTGCAATCCAATCTTGGTTTATTTTCATTAAATAAATAACAATGCAATTGGCTGCAAATTCTGACTATTTCCCCCTATACATTTACATAAAACCAAGCATCAAAAATAGGCCCAATTCAGTTTCACATGACACCCTTGAGTCTTGCTAGATATCAAGTAACTTTGTATAGTGGAAAGAACATGTAGATAGAGAATAACTAGAGTTAGGAGTATAACTTTCATAAGAAGTACAGTATTCTTAAGGTTGTTGCTTGTTTGAAAGAAAAGTAAAAATAAATTTTATTTAGGAAAATGGGCTACTGAAGCCAACCTATTTGTAGTGTAGTCATAAGCATTTGAATCGCACAAGTCAGAAAGAGAAGAAAAAGAATAAAGAAATAATTAAAGAAGTGATGAAAAATCTGAAAATATCAGTTTAACCAACAAGAGACACACTGCATGCATCTATGCAAAGAAAGCCTTTTAGACAACGAAAGAAGATAAAACTGCATAGTTTTCCACTATCTCCCTTAGTTATTGAACAGTTTGTAGGCTGAGAAAGCAGGCATATGCAAAGTTGAATTTCATCCCTGACTACCCCAATCTTCTTCCTGATAACACAAAACAGTGATTTTGTGTTCACTCCGGAACCGTCTTCTACCGCACAAATCCCAGCGGCCGATAAGGTCCCACAGAGTTGGCCTTCTCCGGGTCCCGTCGACCAAACAATGTCGTTTGGCAGGTCCCAGGGGAAGAGCCTTCTCTGTGGCGGCCCCGGCCCTCTGGAATCAACTCCCCCCAGAGATCAGAATGGCCCCGACCCTCCTTGTCTTTCTCAAATTACTCAAGACCCACCTATATCGCCAGGCATGGGGGAACTGAGACATCCTCCCCCAGGCTTTTATATTTTATGTTTGGTATGTATGTGTTGTATGGTTTTAATTGCTCGGGTTTTATATATGTTTTATTTTTAATATTAGATTTGTTTCACTGTTATATTGTTTCTATTATTGTTGTGAGCCGCCCCGACTCTTCGGAGAGGGACGGCATACAAATCTAATAGATAATAATAATAATAATAATAATAATAATAATAATAATAATAATAATTCTCTGTTCAAACCTAAGCCACAATGAGCGGGATCCTGGAGTCTTAGTGGACAACCAGCTAAACATGAGGTAGCAATGTGCAGTGGCAGCCAAAAAATTCAATACAATCCTAAAATGCATTAATAGAGGGATACAATCTAGGTCTAGGGAGGTACTAATACCAATCTATAAAGTTTTAGTTAGATCACACCTAGAGCACTGCATCTAGTTTTGGTCACCACACTACAAAAAAGACATCGAGACTCTAGAGAAATTGCAGAAGGAAGCAACCAGAATAATTAATAGGGGGCTGGAAACTAAAACATACAAAGAGAAATTACAAGAATTGGGCATGGCCAGTATAGCGAAGAGAAGACCCAGGGGAGACATGATAGCAGTGTTCCAATACATGTGGGGCTGCCACAGAGAGGAGGGGGTCAGGCTATTTTCCAAGGCACCAGAACGCCAGACGAGGAATAATGGATGGAAACTGACCAAGGAGAGTTCCAACCTGGAAATAAGGAAAGAAAATTCTGACAGTGAGAGTGATCAACCAGTGGAACAGCTTGCCTCTGGAGTTGTGGAAGATCCCACCCTTGGGACTTTCAAGAGGAAATTGGACTGCCATTTGTCGGAAATGATGTAGGAACATCTGCTTGAGCAGGGGTTGGACTAGATGCCCTACAAGGTCCCTTCCAACTCTGTTATTATGTTATTTGTTAAATTGAGTGAATAAACATACTCTTCCTTCCTGCCCTTTAAGCATTATCCGATGCACAATTTTGTCATCTTTCATTTTGAAGGTGAAGTCAGATGACATGTTGATCCAATCAGAGGACTGTTTAATGGTGGGAGAGTGGGCACCCCACCACTCACTCCTCTGGTCGCTAATTAACTTCCACTACAACCATATATCTTTGCTTTCTGAATTGCTTTTTAATCTGCATTTTGGTCTCTATGTAAGTTTTGAAACTACTATCACTCTTCTAGCCAGGCAGAGGAGCAGAGAATAGATCTCCATTACATTATCTTGGCAAGAACAAGGATTGTATTGGAACACTCCCACCAACACCGAACAGAGCAAGCTAATTGTATATAAATAGTGTTCTGTCTGGGTTCCCCCAGATGCCAACACCAACTAAAAAGAGTAGTCAGACACGCTGATAAAAAGCAAAGTCATTTTATATCTTTGAAAACAAACACAGATAACAAAAACTGTTCTTACAAACTGGAGTGCTATGAAGCTTCACAGAAGAGTCACGATGGCCAGACAATACAACAGGCTTCTTGCTGGCACACACACCACTGTAGATAATAAAATCCACGCCTCCCCCAAGTTTTCAGCCTTCAAGGCCACAAGCCAGAATCAGAGACGCCAAGGATCGAAGCAAGGTCACAGGACTCCCAAAAGATAACTCTCCACAATACAGGAAGGGCGGGCCTGCCTTTTCAACCTTTCTGAGGAGAACCACACCCAAACCCAGCTGTTGCTATTAGGGATGGAAATACCTGGCTAATTGTCCCCTTCGTTGTGCTGCCCTTCTCTGCCTCATATCTATGATGGCTTGTGCGTTCTCATCTAATGATTCCAGGCTACTCGCTGGGGAGAGCTCCCCCCCGGAGGTCTCAGGCTGTTCTCCCTCCTCCTCGTCCTGACATTCCTCTTCCCTGTCTGCCTGGTCCTCCTCCTCCTCCTGTTCCTCGTCCTCCCCCTCTGAGCATGGAGCCGGCAGAGTTCCAGCTGTTCCCTGAGGAGCCTCAGACTGAATCACAACAAATAGAAAGCAAAACTTTCACTCTTTCTAGCACTGATGATGTTACTTAGTTGGGTAATGAAACATCTGCAAGTAAATAACCAAGCTCAGAGAACACTAAGGAGCCCACAATTCTAGATTAACTAAATAATTCACTAATTCACTAACACGATAAAGGTACCAATATTTTTCTTGGGGAAGAAAAGGAAATGTACTAGCACAAGTAAAAACATTCTGAAATGGCATGAGACTCCTTACCTTTAGATATAGTGTTCCATCTTTTCTCCATTGCAGAGCTCAGAAAAATAATAATGGGTATTGAACTGAGCTTCTGTTACTTTCAATTTCAATTTTCCCTGTATTTCAATAATTTTCTTCTCTCATAAAGGAAGAGTGGTGACAACTAGCAACTAGTCAACCGTAATCTTGCAAGTACCTTCTCCTCCCTAGATTCTAGTTCTATTATTATGTTAGAGAGGAATCATTGAATCTGTCATCTGCACTTCCATAATTGTCTGGTTTGGTTCTGCAACACAACAAGACTGACACAGACTTCAGAACTGCAGAAAAAACAATTGTTGTCAACCTGCCTTCCATTGAAGACCTGTACACTGCACAAAAAGAGGAGTATGAAAATATTTACCGACCCCTCGCGTCTTGGACATAAACTATTTCAACTCCTACCCTCAAAATGTTGCTACAAAGCACTGCACACCAAGACAACTAGACACAAGAACAGTTTTCCCCCGAACACCATCACTCTGCTCAGCAAATAATTCCCTCAACACTGTCAAAATATTTACTAAGTGTGCACTACTATTTCTACTAGTTTTTCTCATCATTGTTATCACCCATTTCCTCCCACTTATGACTGTATGACTGTAACTTGTTGCTTGTGTTCTTAAGATTTTTATTAATATTGTTTCCTCATTGCTTATTTGACCCCTATGACAATCATTGTGTTGTATCTCATGATTCTTAACAAATCTATATTTTCTTTTATGTACACTGAGAGCATATGCACCAAAGACAAATTCCTTGCATGTCCAATCACACTTGGCCAATAAAAAATAATTCTATGAGTGTGTCTTCCTCTTTTCTCTATATTTTTGTTCTGTTCTCTTTCCTTATTTCACATCATTTTAACTTAAGAGATTCCCAAAGAGAGATGATCGGATTAGCAGACAAACCATCCTAGAAAATTCAGGTTTGGTCCTGAAGTCAAACCAGTCACATTCAATGCTGCAGCATCCCGATTAGGGGAAGTCCTGGCCTGCTGACTTACGAGGGCTGTAGGGATCACCACCACCAATCACCTGGTTGGTAGAATTTAGTTTGACCAAGCCACAGGTGAGAATAGCATTTTGTGTTTGTCCCAAAGTTCGGTACATTCTGTAAGAAGAAATCAAACATCCCCTCCACCCCCGTTATCATAAATAAAATATTAACCAGAAGGAAAAACCTCCAAAAAGCAAAAAGCCCAAGACGCTAATTAAAAAACTGCCTGAATCCCACTCCACATTCCAGCCAGACACCTAAAAAAACCACTGTAACAAGAAGCTAACTGCAGATGCTAACGCTTCAGGAGTTAGCGAGCGTATTGAAACAGGAAGCCAACTATCTAGATGGTTCCATTCATAAGCAAAGCAAATACTGCTGCCAGAAGTCCATTCAAAACAGGATATTTCAAAACTCTTTACAGCAATATTGACAGCTTACCAAAGCAGAGTGATAGGATCAGAACAAGCAGCCCGTCACCCCAAACAAAACCGCCACAGCTTGTAAGTTCTTGCGGGTCCAGTGCGATTTTGCTGCTGCACCTGTGGGCGAAGCAAAATCGTGCACGGAACCACAGGGGGGCCCTTGTTTCGGCGAGGTTTTTTTGCTTCCGCGCATGCTGAAACACGGGCGCACCTGCGGTTCCGTGCATGATTTTGCTTCCTCCACAGGTGCAGCAGCAAAATCACACTGACCCCGCAAGAACTTACAAGCCGCAGCGGCGAGTGCAATTTAGTGTTCCGGCTCGTAGCCCACCGCTGTCGACACCCTTTCAGCACATAAAGCCCATACTGCACAAATTCCAAACGTCAATGTTACAGAACCATATAAGAACCCTTCCATTCACCCAATTGCTTGATCAGCTGCCCCAGAACCACAGGTTGGTTCTGCTCTTCAATAAGCAGTTCAATAAGAGCCAGTATGGTGCAATGGCTAGAGTGCAGCACTGCAGGCTACTTCAGCCAACTGCTAACTGTACTTAAGCTGTTCAAATCTCACCACTGGTTCAAGGTTGACTCAGCCTCCCATCCTTCTGATAAAATGGATAAAATGAGGACCCAGATTGTTGGGGACAATATGCTGATTCTGTAAACCTCTCAGAGAGGGCTGTAAAAGCACTATGAAGTGGTATACTGTATAAGTCTAAATGCCATTGCTAATAAACAGAGTCTTTCTTTCCTATTAGCATCCATGTTATTTCCAGCCTCCTTCTCCCAGCTTGGAACTGAATGGGATGGATTTTTCCTTCCAACAATGCTAACTAACTGATTCTGAGCTCCTCTCACTTAAAACAACATTTGTGCTCCTGCCCTTCCACTAGAGAGGGGAAGGGTTCTAAATAAAAGCTCAGCAAAGGGGTAAAACTCTTGACTTCATTTGCATCCAGAAGCAAACAGGATGGAGCTGGTAAAGTCCCAGGATGGGTTATGAATCTAATTAATTAATATAAATCAAAGAAAGAAAGAAAGAAAGAAAGAAAGAGGGAAGGAAAGGAAAGAGAGAAAGAGAGAAAGAAGGAAGGAAGGAAAGAGAGAGAGAAAGAGAGAAAGAAAGAAAGAAAGAAAGAGAAAGAAAGGGAGGGAAGGGAAGAGAGAAAGCAAGAAGCAAGGAAGGAAAGAAAGAAGGAAAGGAAGGAAGGAAGGAAGAAGGAAGGAAGAAGGAAGGAAGGAGAGAAAGAAAGGAAGGAAGGGGAGAAAGAAAGAAAGGAAGAAGGAAGGAGGAATGAGGAAGGATGAAAGAAAGAAAGAAAGAAAGAAAGACAGACTAGGGCTGCATCCTACACCGAGGAAGCAAAACAAAACAAAAACAACAACATCGTGGAAGAAAGCGGTGCTGACCAGTGTTCCCTCTAATTTTGGGGGGGTGGGTGGGCGAAAAAGTATAGTGTCTGAGCGGCAGTCCCTTCAGGACTGGGCGGCACAGAAATAATAAACAAACAAACAAACAAACAAACAAACAAACCCACCCTGTTTTGCCTCAGATAATTTCAAAATTAAATACTGTACTGTGTGTCTATAACAGTGAGCTCATAATAGGGCAACTCTATCAATATCAAAATGCCACTTAAATAGTTGAGCTAGTTTCAAACTAGATTTTGATTTTCTTTCTCTCTTCCTTACTCCCATTCTTTTTCTTTCTCTTTTCCTTCCTCTCTTTTTTCTATCTGTTTCTCTCTCTTCCTCTCTCTCTCCTTCCCTCTCACTCTTTCCCTCTCGGCTTCTGGGCAGGTTTGGAAAACTCTTGAGTTGATGATGATTTTTAAGTGAGCGATTGCTCACTGCTCAGCTTAGAGGGAACTATGGTGCTGACCTATTGCTGTGTCCATGAAACTTTGAAGAACACATTCAACGTCGTCGCCACTTTATTTACGGGGGGGGGGGGAGCACACTCGTTCACAGGCGATCTACTTAAACGTCCAAGTCCGGTTAAAGTGCGTATAACCGCCCCGAGTCCTTCGGGAGTGGGGCGGCCTATAACAGTGTTGTGGCTGGCTGGGGAATTCAGGGAGTTGAAGTTGAAGTCCAGATATCTTCAAGTTGCCAAGGTTGGGAAACACTGGCCTATAAGTCCAAATAATAAATAACAATAAAGTTTGACGGCACAGAAAGGCGGGCGGCTGTCGGGTCCTCCGCTCGTCACAAAAGGTTTCCTGCCGCTAGGGAGCGCTATCAGGGCGCCGCTTGGACTTTAAGGCAAGGCTGCTTCCGAGCTGCGCCGCGGCGACGGAGGAGCCTTAAGACTACGCGCAACTGGTGGCGGGATCCTCCTCCTACTCCGGGGGGGAACCTTTCTATCTCGCATGCCGGGCGGCCCCTCTTCGATCCGAGCGCCGAGGCCGAGAGGGCAAAGTTGGGAGCAGCAGCAGAAGACCTCGGGGGGCGACGGCTCGGCGGCCGCTGCCAAACATGCGGGCGTCTCCCCAGTTGCCTGGCGGCGGGCGCCAGACGCGAGGCGGGCGGCGGCAGCGGCAGCCGGAGCGGCGCGTGTGAGCGAGCGGGGAGCTCCTCTCCTCTCACAAGGATGCTGGGGGACGATGCCTCGTGGCAGGGAGGACGAGGTTTGCCGGAAAGCGCTGAAACTGCTGGTCGAGCTCTGCTCCGAGGGGACGGTCGAGAACGACAGGTGCCTGGAGTTCAACTACTACCTGCGCGACAGTGGCAGACCCCGACCGGCCGACGCGGGTAAGCCGGGATGGAGTGGCGGGACGCGGGGGGGGGGGAGGGAAAAGGGAGGCTCGGCTCCCGAGAACTTCCTGAGATGACAAGCGGGACCTCTTTCCAACAAGCGGGCGGCCCGGGCCGGCTGCGCCGGGCGGAGGAGCGCGTCTTATCCTATCAACTGCCCGGATGCTGCCCAATTGGATCCAGGCGAGCGCGGAAATTCGGAGCGTCGAAGTAGCGCGTGGCCGGACAACGCGGCTCCTCCAACCTCCCCCTTCTCCCCATTGACTTGGGACAGGCCTTTACTACCCGGTGGTGTTCGGAGGTGGAGGAGGATCTGACTCGAAAGGGCAAACGACCCTTTCGTTTGGTGCTCAAAAAATAAAATAAATGGAACACTTAACACAATATAACTCTAAATAAATAAAACTTCTGTGAAAACAAACTACTGTATCCATTTAGGAAGCAACATTGATTGACAATCAATTTCACATGCTGTTGTGCACATCCAACTTTGTACAGAATATTAAATGAGAATATTTCACTCATTCAGATCTAGGATGTGTTCTTGGAGTGTTCCCTTTATTTATTTATTTTTTGAGCATTGTATTTTATTCCAAGATATTACATGGCACGTTAATGCAACACATTTTTATCCAACACACCGTTATGTTTTCATCTAAAGCGGTTTAACTAGCTGCGTCTTTACTCCAAGCTTGGAGTCCTACTACAGGTTTCTGTGGAAGGCGCTTTCCGATGGGTTTCGATTAGAGTGAGGAGTCCTCTGAACTATTTTTAGATCCTGTCGGGTTTCCCAGCGCAGATGCAGTACTTGTTATAGGTATATAGGAAGATGTTGCACTATTTTTATTACTGTATGTTGCCCAGAGTCTGCAAGGAGTTGGACGGCTTAGAAGCCTGATAAATTAAAATTAAAGGTACCAGTCCTTCTCCAACAACTGTAGAATGACAGGAAATGAGGCTGATGGTGTATTCTTCTGCCTGAAGGCATTAACTTTGCACACAGTTTTTCCCGAAACTTATTACTGTATAAACTTCCAGGGCAAATCAAAATTTCCTGGACTATTTATATCTTATGGAAACACCCACATCATACAAATCAGTAAAAGTCAAAGTAATAAAAATAATCAAATGTGAAAGAGGCATTAAGACGCATCTCCTGCTAGCATTTAAGCGACTGGGGAAATGTTATGCCTTTTCACTTGATTCCTTTAAGATCAAACTGGCCATGACAGTAACTGGAAGCAAATCTTGTTTTTCTTGCAAACCTGTTTCCAGATGGGTTGGACTAGTTGCTCTTGAGTGAGTAGATGCTGTCCCAGCATAATAATAAGCTAATTCATTATTAGTGGTAATAAGTTATAGCTAAACTGAGTATATTTGAAACAATAGAACAAAATATAATTTTTTATTGGCCAAGTGTGATTGGACACACAAGGAATTATGTACTCTGAGAGCAATGCACATGCTCTCAGAGTACATAAAAAGAAGATAAGTTCCTCAAGAATCATAAGGTAAGTAATGATAGTCTGGGTACAAATAAGCAATCAAGTCATATTAGGAACCAGTCAATATAAATTCTACCTGTACAAGCAACAAAGTTACAGCCATACAGTCATTAGTGGGGGAGATAGTGATGGGAATGATGAGATGATTAATAGTAGTGCAAACTTAGTAAATAGTTTGACAGTGTTAAGGGGATCATTTGTTTAGCAGAGTGATGGCGTTCAGAAAAAAACTGTTCTTGTGTCTAGTTATTCTGGTATGCAGTGCTCTATAGCATCATTTTGAGGGTAGGAGTTGAAATAATTTGTGTCCAGGATGTAAATATTTTCACAGCCCTCTTTTTGACTATTGCAGTATACAGGTCCTGAATGGAAGGCATATTGGTAGCAATTGTTTTTTCTTAAGTTCTCATTATCCTCTGAACTTTGTGTCTGTCTTGTTGGCTAACTTTGGTAAACTCAGTTAGCAAAGATCAGGGGTGGGAATGTATATACACCAAATGGTTAGAATGGTAAACATTTATTTTCCTTCCTAGAATGATTCTGATAATATTTCCTTAGAGGCAAATATTGATTAAATAAGTCAGTTTTAAAATAAATGTAAATGTATAGTGTGAAGCTATTTAAATTGTTTTGTTGTAGTAAATTCCATAGTTACTCTATTTATTCTGCAAGTAAGTTTGTTGCACCACATTTAATTTCCAACAGATCAAATACTCATACCAACCTTTTTTGGATAGGATTTATCCTGGATTATGTTTTTAGCCTAACTATTTTAGTTTATCTTCTGGGTAATGTTCTCTTGGACATTTTTGTTTATTGATTTAGTAGAGTTGAAAGGGACCTTGCAGGTCATCAAGTCCAACCCTCTGCCTTGTCTTTAAAAACTACTTTGGGGTGCATTGTTGCTGCTCTACTTTCTAAAAGGATATTAATTATTATTTTACCCCGAAGTCCATGAACTTCTCCCTGAATATAAAAATTCAGTGGTCCCCTAATACATTTAAAACTGTATTTTATCAAGGGAATATTTTTCAGATTACTAACCAATGGCCTAGTGTACATAGTTGGAATTATAATGAGAGATTTATCCAGTACACATCCAGCCTCTAAAATCTACACATGGATAGTTCTTCCACATTAGTTACACTGCAGATACAGATGATGGCCAACCTAGAGTAGGTCATCTACATCAGTGTTTCCCAACCGTGGCAACTTGAAGATATCTGGACTTCAACTCCCAGAATTCCCCAGCCAGCGTTTGCTGGCTGGGGAATTCTGGGAGTTGAAGTCCAGATATCTTCAAGTTGCCAAGGTTGGGAAACACTGATGTAGATAGCTACAATACTGAGATACAAACAGCTTCTCTCATGTCTGTATATGCCACACTTTCTCCAGTCTATCTCTTGCCTACCCAATAGCATTTACATTCTTTTTTAAAATAGTAAAATTATTAAAAATTACTATTTCAAAGAAAAAAACTAATACAAACTAAAAGAATAAAAATTAAAACAGAATGAAAAATAGAAATAGAATAATGTAGTAAAGAAAAATATATGTGAAGGAGACACGCACTCTTAAAATTAACTTCTAAATATATTATTCCAAAATATTCTTCTTTTAATCAAATACTAAAATATTTTGCTTCATTCTATATTAATAAGACAAATTTTAATTCCTTCTGGTTCCCTGTAGCATTCAATTTTCAAAGTCTCAGTCTATCATTATTTAAAGTTCAAAACAAACGGATTTCCCCACAGAAAAGACTTTTATAATTAATTCCAAAATTTTGTTTCAAATTTATCTGGAATCTTAATTCCTTTGTAATTTTCCAAAATGTACTTTCTTAAACTTGTACTAAAATACTTCTTTTCTGAAACATTGAAGTATGATGGAATATAGTAAGAAGCTGTGATCCCAAGAGGTAGAGGGTGCATTCCAGAGGTGTAAGAGGCAACTCAATCTAGATGTTATGTTTGAAAGAAAAGACAATGAAGATATCCCCTCCCTAATAGTTCACAAAGTATATTGTAGATGCAAAGCACTCAATTCAGCAAGATTCAATGAAATCTTTTTTTTTTATTAAATATAATTTTTATTGATTTTTATAGGTTTACAAAAAAAAAAAACATATAACAGTGCACAGTGCTTGTGCCCATCACCAAACAACACACACACCCCGTCACCCCCACCACCCATACAGGAGGATTCAAAGAGGTTTCACTTGTTTATCTATCTATTAATCCTTGGCTCTATCTTGAGCAAATTTTACTAAAAGAGTGATTGTAGTTTATTTTTCGTATTTACATCACAGATTTTACTTAACATATAATCTTTTACCTTGTTCCATCGCACCATCAGCTTCTCTAATTTATTCTCATCAAAATTATTTAATCTTATTTCCATAATTTCAAAATGTATGTGATCCACCATATACCAATACCAATTTTGTACTGTCCATTTTGTAGAATCTTTCCATCCTAAAACTATCACCGCTTGAGCACTTTCCAATGCTGCAATTTTAATTTCCTTAAATTCTCCTAATTCCCTATATTTAATTAAGATTGCTGTTTCTTTTATAATAATCCAATTAATGTTTAACATTTTATTAATTTCATTCTGGACTACCTTCCAGAATTTCTGTATTTCTGCACACTCCCAGATCATATGCATAAATATTCCTTTTTTCTGACACCCATGCCAACATTTGCTCTTCTCTTTCCCCTGGAAGTGTGCAATTTGTACAGGTGTATAATACCACTTATGTAAGATTTTTCTTCTCATCTCTTTAACTCTCGTATTTTTAAGATTCAATGAAATCTTGATATTAAATAGTATAGCGCAAATGAAATGGTATAGTTGACAATAAATAAGTCAACTTGGAAGAATTTTTATGTATCATTCTTGGATTTGAGCATGACATATAGAAAACTCACCCAGTGTTTTCAGATTTTCCAGTTCAAAGATTCCTAATATATAAAAGCAATTTCAGAAAGTGATTAGAAAAGGAAGCAAAAAATGAAGGAATATAAAGTTGGCTTAATTGGTTAAGGTTAAATATTTAGGATTGTTTTTTTTATGGGGGTTTTGTTGACCATGATTGAATGATGGGATTTTACAGATTGGTTTATAGATAAGATATGGGGAGAATATATTTTTTTATTGTATTCTCATAGGAGATTTTAAACTAAGGTGTTAATATTATAATCCTTAATTATTTCATTACGATTAATATATGGATGTTATTTTGAGGACTTGTTAAATTTGTGAAGGAGTTTCTGAGACAAAAATAAATTGATGAGAAATCAACTTGTGTGACACTATTTGAAAGTAATAATTATCAAGATTCTTAATGTTGTTTTTTTCTGCTAATGGATTTTTTTTACTAGTTTTGAATGATGAGGCTTTAAAGATTGATTTATAGATAAGAGATAATATAAAGCAAGAAGGGTTTTTTGTTGTTTACAGGAAATGGTAAGTCACTATGCTAAAAGGAAAGGAATATAAAACCAATTTATTTAATTAAGGTTAAATATGTATGTTATTTCTGATAATTTATATATATGTGAACTTAGTGTCCGTTAAGTGCCAATTGTGGTTTGAGCAACGTAGCTATTACTTTGCCTCCCAGAGCTTTAAACTTCCATAAGGTCCGCAACTTGGGAGCCCTCCTCAATCCACAGCTGAGGTTAGAACAACATCTCTCAACAGTGATGAGGGGGATGTTTCCACAGTCTACCTGGTGCACAAGTTGTGTGCCTATTTGGACAGGAAGTCTCTCCTCACAGACACTCATGTCCTCATCACCTTGAGGTTTGATTACTGCAATGCACTCTACATGGGACTACATTTAAAGAATGTTCGGAGACTGCAGTTAGTGCAAAATGCAGCTGTGTGAGCTGTCATGGGTTTACCAAGGTATACCCATGTATCACCATCACTCCGCGAGCTGCATTAGCTACTGATTGGTCTCCGGATGCAATTTAAAGTGTTGGTTATTACCTATAAAACCCTACATCGCTTAGGACTAGAGTACTTACAGGACTGTAAGATCCCGCAGGCTTGGTCTTCTCCAAGTCCCATCTTCCAAGCAATGTTGGCTGGCAGGGCTGAGGGGAAGGGCCTTCTCTGTGGTGGCCCCAGTCCTCTGGAACCAGGTCCCTCCAGAGATTCGCACTGCCCTCACCCTCCTGACCTTTCAAAAGGCTTTAAAAACATCCCTTTGCTGGCAGGCCTGGAGCCATTGAGTGCGAACACGCTGCTCCAGCCGATACTTTTGGTTAAATATTTTTTTAATTTGGTGTTTTTTTTTAAAAAAAAATTGTCTTATTCTTAATGCTTTTTAAAAATGTTTGGGGTTTTAAATTTGTATTGTTTTACCTTGTACACTGTCCTGAGTCTACTGGAGAAGGGTGGCCTATAAATGTAAGTAAGTAAGTAAGTAAGTAAGTAAGTAAGTAAGTAAGTAAGTAAGTAAGTAAAGATCAACTGTATGGAGCACTTATGGGTGATCTCAGCCCTCTCCCTGTCTGGATAGAGCTGGTTTACTCACCCGTTCTTCATTCTGCTCCAATCGTTGGCTCTGCTTTTAGTGGATCTATCTTCAGTTTGCCTTTTTCTTCCCTGAAGCCCTGAAATTTACATTCTTAATTTTGGTTTAACAATAGCACTTAGATATGTATACTGCTTCACAGTGCTTTACAGCTCCCTTAAGTGGCTTACAGAATCAGTATATTGCCCCCAACAATCTGGTTCCTCATTTTATTGACCTCAGAAGGATGGAAGGCTGAGTCAACCTTGAGCTAGTCAGAATTGAACTCCTGAATTAGCCTGCAATACTGCATACTAACCACTGTGCACCATGGCTCTTCGTAACTGGAATATTTACTAGGAAACATGTACCTTTGAACTCAATTGGGATTCTAATTTTCTGTGTCTCTTTGATTCTTGAGCCTGAGTTCTAGAGAGCAAGAGTAAACCAAAGTTAGTATCAAAGACATTGTTGCATTTTTAAAGTAGGGCTTGCAAGTCTGTAGTGCATACCTTACGTTTACTACATGAGTTGCTATTTGCATATCCGTATCTGAGAGTTACCAGTGAAGAATGACACTTGTACCTGAAGGTTTACAGTTAGAAAGATAGAATAGATGAGTTGATTGGAAATTCAAATCATCTTTCATTTCTTCTTTATTCCTTTTGCATCTGACGAAGTAAATTCAACTCATGAAAGTTCATGTGATTTAATAAAGTTTGTTACTCTGGAAAGGTGCCACTGGACTCCTGCCTTCTCCTCTGTGATATTTTCCATCCTTTGAGTAGCCTTTCTACCTCGGCCTGCCCTGGTCATTGTCTTCATTAGTCCCTTTCAGTTAGTCTTGTGTGTACTCCATTCTGTTTTCCTTTCCACCTAACTGAGCGTGTGTGGTATTGAACATGTTCTATCTTTTGTTTCTGTACTGCCTATTGCGTTCTGAGAAACAGATGTCAATGTAAAGATTTCCCCAAACTTGTTGATGTTTCTAGTTAGTTGATGACTTTCATTTTTGGTTATGGATCAATCATTAGCGGGCCTGGCCTAGAAGCAAAAATTGGAAACAAATTATTGCATGGATAAGAGAATCTTCAGAGGTATTTTTCATAGCTTCTGCTCTTTGGGCTACTTAACTGTGGTCACCAAGACAACAACCCACATTAGAATACAAAGTGGTCCTTTTGAATTACATGGTAGCTTTCACCAGAACAGGCAAAGTTCCATATTGTCTTGAGTCTAGTTACATTATTTGCACTGTGATCCAGTAAACATTTTCTGTATATTAATAGTGCTTCAATAAAAAGGAAATGTGAAGAAAGCATATGCTAAGGGACTGATTAGTTAGTACAACCCTGCAAATAAATCCACAAATGTTATTAGTCAACAATGATCTGTGTTCACCTGTCCATGCATCTCACCTGTATTAGCCATCTGGGGCACAATAACAACAAAACATAGAAACAGATTATCCATTTTCAAATGATTTCTTTGCCTCAGTATCAGGATGCCACAGATAAATATCCAGTCCCACAGATAGTATGCAAATATGCCCTAGCTGGATTTCAAGTAAACAGAAGGTTAATTAAGTCAAATGGGATTTGTGTGTGTGTGTTTGTGTGTGTTAAACTTTACTTATAAATTATATGTTGAGTGATTGGTGACTCTCTATCGGAAGGGATTCATAAAATAATGATTGTGTTAAGTTTTTGTCACATTAAATAATGTTAATGAGACACCATCCAAAAATCATCTAACTTGAACTGCATTTTTCCTGTTGTTCTTCTGATCTTATTTCTGGTCCTAATCCTGTTCTTCAGCTACAAAGTAGGTTAGATGAATTTTTAAACATTGATGTCATCAACACCTTTGGGGGTTTCTTACCAAAGCTGCCTCACTTCTAGAGAAATACCATTTGGGAAAGGAAACACAGTAGGTGCAATATTCATTTTTCCAATCTAACACAATGAACTGAACTTGACAGGTAGAATATTTTCCCCTATTTAGTACTCCCTGAAGTAACTGACTTTTTTTTTCAACTAATGAGAAAACTTTTCTTAAGATACAGAAGGATATTGACAAAGTTGAACACTGGGCACTATCTAACAAAATAAAATTCAGTGGTGAAAAAAAGTAACATTCTGCATTTATGCAAGAGAAACAAAATGCACAGATATAGCATAGATGGTACTTGGCTCAATAGTAGTAACTGTGAGAGGGATCTTGGAGTCTTAGTGGACAACCATTTAAATATGAGCCAGCAGTGAGCAGCGGCTGCCAAAAAAACCAACACAGTTCTAGACTGCATAAACAGAGGGATAGAATCAAGATCACGTGGAGTGTTAATACCACTTTATAAGGCCTTGGTAAGGCCACACTTGGAATACTGCGTTCAGTTTTGGGCACCATATTGTAAAAAAAGATGTTGAGACTCTAGAAAGAGTGAGATAAGAGTATCAAAGTTGATCAGAGGACGGTTGCTGGAATTTGGTATGTCTAGATTAATGAAAAGAAGAACTAGGGGTTATATGATAGCAGTGTTCTGATATCTCAAGGGCTACCACAAAGAAGAACAGTTCTCCAAAGCACCTGTGGGAATCATTGGGTGGAAACTAATCAAGGAGAGAAACAACTTGGAGCTAAGGAGAAATTTCCTGACTTGTCTCCAGAAGTTGTAAATGATGATGATGATGATGATGATGATTATTATTATTATTATTATTATTATTATTATTAATTAGATTTGTATGCTGCCCCTCTCTGAGAACTCGGGGCTCCAATAATGGAAGTTTTTAAGAAGGTGTTATATAACCATTTGTCTGAAATGGTAGGGTTTCCTGTCTAATCAGGAGGTTGGACTACAAGACTTCCTAGGTCCCTTCCAACTCCGTTATTCTAATCTATTTTCTGCAACAAAACTGTCATTCTTGCGTCATATTGTAAAGCATAAAGTGATCTCGTATTGATGTTTAAAATCCAGCTTTGCTATTATTTCATCTTGGCATACTTTATTTTCAGTTGTTTATTTTGAAAGCGGGAGTGTTGAACTAGCAGAAAAAGTATAATACCATTTGTGTTCATATAATACTGCATGCAGGTGAACTCCTCCCTACATAAAGATATATGTACAGTATATCTTTATATTACAAGATGAATTTACTCCATATTTGGTGGGGTACCTGAACTTTTACATTGATTTTGTGCTTCTGTTGATATAGTTCAGATAATAACCTCTGTTACACTATCGAGTTTTGACAAGGTTTTGACCCTCTTCATCATGAAGACCCACCATTTTTCTTCATGTCTAGGCAGAATGGACAACTGGAATAAAGTACATGTTTTTGATATAATTCTGTATCTTTCTTCTTTTGGTCTTTCAGTTATAGCTGCCATTACGATATTGGACACTGTAATTGGGGTTTTAATATGTGGGCATGTGATAGAAGTGTTCAATTAGTACATCCATGTTCAGAATCCCAAAGGTGCTTTTTTCAAGAAGCAACTGGATTTTTTGTTTTTTCTATGAAGATGTTTCTTTGAAGGCCTTTCGCTTTTCAGCTCAAGCTGAAGAAGTTTCTTGGATGAGAAGAGAAATGTCTTCAAAGAAAAGCCAGAAAGTCCAGTTGCTTCTTGAAAAAACACTTTTGGGACAAACATGACTTGGATGACTGGGAATCTCCACAGACATCCATATTCAGACTATCAGTGGTGGATTCCTTGCTGCTGATTCACATCATGACACTGTTCGCGCACATAGGTTCTCTCATCCAATTTGCCTTCCACACTTGCTCAGTAACTGGAATCAGCCCAAAACACAGCTGAGGAGCTGATCAGCTGTGCTTTGGGTCAGTTTCAACGCGGAGGTAGGCAGAAGGGCCCTTTTTCAAGCAGCAGCAGGGAAAACAACATCCAAACAGTTTAAAAAAAAATCATGAATTTTTTTTTAAAAAAAGATGGCGGCACCCACAGACTAGCACCAACTGAACTGGGGCCGTCACGCCATCCTGATGTCACCAGCGGATCACTAGCAGGGACTCACCTCTGGACTTTATGCTCATAAGCCTGTTTCTACATCCGCTCTCTCTTGCAGTGAGTTAATACAGGTAGTCCTCAACATTTAACAGTTCATGTCATGACTGTTCAAAGTTCCAGTAATGAAAAAAATGACTTACAACTGATTTTCACACTTACATCCCTTGCAGAATCCTCATGATTATTCGATCACAATTCAGATGCTTGGCAACTGACTCTTATCTATGATAGAAACATAGAAACATAGAAACATAGAAGTCTGACGGCAGAAAAAGACCTCATGGTCCATCTAGTCTGCCCTTATACTATTTTCTGTATTTTATCTTAGGATGGATATATGTTTATCCCAGGCATGTTTAAATTCAGTTACTGTGGATTTATCTACCATGTCTGCTGGAAGTTTGTTCCAAGGATCTACTACTCTTTCAGTAAAATAATATTTTCTCATGTTGCTTTTGATCTTTCCCCCAACTAACTTCAGATTGTGTCCCCTTGTCCTTGTGTTCACTTTCCTATTAAAAACACTTCCCTCCTGGACCTTATTTAACCCTTTAACATATTTAAATATTTCGATCATGTCCCCCCTTTTCCTTCTGTCCTCCAGACTATACAGATTGAGTTCATTAAGTCTTTCCTGATGCTTAAGACCTTCCACCATTCTTGTAGCCCATCTTTGGACCCGTTCAATTTTGTCAATATCTTTTTGTAGATGAGGTCTCCAGAACTGAACACAGTATTCCAAATGTGGTCTCACCAGCATTCTGTATAGTGGGATCATAATCTCCCTCTTCCTGCTTGTTATACCTCTAGCTATGCAGCCAAGCATCCTACTTGCTTTCCCTACCGCCTGACTGCACTGTTCACCCATTTTGAGACTGTCAGAAATCACTACCCCTAAATCTTCTGAAGTTTTTGCTAACACAGAACTGCCAATGCAATACTCAGATTGAGGATTCCTTTTCCCCAAGTGCATTATTTTACATTTGGAAACATTAAACTGCAGTTTCCATTGCTTTGACCATTTGTCTAGTAAAGCTAAATCATTTACCATATTACAGACGCCTCCAGGAATATCAACCCTATTGCACACTTTACAGTCATCGGCAAATAGGCAAACCTTCCCTACCAAACCTTCCCCTATGTCACTCACAAATATATTAAAAAGAATAGGACCCAGAACAGACCCTTGTGGCATACCGCTTGTAACCTGACTCTGCTCAGAATACTCGCCGTTAACAATGACTCTCTGATGTCTACGCTTCAGCCAGCTGCAAATCCATTGAACTATCCAGGGATTAAGTCCAATCTTCACTAATTTATCTATCAGCTCTTTATGTGGAACCGTATCAAAGGCTTTGCTGAAGTCCAGGTAGGCAATATCCACGGCACCACCTTCATCCAACACCTTTGTGACATAGTCAAAGAAATCAATGAGATTAGTCTGACATGATTTGCCTTCAGTAAAGCCATGCTGATTTGGGTCCAATAAGTTATTGTTTTTTAGGTGCTGATTTATCCTCTTTTTGAGTAGAGTCTCCATCATTTTAACTACAACTGATGTCAAGCTAACTGGCCTGTAGTTACCAGCCTCTTCTCTACTGCCCTTCTTGTGGATAGGCACAACACTGGCCATTCTCCAATCCTCAGGAACTTCTCCTGTTAACAAGGATTGGTTAAACAAATCAGTCAGGGGGGTAGGAATGACAGATCTGAGTTCTTTAAGAACTCTGGGGTGGATGCCATCTGGACCCATTGCCTTATTTATCTTTAATCATTCAAGTTCTTGATGGTGGTGGCTGTGTCCAAGGCTCATGTTATTATTTTATTATTATTTATTAGATTTGTATGCCGCCCCTCTCCGCAGACTCAGGGCAGCTCACAACAGTGATAAAACAGTATACAATGACAAATCTAATATTAAGTCTAAAATAACAATTTTACATTAAAAACCTTAAAAAAACCTTATATAAAAACATACACACAAACATTCCATACATAAAACTACATAGGCAAGGGGAGATGTCTCATTTCCCCCATGCCTGACGGCAGAGGTAGGTTTTAAGAAGTAATCTCCTTTTGGGACTTTCTGACATTTTTGGATGCCAACTTCGCTTAACAACTATGTTACTCACTTACTGCAGCAACAACAGTGGCAAGAACAATTGTAAAATGGGGAAAATGTTCATTTAACAAACGTTTGGCTTAGCAACGGACATTTTGGCCTCAATGGTAGTCCTAAGCGAGATGGCTTGCTACCGGAACGGTAGGTGCTATGCTCCAATAGAGATTTCCAGGATGTGCACATGGCTTCGCATCCCCGATGTGCGGAAGTGCACCCCCGTGTGACATTTGGCTTCTGTGCTTGCGCAGCAAGCAAAATCTCTTATGAAGATGCTCACGCAAGCGAGATATCAGCAATTTTTGCCGATTTTTTGCTTCTGTGCATGCACAGAACCAAATCTTGCACCAGCGTGCCCATGCATGCACACCAGACGCACGCACACCCTCGACGGCCTCGGAGGCACATCGATAGCACCGAAGACGGCAGTCCTTTGTTGGTCCTAAATCAAGGACTATCTGTACAGTCAATGGATGCCAAAGTCTGCTTTTTCACATAATACTTTTCCAAGTAATGCTCCATGATTCTGTATTTTCCAAATGATGCTCAATAATCTCCTTTTTGCTTTTTATGTGCTTTGTCATGTCTTGTTTGGCCATTGAACAGGCAGCTAAAAGGCAAAGCCCTTTGCTTTGGAAAGCTGTGCATTTAGCTCACATTTCAGTGATCGGAACAACAGTATTATATGAAGATTAAAGGCAATATCCCCTTCCTGTGTGGTGAGTTTCTTTTCAGCCGAGAAGTTAAATTTCTTATCCTAGTTGTAAAACAATATATTGAGTTTACTAAAGGGGAGGGGGGACCCCTAAGGTAGCGTTTACTGTGGCTCCACAGAAACCCATCAGTAGTAGACAATCCCAAGACCTCTTGATTTATTCAGACAAGCTGTCTTGCTCAGTTAGTGGAAGACAATTAATGGGCTCTGAAGAATGTCTCTTCCAGTTTCCAAGGATTGGGCAAATGATGATTGCAACAGGAGGGGGACAACTAAGTGGGGGAAATCTGTACTCTACCATGACCCCTATTTTATTCATATTTTAGCTAATTTCATATACAAGCATTTGTGTTAGAGGATTTTGTTACTAGAAGTATATAAAGATAGGATGAAGGAAACAAAGAAAAAAGATGCTTTCTCCTTTTACCAAATACCTAAAAATGGAGACGCAGTAAAAGGAATCATTCATGTAAGGATAGAGCAATCGAGAATGCTTCCCATACCTCTTCTTTTATACCACTAGCCAAGATTCTGTCACATTAAATAATGTACATTTACATCTACTAGTTCCACCAGTACAGCAGTGTATACAGCCCATTAACAACAGTAATAGTTCTTGGACTTATATACCGCTTCATTGTGCTTTACAGCCCTCTCTAAGCAGTTTTACAGAGTCAGCATATTGCCCCCAAGAGTATATTTTACCAGCCTCATTTTACCAACCTCGTTAAAATGAAAGGCTGAGTCACTCTTGAGCCAGTAATAATCAAACTCCCAGCAGTTGGCAGAATTAGCCTGCAATTTTCCTGCAATATTGTATTCTAACCACTGGACCACTACAGCTCTTTAAGTCTTCTTCCTCCAGATCTGTTTCTGAATTCAACTTAAAACATTTGATTCCTGATCCACACACCATTTATAGGGATGGGTTTTGTTTTGTTTTGTATTTTCCATAGATCAGACATATAGCATGCTGATACTTTCAAACAACCTGTTTCATGAGCACCAACTGCCTTCTAGCCAGTGTTCCTACATAATGACTGAATTTATGATATTTCCTTCCATTCTTTTTTTCCTTCCCCCCACTGCTAGAGTGGGGGGGAGGGGTTTGGAATAGATGACCTCCAAGGTCCTTTCCAACTCTGCAATTCTATTGGTAGTTGTAGGGTGTATTCTGTCAATACTTAATTAAAATCATAATTGGAAACATTAGTTGGCAAGAAAATTTGCTTATTTTTTTTTTCTCGGTCAGCTTATGGCAGTGTTTCCCAACCTTGGCAACTTGAAGATATTTGGACTTCAACTCCCAGAATTCCCCAGCCAGCATTCGCTGGCTGGGGAATTCTGGGAATTGAAGTCCAAATATCTTCAAGTTGCCAAGGTTGGGAAACACTGGCTTATGGAGGCAGCTTATTCCCACACATGCTCTGAGGTGTGCAATAAAGACCCTGGGATTCTATTCTCTAGAACTCAATTCAGAGAGCAGACAAGTAATTGCTCTATGTTGGGCGCACATCCTAAGGTAAACAGTATCCCTTTAGCTGTAGGAAGAGCAGCTAAATTGAATCTGGATATACTGTACCTCCATAAAGTGGGATGTTTATGTATTCCCTGCCAATTTATTTCTGTGGTTGCAATAACCAAAATAATATGACCTATTAGATGTACAATATGTTAGCTAGTAGAGTAGAGTAAAAATAGAATAGAATAGAATAGAATTATTTATTGGCCAAGTGTGATTGGACACACAAGGAATTTGTCTGGGTGCATATGCAAGAATCATGAGGTACAACACTTAATGATTATTGGAGGGGTCAAATAAGCAATGAAGAAGCAATCAATATTAATAAAAATCTTAGGATACAAGCAACAAGTTACAGTCATACAGCCCTAAGTGGGAGGAAATGGGTGATAGGAATGGTGAGAAAAAACTAGTACAAATAAAAGTGCAGACTTAGTAAAAATTTTGAGAGTGTTGAGGGAATTATTTGTGTAGTAGAGTGATGGCGTTCGGGGAAAACCTGTTCTTGTGTCTAGTTGTCTTGGTGTGCAATGCTCTGTAGCAACGTTTTGAGAGTAGGAGTTGAAACAATTTGTGTCCAGGATGTGAGGGATCAGTAAATATTTTCACAACCCTCTTTTTGAACTCATACAGTGTACAGGTCCTCAATGGAAGGCAGATTGGCAGCAATTCTTTTTTCTGCAGTTCTGATTATCCTCTGAAGTCTGTGTTGGTCTTGTTGGGTTGTAGAACCAAACTAGACAGTTATAGAGGTTCAGATGACAGACTGATATTATGGAGAATATTATAGAGAAATAGATCAAAGTCATAGAAAGAGACTTTGTCATACAAACATGCATGCAATTTTCACTATTAATCTTTTTATTTCCAGAGGATTGGGTTCCTTTTAAGCACCCAAAACTGCTAAGGCAATCATATACAATATACATAGAGCCATTTTTGCATGGCAGTTAAGATTCTGTCCTAGAAACCAGGAGATTGTGAGTTCTTCTTGTTGTTAGTTGCAAAGTTGTATCCGACCCATGGCGATCCCATGGACAACATTCCTCCAGGCATTTCTGTCCTCTACTATCCTTTGGAGGTCATTTAAGTTCACGCCGACTGCTTAAGTGACTCCATCCAGCCACCTCATTCTCTGTCATCCCATTCTTCTTTTGCCCTCAATCTTTCTCAGCATTAGGTTCTTCTAGTCCCACCTTAAGTATGAAAACTATGGGTCACTTTGAGCCAGTCACTCTCTTTTAACCCAACTAATCTCACAATGTTGTTGTGGCAAAAATAGGAAGACGATGAATCACCACCTTGAAGTTATCTGTAAAAATAACAAAAGTAAGAAATAAATAATAACTTTTTATTTATTTATTTATTTATTTATTTATTTATTTATTTATTTATTTTGTCCAATACACAATGAGGGTTTTAGTGGGTATATATCTATATACACATAGTAAAATACATGATGAAGGTTATAGTGGAGATACCCATAGTAAAATATATCTAAGAAATAATAGAAAAGAAGATATAGTAATAGAACATATCAATGAAAGAATAGAAGAAGACATATAGGAATAGAAGAAAGGTATAGGAGATATAGGAGAGCAATAGGACAGGGGACAGAAGGCACTCTAGTGCACTTGTACTCGCCCCTTACTGACCTCTTAGGAATCTGGATAGGTCAACCGTAGATAATCTAAGGGTAAAGTGTTGGGGATTTGGGGATGACACTATGGAGTCCGGTAATGAGTTCCATGCTTCGACAACTCGGTTACTGAAGTCATATTTTTTACAGTCAAGTTTGGAGTGGTTAATATTAAGTTTAAATCTGTTGTGTGCTCTTGTGTTGTTGTGGTTGAAGCTGAAGTAGTCGCCGACAGGCAGGACATTGCAGCATATGATCTTGTGGGCAATACTTAGATCTTGTTTAATGCGAATAAATAGAATGTTTCCTCAATACTAGATTTAAGGGCAATCCGCCCATCCATTAGCTGGCAGAAGATTGTAGTGGCATGAAACAGGTGTTCATAACACAGAAAGTAGTTTGGAAATGATCTTGAAAATGCTGATGGTGATGATGACGATGATGATGATGGAGGAAAGTTCATAGTAGGTCACAAAATTATATACATCTGCTTTTAATGTAGAGGATACTCTGTTTAAAGAAATTCCGAGTTGCATAGACTTACATTTACTGAATTTGCATAAGTAAAATAAATGTCGCAGGCTTTAATTGCCAGGAACAATAAAAAATCCTGGTTGAAATATTTACCTGTTCATGTTATAAATCATTACAGCAGAAAATTTTTCTTCCTTTTTTCTCCTAGATTCTCCTAGGAAAATATGAGAAAAGAAAGGCTGAGGAGATAAATATTTCTTTCCTCCTCCCTAGCCGTTGTGCCTCAATTCTTGCTTGTATATAAATGAAAAGCAAACTTTCTTTTTTAAACAAAAAGAGAGGGTTGAGTTATTCTACATCAGGGGTGTCAAACTGGCATCCTCTGGGCCAGATGTGTCACATTCAGTCCACTCCGTCCCTGGCTCCATGAAGGCAAAAAGGTTGTGATATGTCATGTGACGTCATGTGATGCAATCAGGTTTGACACCCGTGTTCTACATAGTGTTCCCAGCCTATTTCATCCTACAGAAAATGCTATATTTGAATAAGTCTGGTATTTTCCCTGAAGGGTCACCATATAGACAGCTGAGAATGCAAGTAGTAGCCCTCCCATTCATTATTTACTATTATAGTACTATGACTTTTATTCCAATAATGTACATTTGTAATGCGAGTTTTTACTTGCAATGTTCACTATTAAATATCAATGCACGTAATATTCCTGCCAGATGGATGCTGCCAAAAATGACGTGTTCATGTGTAACCTTTAAAAGCCGTTATTACATTGAAAGTAGCATTCATTTACTTGCTCCATGTACTTACCAGCTTCTAAGAAGATTATAATATTAATTTTAGCATCTTGGATGACTGAAGTAAGAATATGGTTTTCAATGTGATCCACATAGAAAGTAAAATATGTAATCTGTTTCTTTCTATAGCATCTCTATTCAAGTCATGGCTTCTTACAATAGGTTTGCTCAACTGTGAGGATTTCCGCTAGCAGTATGGCTCCTTGGGAGTAGCAAGATACAGATTAAAATTTATGTGTCTATAGCACTAATACAAGAAGGGGAGAGATATTTAGATTATAATTCTGAAGGATTATTTTCAGAAACGTACATAACATTCAAACAATTGCATCAGTAGGGTTCTTTTCTGAGAAATACATCAGGTTTTGAACCTAAGAAACTTACATGCAAAATTCATAAAGGTCATGGACTGCTGTGAAGCTCAGAATAGGGATGAAAAAGAAATCAGGAAATATTTATGTAGATAAGGATGATGAAAAGAAAGACTAGATCATTAATCACATTGAATTTCATTAATACCATGGTGAGTGGAAGAATGACATGGCCAATATTAAGTAAAGCTCTCTTTTTTTTATTACCCTACTGGGGTAGGGAAATAAAACCAAAAAAACACCAATGGGCTACTCTTCTTTGTATATATTAAAAACAGCTTCTGACACCTTGCAAGGTAGATAAGGATTATTTTTTTAGCTGCATAAATTAAATTTCTGGAGGTTATGAAGAAAAAATAGTAAAAAGTGACATTGGTTCATTCATTAAAGTTGGGAATGGATCCTTACATCTAAAAAGCCTTTTTTTAAATATATTTAGAATGTCACTTAGGTTTTGTGATGCATTTTTCACTCCAATTGAATCGATAATCTCCTCATTATCATTTTGTTTGTAAATGTATTATACTTAGTTTTCTTTTATGTTAGCATGCATGAAAAATATTCCTAACACAACTCCTTACATTACAAGCACACATAAAAAGATCATAAAATTGTTTTTATGTCAATGTCCTCTTGATTTGCAAGTACTGTACTACATTTAGGTGGGTAATGTTGTTATTGAATTCAGTTATGGGTGTGGGTTTTTTTTAATTCTTAGTGACAGATAGAGATGAGGACAAAGTTATATTGCACTGGGATGTTTGCTTTCAATATAGCAGTAGCAATGGCCCTTAGACTTATATACCGCTCCATAGTGCTTTAAAGGACTTTCTGAGTAGTTTACAAATGTCAGCATATTGACCCCAACAACCTGGTTTCCTCATTTTACCAACCTCAGAGGGACCTTCACCACCAGTTTCCCTGATTTTTTTTACACGGATTAAATCCACCATAAATATGAAAATAAAAGATACTAAAAGAAAGAGTATTTTCTCTTTAAAGACAGTTCAATTTTTTATATATATTTAAGTGATTTTGGTCATTTTCATAACCGTACAAACTCTTAAAAAGATTTATTTAAGCATGACAAATTTCAGCCGAAAGGAGAAACCATTTATGAAGTCAAAATGAAATGAAACTTTGAATCTGTAAACAGAAAAATTCTTTCAAGTTAAAAGTACATTTTTTGCAGTGACTTGAGTCATGCTTTTCACTATTTTTTATATTTGTGTCAAGGTAAAAATAGATTAAATAATGCAGCCTTTCCATCTTGTTTATAGAAGATCCCATACGTATTCAAGATGGCAGAGGCATGAACATTCTTGAAAAGTTAACTTTATCATATCAAACCAGCCTTTCCTGAAATGGCATACATACAATGTTAACGTTTAAAGAAGGTTAGTTTATGTATACAGTTCAATATATAATAACCACCCTTTAAAAGCAATACAGATTGTGCAGAGTCTTTGATTTATAACAGAGGGATCCAATTCAAAGCTGCCACAAAAACACTAACTCATCAACTCAGCTGCCATACTGAAACCATTTTATACATTGATAGAAAAGTCTCTAGTGAATCCAGAAGGCAAGAGTATCAACATACACTATTAAACACAAATTTATTAGATAAAAATTATTGAAGAGACTGGAAAAACAATGTGCTTGTGACATGGAGCTGCAAAGCAGAGCCGTTTGGCAGCGTTTTTCATTAACCTGAACACCAAGAGTAAGTTTTATTACTTCGTTTGATATATGGTATTTTTCAAGATGATATTGATGGTGATATAATCTAGAGACTTATTGTATTAAGAACTACTCGAATCTCTCTTCTGTTTTTTCCTATCCTTCAGACAGGGAGTCTTTATTTTGTTTGTTGTTATTTTCATTTCTTTTATTCCCATTCTGTCTCCTTGCCTGCTTAAGCTCTTTGCTTAGCAGAAAGATCTTGCTCACTTGCAGCCATTCCTTTCCCCGCGGAAAGACCTTAGTTCAAGATAGCCAGCTTCAGCCACTCTTCAGCTACCTCTCCAGCCTTCTTCCCCATCTTCTCTGGCCAAAATTTGCCTCCATGCTGTTCCTACCCCAAACCTCTCTGCTGCCTCAAAAGTGCTGTTGAAGAAAGGTGGAGCTGTATGGCACAGTTGATCAGGTCCCACCATTGTTGGGAAACCCCCTGAGTTACACCGATATGGCCATTGTAATCCGGGTATTCCTTTTTCTGGGATATTTCTGTGGCTTAGTCTGCACATCTGCACAACACTAAGGGCCTTGATTTGCTAGGTAGATCAGATCTTTTAAGTACTATTGCAAGTTGTAAAAGACTTTCTATTGAGTGTGCTCAGTGGAACACTTTCTGCTTCTCAGTTGGGATGAAGAACAGCTCTGAAGATCTTCTGTTTCCCAAGGACCAAGGATTCACCAAAACCAGCTTATCCCCTCCTAATTCACCTCAGTTCCTGTATACAAATGCCACCCTATAACCAGCAGAGTTCATCCTTGCCATCTTTGATTTTGGGTGAAGGTGTTTCTTTGCCACTTTCCTTTCTCCAGGAAAGCAACCTGGGACCTTTATTTTTCTTTGCCAAAGCAGAACTCCGAGCTGCTCCATACACTCATGTAACTTTGCTCTCCAACTTTTCTCTTTCCTGTTACTCTGTTTTGCAGTCTTTCTTTTTCTCCTCCTCTCCTTTCATTTTGGGTCAGACCATCAGCAGGTTCCCCAACAGCTAAGGAAGTGACAGTTCTCCTAAGGGCTCCAGTGTCCAGTGTCTACATAACAAGCTGGATCAATGGACTGCTGTCTCTACATCTCCTGCACCAGCTGTGGGAGGAGCTAGATACAAGAGTGTCAAACTTGATTTCATTAAGGGCTGCATCATGGTTGTGTTTGATCTCAGGAGACCGTGGTGGGTGTGGCCAGCTTGACATTACAGTGATACCTCGTCTTACAAACCCCTCATCATGCAAACTTTTCGAGATACAAACCCCAGCCGCTGCCACTGGGATGCCCCGCCTCCGGACCTCTGTTGCCAGCGAAGCGCCCATTTTTGCGCTGCTGGGATTTCCCTGAGGCTCCCCTCCATGGAAAACACCACCTCCAAACTTCCGTGTTTTTGCGATGCTGCAGGGGAATCCCAGCAGCGCAAAAACGGGCGCTTCGCTGGCAACGGAAGTCCAGAGGTGGGGTTTCCCAGTGAGGAGAGCCTCAGCGAAATTGCAGCATCGCAAAAACACAGAAGTCCAGAGGTGGGGTTTCGAGGACTTCCATGTTTTTGTGATGCTGCAATTTCGCTGAGGCTTCCCTCACTAGGAAACCCCACCTCCGGACTTCCGTTGCCAGCGAAGCACCCGTTTGCTGGGATTTCCCTGCAGCATCACAAAAACATGGAAGTCTGGAGGTGGGGTTTCCCATGGAGGGGAGCCTCAGGGGAATCCCAGCAACACAAAAACGGGCTCTTCGGCTGGCAAAAGGGGTGAGTTTTGGGCTTAAAATGCATTAATCGCTTTTCCATTGATTCCTATGAGAAACATTGTTTCATCTTACAAACTTTTCACCTTACAAACCTTGTCCCGGAACCAATTAAGTTCATAAGATGAGGTATCACTGTACTTGT
The DNA here is from genome assembly GCF_031021105.1 of Erythrolamprus reginae. NCBI lineage: Eukaryota > Metazoa > Chordata > Lepidosauria > Squamata > Dipsadidae > Erythrolamprus > Erythrolamprus reginae. The sequence continues at coordinate 118,353,751 of NC_091950.1, forward strand.
GTTGGGGGTGACTGTGGTGGCCCTGGCGCTGTGCTAGCAAGAACAGGCTCCCACGCTCCATTTTCCACTTCAATGGCCTCCTGTAACCCTCCACCAGTGAACGCAGAGCTTGGGAGGGAGCACACGGCCCTTCTGAGCTCTGTTTTAGCTGGCAGAGGCACTGTGGGTCATCCTTTCATTGTTTCCAGGGCAGTCCTGTGCGCTAGATCTAGGCACCCCATGAGCCAGATCCAGCACTCAAGCTTTGAGTTGGACATCTCAGCTAAAGTTCATCAGCCCTCACAATACCACAACTGTCCTTCAAGACCAAAATTCAACTGCTTCTCCCTTTTTCCCATGATGTTTATTGGCCTGCACCAAGACATCAGCAGCCAAGTCAGGCCACTAAAAACCATAAGGCTCTAACAAGAAGCTGCAAATCATGTTTGAGTTCACAAACTCACCTGTGCAAAATAATCATCTTAGACCTGTGCATTAATCCATACATTATAAAATGAACCCAGGCATAAAATTAATGGTGAATTTATTTTAAAAGGCATTCTATTGAAAAGAAGGAAAATGTTTAGGCATCTATAAAAACTATCTGCAGCTCAGATATTAAGAGTTGAATTCATTGGCTTTTGTGAACATTAGCTGTACTGGGATAGGCTCTTAACCTTATTAGCGTCAACAGATAATGTTTAAGTACTTGGCATTACAAGGCAGGAAAAGCAGCTCTACAGCAATAACTGCTAAGTAACTTTGAAGAGGAAGGCAAAGAAATAGTCATTAATAGGAATTACAGACTTTCTGCAAGCAAGATAGAGCTCTTTTATATGGTTGTGACAATGGAGATCTCAAGGGGTTATGCTACTTCCACTGTTATTGAATATAAAAGCAAATTCTCCCATAGCTTTTGAATAATGCTATTTAAGTGGGAAATTATGGAAGCTGAGATTTTAGCTTTCTGGGAACCTTATCTTTTTTCTTAGCCTTTGTTCTTTTATAAACTACATCATATGTCAGGTTTACTGTGTCATTATGGGTTGTTTTTATTATCTCTAAGATACAGGACTGTCCTATTCACATAAAATAGTAAAGACTCCCTGGAGTCAGATTCAGTTCCTAGAGACTTCGTGGACATAACTACCTAGTTTTCTTGGCAACAACAGAGAAGTAGTTTGCCCTTTTGTTCATTTGTTTGTTTCATTCCCTCAAGGCAGTGGTGGGTAGCTGGCGGTTCAGACCAGTTCGCCTGTACCACTGACGGAAATTTGCACCTGCTCGCTGAACCAGCAGCAATAGCCAGCTATCCACGCCCCTAAACCAGCTTTCTGGGCAACGCGATTGGCAAAAGAAACCTCTGCGCATGCGCAGAGGATCATTGCGTGATGTGATGGGGTCATCGCGGTGCAAACTGGTAGGGAAGGTAAGTGGAATTACCCCTGCCCCAGAGTAACCTACAGACATGATAGTCTAACCTATTACTAATTGGTAGTAGAATATTTTGTTTTCTGTTAGTATTGGAGTAGGAGACCAGCAGGAAATTTCAAGGCAGTAAAGTATACTGCTGGGAAAAAAATAAAGGGAACACTCAAATAACACATCCTAGATCTGAATGAATGAAATATTCTCATTGAACTCTTCGTTCTGTACAAAGTTGAATGTGCACAACAGCATGTAAAATTGATTGTCAATCAGTGCCGCTTCCTAAGTGGACAGTTTGGTTTACTTGGAGTTATAGTGTGTTGTTTAAATATTCACTTTATTTTTTTGAGCAGTGTATGTTGGGAAGTAAAGAAAAATAAAAATAAAGCCACAATGGTTCCAGTGATACCTTAAAAAGAAAAACAACCTATCTGCTATCATGTCTGCCTAATCAGAATCAATCTGGAAGAGTTACTGTGCTCCAGAATCCAGCTATAAAGCACTGATCCAGGAGTTGTGCCTTCTCTGTAGGTGCACCTACCCCATGGTCCAAATAGTCTGGGCCCTGTTGTCTTAAAAACCTGACACTCTGGGTCATCAAGAGCCTTGGTGGTGCAGTGGTTAGAGTGCAATACTGCAACCTACTTCTGCTGATCACTGGCTGCCAGTAGTTTGGCAGATCGAATCTCAGTAGACTCAAGGTTGACTCAGCCTTCCATCCTTCCGAGGTCGGTAAAATGAGGACCCAGACTGTTGGGGGCAATATGCTTACTCTCTGTAAACTGCTTTAGAGAGGGCTGTAAAGCACTGTGAAGTGGTATATAAGTCTAAATGCTGTTGCTATCATTGTCATCAGCCATTCAGTCTTGTCTGACCCTCTGCTATCTGGGTAAATATAGTAATTCATCTCCTGATAATACACTTTGCTTTCATGATTGTTTGAATTTATTTTATTCAATTCTTTTGCAGATGTATTACATCAGTGGCCCTCAACCTTTTGGACACCAGGGATTGGTTCCCTGGAGAAAGATTTTTCTGTGGACCAGAGGGAGTATGGTTTCTCTTACTGCCTTCATCCCATAGATGGGGCTTCGCTTGTTTGCCCAGTTGCTGGCACGCTATGGACTACTGCCAGTCCACTGACCAGGGATTGGGGACCCCTGTATTATATGTTTTTATTGTTTTCTTGGTCTTTTCTTTTCTACTTTTTAAACCGTAATGTGTGAGGCATCTACGGTTACTTCAGTTACTCCAATAATTGAATAGACATGCAAGCTGAGTTCAAGGAAACTAAGAATGTTGGCATTGGATTGCTCGCATTGAAATCAAGCCTTTTAGAATTGATATCATTGGAGACTACAGTATATTTGCTAGTTCCAGGATCTGACATTTTAAAATAACATTCAAACCGCTATTTGTAAAATCAGATTTTTGTAAATAGGCTGTCCAGAAGTCTCTGGTCCTTCCATTGGTGGTGACTCAGCAAAGATTCATGTATTTTCAATACGTCACATTCATTTCTCATTTCCTGCTAGCATTGGAATTGGAAAGCCTCTTGAATTTTCTATCAAGGCTGTAATATTTTCTAAGATGAAATGCGTGCATCTCTGTTGCTAACTGCTAAAAACATTTTCATATAATCTGTTTCTCTGCTTGAATTCAGTATGTCCTGTTCTACCTTCAGTTTCAAAGCTATTGCATTTATTTTGTTTGTTTAGGACAAACATATCCTGCCTTCTGAAACTTTTCAAATCATTCTGGATTTTAGCTGTATTTATGGCATTAATGTAAGCTGTTCAGGAGCTTTACTTAGCATGGAGAGACAAAAGGGGATTATTTTAGTTTTAAACCTATATTTTGTTGATGGAATCTTGTGATATATTTGGCAAGATTATTATTTTCTGTTTTCTTACTTCTTAATAAAAGATTAATTATACTTTATTGTTGACATTTATATTTCACTTTAAGCAAATTAAGTTTTTATTTTCTTCTTTTTGTTCTGTCTGCAGTGAGTGAAATATATACCCTTCCTGCATAACAGCTGGTACTTTATTGTTGTGATCACACTTAAGCCTCTGCATTATTGGATTATTCATGTACTCTAGCAATATAACATAGTAAAAACAATTCTAGTATGCCCTGAGTGTATCTATATAGAAATTATGGCATTGATTATAATGGAATTTGTAAGCATGCATCTAGAAAGGGACATCTATAGAGTAATTGTGGCTTCACAAATTTTGCAACTGCCAGAATAACTCATTTGTACTACCAAAATTCAGTAATTACACTCACAATATTCAGAAATAATGTCACATACCCACACCCATATTTTTGTTTATTCCTAAGGTTGATGTGTTTAACTGTGTGGGACAGTTTCATTCATTCATCCATCCCAATGTTTTTCCCCCAAAATATTAAAATGTGACAAAACCCTGAAGCTTCCCTGAAGAATAGAGTTGGAAGCATCCATCATTTAGTAGGGTCAATTATCTTTGAATCTGCAACTATGAAATATAAAGTCTATACCCGAGTTGAGGTGGCACAGTGGTTAGATTGCAGTACTGCAGGCTATTTCAGATGACTGCTAGCTGCAGTTTGGCAGTTCAAATCTCACCAGCTCAAGGTTGACTCAGTCTTCCACCCTTCCAAGGTGGGTAAAATGAAGACACAGATTGTTGGGGACAAGAGGTCGACACTTTAATTTGCTTAGAAAAGGCTGTAAAAGCACTGTGAAACAATATCTAAATGCTATTGTTATTGCTATATACCACATGATGAGGACCTAGGACTCCTGTAGCTTCCAATAATGTTTTTAAAATTATTTTTATTTATTATTAGTATTAGATATTTTTTAAAAAAAAATATTTTTAAAAATAGCTAAAATATGTGATAATCAGATTGATTTAATTGAGAAAAGGCATCCCTTACGTTATGTGACATTCCATACACTTGGAACATGGAGAAGTTGAACTTTTATAACCTGTTGTCAGAAGTTAGAATGAGCAAACCAGAAGGAAGTACATCTAAACATATATGTTTCCAAACATTTAGTCTATGTCATGAAATGGCCAGAAACCCTATGCAACTCTATATTTAAATGCACGTTAGATTCTGTTGTGGTTAGCTCTGGCCCAGCTCCTGCCCCAAGGACTGTGGATGTGGGGGAGACATCCACATGCTGCAAGCCTGTTTTGCCCCCCCCCCCCCGGTGGAATCTGATGATGAATGCTCCTCTGACCAAGAAGACATGAGTGACAGGGAGGAGGAGAGTGTGGCAGACAGTTCAGAAGGAGATCAATTATCTAGCTCCTCGTTGGATTCAGAACAAGAGTTAATGATACAGCCACACATGTGGAGAGCGATGCATAGGCAACAACAACGGAGAGATTATTATCAAAGAAAATGAGGCCACCTGTGGTTGGGTGGGCTGTGTTAATTAGTGAGGCTGCTATAAATAGCAGCCTGTGGGTTTGGCCATTGTGGAGGATTACCTGATCCTTGTGTTTTGTGACTGCTTTACTGACTTTGATTTTTTGTGTGCTGATTTTTCCCTGCTTTGAAACTAAACCAGGGCAAACTGTGTTTCACTTTGTGAAAAAAGAAGGATTGTGAATTGCCTCACAGCTGCAAGCTAAGTATCACAGAACTGATAAGGGACTTGTACAAACTACCAGTTTGTTTGGAGACAAGTGCTCTTTGCTATACCAAAAGAGGGCTTGGTTTAAGTGAATTTTCATTATAAAGAACATTGTTTTGAATTTTCAAACGTGTGTATGTCTGAAATTTGTACCTGTGACTTTTTGGGAGGAGTCTACTAGAGAGCCCGACAGAACAGATTCATTCCTGAATATGCTGTGAAAACAATGCTTTATTCAAACAGATATTCAAACAACTTAAAATCATATCTGGGAAGAAGTCATTGATATATTAAGCTGACTTTGAGAGAAAAATAATATTCTTTCTTTTCTTTATTTATCTTTATTTAGATTTGTATGCTGCCCCTCTCCGCAGACTCGGGGCGGCTCACAACAAAGTGGAAAAAAACAATTTATAACAAATCTAAATTTCTACTAAAAAACATTAAAAAAAATATTTTTGGGTATCCATATTCTTTTGAATCAAATCTATTTCTATTACCTAATCTATTACATGAACATTGATGACTGGCAAAAAAAAAAGATTTGTTGTGACATTCTTACTGCTCCGTTACTGGAAAGAAAGAAAAAAATAATAATGCTTCAATTATTGAGTGGATGTTACATATGCCTTATGAACAATTTGTTTACAATACTGATTGGGTATGGATGATTATAATGCAATGCAAAAATCCTTTATTGAAATTTCGAGTAAACATCCACTCCCTCGTGTGCACACAAAAACATAAGGTCCCTCTCATTTCTCATGTCTTTTGTTAAATATTGATTTATTAAATAAATACAAATTTTGTCATTGGTTTTTAAAAGAAAGATACAAAATAAATACTACTACTACTAGTAGTAGTTACTTAATAGCAAACTACATAGAAGCAATGCAAATCCTAAACTTGATTTACAGTAATTAATGTTAGAAACATAGAAGACTGACGGCAGAAAAAGACCTCACGATCCATCTAGCCTGCCCTATTAATATACTGCCCTAATATTAATTCAATGACTTCACCTGTATTTAACTATTTTCCTTTTCTGTGAAAAATTGCAATGTTTTAATATGTTTGGCCTGGGGCCCAGTTAAAATTCAGGTATCTTTTTAATTAACTGCTTTTACTATATCCATTTTGCCAGTTACTTAACATTGCAGGATATCTCAAAAGTGGTTTTATCCAGATGTTGTTCATTGCTGGGTTCCTTTTTTTCTGCCTCTGATCTCTGTATGTCCCCATTCAGATTGCCAAATGTGTTGCTTGTGTGGATTTCTTAGAAGAGAGAGTAATGATTGAAGTAGAGAAATTTCCCAAAAGGGATACAACTGCTCTCCTCTAACAACATACTTATCAGCTTTATCTCTATTTTACCAACCCCTGTATTTTTCTCCTATAAGAATACATACATATTCATATATACATATTCAATTAATGCTGTAAATTTTACATGTAAAATTTTTTATTTTAACTTTTAACATAGGTAAAACTTTTAAAAAGACAAAAATGATAGTCTCTTCTGGTTTATAACTGCTGATTAAAATTTTACCGAAGTAACAAGCAGCCTCCAACTTCAAAGCTCTCCTCTTAATACATGCTGTGTTGGGTCCTTATCAGATGATTTGTTAATTTGATATGAATGTTTTTTCTCTTATTACTTCAAATATAAGATGGAGATATATTTGCTCATTCTACAACGTGTTTTCTCTTTTTTATCTGGTGTGTTTGTGTGGGTGTGTATTACTCCCACATAATTGATATGATACTTTCGGTTTATCTATAAGTGTTTCCACAGGGCATAGGGTGTCACCCAATGCAAGATAAATTGTCCAGATTAAGAGAGGACTTGAGAAAAACAAGGAAAAGATGAAGAACAGCACAAGCTTTGTTCTAACATCTAGCAGGCTGAGACAACCCAAAATAGCTAATTTCACAGCACTCCCAAATGAGCAGTCTTCCTTTGCTCTTCTGCAGTCTGGTAGAAAGATTGATGGATAACAGACTGTGCTCAGCTTCAGAAGGAGATTACTGCAAAAGTCCAGAGTTTTGAAGGTAGGGCCATACTTTTTCTGTGGTAATTGATCTGAGGGGAAAAAGAAGAGTCAGAAAGAATATATTGAAGGGTTAGAAAATATCATGGGGAGCAGTCGCAATCATTTTGTCCTCCGGATGTTTCGTTGCATGTCACACACACATTACCAACACTATAATTATAGCAAGAGCTCTAACATGATACCAGATTTCCAAATGTGCTCATTAAGGACATTTATCTAAAGAATACCTGTCTATTGTTATTTATTTTTAAATTGGCTTCAGTAGGCTACAATAATTAAGGTTCTTGTATATATCATTTTACAATTCTCCTTCAACTAGCCATTTGCTCGTATAGGTGTGGTTTGATAACAGGTCACGTGTACAAAAAAATAAATAACTTTTTGAAAAGATAACTTTTGGATTTACTGCTGGTTGTCCTCAATATGTGACCACAACTAAGCCCAATTAAAAAAACAAAAAACAAAACAGTTCTTAGTTGAGTTTTGCCCCGTTTTTCAACTTTTCTTGCCACAGTTGTTAAGTTGTAAAGCAGTTGTTAAGTTAGTAACATGGTTGTTAAGTGCATCTGGCTTCTCCATTGACTTTGCTTGCCAGAAGGTCAGAAAAGGTGATTGTATGACCACAAGACACTGCAACCATCATAAACAGGAACGAGTTGCAAACCATCTGAATTTTGATCACATTACCAAGGGAATACTGCAAGTGTGAAAAACACTCATAAGTAATTTGTTTCAGTGCCATTGTAACTGCAAATGGTCCCTAAACAAAATGGTTGTACAAGTATTTTAAGTAGGAATAGTTTTCGTCATCAAAATGTATTGCTCTGTCTCTGCACTTTTATTAAAAGTAATGTTTTTACATCCTTCATTTTAGTTTAGATAATGATCCTATAAATAATGAGACGGGAAAATAATCCTTGACATGAGCCCTCTTGTTATCTATATTTATTTCTTCAGTCAATCACTACTATTTGTTACACACTTCTTCCCAGGGTGGGCAAGTTAGAATAGAATAGAATAGAATTTTATTGGCCAAGTGTGATTGAACACAATAAATTTATCTTGATGCATATGCTCTCAGTGTTCATAAAAGAAAAGATAGGTTCATCAATAATCATAAGGTGCAACACTTAATGATAATCTGGGAACAAATAAGCAATCAAATCATATCAGGAACCAATCAATATAAATTGTAAGAATAGACGCAACAAAGTTACAGTCATAATCATTTACAATAATAACAACGAGTTGGAAGCGACCTTGGAGGTCTTCTAGTCCAACCTCCTGCTGAGGCAGGAAACCCTACACTACTTCAGACAGATGGTTATCCAACATCTGCTTAAAGACTTCCAGTGTTAGGGCATTCACAACTTCTGGAGGCAAGCTATTCCATTGATTAATTGTTCTGATTGTCAAAAAATTTCTCCTTAGTTCTAAGTTATTTCTCTCCTTGTTTAGTTTCCACCCATTGCTTTGAAGAATAGGTTGACTCCTTTTTCTTTATGATAACCCCTGAGATATTGGAAAACTGCTATCATGTCTCCCCTGGTCTTTCTTTTCATTAAATTAGCCATGCCCAGTTTCTGCAAGCATTCTTCATATGTTTTAGCCTCCAGTCCCCTAATCTTTGTAGCTCTTCTCTGCACTTTTTCTAGAGTCTCAATATTCTTTTGCATCATGGCGACCAAAATTGAATGCAGTATTCCAAGTGTGGCCCTACCAATTTATGGGAGGAGATGGGTGATGGGAATGATGAAAAGATTAATATTGTTTCTTTATATAGATTCTGACAGTTCTTTCAACCTCTTCATTTTAGTCAAATAGAAGCTCAAAAGAATATTCATTCAATTTTAGGAAAAGTTGAAAGTTATACAGTGTAAGATTGGGATGGCGGAGTGATGGAGACCAAAGTAGCTTTTTATCAGCACCTTGAATGGCTCATGAGGTGTTAGGTCACAAACTTTTCATGTGATAGCAAAATTTCTTTGTTGTGGTCTGAACTTTGCTAATTATTGTTTCAAACCTTTAATGTTCACAATGTAGCTCTCTAAATTGGTAGAAGTGCCAGGCTCAAGGAGAACCAAGTAAATAATACCAAAAGTTGAATTTTCCTGCCAATCAAGGGTTTTTGTTTTTTTTAAAAAAATTATTCTCCACAGGAGAAATTTTGTCATAACATTCTATGGACCACTGCTTAATTTCTGGGTCATAATGTTAAATCAATTTTTTGTCAGCTTTAAAATATTGTAAAGCCCTTTTGTCAGCTTTGAAATATTATAAAGCCCTTCAGGGCACCGGACCAGATTATCTCAGGGACCGCCTTCTGCTGCACGAATCCCAGTGACCAGTTAGGTCCCACGGAGTAGGCCTTCTCTGGGTCCCGTCAACTAAACAATGTCATTTGGCGGGACCCAGGGGAAGAGCTTTCTCTGTGGCGGCCCCAGCCCTTTGGAACCAACTCCCCCCAGAGATTAGAATTGCCCCCACCCTCCTCGCCTTTCGTAAACTTCTTAAAACCCACCTCTGCCGTCAGGCATGGGGGAACAGATATTCTTTCCCCCTAGGCCTTTACAATTTACGCACTGTATGTCTGTATGTATGTTTGGTTTTTATAATAAGGGGTTATTTTAGTATTGGATTGGATTGTTACATGCTGTTTTTATCATTATTGTTAGCCGCCCTGAGTCTACGGAGAGGGACGGCATACAAATCCAATAAAATAAATAAATAAATAAATAAATTGTGGAAAAATCCCTTACTTTCATTTTCATACCATAACAACTGTGCACAGTTTTTGATTTGCAAACCTTTAATCTCTACCATCAATGTGCAAGGAACCCATCTGGAATAAATGTTCCAATCCTGAAGAATATCAGTAACGTTACCCACATGTTCCTGTGAAGGACAAAGCTTCACAGCAATGTCCTTTCGAGTGCTCTGCCAGCTATTGTAAATCATATCATCAACTTTTCTCATGTGAAGCTCACTGATTGCTGGCACAGGTCATTCACTTGGTTCACACAAATGAACTCTTCCAAGTTCATTGTATTTTCTGGCGCAGCAACATACCATACCCTCTTCAACATAGCGATTTCCATAAACAACCTGCATTCAGCAGTGAATTTCAATTGGAAGAAGGCTTTCAATTATAGCCCTTTGCTTAAAGTACACCGAGTACTCATTGCAGACTTTCATTTCACTAACAAGATCAACCCAAGCTTTTCCTCTTTTTTTTGCAGCCACTTCCCATTGTGAGGTTAAAGAACACATTAGAACTTCTAGCATATAAATCATCTGTTGGCAACTTACAATATCAGAGGCAAAAGTTTTCATTCCATCCTCATACTTTCTAGTGTGAACTTTCAATTGGTTCTTTAATTGTTGCCATTTATATGTTCGTATAAAAGATGCTGTTTATTTCACTGTTGCTGCTGTTTCTTCTTCCTCTTCCTCTCTGAAATATCCAGATTGAAAAGTTATGGCATTCTGGATAGGGCATGCGAACTGATTTAAAAGAACAGTGAAATTTAAACAGTAAATATGATATCAGGTTTCTGACATGGTATTTATAATTTGTAGGAATTTCCGGATTTTGCTTTCCTTCATCAGATATATGAAGTATCCTTTACAAGCTATACCTCAAAGCAGCAGTATTCTCCTAACCATTGAAATATCTGTCTGGTATTCCTAAGTTATTTTGTTATGAATACAGTGATATCTTGTCTTACGAACTTAATTGGTTCCGGGATGAGGTTCGTAAGGTGAAAAGTTCAGAACACGAAACATTGTTTCCCATAGGAATCAATGTAAAAGCAAATAATGCGTGCAAACCCATTAAGAAAATCCAAACTTTAAGGTTTAAAAAAAAGAGGCAGGCGGATAAAGTGAAGGCTAACGGAGTGGAGACAGACAGCGAGGAGAAGTGAGGAATGGAGGTCCTAACGAAGGCTAACACCACCCTAAATCTCTCCCAAAATCACCCCTTCAAAACCTTCCTACGTTGCCCCAAATTGCTCCAAAAATCACCACTCCAAAAGCTTCCTATCTTGCCCCAAATTCCTCCAAAAATCACCATTGCAAAAGCTTCCTACCTTGCCCCAAATTGCTTCTAAGATCGCCCCTCCAGCCGCTTCCTATGCCATCCAAATCAAGGTCCTAATGAAGGCAAATGAAGTGAAGAAAGGCAGCAAGGAGAAATGAGGCATTTTGAAAGGAGAGGTGAGTTTGGAATACTTTGGAAGTGATTTGGGGTGGTTTAGGAAGTTTTGGAGTGGTGATTTTTGGAGGAATTTGGGGCAAGATAGGAAGCTTTTGGGGGAGCGATTTTGGGGGCAATTTGGAGCGGTGAAGGAAGCTTTTGGAGGGGTGATTTTAGCAGCGAGATGGGGTGAAGGAAGCGGCAGACTAGGGGGGATTTTGGCAGCAGGATGGGGCGGCTGCAGAGAGCAGAGGAAGCGGAGGGCTAGAGGGGAAAGTGGCAGGGAAATAGGGCAGTTCCGGTGTTCCCCGCCTCAGGTGCAAGCAAAAGGGGGCAGGGAATTCCGGCTGGGAATTCCCATGCAAGCAAATGGGAAATCCCGGCGGTGACAATCACAAGGCAGGGGAATCCGTTCGGCAGTCGGAGAGCGCAGGCGCAGTAAGAAAGCCCACGGACCCGGGCTCAGGTTCATAAGACGGAAAGGGTTTTTAAGTCGAGACAAAGAAATCTTAAACCCTGGGTTCGTATCTCAAAAAGTACATATGACGAGGGGTTTGTAAGATGAGGTATCACTGTATATAGTAAATTTCTAGAAGACCAGCTAGTATTAGATTATGGTAAATTTCACCCCAGTGTCATTGAAGTGTACTGGGGTGTTTCATCAAGAGAAGTCATATTCCTATATCAGACAAAGGGCTATGTAAAGCAGATTCTATCATATTCCTAATGGCTCTTCTTCCCTGGATTGTTGGTGGTGGTCTTGTTCATATTGCTGTACTAACAATTGCTTAAAAATTATGTTAAGAGTGCATCCCCCCCCCAATTTCAGTAACGTTAAGATGTATGGGTTTTAATCAATGCTCTGGAAAATTGCAGCAGAGGTGGAATAACAATGTGGACACAGAGCTGGATTTAAAACTGGGTCATTTTTATTAATTAAATTAATTAATTTAATTCAACCTAATATGGACCCGCAGAGGTCAACTGAAATACTTCCGGGGTGGAAATGACGTGATAAAAACTTCCGGGGCAACTTAGGGCGTAGATTCATGCTGATCCAGGTGAAGGGGCCACGCTTTCACCTGGATCCCAGCCATGCCATGCATGTGGGAGGTCTTGCCGTCCAATCCCTGGAAGGGAATTGAAATGGGCGAGACCCAGAGGCAGGTTCTCCCCAATTGCTCAGGCCGATTTAAAAGCCACCATGAGCCCTTGGAAAGAGTCTGCCAATCATCCCCAAAGATGCCGAACGGAGAACATGCAGTTGCTAAACCCCTCCCAATTTCCGCCCCTAAACTGCCAACCTAATGACCAGAGGTAAACCAATTAGAACTAAACGGGGAGTGAAAATACCCCCTAACCATCCATCCCGCACCGCAGTGTGGAATAGGCGAAAAAACGGTCGCAGAAAAATACCGAAACCGTCAAAAATTCCTATTTGGCCCCATAAGGGCGACCCCTGTAGCACACTGACAGATAGGGTGGGCGGGCGGTTGTTCGCCTGCTCGTTGTCCAGGGCGAAAAGGAAGCCCCGAGCCTGCGCAGCCCTTTATAAAGGGCTAGCAGGCCCCGCCCTGCCAACGTCATCAGTCGGCGCCGATGACAGGCATGGCCGGGATCTCACGAAATCTCGTGAGATCCCGGCCATTCTAAATGGCGGCTACGCCAAGGGCCGCGTTTCCCTGGCCCTGCCGCAAATCCTGGCCGGGGGTAAGTTGCCGGCTGGGCATTCTGGAAGTTAAACAGAGGTTAAATAGGATAGAATAGAATAGATTTTTTATTGGCCAATTGTGATTGGACACACAAAGAATTGAGTTTGGTGCATATGCGCTCAGTGTCCATAAAAGAAAAGATACAGTCATCAAGAAGCATAATATACAACACTTAATGATAATACAGATAAGCAATCAAATCATATTAGGAACCAGTCAATATAAATTGTAAGGATGCAAGCAACAAAGTTACAGTCATTACTGGGAGAAGATGGGTGATGAGAACGATGAGAAGATTAATGAAAAAATTAATAGATCCAATATGGCGCCGCCGAAGTCTGCCTCGTTGAAATGCTCTCTAATGGTTTCTTTATTTTTTATTCTCTGCAACTCAGTACGGACTTCATACTCACAAGACTATCTGCTAAAAATTAAGGAACATTTCTTTAAGGAGCAGCTTTCTAGGATCCCATTAGCCACTGTCTTTACAAATGCGGAGGAGACTTTAACACAGCAAGAAGCAATGTCCCCGGAACTAATGCTGCTGAGGTTGAGAAATAGTGTGTTAGGATCTAGTTAAAGATTGAAGTTCTCTCAGACCACATGGGGATGACTTTGGGAGTAAAGATAGGAAGGCCTAGAAAAACACTGGAAAAATTGAGGGGAAATACAATTTTTGTTCCTTTTTTTTTTCAAATTTGTTTTGGAAAAAATGGAAAAATCCTTGTGTGTCCTCACCAAAAACTATCTAGGGTTTTCCAGACCTTTCCATCTTGCAGACTGGATAAGTGGCATATAAAAGATATCTCAGTTCACAGAAGGAGGGAGATCATAGGAAATTTTTCAGAAGTGTCCCTTTTCAGAAGGGCAGAAATATTTCAACCTTGCAACATTCTGTTGATGTAGTTTTACAGTAAAAGTAGGGATAGTACTCCTCATTGAGCATCTTGTTTGGAGTATCTCCAAGGGCTAATGCACTGAGATTTTTTATACAGCTTCCTAATCACAGAGGGAATGTAGATTGCAGCTATGTTGGTTTTTGTTGACATTTTGACGCCTGTTTTGATACAGTTAAAAGCACCACTTTTAAAGCTGCGGGGAATAAATAAAAGTAGATTCATTTCCAGAGGGGAGGACACACTAAAAGTGAAAAATATTGTGATATACCGTATTTTTCGGAGTATGAGACTCACCTTTTTACACACCCAAAAGAGGTTGAAAAGTTTGATGTGTCTTATACACTGAATGTAGCCCCACCCATCAACCCCCACTCTTTGGTCTCTGCCTGCCAGCAATTTACCTCCGCAACAAACAACAGCAGAGCCTGATCAGCACAAGTCACTGATTATCTGCCTCCTGACACTCAGCTGATTGATTGAAGTTGCCAGGAAGCCCACAGGCTAAAATGAAAGTGAAAATAAAGCTGCACTGGCTGTTTGTTTTTTGCTGCAAGAAGGTAAGTCAATAATTATAAATGTCTATAGAATGTTCAAATTATTAGACTTATTTTTTTAAAGACTGCTTTATTATTGTTCTAGACAACTTAATAAACTGAAGAAGCTTTTTAAAATAAATGCTTGATCTGAAGAGGCCCAGCGCTATTGTATCTTCTTTTAAATAGCAGCGAATACTTCCAGAAAGCCACATCAATTTTAAAGATCTGAAAAAGTATCCTGTGAGCCGCCCCGAGTCTTCGGAGAAAAGCGGCATACAAATCTAACTAATAGTAATAATAATAATAATAATAATAATAATAATAATCATCATCATCATTTGAAATGTCCTGTTTTAGTATTAAATATTAAATATTAATATAAGTCAGCTGAGTTAAACTCTGATTTAGTCATATTTAGAGTAGATCTATTAAATAATTAGGAGGAGTTAAGAAAACTTTCTGGCAATAATATACTTCCATAATGTACATTTCACCAATTCTTTGCTATTTCTATGGGTCAGGCATATATATATGCACCGAAATACACAGCAAACAGTGTACTGTATATCATGTTTGCTGTTTGACAAATTGCTGGGAGATCATATCTTATACTCCGGTGCATCTTATACTCTGAAAAATATGGTAATTGATACCTTTTCCATACTTAATTCTTCAGACAACTCAAGATAAGTCTTACTTTTAGATAAACACAACTGTTTTTTAGAAACAGACTGACTTTTAAAGAGTTCTACTTTCTAAAAACTCTTGTGCTAGATTTTTAAAAACTAAAATTCAGTGCAGTCATATATTAGTAGTCCTTGGCGTATGATCACAACTGAGACTAATATTTCTGTTGTCAAAGTGAGACGGATTAAGTTGGCTCCATGCGGCAACCTTTCTTGTGACAGTTGTTAAGTGAATCACTGCAGTTGTTAAATTAGTAACATAGTCAAAGGCTTCCCCATTGACTTTGCATGTCAGAAGGTTACAAAAGGGAATCGCATAACCCTTGGATACTGCAGTCATCATAAATATGAGTCAGTTGCCAAGTGTCTGAACTTTAATTACCATATTTTTAGGAGTATAAGACAGCACTGGAGTATAAGACACACCTTAGTTTTGGGGGAGGAAAATAGAGGGTGGGAAATCTACCTACCAGGTATTCATCTAGCTAGCATCCTTAGTCTGGTCAGCTTCAGCACCTTATTTTATCCCCTGGTTAGGGCTGAAAAAAAAATTCAGCGGTAGTAGCAATGAAAACAAGCTTATAAAGACTTAGGACTGGTAAAAACTTCAGACGGAGTAGCAATGAAAACAAGCCTGCAAACCTGTAAGAGTTGGGAAGATTGTTGGCACCTCATTATGGCTGGGGGGAGGGAAGCTTCAAAAAGCTACATTCAGAGTATAAAACACACCCAAATGTCCATCCGTGGGGGGAGGCGAATCCGCCGGCCACGCCGCCAGCCTGATGTCCGTCCTTGCGGGGGAGGCGAATCCGCCGCGCAGCTCACCTTAGAAACCTTGACGCTTTGCTGGCCGGTAGGGGAGGAAGCGGAGTTCAGGGCGGACTAGGCCGATTCCGGGCCCGTCGCCCCCAGCTCCGGGGGCAGCTCTCAGCGCGGCGGCTGGGGAGGAGGCCAATGCCTCCTCCAATGCCGAGGGGAAGCGGAAGGGCATGGGAGGAGGTGGGCGTGGCCGACGGCAGAGCCCAGGAAGCCGGGGCTTTCTCCCCCACCGACAGCTTGGGAGGGGCAGATCAGCTGTCAGTCGGGGAGAAACCCGCTCTGCGCCAGCTTGGAAAACTCTGGGCTGTCGTTAGGATTTGCCTGCGCTACAGCGCGCTGTGCACCTTACAGGGAACTATGCTATACAGCATATTTCTTTCAGCGGTAATATTTCTAGTGACTTCCATGACTTTGTGTTTCTCAGAATAACACGACTAGAAGAGGACAGTGTTTTTTGCTTTCTTATGTCTGAATGTGAGAAACTGGCTCGCATCAGACTTATGAAAACCTAGCATGCTGTGTTGTCCCTATTGACAGGCCATGGATAAATCTGCTGTTTGCTTCCTGAAGCCACAATTACGACTGGGAACTACCAAACCTTTCACTTCCCATCTAGCACTTCCAACATTACCCTTCCCTTCCTGCAGTGGCTATCTTTTCCATCTTTTTTTTTAATCTAAAAACTGAGAAAGAAATCAATAGTGAAATCATGTAGGCTAATCAAATCCCATTTTTCTGGTTGCTGTAAGAATTATAATCTTTGTTCCTTCTTTAAGTTGTGCTCTGTTTTACTCTGTTGTACACTATTCATTTTATATAAATTTGCTAATTTATTTTGGGTAGGGTTTAAAGCATTTACAATTTAATCAGATGCTTGTTTTAGAAGCCATACCAGTGAAGGTTAAAAAGGGAACAAAGGAAAAGATATTTTTCACTGAAGTTTTTCAACTGAATGGCCCTGCTTAGGTCAATTACTTTGTGCTATTATGGTTCTCATAATCAACTGTTACCAAGACAGAGAACACTGGTCCATTAGTATCATAGTGCAAAAATGTTACTTCAGATGTGAAGAATTTTTTGAACTTGGTTTTTTTTTTTTTTAAATGCTTTATATGATTTTAGGCTGCTCATGCTACATTTCTCCTGGAAGCACTAACTAGACAACTGCTAAGATGTTGTCTGGGAAGCATAGCAGAATTTTCAGAAACTCTTGCTATGCTTCCCAGAAATTCCCTTGTGTATATCCATTCTCTCTTCTCCTTTCCTCTCCTCTCCTCTCTCTGCCTCCCTCCCTCCTTCCCAACATACTTATGTAGCATTGATTGCTGTGGCCTTCTGCAGCATTCCCAGATGCAACCTTATCAAGTATTCATAAATATTGCTTTTTCTTCACTGTACACTGAATAAAATTCCAATTTCTGCCACCCTTTGGGCAGCAATAGGATGTATCTTCCATAAATTTCTTAACTCAAAAATTGTGAATGTGGAATTTAGGATGATTCTAGACAAAATCTATAATATATTTATCTTGTGCAAAATTATATAAATTAATTAATTGCTGCATTTTAGTTAGAAAAGTGTTTGGAAACTTCAGATCGTGCAGAACGCAACCGCGAGAGCCATCGTGGGGCTTCCAAGATTCGCCCATGTTTCTTCAACATCCGTGGCTTGCATTGGCTGCCGATCAGTTTCCGGTCACAATTCAAAGTGTTGGTCATGACCTTTAAAGCTCTACATGGCATTGGACCAGATTACCTCCGGAACTGCCTGCTACCGCACGAATCCCAGCGACCGATAAGGTCCCACAGAGTTGGCCTTCTCTGGGTCCCATCAACCAAACAATGTCGTTTGGCGGGCCCTAGGGGAAGAGCCTTCTCTGTGGCGGCCCTGGCCCTCTGGAACCAACTCCCCCCGGAGATTAGAACTGCCCCCACCCTCCCTGTCTTTCGTAAACTACTGAAGACTCACTTATACCGCCAGGCATGGGGGAGTTGAGATATCCCTTCCCCCTAGGCCATTACAATTTATGCATGGTATGTTTGTATGTTTGGTTTTATAATAAGGGTTTTTAGTTGTTTTAGTATTGGATTGTTACATGCTGTTTTTATCATTGCTGTTAGCCGCCCTGAGTCTGCGGAGAGGGACGGCATACAAATCCAATAAATAAATAAATATTACTCCACTGCAAATCAATTAACCATTGCATCAAAAGCATTCCAGTTCCAGAAAGTATCATGACTATTTCTAATTATTTCCTCTTTCAAACAGCACATATTTTGCAAATTTAGTATAAAATTGCAGGGTTTTTTCCCCTAATTCCAGTAGAATCCCTGGTGAATAGAAAGATCCATGCCCATTATATTCAGAAAACAAGAATATTTCCTGAATAAAAATAAACTCAGAGAAAATAATTCACCTCTTGTTCTATGCAGGAATGGATAAATCTTAAATTGTTTACCGTATCTCTTTTCCTGACTACTAAATGCCAATTCACACAGGTTGCATGCTCCTTTGGAAATCTTGAGAATCAGATTTGAGGCAACAAGAATGAACAAAATGCATATGTAGTCCTCTCTTCTGATTTGGAAGAGTTATCCTTTCATAAAACCTTGGTAGCCAGAAGGCTAGATATTTATTATTATTTTTTACGAAGAGTTTGCTTATGGGACAAGCATTGCTTTTCACTACCTCATTCACTAACTTTACTCATTGCAGTCATTTCAAGATTGACAATCATCCAAACACACAAGCAGAAAATAGGCAAGCAAAAAAGACAAGCCCAGCTTTTCTTGAACAAGATAAATGGGACTTAATGGGAAAAAATTGACAATTTTAAATGTGCCTCAAATGGGGAAAAGTCTAGGATCAAGACAGTGAAGAGTTGGGGAAAAATAATTAACATACTGTGGTTGTGGCTTTTTGTGTGTGGATGGCTTGATGGTCATGTGATCAGGTGGGAGTGGCTTGACAATCATGTGGCCGAGGGTGGCTTAAAGGTCATGTGACTGGGTGGGAGTGGCTTACCGACCAAGATAAATTTTCAAATAGGTGCTTGGACCCTTTTTCACTTGATTAAGTCACATTATTTGAATAGCCACAAAAAAGGACAACTGATAGACAGCATTATTTGTTGAGGAGCACAGTAACATTTTAAGGTTTTGTACTGAACCCACAAGATTCAGTATGATAACAGATTGGGCAATTAGCTCAATTTTCTTTAATTGCTATAAAAGTTCAGTTCTAGATGATTAAAATGATTAAAGTGTTCATGGGTAAAAACATACTATTTAATTATTTCCCATTTTAAAAGTAATTAAGGATCATACTAAGGTACCAGAGAAGGAAGGACAATAAAAAAACCTATTAAGTATTCAATAAATAATGCATAAACTTACTCCCCCACTGCGTGTCTCCCTCCCCCCTGTGGGGACAGCAATTCATAACTGGATCAAGATTAAAAGTACCAGAATTGAATTTATCATCTCCCTCGAACCTCAGAACATAAGTTTCGTCATCCCAGAAAAGGTAAAATCAAAAGAACATGGAATGAGGAAAAAACACCTGATTCCAAAAATTGATATTTTGATATCAAATTAACAAAATTCATCCAGAATGCCTATCAGTCGTTCGTGTTTTATTTTAATGTCTCTTGCTAGTGAACTTCTTTAATGTCCCTTAAGATTTTAGATTCATTGCCTGTTGCTTCATGTTTTCTGCCTAGTTTGTATAGTTCTTTCTGTTTTGCGCATCTTGGAACTGATACCACTGTGTGTTTCCAGAGCAGACCAAGCTAGGAGATCATAAGAGAGGCTGTTCCACAACTTTACTTCTCCTTTTCAATTATGCAATATATTATCTGTGTCATATATTGATGATATCATTATCATACATCATTCAATATCCAAAGAGGCTGTTTAAATTGTGATGTGGAGAGAAAAAAAAATAGCAAGCCGTTAAAATATCAAACAAAGCAAGGGAGATCCAAAAGAAAGTTTACTGAAGAATCCTGAAACAGTGATTGCTGATTTCACAGCCAATTTGACTGAAAGCGTCAACAATGGTTTGGCAGAGGATTATAGAGGAGATAAAAAAGGTGCATCAATGGTCTTGAATAATGAATTACCTTTGCATAAGCAGGAAAAGCCACCAAATCTTTACCCTCAATAAATGTAATCATCCAAGGCCAGACCTGGATGCCAGTGTCTTGCATTCAGTCCTTTTACACGATCCTTTGCCCGACATTTTTATGCCTTGTTATCTGGCTTCCATTTTCTTTCCTTCTTCCAAAACCAGTTAGAACTGAGTTTATCTTAGGATGGATATATGTTTATCCCAGGCATGTTTAAATTCAGTTACTGTGGATTTATCTACCACGTCTGCTGGAAGTTTGTTCCAAGGATCTACTACTCTTTCAGTAAAATAATATTTTCTCATGTTGCTTTTGATCTTTCCCCCAACTAACTTCAGATTGTGTCCCCTTATTCAGTATTAGAGTTTCAGTATTAGAAATTATCCTGTATCCCAACAATTGCTTTAATTCTGTGCCATTTTTTTTTACTAGCCCAAGAAACATGATTAAAGTATAAAAATAAAAATCTTGACTAAGAAAAACTAGAATTCTAACTTGTAACCTCAACCATTAGAAGAGAAATGTTGGTAGTAACTTCTTTCCTTATCTTCTGTAAAGCTTAACTTATAACTTCTATGAATTGAGAAATAATAAATGAAATTAATTTAACTTACATTATTTTGACTCCTAAGGTATGGGGGGGGGGGGTAGAGGGGAATCAGCTTTCCCCTTAGCATGCAATACAAACCCAACTACGCTTATAGGAGGGGATTATAGATTTTAGTTCACTTTTACCATTCTTATATTTCTGTGATTTGCCAGTATGGATTCCTAATTGCCCCACTGTGTCAAGAAATAATTGTATAACAATTCTTTATTCCTTTCTTTTGCTTTTGTACATATTGACCTCCCTAAATGCCTTGGCATTTTCAACACAAGCTCTTGAAAACATACTTTATAATTTGGCCAATTTAAGAAGATTTAAATTTTAGGTCTTGAAAACCATTATAGACACATTGTTCATAAAAGTAATAAATTCCTAATATCAATAACAACAACACTGGTGTTATGAGAAGACAGACATTTACCAGCTTCGTGGTCATACAATTAAACTGAATAGCATATGTTAAAAATAAAGGCACAGTTAAAACATAACTCTCCATATCATTGTTGATACATTGGCTTTCCACTACTACTATAACTCTTAAGACAAAGATTGTGGTTTCATTGTGCTAGAAAGTATCTGATTTTGTACTGTTGCTTCTGGCAGGATCCCTGAAATAGTACAAACCAAAGATCTATATACTGTACTCCCTTTCCATCCCTGTGAAATTGAATACAAATCAGTGTCTGATATCAGTCACTTGAAAAGGCACAGTAGTTTTCCATCAGTCATAATTAACTTTTTCTCTTTTTATCAAAGTCCCCACTATAATTATTTGGACACAGCATTTAAAGTCTGTTTTCAAAAGCTTGTTGATAGCATAGCTCAGCTGCAAATAATTGTTTTACTGTGTTAAGAAATAGAGGTGGGTGGAGTTTTTTTAGAAGTTTTAAATTCTGTATTACGTATTTTATAAATAAATGAAGATGGAAAATATATCAAATACTACATCTCTTATAGACATTATAGATATATATTATATATGATAGACAGACAGACAGACAGACAGATATCAGACAGAGCTTGTATGGGGGTGTTGCTTGTGTTGAAATACATTGATGATTGACATGGTCACTGCCATCATTCATCAGACCTGTCATTATCTACAGAGATTCTCAATTGTTCAGGTCATGGATGTCCCAAAGGTGCTTTTCTTGTTTTTTTCCCCTTGAAAACATTTTGATTCTCATCTAAGAACCTTCATCAGTTGAACTGAAAAAGCTTCCTGGATGGGGAGGGAAACATTTTCAAGGAAAAACCCCCCAAGAAAATCCCATTTGCCTTTTGATCCCAGGTAATTGATTGTAATTTCTGCATAATGACAAATCCGTAGATCTTCTCCATGTTGGAGGAAATTCTGTGCATATTTGGGATTGTTGAACATCATCCAGAATCATTTTCTGTGAGATGGGTAGCCATATACAGTAAATTTGATAAATAAATAAAATAGAATAAATAAATAGTGTTGGTTTTCTCCTGTACCGACTTAGAGTGATGCTGCCAAGTTTCAGACCTTGGGATGACCAACATCTTATCTCACCCAAAGGATTTTGGACTAGGAACAAAACAGAGAGAACTATTGGAAGTATACTGCAAATTCAAAATGAACCTGCTTGAACCAGATGTTAAACAAGGTTCTTCTCATATTTACTCAGAAGGGTTCAATCAATTCATGCAATGTTTTATTTTGCTAGTTTCCCCAATTGCACCTCTAATATAGCTGAAAAACAATTTGAGTCCTGTGTATGCAGAAAGCTGTAGATTTTGGTTTCTTAACCAGGCCAGAATTTGTAATCTGCAACTGACCATATGCATGACAGTGACTTTGGGGTAAAGATCTTTAGTAACATGAGCCAGAGGAGGCCAGAAGTTGATCTAATTCAAATTACTTTATTTCCTGAAAGTTCAGAAATGGCAATTATTCTTGTTTCTTCTAAGACAAAAGAATTTCTGGTGGGTTTTTTTTAATGTGGCACTGAATATGTATTTCGCCCCTGTGTCCTACATAGCAGATATTCTAGCAGCTGGGCAATAGACTAAATGCTGACATTAAAATGCCTGTAGTGAAATGAGAGAAGAATTGGACATGGTTGAACCATTTTATCCACTAAACACAAGCCTCTGTAATCCATATATTTTTTTTAAAATCTGAAAACTAACTATGTATATCTGTAGATGGCCACCCATTGATTTTGTATCCTTCTCTTTACCATGTGACAGTTTTGTCTTAATAATATCTATTGTTATTATTATTATTTATTAGATTTGTATGCTGCCCCTCTCCGGATATAGATAAATATTATATCTATATCAGAAATCTTCTGGCGCTCACTTTTGCTTTCTCTTTTGCTCTATGCTTCCAACAGATCTCTTATTATGAGCACTTATACAGTGTTCCCTCGATTTTCGTGGGGGATGCATTCCGAGACCGCCCGCGAAAGTCGAATTTCCGCGAAGTAGAGATGCGGAAGTAAATACACAAGCCAAACAGTATCACAAGCCTTCCCTTAACACTTTAAACCACTAAACTGCAATTTCTCATTCCCTTAGCAACCATTTAGATTATTACTCACCATGTTTATTTATTAAAGTTTATTAAGAAAAATATTTATTAAAGGCCGACGAAAGTTTGGCGATGACGTATGACATCATCGGGTAGGAAAAACTGTGGTATAGGGGAAAAAACCGCAAAGTATTTTTTAATTAATATTTTTGAAAAACCGTGGTATAGCCATTTCATGAAGTTCGAACCGGCGAAAATTGAGGGACCATTGTATATTCAAAGGTTGCAGTGATTTTTTTTTTGATGTAGTGGTTAAGGCAACAGACTAGAAACCAGGAGACTGTGAGTTCTAGACCCACTTCAGACTCAAAGTCGGCTGGTGACCTTGGTCTCATCACTTTATTTTATTTATTTTATTTTATTTATTTATTTTTCCAAAACATAATGAAGGTTACAGAGGATATACTCGTAGTAAAATATATCAATGAAAGAATAGAAGAAAAGATATAGGAATAAAAATATATCAATGAAAGAATAGAAGAGAAGATATATAAAGAAGTATAGGAGAGACAATAGGACAGGGGACGGAAGGCACACTAGTGCACTTATGCACACCCCCTACTGACCTCTTAGGAATCTGGAGAGGTCAACCATGGATAGTCTAAGGGTAAAATGTTGGGGGTTAGGGGAGTCAGCCCCAAGAAGGAGACAATGCAAACTGCTCCTGAAAAAGCTTGGATAAAGTCCTTGCTAAGAAAATTGTAGAATCAGACATGATTGAACAAAAGGGGGAAATGTCTTCTTGGAGGACTGTGATACATTGGAACACTTTGGCTTTTGCGTTCTGACCTGCCATAGAATGGAATGGGATTTTTTTTTGTCCTTAATGGAATTGTTTTTAAAATTTTATTTGTTTTGTCACGTATGTATTGGTGGTATCCAAAGATATAATATTTATAAACATGATACTAGTAAAAGCGAAACCTTAGAACAGGGGACGGAAGGCACTCTGGTGCACTTATACACGCTCCTTACTGACAATTTAGGAATTGGGAGAGGTCAACAGTGGATAATCTAAGGGTAAAGTTTTGGGGGGTTACATGATGATACTATAGAGTCTGGTAGTGAGTTCCATGCATCAACTACTCGGTTACTAAAGTCGTATTTCCTGCAGTCGAGTTAAGAGCAGTTTACTTTACGTTTGTATCTGTTGTGTGCTTGTGTGTTGTTGTGGTTGAAACTGAAGTAGTCATTGACAGGAAGGACGTCATAGCAGATTATTTTATTGGCTATGCTTAGGTCGTGTTTAAGACGACGTAGCTCTAAGCTTTCTAAACCTAGGATTGTATGTCTAATTGCGTAGAGTATTCTATTGCGAGTGGAGGAGTGGAGGGCTTTTCTATTAAAGTATCTCTGGACATTTTCTAGAGTGCTTATGTCCAAAATGTAGTGCGGGTTCCAGACAGATGAGCTGTATTCAAGGATTGGTCTGACAAAAGTTATGTATGCTCTGGTTAGTAGTGTGAGATTACCGGAGCAGAAGCTACATAGGATTAGGTTAACAACTCTTGAAGCCTTTTTGGTGATGATGTTGCAGTGGGCTTTGGCACTTAGGTCATTTGATATGAGTATTCCAATGTCTTTGACAGAGTGAGGGTTGTCTGCAAGGTCTTGTTTATTCAGCTTGTATTTGGTATTCTGACTCTTTTTGCCAATGTGTGGGACAGAGCATTTTTTGGTTGAGATTTGGAGTTGCCAGATGTTTGATCATTCAGACACAAAGTCAAGGTCTTTTTGAAGAGTAGCTGTGTTATCGGTGGTGTTGAAAAGTCTGACATTGTCGGCAAAGAGAACGCAGTTGCTTGTAATGTGATCGCAAAAATCATTTATATAGAGTATGAAGAGTGTTGGTCCAAGTACGCTGCCTTGGGGTACGCCGCTCTTAACTGGAACAGGCTTAGATATGGCGCTCCTTATTTTAACAACTTGTTGTCTGTTTGATAGGAACACACTTATCCAACTATGGAGGGATCCTAAGGTTCCTTAGGATTTGAGTTTTAGAAGTAGTTTGTCATGAACCACTGAGTAGAAGGCTTTATAGAAGTCAATATAAATTGCATCTATAGATTTGCCCTGATCAAGATGTGTAGTCCATATGGTTTTGGGTTTTTTTTTTTACTTCTTGGCCTTATAGAATTTGAATCCCATAGTCAATGAAGCCCCCTTTAAAGTATGAAATTATAGTTCCCAGAGTTTTGGTTCCGCATAGTAAGAAATGGAAGAGCTACTGCAATTCAGTCTTTGCATTAAAAAAAGAAGTTGTTTTGCCCCAAACAATTTAACTTTAAAATAGGGAGTTAAAGTATCTAATAATACAGTCATGGTGGATAATTATATTTTTTTTCTAGCATTCTATTTTTTGAGAGTGGGGAAATACTTCTCATTTATATAAATATAGTTGCATTCGGGTTGGGTTTTGTTTTTGTTTGTTTGTTTGTTTTACAACATTTGCACACAGCTTACTTTGTGGGACAGGATGTCTCACCATTATGAAACATTATAAAGAGCTACCATAACATAAAATCTTAATAACACAATCATTAAATCATAAAAAAACCTCCACAATAATCTTCCAATCGCAGCCATGAGGGACTCTCTTAACTGTCAACTTTGTGGCTCTTGATCTACCACTTGAAAGCCTGATGGTAGAGGATGGCCATTGCTTTCCTGGCTCTGCTGCTGCCTGACTGTTAAGGGTAATTACGGAGCTATAAATTTCTTAGCTGAGACAGGCTGTAAAACCCTTCTGCCCTACATAAAGAAAAGAGAAGGTACTAAGATGAGCAAAAGCAGCAAGAAATGGGAAGCTAATCAGGCTTGCTTTCAAACACCTTAGGCAGTCGTATGCTGCAGCAGAAGCCACAGCAAGCAGAGAAATGAATCCAAGTAGATAGAAAATTTGAAAGTGTATTTAAACAACATGCCAAGTGCTAACAAAAAGATGAAATTGGTAGGAAAGCAAGCAGCAGCCAGAGCAAAAGAACGGTTTTCAGCAATTTGCTCTATGTTAAAAGAAGATTTTAATGCTCCTTTCTCAGACTATTTCCAGCATAGAGCTGAGAGCCATCAGTTCTACTATAGCAACTCATCTGCTCTTCTGCCAGGAGCCAGTCTGGCTCTAATGTATTCTGCAGACATCTAACCTGGTTCTCTCTAGGGCTCTGTAGACTCAGGGTGGCTTACAAAAATAGGAATAAGATACAGACTCTGGTTTAGAAGTGAGACCCTAACACCCCATAGGAGAGGAGAAGCTCTCAATCCACAGGGCCGGGGAACCGAAGGCACAGGACGGGACGGAGGCGGTCAAAGTGAAGTCCTGGTGCTCAAGCGATGTGGAGGCGGTGTGCTCCGGCTTGCCTATCCCATAGAGGTGTCCGGCGGGAGGTAAAGTGCTGGAGGGGTGTGTGTGTCAGGCTCCATCTAATGGGCGATGGCCGTAAGCTGCCAAAAATCCCTGCTCCTAGTTCTCTCTCATTTTGGCGGCTCCCGGCCATCGCCCGTTTGATGGAGCCTGACACCCCCCCCTCCAGCGCTTCGCCTTCTGCCAGGCAAGAAAGCTCAGGAGGCAGGTTCTGCCGGCTGGCTATTCAGGATAGCAGGATAGCAGGTTCTGCTGGCCAGCAGCTTCAAGCGGGTGGTGGATGGGAGGGGGAGGCGGGGAAGGCTCTGAGTTAGCCACCACAGTCGTCAGCCACCATGGTGGTCTGTTGCTTTAGCTGCTCCAGCGCCAACTCCATCGTCTGCTTTTTCACTGACATGATCTTGCGCGCAGTGGCGAAAGAAATTAAAGGAGGAGGTGCGGCTGCGGCGTCTGAACCTTTTCCATAAGAAATAAAAGGAGATTGGCACGCACGCGGCTTCCCTGCCTGTGCTGCACGAACGTTTTGTCTGACAGGCGGCCACGGGCTGTGGGAGGGTGGGGCCTATGTCAACACAGAACCCGCCCCCCTCCCCTTTCCAAAGAGCGCAGGAGGGGTACTAAGGCTGCCCTGGGCAATGGGCACAACAGGCGATTGGTGCAGACTTTGGTTTTGTTTCCTGCTTGGCAACCAATCAGTATTGCTCTGGGTTGCAGGACGAGCAAGGCGGTGTCATGGCCTTAACTTCCTTATTTATTTAGTCCAACCTTGGCAACTTTTAAGACTTGTGGACTTCAACTCCCAGGGTTCCTCAGCCAGCTTCACTGAGTCAGAGCCCTCCCCACCTCCACCTCCCGCCCACTGTGGTGTTCGACCAAACACCGAACCTGAACACGGACTTTTTAAACAGTCCAGTTTCGGGTTCAGTATGCCGAACACCGCAAAGTTCTGCACGGACCCTAACTATGCAAGTTCGGTTCGCCCAACCCTAATTCGAAGGAAAGATGCAACTTAGAACTTATCAGGATCTGAAAGGTGGCCATGTGCTGTACATTTCCCTTGTTTGATCTATGCATAATCTGGTTTCCATAACACTTTGGAATTATCTTTGTTATCTCCCATTCATTTCAGTTTTTCTAGCTTGAGCATAAGTGGGATTTTTTTAAAGTTTAATTAACCTAGATCTGTTAAATTTGTGAAGGCAGCGATGGCTATTGAGTGTGAGACTGGTTAGTGTTCATACGCAGTATGCTATTCTGTCAGACTCAAGGCAGTGCAAAATTTTAATTAGAACCAACCTATTTTTCACTTTAGTTTTCCTTGGAGCAACAATGAAACATTTGGCTATTGACCCACTTTTGATTGTGTGGATAATATCCAAACAGAATTTAATTATATGTATGTCAGGGGCAAAAATCAGAATCTACTTACTTAAAACCCATAGACATAGAAAAAGATTAATTCAATTATTGCATATTAATTATTTTGTCCAGTCTAATTTAGAATAGTCTAAATATCTAAATATAAAATTCTTAACACAGTACTCCAGTGCACATTTATAGTGTTCAGTGAAATATATCAGAGCAGAGTGCCTGAAGTTACAGCCTTCTAGAGGAAGTAAGTTCCATTGAACTCAGTAGGGTGTTTTTGAGCAGGTATAATATGGTTTCATCAAGAGATAGGGTGGAAATTTCTTTCCACCACAGACTGCCATAGAAGTACTTATGGGTTTATCTATTTATTTTCAAAGATACAATTGTTTTCATTGTTGCAAGATGAAAGGAAGTGAAGGCATATACAGTGATACCTTGTTTTACAAACTTAATTGGTTCCGGGACAAGGTTCTTAAGGTGAAAAGTTTGTAAGATGAAACAATGTTTCCTATAGGAATCAATGGTAAAGCAATTAATGCGTGCAAGCCCAAAATTCACCCCTTTTGCCAGCCGAAATGCTTGTTTTTGCGCTGCTGGGATTCCCCCTGAGGCTCCCCTCCATGGGAAACCCCACCTCCAGACTTCTGTGTTTTTGCAATGCTGCAGGGGAATCCCAGCAGGGGAATCCCAGCATCACAAAAACAAGCACTTCACTGGCAAGGGAAGTCCGGAGGTGGGGTTTCCCAGCAAAGAGAGCATCAGTGAAACCGCAGCATCGCAAAAACACCGAAGTCCTCAAAACCTCACCTCTGGACCTCTGTGTTTTTGCGATGCTGCGATTTCACTGAGGCTCTCCTTGCTGGGAAACCCGACCTCCGGACTTCCGTTGCCAGCGAAGCGCTCGTTTTTGTAATGCTGGGATTCCCTGCTGGGATTCCCCTGCAGCATCACAAAAACACGGAAGTCCAGAGGTGGGGTTTCCCATGGAGGGGAGCTTCAGGAGAATCCCAGCAGCGCAAAAATGGGTGCTTCGCTGGCAACGGAAGTCCGGAGGCAGGGCATCCCAGCGGCGGCGGCGGTGGGTTTGTAAGGTGAAAATAGTTTGTAAGAAGAGGCAAAAAAATCTTAAACCCCAGGTTTGTATCTCGAAAAGTTTGTATGACGAGGCGTTTGTAAGACGAGGTATCACTGTACTATGCCTGTGAGGATGAACCTATGGCATATCTCCTGGCACACAAGCTATTGCCCTAGCTCAGCTCCAGTGTTTATGTGTGCACCATCCAACTGATTTTTGACTCATGCAGAGGCTCTGGGAAGGCGTTTTTGGCTTTTGGGGTGCAGGGAAAGGAATGTTTGCCCAAGAAAGCCTCTGGAGTCTGGGGAGGGTGACAAACGGGCCTACCAGAAGTCAGGAAATGGGAAGGGGGATCATGCAGCATGTGTGCAGGGCAGGGCAGTGGGGGGCATTAAATTATAGGTACGGTCACGCACATGTGCATGCACTTTCGGCATCCGAGGGAAAAAAAGGGTTGCCATCACTGTACCATGCTATCAGCTATTAATCCTATCTGGTGATCAATCCATCCCTTCATAGAACAGCCGAAATAAAGAAGCTGTGTGAATAGAAAAGTTAGGTCATGAATAAGTAATATTGAGTATTCCCATTGCCCCAGTTCATGGCAGCCTATCAATTTTTTATATTCTAGTGAGGATTAAAGGCTTCTTCTGTGCGTTTTCATGCAAAAAGGTGATAGATTTCAAATTGCCCTTTCTCTTTCCAATAGGTTGGCATAGGGTAACCTCATTTGTGTAGCTTGTGACATTTGTAGCTTTCAGGATGGAATAGATAGAATAGAATAGATTTCTGCATGCAGAAATTATTGCAAAGCTTTGCACTTGGTGTCTTTTTTCTTTCCTTAAAAGATACTTCACATTTCTGTAGCATATTCAATAACATTTGGAATGAAGCCGGATAAAAATAAAATCAAATGAGGAGAAATGTCCAGCATACACAGCTCTTCTCTATCAACAAGCAGTTTTCTTCTAAATATAAACTCAATAATATTTGACCTACTTGCAACCTTTTCTCAACTGTATCCCTGACATTCAGAAGAATGGGAGGGAGGGAGGGAGGGAGGGAGGGAGGGAGGAAGGAAGGAAGGAATCTTCATTCTGAACTCAGCTGTATTAGATGTCTGTTTGCTTTAATATGTCACTGAGTGGGTCACACACCACACAGTATCATAATGTTCTCATTCTGTAACCTAAATTTGGAATTGATTTAAATGCTGCAAATTAGACAGGTTATGCAAAACATATGTTGCTTGTTATGAGTTGTTTCTTCAGTTTCCCAAGGTCTCTGTTAAAGTGATAATTAATCATACTCATTCTTTGAGATAAAAGATTGTAAGAAAGAAGAGATCAGCTTCATAGAAATGTTTGCCAGGAAATAGGAGACACAAGGAAAAGCTGTTCATAAAACTGCAGCTTCAGCACTTGGCTCTGAGAACTATAACGTGTTGCTCATCAAAGTTGTTTGCCAAGTACTGCTTCACAGTTTTCCTGGGTATAACGAATTACTTTCTAAATATCAACTGCTCCATGTGGCAATCCCAAAATATACTTCACTTGGCTGCATTTCTCTACCAACCCCACTGTTTACACAGTACAATTTCTTGCAAGGGCTGTTTTTTTTTTTATGCCATGCTTTGACCTGAACCTATGATTCAGTGATTATCTGAAAAACTCCATTGTACTTACAATGCAATGAAGTAGGTGTGAACATTGTATTTCTTGTTGCTTAATTCTATATGGAGCTGTTACGTTTAGAACACATACACACACGCACATACTGTGTGTGTGTGTGTATTTACGTATTTTTGCTGATAAGTGAACAGGAAAGGAGCCTGTTATAGATCTATTTTGACCTTGTTATAATCTTATCAGACAGACATACCCTACTGGGATTTCGACAGAAAAATCAGGTAGGTAGGTAAGTAGTTAGGTAGGTAAGTAGGTAGATAGGTAGGTGTTGTGGTTGGCTCTGGCCCAGCTCCTGCCCAAAGGAATGTGGAGGTGGATGCAGAGGAAACATCAACATGTCATAGGCCTGTTTTATTGCCAACAGAGTCAGGTAGTGCAGTTTCCTCGGACGAAGAAGAAGGTGGAGGTGACTTGGAAGAGGGGAGCTTGGCACACAGCCCAGGAAGCCAATCTCCATTATCTTCGGTCGATTCGGATGAGGAAGTGCTAGACCCACGCATGCGCAGAATGATGCATCGAAGAGACCAATTGAAGAAATATTACAGGAGATAAGAGAGGCCACCTATGTTTGGGTGGGGCTCCAGTAATTAGAGCTACTGATATAAACAGCAGTGTGCTGGCTTGGCCGTTGTGGAAGACCGTGCCTTGCTGTTTCCAGACTTTGTTGATTTTTCACGAAACCAAAGCAGAGCAAAGTGTGGGGGTCTCACTTCATGGAAGAAGGAGGGCTGTGACGTTCCTTCACAGCTGCTAGCTAAGTACTTAAGGACTGATTAAGGGGATTGTACAGACTACCAGGTTGTTTTGGGACAAGTGCTCTTTGCAATACAAAAAGGGTCCTTTGTTTCTTTTGAATTTTTGTGATAAAGAACATGGTTTTTGAACTTTCAAGTGTGTGTGTGTGTGTGTGTCTGAAATTTGTACCCTTGAATTTTCGGGAGACACATACCATAGAGCCCGGCAGAACAATTTATTAATTTAGATCCCCCCCCCTAGGTTTTTTGTCTTCTCACATGCAGAGAAGCCAAGTTTCCAGCACTGTGCATGCAGTCACCATCTTGTTAGTGATTTTTTGGGGGGAAAGCTTTTTTCTGGGGGGTTTTTTTTTTGAGGGGGGGATTTTCTTTCAGGTTTTTTTTTCTGAATATGTGCAGAAGCCAAGTTTCCAATACTGTGCATGTGGTCACCATCTTGTTTAGGGGGGGGGTGTTGGGGGGGATTTTTGGCTTCACGTGGGGCGTCAGGAGATGAACCGGCAGTGAGGTAAGTCAGAACCCACCCCTGATTTAACCCAGCTGGAAGAATCAAATGGGGATGATGGAGCAGCAGAATAAGCCAGAATTCTGATGTTAGAAGAGTAATCACATTAGTATTCTAATATTCTATGCTTGACAAGTGCCCACCTAAATGAAAAGCATATCATTTCCTTAAGAATCTGATTCTAGAGCTTGGTAGCTTACACTGATTATGCACTAAATAGGAAACTTGAGATAATGCATTGAATTCTTTTTTGGACATATGACGAAGATGAGCAGAAAATACTGTCCATGGCCAGCAGAATATCTTCTTTGTCGGTATATAAAAAAAGCATAAAGCTAGAGATACTCTATTGTTTGACAATCCAGGTGAGGAAGTGAAAAAATTAAAAAACAAAAACCATCACTCATGCCACAGAAAAGTAGAAATTATAAAGAACATTTTTGATGTGTATCTTTGGATTGCCTTAGACCAGTGTTTCCCAACCTTGGCAACTTGAAAATATCTGGACTTCCATTCCCAGAATTCCCCAGCCAGCATTTGCTGGCTGGGGAATTCTGGGAGTTGAAGTCCAAATATCTCCAAGTTGCCAAGGTTGGGAAACACTGCCTTAGACGAAATGATTTATGATTACCGGTATTTTGTCTTCATCATAGTCCTCTTTCCACTATCCCTCTACCTTCCTTGTCTCAACTCCACAATAATCCTGGCCTAATTCCCTGGAAACCCATAGGATTAACATACCCATTTATGAAATGTGAAAAGAGCACTCCGAGTCTTCGGAGAGGGGCGGCATACAAATCTAAGTAGTAATAATAATAATAATAATAATAATAATAATAATAATAATGATAATAATTAAATCAAATTTGTTAAAGTTAACATCTTCTCTTCCACAGAAGCACAGGAGCGTTGTTCCCCAACCAATCTGGCTTTCTGGACCAGTGGGGGCAAGGAGGAAAGAGTGGGTGGTTTCGGAGCCTGATACTGGGACATGCCCTGAGGCTTGGGGACTTCTGCCATAGCGCCTTTGAAATATTGTTGCTGGTGGTGCTTCTCTGGTGTGCCTTTAGTTGAAGGTCATTGTAATGTATATCATCTCAAGCAGACATGGTATTTACCGGTTTGGACAGGTTTGGGTGAACTGGAAGTGTTAACCTGTGGTGACCCACCCCCACCTGCCTGTCCTCGCCTACCTGCCCCAGCGCTATGCCACACTGAGTGTGGTTTATTTTGTGGGTGTGGCTTGATGGTCATGTGACTGGGTAGAAGTGGCTTGCCGGCCATGTGACCAGGTGGGAGTGGCTTGAATGATCATCATCATTCAAGTGAATTGTTAAGTCCTCAATTTACAACCTCACCAGTGTCGCTCTCTGGAGTGACAATTTGCTTCCCGCGCTTTCCTTCCTGGGTTTCCCCCTGCCTCCGGCTCGGTAGCTAGGCGAATGGGTGACAATCAGCTGTTGAGAAAAGAGGGGGGAGGAAATGGGCCGCCTGCAACTCCTGCCAGTGCTGGTCCCCCTGCCGCTTTCCGAGGAGGAGGAGAATGGGAGGGGGGATGGTCAGCTGGAGCTGGGCACACAGCTTCATTTCCGCCGGTGGAACTGTGTTCGACCACGTCCTGCCTGACACCCACCCCTGTCCATGTCCATACATGGAAGGTCAGACACAGTGAACGTGCATGCATACTCACATTTGCAAACCACTAGAGAAAGTAAGCGAATACCACGTCTGATCTCAAGCCAAATTGCCAGACGTCTATTGAGTGGAGAAGTCTAGACTAGCGCAAAAAAATGGTTGCATTTCATATTGTTTCCTTTTATTTTGCTTTTTGAAGTGTTTCAGATGTCTTAAGTATATTGTGTTCATTTCCCTCCCCCTTTCCTGTTGTCTCTTTTTCTTTTGACTCTTTTAACAGTGTCTCTCCTTTCTTCTTCACATTATTCCTGTGGGAGAAAGAAAGAGAACGCTGAGCGTATATTACCAAAATACTGTTTCTGAATCTGTGGAAAGCTTTTAAACTATTGTTTTCGATCTGCAGAGAAAATACATCTGCGGTGCATTCAGCTTTTAGGGGGGGGGGGTCCCTAGATCTTAACAAAAAAAGAATTCTGAATGTCAGATTTCAAATAAGTGGTTTTTTAAAAAAATAAAAATTAAAAATTAAGTTGGCAGAAGAAATGTTTTCTTTCTGCGTGCCATAACACCCTTGAAAGCTCCTCAAATACACTGAAAAGAAGGTAGTCTATCAAGAGCAAGGTCATTGGTTCGAGGCAGCCATGTATGAGCCAATTCTATGAACCCTGGTGCATCACTATAGAAATCTAGGAAGCAAGTAATTGTGAACAGCAGACAATGTCCCTTATTGAATGACATTCATAGCCACAAAGGTTGCACATTTGGAGATGGTGATGCTTCCATTTTATCTGAGGGTGCTGTGAGTAAAAGAGTTCATGTAATAACTAACTGAAAAGACATCATCACTTTCCATCGCTCTCAGGCTATTCCTCATCCTGAAGAAAAATGTAATAATGCTGGTAAAAGCACAGTTGCTTTTTGTTAACATATACAATGATACCTCGTCTTACAAACGCCTCGTCATACAAACTTTTCGAGATACAAACCCGGGGTTTAAGATTTTTTTGCCTCTTCTTACAAACTATTTTCACCTTACAAACCCAAGCCGCCGCCACTGGGATGCCCCATCTCTGGACTTCTGTTGCCAGCGAAGCGCCCACTTTTGCACGACTGGGATTCCCCTGAGGCTCCCTTCCATGGGAAACACCACCTCCAGACTTCTGTGTTTTTGTGATGCTGCAGGGGAATCCCAGCAGCGCAAAAACAGGTGCTTCGCTGGCAACAGAAGTCAGGAGGTGGGGTTTCCCAGAGAGGAGAGCCTCAGTGATGCTACAATTTCACTGATGCTGCTCCCTTCGCTAGAAAACCCCTGCTGGGATTCCCCTGCAGCATCGCAAAAACACAGAAATCTGGAGGTGGGGTTTCCCATGGAGGGGAGCCTCAGGAGAATCCCAGCAGCGCAAAAACGGGTGCTTCGGCTGGCAAAAGTGGTGAATTTTCGACTTGCACGCATTAATCGCTTTTCCATTGATTCCTATGGGAAACATTGTTTCATCTTACAAACTTTTCACCTTAAGAACCTCGTCCTGGAACCAATTAAGTTTGTAAGACAAGGTATCACTGTACATGGATCCAAGTTTAACAAAGCTTGTATGCAACACCTAAAGCCATGGCAATCAGTGCAGGTAATTTCCTGAAGATCTTTTTTAAAAATAATCCAATGAGCGCATTGTTTTCCCTATACCCACTATGCCAGTGTTTCCCAACCTTGGCAACTTGAAGATAATTGGACTTCAACTCCCAGAATTCCCCAGCCAGCAAATGCTGGCTGGGGAATTCTGGGAGTTGAACTCCAGATATCTTCAAGTTGCCAAGGTTGGGAAACACTGCACTATGCTATGTTATCCCCACAATAGCCCTAGCCCAGTGCTTCTCAACCTTAGAAACTTTAAGATTGTGGACTTCAACACCCAGAACTCCCTAGTCAACATGCTGGCTGGGGAATTCTGGGAGTTGAAGTCCACATACCTTAAAGTCCCTAACGTTGAGCAATACTGCTCCAGCCATTCTTGCCATAATTCATGGGAAAGAAGTTTTTTAAAAAGGAGTCAAAATTTCTCAAAACATATATGTATAAACTCCGAAAGTATTTGAAAGTGCATTCGGAGTTTGTACACAAAACCTAGTTTTGTAATAAAGACCACTGGATATGATAACACCCATTTTAAGGAAATGTTAAGTTAGTGTACAGGGTACACTGCAAATTTTTTTTATATAATTAGTTTTTTATATAATTAGTGTGAAGCAATGTTCCCTCTAATTTTTTTTCAGTGTGGGCAGAAAAGTATAGTGTCTGAGTGACAGTCCCTTTGGGACTGGGCGGCATAGAAAAATAAATAAATAAATAAATAAGAAAAAAATTCCCTTTTTTTGTTAAAAGAAATTAATAATAAAACAAAACCAAAATCTATTACTATTATTATCTTCTCTTTTTCCATCCCTGTCTCCTCTCCCCTTGTGTGTGTGTGTGTGTGTGTGTGTGTGTGAACTCTTGAACCATTTCAAATTAGAGGTGAGCTATTGGAAATGGTTCAAGAGTTCACACACACACACACACACACAAACAAACGGCTGGGGGTTTTTTCTGTGTTATTTTTTGGGCACTTTTTACCATATGCTTTAAATCAAGAGTCATTTCTCTCTCTTTCTCTCTCCCCCTCTTGCTCTCTCTCTCTCTCTATTTCTCTCTCACTCTTTCTTTCTTTCTATCTCTCTTGCTTTCTTTCTCTTCTCTCTCTTGCTAGCTCTCTCCCCTTTCATCTCTCTCTTTCTCTCTCACTCTTTCTTTCTTTCTATCTCTGTTGCTGTCTTTCTCTTCTCTCTCTTGCTATCTCTCCCCCCCCACTTTCTCTCTCTCTCGTAGCAGCGGCAAAGATTTTTTTAAAAAAGATACTATCCACAGTGCTTTTCCACGCTCTCTTTTATTTGTATTTGAATGCAGAGGTGTAGACAATTCTGAAACACAACAAAGAAAGAATAATCAGTGTTCAGAAACAGCTGATCTCTATTTATTACTCACGTAAACATAGGCAAAAATAAAAGTTTTCTGATTTTGGCTTATATAAATTAATCATCCTTTAGAATGTTTAGAGGTATACGGTAGTCCTCCTCTTATGTCTGGTCATTTAACGATGGACCCAAATAAAGCCACCAATGACCTGGATTTAAAGTCCTGATGAATAGGTTCCCCTGCAGTCACATGATCACATTTTGGGACATCTGCCCTGCATTTATGTGGCTGCAATTTACAATTTTTTTTTTCTGGAAACTGGTGCTTACTTCTGGTTTCTGACAAAAAACAGCCATTGCAGATAATTGGGCTACTTACCAACTGTACTCTTCGCTTAATGACCACTTCAAAAAAAGTCAGTGGTGACCCATTTAATGACTGGCATGACTTATGACCATAATTTCAGCCTCAGTTGTAGTCATAAGTTGAGGAACTAGCTGTAATGGCATACTATAGTTTAATTGCACCCAAGCAATAGTTGTTCTAAATTTCCTTGTCGCTATGAAGACCTCAGAAAAAACTCCAATTAGGACAGGCTCATTTACTAAACTGTGATGATTTTAAGTAGCCATTGTATCAATGTTATTATTCAATCTGGATTTCTGTAGAGTAAGAAAAATAAAGTGAATGCACGCCTCTTCAAAAATGTGTTTTATGCAAAAGCAGCGATCAGCTACACTTTATGAAAAATCAAGGACAAATACCCCCAGAGCTTTGATGCATGCAATCAAAATTTCCTTGAAGTAAAGTAGTATAACCCAATAAAACTCTTTTAACACCTCTTCTATAAAGCACTCACATATTTAATTGAAACTAGGTTACTTCCAACAATTCACTCTTTGTATCTCTTCAGCTCTAGTAGCTATTGAGACCTCGGACTATATTTAAACAACTTTGTGGAGGGGGGGGACCCCTCTCCAGCTTGTATTTCATTGATTTTCTTAGTGCAGTCATGACTTATCTTTCTATATTACATTTTTACAGGAGTTGGGACGGATGAGCAAACATTGTAAGATATATAAAGTTCAGGGAGTCATGACAAACAGCAGTTCCTCATGAACCTTGGCTGATATTAAAAAAAAATCTAAGCAAAGTTGGACCTGACTATTATTTGGATTGGAGATCCCCAGAAAGCCCAGGCTGTAAGCTGGACTGAGTGTTGTCCAAGCACCACAGATGTAAAGTCCTTTCTATTCTTTTGAGCTCAACTCAAGAGAGCCTGCTGAAATAGTGAATTCTTATCTGGATTGAACTACTTAAAGGACTATGTAGCATGTATCACATCATTGACAAAAGTACCTATGCACCTAGTTGTGTAGAATTTTTTGTTGCTTGGCATTTTGTCCTGGCCTGAATGTTTCTCTACAAAGTATTTCTTTCCTATTAACAATGTTCACACTTTCCTAATTTGATTAATGTGGACAATTTTTTATGAAAGACAAGCACTGGTCTGATTAAAAGAGCAAGCTTGTCAGTCCCTGTTTCTGCAAAATTCTATATTTAGACATCAAATAAGCGATGTTGTTTAATGTCCTTGCATGTGTACAGAGAAAACCAAACAAAAATCCATTTGTTTCATAACTAATCACCTTTTTCTAAGTCAACCTTCTGAGCTGCAAATAGGCTGAGCATCAAAATCTCCCATCAGTTAAACATACTGAGATATGAACAGTTCTTTCCTCTTACACACAGTCTTTCTTTCCACAAATGAATAAACAAAGCTGAATGTATTCCTTCAATTAGAGTGTCCCATTTTATCAAAAACCTTGCAACTCTGAGTACTAATTTCAGAACAGGTCAGGATATTAAACCAAGTTGAAGCCATTTTTAATTGCTGATTTTGTTAGCTATACTTTTCTGATTTGGATGGAATACAAAGAGGGTATTGGATAGATCCTGGTATGAAAATTTGCATGCAAAAGGATGTGAACATTTGAAAGTTTTGTATGTGGATGTTTGGGTTCATAAAGAATTCTGTACGGCTGCAAGCCAATTTTTTTTCCCATTGTTACTGCATTGTTCTCTTTTTTCCATTTCTGGTGGAAACAATCACAACAGTGACTTTACATAATTTACATTTAAATAATTTAGAAACCAGAGTCCAATGGAGCTGGCCAGTTAATGAATTCAAATAAATAAATAAATATACAGTTATTTTTATTGCATAAATCCCATCTTTGATTGTTGTAGCAAGGTGCCACTGAAATGCTGAGCTCTGTAGGCTTTTGGGTTGATCCATTTGAGTCCTTCATATACTTATGAGACACGATGGCATTAGTTAAATATACTTCAGCAGAAAACTTTAATGGACAAAAAAATCTTTTAATGAGGCATTTAGAAAAAAAACTTTTGGGATGTTTTTCTTGGGCTTGCTGTGCACACCAGCTTAGTCCTGGTCTACAGTAGGCTTTAGGAGAACATCTCTTCTTTGAACATTAACACATATTACTTTATCTTCTTTCCAGATATCACAGTAAGTTTGCTGTCCTTGGTGGTCACCGCATGTGGACTTGCTTTGTTTGGGGTATCTCTGTTTGTGTCCTGGAAGCTTTGTTGGGTTCCATGGCGAGAGCGTGGCCTGCTAGGCAACAAAGACAAGCACGAATCCTTGAACTACACAGACACAGAGACCAATGACCAAGACTATAGTGAGGAGTTCCTGGGACAGCCGACTACCTACCCTGACTCTTCCATGAAAATTAGCCACACTT
Source organism: Erythrolamprus reginae (assembly GCF_031021105.1). Taxonomy (NCBI): domain Eukaryota; kingdom Metazoa; phylum Chordata; class Lepidosauria; order Squamata; family Dipsadidae; genus Erythrolamprus; species Erythrolamprus reginae. The sequence goes on from NC_091950.1 coordinate 118,393,109, forward strand.
CTCCAGACATTCCATTGGATGCTAAGGCAGGGACCAAGGAGAACTGCATGCACAATGTTCGGATGCATCGACAAATCACAGAGCCAACATCTTCTGCCCGGTCAGTACTCTGATATCTGTGTAAGGATAATGAAGGAGGAGAATGAAAAGGTTAATGCTTATCCTTCTGTATCCTTAATTCCAAAGGGAAATATACATGGGTAGGGTGGCATTCCTTCCCTATTGCTTTTTTTTTTTTAATTTGTTGGGGAACATGAAAGCAGAGATTCTAAGGATCATGTTAAGGTACAGATTAGAAAAATGCCTTGCTTTATCAACTTTGAGAGCTAAGTCTGTGATTGGAGATGAAGCAAATAAATAGAAATCTGAGCAAAGAGAAGTTAAGTATGGAGGTGATAAATAAACTATATGCTTTTCCTTGGGCTTGAGCAAGAGCCTATTCCTAAAAAAAATAAAATAAAGAACCTAGCAAATAGAAAGCCAGTTGTAAAAAACAGAAAAAAGAAGGGAAAAAAATATGTAGCTTGTATTGGATTGGTCAAAGATAAAGTTGGAAAACTAGAAACAAATGTGTTTTTATGAAAAAAAAATCCAACTTTTCATATAAAACTGGGCATTGAAAAGATTTACTGAAACTTGCCCATAAATTGCTTGGCTAGTTTGATATATAGAATAGAATTATTTATTAGCCAAGTGTGGTTGGACACACAAGGAAATTGTCTTTGGCGTATATGCTCTCAGTGTACATAAAGAGAATAAAATACTTTCATCAAGAATAAAAAGATAAAATATAGTGGTACCTCTATTTAAAAACTTAATTTGTTCCATGACCAGGTTCTTAAGTAGAAACGTTCTTAAGTAGAAGCAATTTTTCCCATGGGAATCAATGTAAAAGCAAATAATGCGTGAAAACCCGTTAGGAAAGAAATAAAAGTTTGGAATTTGGGTAGGAGCAGGAAGAGGAGGAGGGGGACAGTCACTGCCAAAGGAAGAAGGTTTGGTGAGGGGAATCAAAAAAATCCAAAACTTTAAGGCTTAAAAAAATAAAAGAGGGACTCTGAGGTGGCGCCCAGAGAAAGGAAAACGCTCCGTTCGCTTTGGGCTGCCCAGAGCGAAGGGAGCGTTTCTTTTCTCTGGGTGCTGGCAGAGGTTTATTCCCTCTCCAAGCACCCAGAGAAAGGAAAATGTTTTGTTCGATCTGGACTGCCAAAGCCTCCTTAAGTGCCACCAAAAGGCTCCTCTGGCAGCCCAGAAAAGCCCAAGATGGCTGGGATTAAAGGGGGCATGGCAGGAAAGTGGCCAGGCCTTTGAGTCACTCTCAAATTTCCTGGGAATTTTTTGGGGGCTCGGGTAGAAAATGGTTCTTAAGTAGAGGCAAAAAAATATTGTACGCCTGGTTCTTATCTAGAAAAGTTCTTAAGTAGAGGCATTCTTAAGTAGAGGTACCACTGTACTTAGTAATAGTCAAGATTACTAATAAGCTGTCAAAGTATACTAGGAAACCAATAAAAACAATATAAATCAAAAGATACAGGCAACATGGTTATAGTAAAAAGTGGGAAGAAATATATAATAGTAAGGAAGAAAAGAATAATAGTAATGCAGTCTTAGTAAATTATTTGACAGTGCTATGGGAATTAGTTGTTAAGCAGAGTGATGGCACTCAGGAAAAAACGAACTTGTGTCTAGTTGTTCCTGGTATGCAATGCCCTATAGCATTGCTTTAATGATAGAAGTTGAAACAATTTGTGCCCAGTATGTGAGAGGTCTGTAGTCACAGCCCTCTTTTTGACTTGTGCAGTATATTGATTCTCAGTGGAAGGCAGGTTGGTAGCAATTGTTGTTTCTGCAGTTCTAATTATCTGTTGAAGTCTATGTTTGTCTTATTTGGTTGCACAGTCTACCAAACAAGACAATTATGGACAGAGAGATAAAAATTTAAAAGTGTTATCAACACTTTGACCTCTGCATCTCTTCTATATGGTCAGTGGCATCTAAATGAATTTGCTGCTTTCATTTTTGACCAAAGCAGGATTGTAATGTTGCAGCCCATGGAGAAAAGAGTGGTACTTGTACTACAATGCTCTTGGCATCCACTTGACTCGGCCTTCACATGCCTAGTTTATTGGTGTTAAGACTCTTTATCGTTTTAAAAATCCCATTCATGGAGAATCACAGGGAGAGTTCTGAATAATGATTTATCAGGCAAATATTTCACTTTTGGAAAGAATTACGGTAACTTTTTATTGAATCTCTGGTTAGAAAAGAATAAAATAAATTTCTAGTGCAGGGTTTCTTTTCTTTCTCCCTGTGCACTGTTGCTTCATTTGGTATTAAAGACACAACCATTTTTTAAAGAAGAATTAATTGAATTGAAAATTAGATTCATAGAAAGGAAAGGGCAGAAAGAAGGTTAGAAAAACACGAGCAAAAATTTTCTAACTTTTCAGATGGAATTGAAAACTATCACCAAAATCAATCTGCAATCATTTTCCCCAAAAACTATGTGCAGTGTAACCTGATGTGTAACATAACAATAGGATTTTAGGCTCATATTATCACCCCTTAGTATTTTACTGGGCAGTTTACATATAAGCAGCAGTGGGCTACCAGCTGGAACACTAAATTGCGCTCGCTGCCGCGGCTCGTAAGTTCTTGCTGGGCCAGTTGTGATTTTGCTGCTGCACCTGTGGAGGTAGAAAAATCACGCAACAGAGCCACAGGTTTTGTTGAGGGTTTTTGTTTCTGCACATTTCGAAACATGGGCGCATCTGTGGCTCTGTGCACAATTTTGCTACCTCCACAGGTGCAGCAGCAAAATCGCGTTGATCCGCAAGAGACTTATGAGCCGCGGCCGCAAGCACAGTTTAGCATTCCGGCTTGTAGCCCACCACTGAATGTAAGCATTATTTGCATATTGCCCCCAACAATCTAGCCCTCATTATTGACCTCAGAAGGATAGTAGATTGAGCACCATCAGATCAAACTCCAGGCTGTGGGTAGAGTTTGCCTGCATACTGCATTTTAATCACTGCACCACCAGGACTTATGTTTATGGGATTGTACCCATAAACATGGGTACCCAAAATGGGGAGAAACAAATTAAATAGATTGCTTATGGACTATATCATTCCTTTTATAAAATTAATTGAGGGCTGCATCTGTATACATTCATGTATAACCTGGCTTGTTAAACTGGCAGCCTGCGGGCCGGATACTGCCTACACAGGCCACACCCACTCTGCATAAAAACCATATGTCACAATAGTAGGTTTGGACATCCCTGTGTGTAAACCATCTGTTATATATGAACTACATTCTCGCATACACATGTAGAAATGCACATACACATTCATAGAGAAAATGAGAAAGCTCTAGGCTTAACAAGTATAAACCTATACTGGCACCTTCTGTGAATGCAAAGTAACTCTTGTTTGCTCAATAGTTTTTAATCCCTATCAGGTAGCATCTGCAAAGGAAATAAAAACAGCAAGATGGCAATAATTGAAGGCTCTATCTCACTTTATATGCTTTGACGTTAGACACACCTATAAGGGAGCAGGGTCAATTGTATTGTCACCTCCACTATCTTTATTTATTTATTATTTATTTATTTATTTATTTATTATTTAGATTTGTATGCCGCCCCTCTCCGCAGACTCGGGGCGGCTCACAGCACGACACAGCAATACATAACAAATCCAAATATAATTAAAATATTTAAAAAAGAACCCCATTTTACTAACAAACACACACACAAACATACAATGCATACATTGTACATGCCCGGGGGAGGTGTTTCAGTTCCCCCATGCCTGACGACAAAGGTGGGTTTTTTAAGAGTTTACGGAAGGCAGGGAGAGTAGGGGCAGTTCTAATCTCTGGGGGGAGTTGGTTCCAGAGGAGTCGGGGCCGCCACAGAGAAGGCTCTTCCCCTGGGGCCCGCCAACCGACATTGTTTAGTTGACGGGACCCGGAGAAGGCCCACTCTGTGGGGACCTAATCGGTCGCTGGATTCGACCTGTTTTGAACCTCCCGTGCATGTTTATAACTACTGGTGAGCATAATAATACAGAACAAGACACAGATCTGTTTAGCTTAATTCAATGTCACTGCACATGAAGTGGTATAGAAGCAGAAGGAATCCTTTTATACATTGTTCACAACAACAAAATAGGTTAATAGATGCCTTAACGCTAGTATCCAAGCAGAAAGGAACACACTCAAGCCTTATTTTGTAGTAAATCAGATAGAATTCAATGAATCCTACTGCCAGTAAGTACAGTGGTACCTCGCTTACGAACCTCTTCTAACGAACTTTTCAAGATACGAACCCGGTGTTTAAGATTTTTTTGCCTCTTCTTCCGAACTATTTTCACCTTACGAACCCAAGCAGCATGCTGCTGGGATGAAGGGGTTTCTTTCCCCTCCTTTTTTTGAGAAAGAAAAGGGAGGGGCAGCTTGGAGGGTAAAGATTTTGCATGCTTGCAAAGGCACTGAAACGGTGTCTTTTTTAAGAAAGAAAAGGGAGGGGCAGCTTGGAGGAGTAAAGATTTTGCATGCTTGCAAAAGCACTGAAACGGGTGTGTCTTTTTAAGAAAGAAAAGGGAGGGGCAGCTTGGAGGACTAAAGATTTTGCATGCTTGCAAAAGCACTGAAACAGTGTCTTTTTAAGAAAGAAAAGGGAGGGGCAGCTTGGAGGAGTAAAGATTTTGCATGCTTGCAAAGGCACTGAAACTGTGTCGTTTGAAAAAAGAAAAGGGAGGGGCGCCCCCCTTGTCTTTCTTCCTTCCCACTCACCCTTTAGCCTAGCCTTGCTTCTTCCACCCGCCCCCTTTAGCTGCTCCTCCCTGCCCTCTATTCGCCTCCCTTCTAAAGTTTGGGATTTTCCTGAAGGATTTGCACACATTATTTGCTTTTACATTGATTCCTATGGGAAACATTGTTTCATCTTATGAACTTTTCACCTTACGAACCTCCTCCTGGAACTAATTAAGTTCGTGTGATGAGGTACCACTGTATATTGAGAATCTGTTGGGTCAGAATGGGAGCCTTTTTCTACTCCTCATTCATTCATTCGTTCATTCATTCATTCATTCATTCATTTAAAACATATAGCTGCCCATCTTTCAGGCAAGGTGGGTCTCAATAAAATCATATAGATTCTGCAGAGGCGCTCAACCAATTTCAGTTTTTTGATTTTATTCAGTCTTTTGATTTTATTCATTAGCATGGAAAGCTTCTATTAATGGAAGTCTTCCATTTGAAATAGTCCTAAATGCAATAGTAAAGAGACTTAAAGACCCATCTCACAGGGTTGTTGTGAAAACAGAAATGTTATTACACTTCTTATAAAATAATAAAGACTATTAATAAACACACAAATAAATAAATACACTTAAAACTGTAACTTCTTCTTTTAACTCAGTGCTTCCCAACCTTGGCAACTTGAAGGTATTTGGACTTCAACTCCCAGAATTCCCCAGCCAGCATCCGAATTCTGGGAGTTGAAGTCCAAATATCTTCAAGTTGCCAAGGTTGGGAAACACTGTTTTAACTTGTGATGTGTAGGAAAGGAATGCAATATTGTTTGGTGCTCACACATGAAATCCCACCTTGCTGCAAGAATTTAGGGATACTGGGAGCAAACTTGATGAACAAAACAAAAGTGGATGTGTTGCAGGAACAATCCCCCATTTACAGGCCATGAGCAAGAGATATTTTCTAAACCAGATAAAATTGCCAAATGTAGTATGTGAAAGCAGCCCCAATTTAATCTTGCAAAGTATGCTCATTTACACTTATCTCTGCTGCGGTGAGTCCTGATGTATCTCTGCAAAGATGTCAGCAAAAATAGAACAGGTTAATAAAGATTTGTGAGGATAAGAAATGGGAAGGTGTTAGGTTTGAGCCACAGCTTTGATTGAGTGGGAGGCATGTGAAGTCACCAAAGGAGACTGACTGAATATCAAGGGGAACATAACAAAAAGGTGGGAGTGTGACTGGTAGTGGGAAGAGCCAATATAAAATTATCCAGACTACATAAAACTTGCGGCTGAATCGTTATACAGTGGTACCTCTACTTAAGAATGCCTCTACTTAAGAACTTTTCTAGATAAGAACCAGGGGTGTTCAAGATTTTTTGCCTCTACTTAAGAACCATTTCCTACATGAACCCGAGCCGGGAAAAATTTCCCAGGAAATTTGAGAGTGGCATGAAGGCCCGGCCAGTTTCCTGCCATTCCTCCTTTAATCCTGCCCATCTCGGGCTTTTCTGGGCTGCCAGAGGAGCCTTTCGGTGGCGCTTAACGAGGCTTTGCCAGCCCAAAGCAAACAGAGTGTTTTCCTTTCTCTGGGTGCCGCCTCAGAGTCCCTCTTTTTTTTTAAGCCTTAAAGTTTTGTGTTTTGTTTTATTCCCCTCACCTCACCTTCTTCCTTCGGCAGCGACTGTCCTCCTCCTCTTCTTTCTCCTCCTCCCACCCAAATTCCAAGCTTTTATTTCTTTCCTAATGGGTTTGCACACATTATTTGCTTTTACATTGATTCCTATGGGAAAAAATTGCTTCTACTTAAGAACGTTTCTACTTAAGAACTAACCCATTGTGACATAATCTGTCATAAATTTACTTCACCTTTTATCTGCCAATAATTGAGTGCTTAGACCAAACTTTGTGGCAACGAAATCCTGCAAATTATAACAGTTGCTAGTATTCATCAATTTCCTGAATCTGCTATTTTTTTCCAACCATGATCCTTTTGTTTTCTTTTTCCTTATTTGTTTTCTTATGTGTGGGGGTAGGGTCTAGGGCATTATTTTTAGGTTTGCTAATTTGATGCCCATTGATCAAAGAAGAAGCATTATCTTTTTGCAGCCAGTAAAGTGCAAAAATGTTTTATTTATTTTATTTATTTATTCGATTTTTATGCCGCCCTTCTCTTTAGACTCAGGGCGGCTTACAACATGTTAGCAATAGCACTTTTTTTTTATCAGAGCCAGGCTATTGCCCCCACAATCCGGGTCCTCATTTTACCCACCTCGGAAGGATGGAAGGCTGAGTCAACCTTGAGCCGGTGATGAGATTTGAACCGCTGACCTTCAGATCTACAAGTCATAAAAAATTCTAACTTAACCTTAGCTTGTTACTTCCAATATACAGTACTTTTTAGTGCTGGGTAAGGGGTTTTGCATCCAAGAATTCAGGAGTTTATTATACTTGAAAAAGGGCTATGTGTAGTGTAGAGAGATTTGGCTATGAACTACTGACTATTTTGGGCAGCATTCTGAGGCAAGTAAAATGAGGAAAAAGTTATAAATGTCTTTTCCTGATGATATTTTGTTTGGTACTTTAAGGCAGTAGCTTGAAGTGGAAAGATGGGGGGCAAAGGAACATTTACATTTTTCAGCGCTTTCCCAAAGTTGAAAATTCCATTACTTTGTGTTACTCTATTTTACATAAGAAGGCTGCAATCCTATTGCATTTATTTCTCAAAATAAGCCTCATTAAGCTCAATTGGAATATCATTTTAATAATCATGTTTACGATTTTACTGTGCAAATAGCAATTTATCCTAACATTCAAAAAAGAGTAATTTTAAGGTGGTATTGCATCAGCTAAAAGGGGGGGGGGGCTGCAGTGAATCTTTCCTGTGTGTGCTTCTATTGTTTAATTCCCTGAAATTAGGGTACTTACTAGCCAACAAAAGCAGTTTTGGGTGCATTATGAATAGAATAGAATTTTTTATTGGCCAAGTGTGATTGGACACACAAGGAATTTGTCTTTGATACATATGCTCTCAGTATACATAAAAGAAAAGATATATTTGTCAAGAATCATGAGGTACAACACTTAATGGTCATCGGGAACAAATAAGCAATCAGGAAACAATATTAACATAAATCATGAGGATACAAGCAACAAGTTACAGTCCTACAGTCATAAGTGGGAAGAGATGGGTCATAGGAACGATGAGAAGAGTAATAGTAATAGTAATGCAACCTTAGTGAATAGTTTGACAGTGTTAAAGGAATTATTTGTTTAGCAGAGTGATGGCGTTTGGGGAAACATGTCTAGTTATCTTTGTGTGCAGTGCTCTATAGCGCCATTTTGAGGGTACGAGTTGAAACAATTTATGTCCAGGATGCGAGGGGTCAGTAAATATTTTCACAGCCCTCTTTTTGACTCGTGCAGTATACAGGTCCTCAATGGAAGGCAGGTTGGCAATAATTGTTTTTCTCTGCAGTTCTGCATGAGGCACTGAAGTACTAATATCTCTGTTTTTTTTTTCCTGAAATGTTGGCAGACATGATTTATTTATGACTGCTTTCTTTTGTTTATCTTGTTGCCTTTGACTTCTAGCAAATTTTACAACCGGATTGTGAGTCGTCGGGGAGCCAGTCGTGAAGGCAGCGCGAAGCTCTACCTACCAATCCAGACGATGCCATTTGAGTTCTTTTACACTCTGTGCAAGCGCAAAGCATTCTGTGCATGCACAGAGGGTAAAAGAACCCAAATGGCAGCATCCAGGAAAATGGGCACAGCCTCACACTGCCTTTGTGACCAACTCTCTGATGACTGGCAGACACGAGCAAACTGGGAGCATTGCACCCCTGATTTGTGCTGTAATTTCTTACATTACTGAGAGTAGGGTAAAGGTAGGAGGCAGTGGCATTCCTAGCATATTTGATACTTGAAGCAAATCAATTTTAAACTGTCCTTCCATTATTATTATTATTATTATTATTATTATTATTATTATTATTATTATGTCAATACAACACAGCAAACGAGATCACTATGCTGGATTTCGTATTTCATCACCAGTTGGGCGCTTCCCAAGTACCTAGGACTGTGTGATGTAGCAGCGAATTATGTTTGCCGATCCCATAAAGCGGCCTTTTGCAAATGACAGATGGAGATTTTGTCAATTCCGATGGTTTTCAAATGTCCGCTGAGATCCTTTGGCACTGCGCCCAGCGTTCCAAGTACCACTGGGACCACTTTCACTGGCTTATACCAGAGTCGTTGCACCTCAATTTTTAGATCTTCATATTTCACTAATTTCTCTAATTTCACTAATTTCTCTAGCTGCTTCTCCTCAATTCTGCTGTCCCCTGGGATTGCGATGTCGATGAGCCATGCTTTCTTTTTCTCCACAATCAGGATGTCTAGTGTGTTATTCTTCAGAATTCGGTCAGTCGGAAGTCCCACAGTAGTTTTGCTTGCTCATTTTCGACCACTTTTTCGGACTTATGATCCCACCAGTTCTTTGCCACTGGTAGATGGTAGTTCCGGCACAGGTTCCAGTGGATCATCTGTGCAACAACATCGTGTCTTGTAGTCAGTCTGTGCGATCTTTTTGCAGCAGCTGAGTATGTGATCGATTGTTTCATCTGTTTCTTTACAGAGTCTGCACTTTGGATCGTAAAGAAACAGATTATTATTATTATTATTATTATTATTATTATTATTATTATTAATTAGATTTGTATGCCGCCCCTCTCCGAAGACTCGCAGCGGCTCACAACAGCAAAGCACAGTACAAATCCAATGATTATAACGGTTCCATGCCGATAGTCAGTTTGACGTAGTGGTTAAAGCATAGCAATAGCATTTAGACTTACATATTTTTCAACTGCTACAGTCAGTATTTAAGAAAAATAAAACTCAGAGTCCTTTTTAAGGTTCAAAAGTGAATTTATCATAAATTAGAACTGAAAGCAATCAAAGACTGGAGAAAAAGGTGTGATACATGTGTATATCAAACCCCTTTTTGACACACACACACCCTTTGGGAAAATGGCCAATTCCTAGTGTCCATGACCATCAGGTGGATGCATCCTCACTCCATGTCATGTTTATGGAAATGTAACTTCTAACGGTCTCCTTCAGGTCACCTGGTTTCAAGGAAAACGAAACTTATCTCTCTTCCTAGGGCCTCCTGCTCTCTTCCCCTCCCTCACCCCAAGACCCGTCCCCGTTACTATTGGCAACCAAGCGTAGTGATATGCGGAAAACATAGCGAGGGTTGACAATACCGCTTCATACCGTAGTGCTTTTACAGCCCCCTCTAAGCAGTTTACAGAGTCAACATATAGCCCCCAACAATCTGGGTCCTCATTTTACCCACCTCGGAAAGATGGAAGGCTGAGTCAACCTGGAACCGGTGATGAGATTTCAACTCCTGAATTACAGCTACCAGTTAGCTGAAGTAATCCGAAGTAGCACCAGATTAGAAATTAGAAGACTGTAAATTCTAGTCCTCCCTTAGCCACAAAGTCAACTGGGTGGAATTGGACCACTCAGTTCTCTCAGCCATAAAAGGAGGAACTGTCAAATCACCTCTGAAAAAAACAAGTCAAGAAAGATGCAGGAGGCAATCACCACAAGTCAAAACTGACTTGAAGGCACTATTTTTCCCTCCATTGTTGCTGAACCTCTGCCAAAATGAGAGTAGCAACTGGACCCACCGCCAGCCTAATCTTTGTTCTGCTCCAGAGAGGAATGCCCCCTCCCACTCAGTGCAGGCAGTCCTTTACTTACAACAGTTCATTTAGGGATATTTCAAAGTTACAATGTACAAACACCACCACCACCCAAAAAAAGTAATGGATGGACATTGCATTATCCCCATGAATCATGTGATCAAAATCCAAGCACAGTTGGCAATTGGCTCATATTTTTGAGGGATGCAGCATCTTGGGGTCATGTCGATCCACCTTTTGTGACCTCCTGAGAAGAAAAGTCAAGGGAAACATCAAATTCACTTGACAACGCTGTTACTAACATAACAACTGCAGTGATTGACTTAACAACTGTGGCAGGAAAGGTTGTAAAAATGGGGCAAGACTCACTTAAATGAATCTTAGCAACAGAAATTTTGGGCCCCATTGTGATAATAATTTGAGGACTATCTGTACCGCACCGAATTTAAGGCCACCCAAATAATCTGTGTCATTGCTCCACTTGGTTGTTTTACATATATAGCCAGATATTTTTCATCTGTATGTAACTTGGGGGAAATGCTTTCCAACCTGATTCTAATTCTGCTTGGAAATAGAGACCCTCATCTCAAATATTGCAATCTTGCGAGCAGCTCCAAAATATAAAAATAATTGAGTGTCAATTCCAAGCCAGCAGAATAGGAAATATTATTCCTGTTATCAGCAAGTCTTATGATTCCTTCCTAAATTCCATGCCTATTGAATCTCTGAATGTTGAGATGTCTTTAAGATGTGTTTATTTATTTATTTGTTTGTTTGTTTGTTTGTTTTGTCCAATACACAATAATACACAATGAGGGTTATATCGGATATAATCAGGTAGAATGTATTAAAGGGGGAATAGAGGAGAAAATAAAGGAGTGAAATATAACTATGAGAGAATAGCAGAAAAAGATATAGGTATAGAAGAGAAGATATATGAGATGTAGGAGAGACAATAGGACAGGGGATGGTAGGCACTCTGGTGCACTTATGTACGCCCCTTACTGACCTCTTAGGAACTTGGTGAGGTCAACCGTGGATAATCTAAGGGTAAAGTGTTGGAGGTTAGGGGATGATATTACAGAGTCCGATACTGAATTCCACGCTTCGACAACTCGATTACTAAAGTCATATTTTTTACAGTCAAGTTTGGAGCGATTAATATTAAGCTTGTATCTGTTGTGGGCTCTTGTGTTGTTATGGTTGAAGCTGAAGTAGTCTTTGACAGGCAGGACGTTGCAGCATATGATCTTGTGGGCATTAATTATATCATGTTTGAGACGTCTTAGTTCTAAGCTTTCTAGACCCAGGATTATAAGACTAGTTTCGTAGGGTGTTCTGTTACGGGTAGAGGAGTGAAGAGCTCTTTTGGTGAAGTATCTCTGGACATTTTCGAGGGTATTAATGTCAGAAATGCTGTATGGGTTCCAAACAGATGAGCTATATTCTAGGATGGGTCTGGCGAAAGTTTTATAAGCTCTGGTAAGTAGTGTGAGATTGCCAGAGTGGAAGCTACTTAGGATTAGATTAACAACTCATAAAGCCTTCTTGGCGATGTTGTTGCAATGGGCTTTGACACTTAAGTCTTTAGATATTAGTACTATTAGTATTGTATTCAGATCTCCTAAATGTCAGGACATTAATTGGCATTTCTCTTTTTTACATGGTTGTATATTGGCCGTAATGAAATACAGTCATACCTCGTCTTACGAACCTAATTGGTTCCAGGGGGAGGTTCGTAAGACGAAAGGTTCGTAAGATGAAACATTGTTTCCCCATAGGAAACAATGTAAAGTCAATTAATCCGTGCAACCAAAAAAAACCCCCGCTGCCGCCCGGCTGTCACGTTTTAAAACAACCTGGAGGCTTCTCAGCGACCTCCCGAACGCCGAACGCCAAACCCAAACTTCTGGGTTCGGCGTTCAGGAGGCCGCCGAGAAGCCCCCAGGCTGTTTTAAAAGGTGACAGCCGGGCAGCAGGGCTTCCCAGCAGCCTCCGAACATCGAACTTTTGCCGAACTTCCGGGTTCGGGGTTCGGGAGATTGCTGGGAAACCCCCCAGCCCGGCTGTCACCTTTTAAAACAGCCACACGGCTTCCCAGCAGCCTCCGAACGCCGAACGCGGAAGTTTGGGTTTGGCGTTCTGCTTCGGGAGACGGCTGGGAAGCCGCGCGGCTGTTTTAAAAGGTGACAGCCGGACTGGGGGGCTTCCCAGCAACCTCCTGAACCCCAAACCCGGAAGTTCGGCAAAAGTTCGGGGTTCGGGAGGTGGCTGAGGGATTCCCTTAGGAAACTCCGAAGTATTCATTACTATGGTAGTCAAAACAGGGGCCATCTGGACTCTTTGCAAATTATGTCAAAGTACCAATTCAATACCCTTCCAAAACAATGTTGATGGTTTTTATGAGTGGGAGGGAATATATATATAAACTCAAGATATATATCTATCTTTCTCCCTCCCTATCCCTCCCTCCCCTCCCTCTCTCTTTGAATTATTCATATTTCAAAGTCTTGATTTTAATGAAGTAGCCTTAAAAAAACATATATTCCTATCCATTTATCCAATATTCATTGAATCACATTTTCTCTCTCTCCCTCTTTTCCAATAAAGTATCCTATTCTTGTAAAGCATTCTGTTCTGTTCTGTCTGTCTGTCTGTCTCTCTCTATCCTTTTCTTTTTATAGTACTTGTATATTTACTTTTATTTGTCCACTCTTGTAAACAGTTTTTTAAAAAAAAATTACAGAGCAAGAAATAAATACAATCAATCAACCAATCACTCACTATATTTTGCTTTAATTTAAGGCACAATTCAATACGAAGACAGCTCAATCTCTCAAATCCTGACTTCAACATCCAACACATCCAAAAGCAGGACCAGCTGACAGGCATTGGACGCATCAAGCCGGAGCTGTATAAGCAAAGATCAGTAGACACAGATGATGGTCGGAGAAATAATAGCAAGTCTTGCGGGAAAATCAACTTAATAGTAAAATATGATTGTGACTTGGAACAACTTATAGTGAAGATTCACAAAGCTGTCGGCTTGCCAGCAAAGGATTTTTCTGGAACTTCAGATCCTTATGTCAAGATCTACTTACTTCCAGATAGGAAAACAAAACATCAGACTAAAGTACATAGAAAAACTCTTAACCCAGTATTTGATGAAGTTTTTTTATTTCCTGTTCCTTACAAAGATTTGAGTTCGAGGAAACTTCATTTTTCTGTCTATGATTTTGACCGCTTCTCCAGGCATGACTTGATTGGCCAAGTGATAGTGGATAATTTTTTAGAGTTATCCGACTTTCCTAGGGAATGTAATATTTGGAAGGATATTGAATATGTCACAAATGTAAGTATATCCTTTTTAATTCTGAAGTTCATTATTTCGTTATTGTCAATCTCTTTATCTGCATACAAAATGAAAAACTCAAGATATATCAGCCTAATGCAAGCATCAGTAATAAGTGTATTGTTCATACCGGAATTAGTTTCTTGTTACGAACATATTTGTCTTTTATAGGTAATCTTTAATTTATAAACACAATTGAGCACAAAATTTCTGTTGCTACGTGAGACAGTGGTTAGGAAAAATTTGCCCTATTTTGCAACCTTTCTTATCACAATTCTTTTTTAAAAAAATATTTTTTTATTATTTTTCATTAAACATACAAAGACAAACAACATTCAACATTCAAGGAGCTACCATTGCTCCGCTTATCTTAGAAGTCTAACTAATACCAAAAAAGTGTCTAACTATAATCAGATCAATTCAAAAATATAACACACTCTATGTTCTTATTAAATTTAACTCTATTGTTTATAGTTTATAGTTTGTATAACTTTGATTAATTTTCTTATCTATAAATTATAAAATACTTAAACTCATGATACTATATAAAAAAGTAATACTTAATATTAGTAACATTATAGAAATACTCTGTGTTTTTATTATTTTTAAACTATTACATTCTGTCTATTACTATCGTATTATTTAATTAATTAATTAGTATTCTTGTCACAATTCTTAAGTGAATCACTGCAGTTGTTAACTTAATAATGCAGTTGTTAAATGAATCTGACTTCCCATTAACTTTGCTTGTCGAGATGATCATGTGACCCAGTGGCGAAATGCTCCCAGTTCGCCTGTGCCTCTGAGTCATCAGAAAGCCAGTTGCGAAAGGAATGCAAGGCTTTGCCTGGACATCACCATTTGAGTTCTTTTACCCTCTGTGCATGCACAAGGCATTCTATGCATGTGCAGAGGGTAAAAGAACCCAATTGGCAGCATCTGGGGGGCTGGGCAGAGCCTCATGCTCCCTTCACGGATGGCTCTCTGACGACTCACAGGCACAAGTAAACGGAGAGTATTTCACCCCTGATGTGACCCAAGGACACTGCAACCATCATAAATATAAGTCAGTTGCCAAACAGGTGGATTTTGATTCACCTCGCCATAGGGATGCTGCAGTGGTCGTAAGTGTGAAAAACAGTCATAAATCACCCCTTCCCATGCTATTGTAAGTTCCAACAGTCACTAAATGAACTGTTGTAAAGTTGAGGACTACCTGTATTTCTGACCTCCCCTCCTAAATATTAGAAGTCTGTGCAGATTACTTGATCACCCATGGGACCTGAACCAGAGATCTGAGAAGGGTGCAACTTATTCCTGATAATTCTGAAGATAATTTAGTCTGACTCAATATTTCAGTAGTATTCACATTAACCATAACTACAGTGAAGAATGTTATACCCATCTCTCGTAGATGTGTTCCTTTCCTAAAATAATAGGTTTACTGAACTGTATATAGAAACTGTATATAGGAAGAAAGATTGTCAAACCCCTGCCCCACCCTATATATGTTGCCTTGCCCCTTTGCCTCACTCGCTCTGTTCACCAAAGGTAAGCATACTGCCCGCTCACCCTTCGCCTTGGGTTGGGGCCCAGGGAGGCGCCATTTCCTGAGGCCTCAGAGCCGTCGGCCACTTGCCCTCCGCCTCGTTCGTCCACACCTTGGTGGGGGTCCCCAGCAAGGCTTCACTGGTGAACCTCGAATAGCCTGTAGTTTTTGGATGCCTTCCAAGCAGCTCCGCTGCGACGCCATCCATCCGGTGCAGCAGGCCATTCTCCTGGCCAGGTCTTTCTTATTTGTTTTTTTGTTTGTTGGTTTGTTTAATTGGTTGATTGATTGATTGATTGAACTTCTGTGCCACCCAATCCCGAAGGACTCAGGGCGGCTTACAGCAGTATAAAAATTACAATTAACAACAATAATAAAAAGAAGTCAAGGAAAAAACTAATTTCTAAAATCATCACTAAAACTAAGACAATTTAATAGCATACATATTAATCATTCAAACCAATTTGAACACGTGGACAAGCTAGTGGTTGTTTTAGGGGCCCCAGGCCTGCTGGCATAGCCAGGTCTTCGTGGCCTTATGGAAAGCCAGCAGGGTGGGGGCCCATTTGGACCTCGGGGAGGGGGAGTTGGTTCCATAATGTCGGGGCAGCAACAAAGAAGGCCCTCCCCTGCGCTGATGGGACCAGGAGGAGGCTAACTCTGTGTGCTCTAATTGGTCTCTGGGAGATATGTGGCAAGAGACAGTCCCATAAATTGTCTGGTCCTGAGCCATGTAGGGTTTTATAGGTAATAACCAATGCCTTGAATTGTGCCCGGAGACTAATAGGTAGCCAGTGCAGGAGTATAGGTGTTATATGGGTGTACCGAGGTGCACCCATGACCACCGTTCCCTGTAAGCTGCGCATGTGCGCGCGTGCTCCAAAATACCCCCGAGCGCACCTTTTTCCTCGGGCGCGCAGTCCCCATCCCCCTGCCAGCCCGCGGGGGGAGGGGGGCGGGCGGGGAGGCGCGGGCAGTAGAAGGGAGCCGCGGTCACACCTGCCTCTCCATGGTGCCTCCGGCCCCCTCGTGCTCCTGGCCTCTCGGCCCTGCCCCCCATCCGCCCGGCCTCTCTTTCTCCTCCGCTGCAAGAGAGGGGGGAGGGGCAGGCGTTCTCCGGAGGCTGGCGGGTGCGCAGGCCGGCGCGCGCTCTTCCCATCTCCCTGCCTGCGCGCCCGCCCGGAACATTCAAAGTAAGAGCGAAGGGTTTTTTTATTTTGAATGTTCTGGGCGGGTGGGCTGGCAGGGAGATTTGGGGAGCGCGTGCCGGCTGCCCCCCGAACACCTGGCCACCCGCCGCTTGCTGCCCGCTCCGCCTCTCTTTCTCCTCCGCTGCAACACGGCGCCCGGCCACGCTCCGCCTCTCGGGAGCCCAGCTGAAAACAAAACGGCTCCAAAAGTCAGCTGGGATACCGGGAGGCGGAGCATGGCTGGGCGCCGTGTCTTTGCCTCCGCGCGCTGCCTCCGCCCGGCCGAAAACAAAACGGCTCCAAAAGTCGGCCGGGCTCCTGGGAGGTGGTGCGCGGCTACTTCCTCTTCGCTGCAGAGCCGCACGGAGGCGAAGACACGGCGCCCGGCCACACTCTGCCTCCCAGGAGCCCGGCCGACTTTTGGAGCCGTTTTGTTTTCGGCCGGGCGGAGGCGGCGCACGGAGGCGAAGACACGGTGCCCAGCCACGCTCCGCCTCCCGGGAGCCCAGCTGAAAACAAAACGGCTCCAAAAGTCGGCTGGGCTCCCGAGAGGCGGAGCTTGGCCGGGCGCCGTGTCTTTGCCTCCGCGCGCCGCCTCCGCTTGGCCGAAAACAAAACGGCTCCAAAAGTCAGCCGGGTTCCCGGGAGGTGGTGCGCAGCTACTTCCTCTTCGCTGCAGAGCCGCACGGAGGCGAAGACACCGCGCCCGGCCACACTCTGCCTCCCAGGAGCCCGGCCGACTTTTGGAGCCGTTTTGTTTTCGGCCGGGCGGAGGCGGCGCACGGAGGCGAAGACACGGTGCCCAGCCACGCTCCGCCTCCCGGGAGCCCAGCTGAAAACAAAACGGCTCCAAAAGTCGGCTGGGCTCCCGAGAGGCGGAGCTTGGCCGGGCGCCGTGTCTTTGCCTCCGCGCGCCGCCTCCGCTTGGCCAAAAACAAAACGGCTCCAAAAGTCAGCCGGGTTCCCGGGAGGTGGTGCGCAGCTACTTCCTCTTCGCTGCAGAGCCGCACGGAGGCGAAGACACCGCGCCCGGCCACACTCTGCCTCCCAGGAGCCCGGCCGACTTTTGGAGCCGTTTTGTTTTTGGCCGGGCGGAGGCGGCGCGCGTAGGCAAAGACACGGTGCCCGGCCACGCTCCGCCTCCCGGGAGCCCAGCTTGGCCGGGCGCCGTGTCTTTGCCTCCGCGCGCCGCCTCCGCCCGGCCGAAAACAAAACGGCTCCAAAAGTCAGCCGGGTTCCCGGGAGGCGGTGCGCAGCTACTTCCTCTTCGCTGCAGAGCCGCACGGAGGCGAAGACACCGCGCCCGGCCACACTCTGCCTCCCAGGAGCCCGGCCGACTTTTGGAGCCGTTTTGTTTTCGGCCGGGCGGAGGCGAAGACACGGTGCCCGGCCATGCTCCGCCTCCCGGGAGCCCAGCTTGGCCGGGCGCCGTGTCTTCGCCGCCGCCTCCGCCCGGCCGAAAACAAAACAGCTCCAAAAGTCGGCCGGGCTCCCGGGAGGCAGAGCTTGGCCGGGCGCCGTGTCTTCGCCTCTGCACGCCGCCTCTGCCCGGCCGAAAACAAAACGGCTCCAAAAGTCGGCCGGGCTCCCGGGAGGCGGTGCGCGGCTGCTTCCTCTTCACTGCAGAGCCGCCGGGCAGAGGCGAAGACAACGGTGCCCTCCACTCTCTCTCCATCTCTCTCTCTCTCTCTTTTTCTCTCTGTTGCCGGCGTGGTGAACGAGAGAGAAAGAGAGAGAGAGAGAAAGGAGGGGAGAGAGAATGAGAAAGAAAGCGAGAAAGCAAGCAAGAGAGAAAGACAGGGAAAGAAAGCAAGAGAGGGGGGAAGGAGGGGGAGGGAAAGACATAGAGGGAGGGAAGGAGGGAGAGAGAAAAACAAAAAAGAGAAGAAGGAAGGAAGAGGGATGGAGAGAGAGGGAATGAAAGATGAAGGAAGGGAGAGAGAAAGGGGAGGGAGAGATAGAAAGGAGGGAGAAGGGGGTAGTTAGGGAGAGGGAAAAGGAAGGGCTTGGAGAAAGGGGGAAAGAAAGATAGAAAGGAAAGAGGGAGGGAGAGATAGAAAGGAAAGAGGGAGGGAAAGATAGAAAGAAAAGAGGGAGGGAGAGATAGAAAGGAAAGTGGGAGGGAGGAAAGAGGGAGGAAGACATAGAAAGGATAGAATTATGGATGCAAGAACTTGCTCATGTGTGATAGCGCACGCCCACACTTACTTACTTACTTACTTACTTACTTACTTACTTACTTACTTACTTACTTACTTACTTTATTTATTTATTTATTTATTTATTTATTTATTTATTTATTTATTTATTTATTTATTTATACTTATATGCCGCCCAGTGCCAAAGGGACTGCCGCTCAGACACTATACTTTTCCGCTCACCCCGAAAAAAAATTAGAGGGAACACTGCCCATGACAACTCGCGCGGCTGCATTCTGGACCCTTTGGAGTCTCCGAACACTTTTTGAGGGTAGCCCCATGTAGAGCGCATTGTAATAATCAAGATGGGTCTGGCATGAGCGGCACTGGCAGGCAATGGGATGTGGGTGCGCAGCCAGCACAAACAACAGGGCAACGATGGGACTTCTTCAGGCCTCAGTTCCAGCTAGCAAAGAAGCTTCTCGCACTGAAAAAGAGGTGGTTGCTGCAGGCTTCTTGTACCAAAAAACAACCCTGGGTATGCATAAATGCCCTAATATGCCTATCACGTCAGACCCCTGTGTTGTAAACATTGTGTAAAATACTTGGATTTTTGCCACATTTTATGAATCTTTTGCCTGAGCTGAAAAATAGAACTGATTTACTGTGCAGAACAGAAAACACATGGACACATTTTGATGTACAATTTAAAGTTGATAGCTGTTTCAATGTTTTTAATTTATTCATCAGTTTTAAACATACTTCGTCCTGAAACTTTTGCACTTATTTCTGAATAAACATATTTTAAAATTGTTTTGTCTGTGATACTCACCATTTTTCAATGGTGAATCTGTGTCACCTGGACATAAACCATTAACAGTCAAACCCAAGGAGCAATGTAGATTGAAAAATTGTACAAACTCCATCGGAAGGAAAATCTCAAATTTAGATTTTTGCAAATATAGATTATTGTAGGTTTGGATTCTTGCAAATTCACAGGGAAAAGAATTAATATTGTTGTTATTAGTCACTAAGTCATGTCCAGCCCATCGTGATCCCATGAACTTCCTGTCCTCTACCATCCCCCAGAGCTCACACAGATTGTTTCAGTGACTCCATCCAACCACCTTATTCTCTGTTGTCCAATTCTTTTGCCCTCAATCTTTGTCAGCATTAGGCTCTTCTCCAATGAGTCCTTTCTTCTCATTAGGCGGGGAAGCAGCAGGGAGGGCTGGATAGTGCACAGTGCTGATAGACTAAAGGGATATTTAGCTCAGATTAAGAGATGTTTCTTTAAGAGATTGTATTAGGAGAGTATAGCAACAGATTGCACTCTGGGTAATGTAGCCCATGACATGTGACCTTATCTGTGTGTTCTTATTGGCCCTTGAGCTGTACTTAGTTTCCTGGGTAATTGTGTCATGTTCTCCAATAGCCATTTTTAAGTCTTAACAAAGAACCATGCAACAGCCTGCAAACAGGAGAAATTAATCTCTTTTCACCTACGTGTAATGGAACAGATTATGGACATAAATTCTGAGGAATTTTATTTCATTATTAAGTCTATGATATGAAGATAGCAGACAATACATGTAATCTTATACGATTTACCCATTTGCGTGGAGTTTTATCTGTCTGAGAAAAGCATTCCGGGAGCAGAACATAGTTTGTATCTTTTGTGAGTACTACAAGGGAAGGATGGCCCTAACACTGAATTCAATTCTGTTCTCATGGATGACAGCTCCCAGGCAGAGCCTATGGGTAGTCAGGAAGCTATAATCGTGTAGGCCAAATGGTATGCCCCACTCTAAAGTAGAAGAAGGAATTTAAAAAACTAGATCAGACATGACACGTTCGGTCATCATTTCAGAGCTATTTCCTTCTCTATTGCCTTTGAATGAAAAATAAAGAACCCATTAGAGCACAACCACACAAGTGAAAATACAGACAATGTAAGAAATGTCTGAAAAATATACTGAACTGATATTTAAATTCATTTAAATTCATAATGAAAATCCATTCCTTTGCCTGCTAGTTTCAAATCTGCTGGTTTTAAATCTATCTATCTAGCTCAGGTACAAACAGCAATAGCAGCAGAAACAAAAACAAGGAGATTTCACAGGTATTAATAGCTGTTTGATCTAATATACCTATGCTGCTTTCTGATCAGTGTAATATGCTTTCAATTCTAGTGCTGCAATTTATTATATCATTTCTAAAATGGATGTAATTCAAGATGATGCCATCATGCTGTTGCTGATTGCATGTGTGTGTGTAGTAGGTAGATAGGTAGGTAGGTAGGTAGGTAGATAGATAGATAGATAGATAGATAGATAGATAGATAGATAGATAGATAGATAGATAGATAGGGAGATAGATAGGGAGATAGATAGGGAGATAGAGAGATAGAGATAGAGATATATGCATGCATGCTTATTTTTCTGTCGAATCATACTGGTATACCCAAATATGGGAGGAATGAAAACACACACACACACACATAATGCTAAAACACTTTACAAAGTTAGTTAACAATAATCACTCCTTTATTTATGTGTAACTCCAAAAGGGAACAAAAATAATTTACTGTGCATAAATTAGTTTGTTGTTAATATATAACATCTCTGAAGCTGCACAATGATATGAAGAGTCATTTTTCTGACCCAAGCTTAGCAGAAGCAAGAAACAGACTCCTTGTCACAAAAAACCCCTCTCTTTATTTACCTCTTCTGAATTAATTGCATTCACCCATCAAAAAGTCCAGCCAATAATTATTTGCAGAGTTAATCGCAGTAATATATATTATCAGTTCCTTGCAATAATTGCAAGGCCGTGAGCTCCCGGCCAAAAGGCTGCAAATTAAATACTGGAAAGCAGTCTCTGTGGCACGAAACACAATGAGCAAAATCTTCAGAAATACAAACTGCTGTCTCCTACAACAACCACTCCCCTTTCCTTCTATTTATTCCCTAGCCAGGGAAGGGCCATTCAGTGTCCATGTGTGCTGTGCTTCCCAGGTTGACTCCTTGACTTCCGTTGTTCACCTCTCCTAATAGCTCTGTGCATAGGTACTTCAGGAACAGGTCCCAGCTGTTCTTCCTCCTCACTCAGATCAGCCTCCAAAAGCAGCTGCTGGGGAATGTTGGATGGCCCTGTCTCTCTCTCTCTCTCTCTCTCTGTCCTACTCAGAACATCCAGCAGCTCCTTCCCCAGACTCCAGAACTGACCCAAGTTCCTCCCCAACCTTCTCATCATCTGAATCTGGCATCTACTGGCAGCTGGCGGCCACAACAGTCATTTAGAGCAGTGTTTTTCAACCAGTGTGCCGTGGCACACTAGTGTGCCGCGAGACATGGTCAGGTGTGCCGCGAAGCTCAGAGAGAAAAAGAAAACAAGAGAAAGCAAGAAAGAGAGAAAGAAAGAGCAAGAGAGAAAGAAAGAGAGAGAGAAAGCAAGAGAGAAAGAGAACAAGAGAGAAAGAAAGCAAGAGAGCAAGAAAGAAAGCAAGAGAGAGAGAGAGGGAGGGAAGGTGGGAGAGAGAAAGACATAGAGGGAGGTAGGGAGGGAGAGAGAAATAGAGCAAAAAAGAGGAAAGAAGGAAGAGAGAAAAAAAGAAGGAAGGGAGAGAAATAGAGCGAAAGGGAGGAAGAGAGAGAATTTTTTTGTCCAAACTTTTTTTAGCCCCCCCCCCCCCAATGTGCCCCATGGTTTTGTAAATGTAAAAAATGTGCCGCGGCTCAAAAAAGGTTGAAAATCACTGATTTAGAGCATGTAGCACTTAGGAAAGCAATTGAAAATTATGTGTGAGAAGTAGAGGATGAGATAGACATTGTATCTTTTACTAGCTGTTCATTCCAGGATAGTTGTTTACCCATTATCAATATGCAAGTGATATATAATTGTTAATAAGCAAGTTATATATGTCAGTAAAATATGAAAAGGTTAGTCTCAGCAAAAGGAAACATCTATAATAGTGGCCAAAATTGTGAAAATCTTTTGGGGAAATACAGTATTTTTGAGCTTTGTCGGCTAATAACGCCACTTTTTCTTAGTAGTACCATATATCACTGGAAAGATAATTTAATCAAGAATGTAATGCAATAACTTTTATGAAGGATTTGCTATTAGAGTAGCAGTTATAAAGAAAAAAAGTGAAACACGCAGAAAAAATTGTATATCCTTGCAGTCAACTTCACATTTTATAAATGTTTGTTAAATTCAAGTACACAATACAAAAACAAACAAAAATATATACAAAGTTAAAAATTAGAGAGATAACTTGCTCTCTTTCTATCCTTATTATGCTTTATATATAATTCTACACAATATACAGTTGCAATTTTCCATATCAGTATTTTTCATGCTCTACTAATTTAGCTCTACATCTCATTAAAAATATTTACTTAAAGTCAAGGCATATAAAAATATGAATTAGAAACAAGGGTAGAAAGTACAGATTAATACAGATACAATTCTTTCCATATTATATAATTAAGCCCCTTACTAGACCGCAAAGATCTGTTTTTTATCTAATTTTAATCTACATTATAGCATTTCTAACAAAAAAAGAATTTTTTTTCATTTTCATTCTTACAATGGCCCCTGTTTGTGATGTAAATAAATTAATTGTTCCCATTTCTTATTCTTTTTTGCAACCAATTTTACCATTTGTCCCAAACTTTATAGAAAACTGTGTCTTCTTTCTCTTTAATGCACATAGTTAATCTGTTCATTATATCTTGTATACACCCAAATGATTTTCTTCTATCATGTAGGCACAGACTCTTCATTCTTCTATCATCACTTACTGTTGTACACCTTTTCAGGCCTTTAGCAGTCTGGTTTTGTAGTGACTAAATCTTCTTATACCTTTTCAAAAACGTAACCAAAGGTGATTTTTAAGTTTCTACCATTTTTTTCTTTATAACTGTGGTCTTATTCAGTTAATAATACTATTTTACATTGCTTTCTGGGCAACCAGTCACTCTTTCCACCATTTCTTTAATTTTATTACATTTTACAAGCTCTGTAAATGAAAGAACACCAAAAAACCCCAGCCAACTTGATAGTGATCATATAACATACTGACAAATGTCCTCCTCTCAGCTTCAATACCTGACACCAATAACTAAATTCTACTGTGATCTGATTGGTTCATTGCCAAAACAAGATGACACCTGATTGGCTCTCTAAACACTCACGTTCATTGGCTACAATGAGATGAAAAGCTACCTGATATCAACCTAGTAAGCAAGTTGTGCTTCCCTTTTCTAGTTATTTGGCTATAACTGTTCCTAGAATATAGATACTTGAACAAACATTGTTGCTTTACATTCTTGATTAAATTATCTTTCCATTGATACATAATTTTATGGTACTACTTCAAAACAAAGTGATGTTAGTAGTCTCAAAAATATACTTTTCCCAAGATTTCCACTTGTGGAAAGTTGTTGATATACAATATATCAACTACAATGTAGTTGATATATAAAATATATAAGCAGGCAGTGGTGAAGAACTTCAATATTTCTGTCAGCAGGAATCAATTGAAAAAAGTATTTATTTTTATTAGCTTATTTCACTTTTGTATATGATGGATATAATTCTCTAACTTGATACATCCAAATGCTTTAGTCTAAAATTTCCAGCTCAGATGGTTTTAAACATGCTAACTTGGCATTATGGCTGCTGACATTTATTGTTATTTGAATAGTACAATGTTGGGTGGAATTGTATTGCAACCTGAAAAATAAGTAGAAAATGCTTTACAGGGGTAGTGAGAATTTGATTTTTTAAATATTTTTTTCCACCATAAATTAACATGGCTCTTTTTCTACAACATCTATTTATTAATTTATTAGATTTGTATGCCGCCCCTCTCCGAAGACTCTATGAGACTAGAGAAAAGGAAAAATCTGCTTTCTTCTAGCAAATACATTTGGAAGCTTGAACAAGGTGTTGGGTTCATTATAATGTGCAACTAAAACAGTGTTGCATACCAAGTGATGTAAATAAGAAACTTTTAAATCAGTGGGTCAGGGCTGACAGGAATGGAGGCAGACTCAGAGGTGAACAGCCATGTCGTTTGGCTGGACCCAGGAGAAGAGCCTTCTCTGTGGCGGCCCCGACCCTCTGGAACCAGCTCCCCCCAGATATCAGAGTTGCCCCCACCCTCCTTGCCTTTCGCAAGCTCCTTAAAACCCACCTCTGTCGTCAGGCATGGGGGAATTGAAATTTCCCTTCCCCCTAGGCTTATAGAATTTATACATGGTATGCTTGTATGTATGAGTGGTTATTTAAATGGGAGTTTTTTAGATTATTTTTAATATTAGATTTGTTTACATTGTCTTTTTACATTGTTGTTAGCCACCCCGAGTCTTCGGAGAGGGGCGGCATACAAATCTAATAAATACAAATACAAAATACAAACAAACCTTTATTTCAGCACCACAGAACAGAATGGAGAACAGGCGGCTTGACAGATCCTTTTATATTGGAACTGTCAAACTCTGAACCAATGACAGGGTTCCATTATCCCGTTCGCCGGCTGCTTGCGTCAAAGCCAATCAGGCTTGACGAGCAGCTGGCGCGGTCGTAACTGTGAGGACTTAACAGAAACCTCACTACTGAAAAGGAAAAAATAATTGTTCTTCACACTTGACATGAAAGAATCACTTTTTGTAACACCTCTGTTGGTTCACTGTCAACATTTTTTTTAAAAAAACAAACCTGTTTTATATTGTGCGATAATTTTCATTTTTAAGCACCTTTTCGGTACTAAGAGATGGTTTCTTTTAATTTTTAGAAACTGACAACTTTTAAAAATAAGTTCCTGTTAACCTAGAATTAAATAATTGTAATGGGAAGAGGAATGGCTTTTTCAAATCCGGAAGTGATATGAAATATAATGGTACATACATTCCACCTTTGAACAAAGCCTGCAGCATGATTTGTTTTATAGTTTCTGTGACCTTTGCAAATTGGGTGATAAATGGTGCTAGAGGGAAATGATCTCTGTATGGTAAGCTCATCATCATTATCATCATCTCAGTTTATTGATCTTTAAGTGATTGCTTTTGTACAATAAGAAATGAGAAGCGCTCCATTCCAGAAGATTGCAGTAGATTGTAGTTTGTGTGCCAAAATAAGGCCTGTGGTAGCCTGATTGTTGCAATGATTTCCCTTCTAGTTTGAAAGTTAATGCGAATTGGCAGAACGTACACCTTTACATAATGTAAGAAAATAAAATTATTAAAATATACTTCATTGAGCCCCAGGTATTTTAAATATGAATTCTTCTGGGATACTCTTTAGAATCAAGCTGCACTTCGTATAGTCTTTGTCACTCAGACATACCAAAAGCAAGAGATATGAAGTTACTTAGATCTTATATTGTAAGTTGACCAGAGACAATTTAAGTAAGTGCACAGAGTAGCAGAAGCTTCCAAATAAAAATGGAACGACTTTGCAACTGATAAGGAAAAAGCCTTAGGAACAAAGGTTTCTCCCATGAAAACCTTACAGACCCCTTCTTAGAAATGCAACACAGCAGTTTTGATATTTAAGTTGAGCCATGACCCTAATTGGTATTCCAACAAGCTGAATTTACAGGAGGAAGAGATTAGGAGGCATGGCAGCATATATCCTTGAGTTCTACCTTCCTGCTAGGAATGACCTCTTTAACCAGTTAGTCATAATAGGTACAGATTGTCACAATAAAAAAAATTCCATCCTTAAGGATGCTGCCTGAAAAGTGCAGAAAAAGAATTGATGAACTTAAAAGAAACATACAGTATAATAATCATCCCATCATAACAACAAATGCACAAATTGATTCAACCTAAATTCTTATCCAAACCCATTACGTACACACATACATTATGTGAGTCCTTGGTGCTCTCTGAGCTTGGTTGTGTTCTTGCAGACATTGCTGCAAAGAGGCTAGTAGTCTAGTCTCTCTCTCTCTTCCCCCCCCCTCTCTGTGAGAGAGAGAGCATGCACATAATACAAATAACCTACAAGACTATTACAAATTTAATGTAATATAACAGACCCCTCCCTTGCTCGCAGCACCTGCTGTATGGAATACCGTATTTTTCAAAGTATAAAATGCACTTTTTTCCTCTCTAAAAGAGGCTAAAAATTCAGGGTCGTCTTATACTCTGAATGTAGCTTTTTTTGAAGCTTTTTTCCCCCAACCCCAGCTAACGATCTTCCCAGCTCTTACCTTGCAGGTTCTTTCATTGTTACTCTTTGTGAAGAATGTTTTTCACACTAAGTCTTTGCAGGGTTTTTTTCATTGCTCTAACTTGCTCCAAATGTTTCTTTCCAGCCCTAACCAGGTGCTAACAATGTCCCCAGCTCTTCTGCTTGCAAGCTCTTTCATTATTAGTCTCTGTCCAGAATGTTTTCCAAACCCTGTCTTTGTAGTTTTTTTCATTGCTTTACTTGCTCCAAATATTTCTTTCCAGTCCTAACCAGGTGTTAATGATTTTCTCAGCTCTTACTGGCTTGCAAGCACTTTCATTGTTACTCTCTCCAAATAAAGTTTTTTTAAAGCCCTAACCAGGGGATAAAATAATGTGCTGAAGCTGACCAGACTAAGGACGCTAGCCAGATGAATACTTAGTAAGCAGATTCTTTTCCCTATTTTCCTCCAAAAACTAAGGTGCATCTTATACTCTGCTGCATCTTATACTCCAAAAATACGGTAAGTAAATAAATACCGTGTTTCCCCAAAAAGAAGGCCCTGTCTTATATTTTTTGAACCTTGAAATAAGCGCTTGGCCTTATTGTCATGCACTCAAAAGCTTGTTTGGGCTTTTATTATCAGGGGATGTCTTATTTTGGGGAAAACATGGTACATACATACATACATACATACATACATACATACATACATACATACATACATGAAGTACTAGTAGCATCTGTAACAAATCATGATGATATCAATATGCCATATGTCATAACATTGTAGAAAATGCCATAGCGATGTTTAACTCAAGTAGGTCAGTCATGTAATTTGTGGGCTATCATCACAATCACCTGCCCCTCCCACAGACGCCTGGGATTTTCACATGCGGAGTACATATATTCCTTTTTCCAGTCCAGCACAACATTTCTTTATCTGTAATTTTGTATATGCTGAGAACAGATTCTATATTTGGGAGTTCTGTTTTTGAAAAGTGAACCTTTGCCTAAGACTTTACATGGTCTTCACCTCTCCCTTGAATAATTCACACTTGGTAAATGCTTTCTCTCACATATTTGAAGTCTATTTTCCTTTTTCTCAAGATGCTTCTGAGCTCTTTTCTCATCGATGTGAGCTTTAAAACTCATTTTCCAATGTTAATACATTATTGGTCATTTTTTGTGATTACTATTTTCTTTCTTTGCATTTTCAGCCTCTTTAATGAGGCTGAGGAACAGCAGGTTCCAGCTTCTTTTCCAGTAAAGAAGACACGCATTCAATGATATCAGAAAATTCTAATTTAACTAATTCCCTGTTCGATCTGTTCTTTGATCTATTCAGTCTGAGTTGGTGTTATATTAGATCCTAGGTCTGTGCTCTTTTGTGGAATAATTTTAAGGGTGTTATGTAATTCTGAGATATTCATAGCATTATAGTGATTAGACATTGATCTTTTAGCACAGCTGCAGCAATCCTAGTTTTCATTGGAGACTCTCTGGACTCAGATTGCATAAATATTCATTGTTCATCCATGGACATTCAGCTAAATTCTTGAGGCAAAAATTGACTCCAAGCAATTTGATATACTTGATTATGAACTGATTTACTGTTAATGTAGATTCTAATATGGGGATTCATATCCCCCCTCTCTCTTCTCTCTCTCTCTCTGTCCCTCTTCTCTCCCCCCCCGAAAATCAAAATTGAAGGATTATGACATAAACTCATTTATGGTGGCCATATAAAAAAAAACTTGGACCAGTGATGGGCTGCCAAAATTTTTACTGCCGTGCTGTCGCCGTGGCTTATTTTGTGGGTGTGGCTTGATGGTCATCTGACCGGGTAGGAGTGGCTTGCTGGCCATGTGACCAGTGGGACCGGCTTGACAATCATGTGACCGGGGTTGGCTTAAATGTCATGTGACTGAGTGGGAGTGGCTTACTGACCAAGATAAGTTTTCAAATACGTACTTGGACTCTTTTTCAGTCCAAGTCACCACAAAAGTGACAAATGATAGATAGCATTATTTGTTGAGGACCACAGTAACATTTTAAGATTTTATACTGAACCCACAAGGTTCAGTATGATAACAGATTAGGCAAGTCGTTCAATTTTCCTTAATTGCTATAAAAGTTCCATTCTAGATAATGATTAAAATGATTAAAGTGTTTATGGGTAAAAAAATACTATTTAATTATTTCCTATTTTAAAAGTAATTAAGGATGATACTAATGTACTAGAGAAGGAAGCTCAATTAAAAAACTTAAGTATTGAATAAGTAGTGCATAAATTTACTACTCCCACTTTGATAATAATGAGATAGAGAGAAAGGCTGAATGGATGGATAGATAGATGGATGGATCGATGGATGGGTGGGTGGGTGGGGTAGATTCCTCTGTATTCTTAATATTCTCTTATTTATTAGAATTTTTGTTGGTTTAGCTGAGTGGAAAAAATGACATCAGTCTAGAAAGAACAGCTTGCTGTCCATCACATTGTGGTAGTTTAAATGAGACATAATGGGATTTCCCTTTTTATGCTCCAACTCACTTGTTTTTAGCTTGTGTTTTAGTGTGTTAGGCATAGTACTTTTAAGGATTAATGTATGTCTTTTGCTCCATCGTGTGCTTCATGTTCTGAAGTTATTGGCAAAACAAAGAACAGTGGGTTAAGTGGTACTTTCAAGATGCTATCTGTAGTGGGATGATAGCCTAAGAACAATGTGGCCACGTCATTTCACTTCAACTTACTTCCATCTGCAGCCTCCTTAATACTTGAAAAAGACGTCTGTGCCAGCATGTTAGCATTGCTAATGCAGGGAGATTAAGAAGATGCAGACCCAAACTGAATCACATTACCTGCTCAGTGTAATGGTATCTCTGCCTTCTATGAGAAACTTACCTCTAGAGTGGTAAGCAGGACAGGATCAAATCAGCTACCATTATACAGATACCTATAAAATATTTAAATACAAAGATTGAAGATGCAACAGAGAGTCGTGGGAATTGTAGTAGGAACTCCTGTCCTCATTGTTTGTAAGTTCATTATGGAAGAATCTCTCAATATTTTGAATCACTTACTCTCGGGTATTTTGCAGTCAGGAGCTGTTGTTTATTATTTATTTATTTATTTATTTTATTTTATTTATTTATTTATTTATTAGATTTGTATGCCGCCCCTCTCCATAGATTCGGGGCGGCTAACAACAATAATAAAAACAGCATATAACAAATCTAATGTTAGATAAGCTACTGTCAATTACTTGTTAGTTGTTTATCTGTGGCATCCCTTCCTTGTTTTCCTGTGCGAGTTTCAAATGATACGGGATACTAAGAGAATGGTGGTAATGGAGTAAGCTCCCAGTAGGACATCCGAGGGTCACAGTCCATAGGATGGCAGACCATATCACAATGAAATCCCGGCTACTTTTTAATGTATGTGTAATATTAATGCACATACAAAGGGGGAAAGCTTGTAGCCCTGATAGTTGATATTAAATATCAGATATTTTGATTCTACTGCCACTGCTATTGGATAAGTGTCAATTACATAACATTTTCTACCCAAAACACTTTTTTTTTCCTTTCCCACCCACAACAGACACATGCAAGTACAGTACAGATGTCTAACACATTATTTATTGGGAAAATGCAGGAATGGGCACTGCACATATACTTTTTGTATTAACTACAAAATCTTACCACAAGTAATTGCTGCTGCAGATCTTCATAAGAGTGACTATCTCTGCTTTGATACTCAAGGAAGCAGGAAAGAAGAAAGACAAAGAAAAGCAGTAGGCGAAAAAAAAATCCTTAGCTGCCGCTCTTAGACTTCAGAAACTGCTTAACCAAAAATAAGAATCCTGTTCCTGAGTGGGAAGAATGGAATCAAGAAGGTGTTTGTTTGGCGCTCACATTATCCCAAGGCACAGACTTGTGAAGTACGAATTGCTGAATAACCGATAATTGGCTACAATTAACGTGCAGCACACTAATAACATAGTTAAAGAGTACAGACACTAGCTAAGCCACAAATAAGCATGGCTTTTAGCTTTCCTTTTGGGAATTGCAAAGAAGTTAGTAAATGGCAAAAGCATACTTGTAGGTGGTCTATGAGGTGCCTTGTATTTGGGGATTTAATTTAGAGAAAATTAGCCGTTTGGAACCATTGCTTAGAATATTTTAAAAATGTTTGAATAATCTTCATTTCAAAAGTACATTGTGTGTATACTAGAAGAATAATTTGGGGTTCCAACTCAAGCCGGGCTTGTGCAAGAATAAATAAAAATGAGATCCAAACAGCTGTGAGAAAAGATTAAATATTTATTCCTAAAAGCCTTTAAGGGCAGCTGAAGAGAAATGGGGGTACAAGGACAACGTTATATAGAAGAGTTTGTCCTGAGTGTGGATTATGTACATGCTGATTCTAGGACAACATTTGAGTAGGTTTTATTCTTGTGAACATGCAGTTCAGACCTAATTTAATTAACTCTATTTGTGTTTACAGACTTCATCTTTTAATATGTGGATTAAGTCCGGGTAATTTATTTGGGGGTTTGAGGAAGTTTCAGTAAAGGTTTTCCTGCCCCCTTTGCTATACAGTGTTCCCTCGATTTTTGTTCCGAAACCGCCCGCGAAAGTCAAATTTCCGTGAAGTAGAGATGCGGAAGTAAATATACCATTTTTGGCTATGGACAGTATCACAAGCCATCCCTTAACACTTTAAACCCCTAAATTACCATTTCCCATTCCCTTAACAACCATTTACTCACCATTATCACCATTGAATAAGACACTTAGTGATCCTGATATTTATAAACATAATTATTTATTAACAATAATTATTTTTTTAATTATTTATTTGCAAAAATTATTAGTTTGGCGATGACGTATGACGTCATTGGGCGGGAAAAACCGTGGTATAGAAAAATATTTTTTAATTAATATTTTTTGAAAAAACGTGGTATAGGCTATTTGTGAAGTTCAGACCCACGAAAATTGAGGGAACATTGTACTTACTTGATTTAGTTTCAGCTTGACTGTCAATTATCTAGCAGGGACACTGATTCTCAGTCCATTGTGGATTCTGTTAATGTTTTAAGGCAAGCATGTCAAACTTGCATAATCACGGCAGTTTCATGAGATTTATTTATTTATTTTGTCCAATACACAATAATACACAATGAATGTTATAGAGGATATAGTAGAGAAGAAATACGAGATATAGGAGAGACTATAGGACAGGAGATGGAAGGCACTCTAGTGTGCTTATGTACGCACCTTACTGACCTCTTAGGAATCTGTGTATCAAGATTTATCAAGACTTATTTTCCCTTCACTAAACTGGGCAGGGGCGGAGCCAGCATGCGGCGTATCCGGCCCGCGGGCCACGAGTTTGACACCCCTGTTTTAAGGGAAGATAGAAACACTATAAAGCACAAGATATATTTTGATATAAACCTTCCCAGTTTTTTTAAAGAAAATAATGATGAAACATATAGCCCACCTGACTGATAAACTGGAAGTGCTTCTTGTAATGCCACTTTATAGGATACTTGTAATTTTCAGATTGCTGCATTTAAATCTACAAGAACTTGTTTCTATTTTAGAGACTGACCTTATTCCCAAGGGGATTCGATTTGGGTGAGATAATACAAGTCAGCGACTTCAGATAAAAGAGCAAGGACATCTAGCCAGAAGTTTAAGATTTCCAGCAGTCCGTTCCTTTGGGGATTAACAGTGGTTTTCTGTCAGAACCTCATTTGTCTTTGGCAATCCCTGCCCATAGAGTCCCTTCAGGATTATAGTTCTGTCAGAACTCTTTTCTTCTAGACAGGTAGAAACTTTAAAAGTAAAAGTTATATCCCATAGTTATACTCATATGGCCTAAACTTTGATCCTTCTGTTTTATTTGTTGTAAAAGACTTAGAAATCAGACTGGAAAAGGGTAAATGAAAATCTCTTTCAAGTCAAGCTTGATTCCTGGTAGGTATTTCATTCTAGTTTTTCAACAATATTGAAATTGTTATCTTGTCTTAGTGCTTTTACAGTTATAGCTTTTGTAGTCTATGGAAGTCTCTCACCCAAATTTTAAGACTTATGACTTATGTTAAGACTTACCAAGTGGCACTCCGGGCGACAAGATGCATGTATCATGTCACCCTGATTGCATCCGGGGAATCGCACCCAGCTGCCCTGTTTAGAGTGATTCGCTCCCTCCTTAATCAGGAGAGGGTTGTCAAACCCTTATAGGATTGTGCTGAGGATTTTAATAAGTATTTCTCAAATAAAATTGCTCAGATCCGGACATATCTTGACTCCAATTGGAACGCAGTGTCGACTGACAATGAATCAACTGAGGTGACAGGGGCCCGTCTTAGGCCTGTTGTATTGGAGGAGTTTGACCTGGTAACACCTGATGAAGTGGACAAGGCCATGGAGCTGTGAGCTCTGCCACCTATTTGTTGGACCCATGTCCCTCCTGGTTGGTCTTGGTCCAGCAGGAGGTGACACGGAGCTGGTCCCAGAAAATTGTCAACAGTTCCTTGAGGGAGGGGTCCTTTCTGGCTCCCTACAAGGAGGCACTTGTGTGCCCTCTCCTCAAGAAGCTTTCCCTGGACCCAGCTGTATTTAATAACTATTGTCCGGTCTCCAACCTTCCCTTTATGGGAAAGGTTGTTGAGAAGGTGGTGTCGCTCCAGCTCCAACGATCCTTGGATGAAGCCAATTATCTAGGCCCTCAACAATCAGGATTCAGACCCCGCTACAGCATGGAAACTGCTTTGGTCGCGCTGATGGATTATCTTTGGTAAGCCCGGGATAGAGGTTTATCTACAGAAAGGGGCAGCATACAAATCTAATCAATCAATAAATAAACAAACAAACAAACAAACAAACTGCTTCATACCCAGGGACTCCAGTGACGGCAAGGCATTAAGACCACAATTCAGTCTCTGCAGTACAGTGTGTGTGTGTGTGTGTGTGTGTGTGTGTGTGTGTGTGTATATATATATATATATATACATACATACATACATACATACACACACACACACACACACACACACACACACACACAGTGGTACCTCTATTTAAGAACTTAATTCATTCTGTAACAAGGTGCTTAAGTAGAAACATTCTTAAGTAGAAGCAATTTTTCCCATAGGAATCAAGGTAAAAGCAAATAATTGATTGACAATGTGTTAGTTTATTTTGTGTTTCTATTAGTCTTTTAGTTTTTCAGAATAGAACAGAACAGAACAATATTGACCAAGTGTGATTGGACACACAAGGAATTTGTCTTGGTGCATATGTGCTAAGTATACATTTTTTAAAAAGATACATTTGTCAAGAATCATAAGGTACAACACTTAATGATTGTCATAAGGTACAAATAAACAATCTGGAAACAATATTAATATATAAATCATAGAAACATAGAAACATAGAAGTCTGACGGCAGAAAAAGACCTCATGGTCCATCTAGTTTGCCCTTATACTATTTTCTGTATTTTATCTTAGGATAGATATATGTTTATCCCAGGCATGTTTAAATTCAGTTACTGTGGATTTATCTACCACGTCTGCTGGAAGTTTGTTCCAAGGATCTACTACTCTTTCAGTAAAATAATATTTTCTCATGTTGCTTTTGATCTTTCCCCCAACTAACTTCAGATTGTGTCCCCTTGTTCTTGTGTTCACTTTCCTATTAAAAACACTTCCCTCCTGGACCTTATTTAACCCTTTAATATATTTAAATGTTTCGATCATGTCCCCCCTTTTCCTTCTGTCCTCCAAACTATACAGATTGAGTTCATTAAGTCTTTCCTGATAAGTTTTATGCTTAAGACCTTCCACCATTCTTGTAGCCCGTCTTTGGACCCGTTCAATTTTGTCAATATCTTTTTGTAGGTGAGGTCTCCAGAACTGAACACAGTATTCCAAATGTGGTCTCACCAGTATTCTATATAGCGGGATCATAATCTCCCTCTTCCTGCTTGTTATACCTCTAGCTATGCAGCCAAGCACCCTACTTGCTTTCCCTACCGCCTGACTGCACTGTTCACCCATTTTGAGACTGTCAGAAATCACTACCCCTAAATCCTTTTCTTCTGAAGTATTTGCTAACACAGAACTGCCAATACAATACTCAGATTGAGGATTCCTTTTCCCCAAGTGCATTATTTTACATTTGGAAACATTAAACTGCAGTTTCCATTGCTTTGACCATTTATCTAGTAAAGCTAAATCATTTACCATATTACAGACGCCTCCAGGAATATCAACCCTATTGCACACTTTAGAATCATCGGCAAATAGGCAAACCTTCCCTACCAAACCTTCCCCTATGTCACTCACAAACATATTAAAAAGAATAGGACCCAGAACAGACCCTTGCGGCACAACGCTTGTAATCTGACTCTGCTCAGAATACTCGCCGTTAACAATAACTACGCTTCAGCCAGCTGCAAATCCATTGAACTATCCAGGGATTAAGTCCAATCTTCACTAATTTATCTATCAGCTCTTTATGTGGAACCGTATCAAAGGCTTTGCTGAAGTCCAGGTAGGCAATATCCACGGCACCACCTTCATCCAACACCTTTGTGACATAGTCAAAGAAATCAATGAGATTAGTCTGACATGATTTGCCTTCAGTAAAGCCATGCTGATTTGGGTCCAATAAGTTATTGTTTTTTAGGTGCTGATTTATCCTCTTTTTGAGTAGAGTCTCCATCATTTTAACTACAACTGATGTCAAGCTAACTGGCCTGTAGTTACCAGCTTCTTCTCTACTGCCCTTCTTGTGGATAGGCACAACACTGGCCATTCTCCAATCCTCAGGAACTTCTCCTGTTAACAAGGATTGGTTAAACAAATCAGTTAGGGGGGGTAGCAATGACAGATCTGAGTTCTTTAAGAACTCTGGGGTGGATGCCATCTGGACCCATTGCCTTATTTATCTTTAATCGTTCAAGTTCTTCTAAGACATCGGCTTCTAAGATCACTGGAGCTGAATCCGTACAGCTGGAAGCAATGCTATATCCCTCTATAGTATTATTTTGTAAGGTGTCTTTTGAGAAAACTGAACAGAAGTAGCTATTGAAATGGTCAGCGATCTCCTTATTCCCATTAATGCATGTATTATTCCCTGTACTAAGCTTCATGATGCCGCAGTTTTTCTTCTTCTTATCACTAATATATCTGAAGAAGGTTTTATCCCCCTTCTTTACAGATTTGGCAATTTCTTCCTCTTTTGAGGCTTTAGCAGCATATATTATCTGTTTCGCCTCCTTCTGTCTCATTTTATACACCTCCCTATCAGCTATACTTCCAGACTCTTGATACCTCCTATAGGCAGCCATAAATCGTAAGGATACAAGCAACAAGTTACAGTCATGCAGCCATAAGTGGGAAGAGATAGGAGATAGGAACAATGAGAAGACTAATAGTAATAGTAATGCAGCATTAGTGAATAGTTTGACAGTGGTGAGATAATTATTTGTTTAGCAGAGTGATGGCATTTGGGGGAAAAAACTGTTGTCTAGTTGTCTTGGTGTGCAGTGCTCTATAGTGTTGTTTTGAGAGTAGGAGTTGAAACAATTTATGCCTAGGATGCAAAGGGTCAGTAAATCAGACCAGTGATTTTCAACCTTTTTTGAGCCGCGGCACATTTTTTACATTTACAAAATCCTGGGGCACACCACCAACCAAAATGACACAAATCTAATAAATAAATACATACATACATACATACATACATACATACATACATACATAAATAACCCCCTCATATATACAATCCCATGTAACATCCTCTTATAAATACAGTCAATCATCAATCATCCCTCCTCAAATTTATACCATTTCTGGGTACTTCTGTCTTTCCCCCTTTTCTCTCTCATGTTTCTCATTTCTCTCTCTTCCTCCATTTTTCACTCATTCCTTCTCCCTCTCACTTCTCCTCTTTTTCCATCCCTGTCTCTCTCCCCCCCCCTTTATGCGTGTGTGTGTGTATACACACTCGAACCATTTCCAAAACCAGTTGAAGGCTGGGTTTTTTTCCTCTTTTATTCTTTTCAAAAACAGGTGTGGGCTGGGGGGGGTTTCTTATTATTTGGGTGCTTTTTACAATATGCTTCAAGAAGCACCTCTCTCTCTCTCTTTTGCTCTCTCTCGTTCTCTCTCTTATTTTCTTTCTCTCTCATGCTTTCTCTCTCTTGTTCTCTGGCGGGATTAGTCATCTGTTGTCCTCCTGATGCTGCTGACATGGTGCC
This sequence comes from Erythrolamprus reginae, assembly GCF_031021105.1. NCBI lineage: Eukaryota > Metazoa > Chordata > Lepidosauria > Squamata > Dipsadidae > Erythrolamprus > Erythrolamprus reginae. The sequence goes on from NC_091950.1 coordinate 118,430,288, forward strand.
AGGGACAAAACGCCCACCCACTCCTGAGGGAAAAGATGGACTGTTTGGGATGGGAATTAGCATCTCTCCCGCCGCGTTAAGTAGGCAAGGCAAGGCAGAAACTCGCCGGACGCGGAGTCTAAAAAAAGCGCCTGAGGCAGAAGCGAAGCGCCCCCACCGCCCGCTCGCTTTCCAACGCTGCGCCCGTTGCGCCGGGCTCTTTGCCTGAATCCGCCTCCTTTCTGAGGCTCAAGCGAGCCTCCTTCGCCGGCAGCTGGGGGGTCAGCTTCGCCCCCTGCCCAGCCGAAAGTGTGCGTGTGAGGGGGGAGAGCTTGCTTCTGCAACCGCATGGCCAGAGAGAAGCGGGATAGCAAGGCGGCGGCATTCTTCTGCCTGGCCTGGGCGCTCTGCTTGGTTTTCCCGGGCTTCCCGCAGCATGTAGGTGGCCGAGAAGACCGAGCAGGACTGTGAGAGAGGTGGGCGTTCCCACAGCGCTCGGAGTGGCTAGCGGACGGATCGCCAGCGCCGCTGCAGCCACAGCTGTGGGAGGAGCCGCGCCCCAAGAAACCCGGAGAGAAGGACGGATCGGGCGGGGACAGCCACAAGTGGAAGCCTCAGCCCTGGAGCTCCCACTTGCAGAAGCCGCCCCTCCCCCGGCTATTGCCCGCCGCTATTAGCGAGGAGAAGCCATGAGCGCGAGGGGGCCGACTTTCAAAACAACCTTTGCTGGCCTCTGCCTCGCGGCACACCTGACCATGTCTCGCGGCACACCGGTTGGGAAACACTGAATCAGACAATGTGATTTTCTGGATGTGTTTTCTCATAGTTGTGTCTCTCATAATTGAGGTCTACCTATGATGTCAATTACAACCTTCTCTCATCTTTTTAAGTGGAAGAACTTGCACAATTGGTGTCTGACTAAATCCCCCCCCCTATATAAAACAACCAGTTGGAGCAATAGCACATCTGGGTGGCTTTCAATCAGTGAGGTACAAGTGGTCCTCACCTTTTGACTACAATGGATCTCAAAATTTCTGTTGCTAAGTGAAATATTTACATGAATTTTGTTCCATTTTATGACCTTTCTTGCCATAGCGGTTAAGTGAATCACTGCAGTTGTTAATCAAGGAGAGAACTAAGGAGACATTTCCTGACAATTAGAACAATTAATCAGTGGGACAACTTGCGTCCAGAAGTTGTGGATGCTCCAACACTGGAAGTTTTAAAGAAGAGATTGGATAACCATTTGTCTTGAAATGGTGTATCGCTCATTCTCCGTACTGAAAGAGCGGGTCCAGCAGTCACGTGGGTTGCTCGCTGTCCAATCCGCAGAGGACCGAGCCTAGTCTTTAAAAAGCCTGCTGGATCCGCCCCTTCCCAGAATTCGCTCGGTCCTGCAATCCAGCAGGACGTGTGGTGGCTCGCACCTCTCTAAAACACCTTCCCTTCGTTCCTTCTTCAATCAGATAAGTAAAATTTCCAATTGCCTTTTTACTTCAAGCTTGCCTGGTTTTCGTGCCAGCCTTACAGGGTTCGGCACCGAGGGAGAAGCTGTGGCGCGGCTATTGCTGCTTTTACCAAAGCGCTCTGCTCGCGCTGCTGCCGGATTGTATTTTTTTAACAAAATCTAAGCGGCCAGGAGGTTTACCGGCAAGCTAAGGAACTTTTTTAAAAAGGGCTTTTTCCTCCTGTGGTGTGGGACTGTTTAGCAAGTTTCCCTTGATTGTCCCTCAGACTTTAGTCTTCCCTCTGTTTGCAAAAACATCAGAGCGGTTTATTTTGGCGTGAAGGTCCTAAGCGCCCAGTAATTCCGGCACTTGCGGATCGCCTACACGCATCCCGCCTGGCACCATTAAGTCCGCTGCTTGGCCCTGGAGTAAGTTGTGAAACCCTCAGGCCTTTTCTCCCTGGCTAGGCCTCCAAACCAGTGTGCCTTGGTTTACTTTGTTAAGGTTAGCGAGGCCTGCCCCTCTGTACTCACTGGCACGAACTCTGGTACCAACCAGATTGACTTTGAGTTGCAGACGCTCCTGGGCCTAGGAGTAGGGCCCCCTTCCTCTTGGGAACGTTGCCCTTTGGCTCAAGTCTTGTACCTGTAATTTGTTCAGGCTATGACTTCGTTTCCCAAGAGAGGCACTTCTAAAGGTCCCAGAGTGGTTAGGCCTACTGGCAATGAAATTGAAAATATCCCCCAGGCCTCTTCCTCCTCTTCCTCAGGAGCCCCTATAATGGCTAGACCCACCAGGGCTGAGAAGAGAAGGGACCAAGCTCTGCAAAGGATGCATGAGAAATTGGCTAAACGTTTAAAAGTGCAGGCCCAAGTGCACGTTAGCCCGGACCCTCCAGAGGCTTTTAAACTGCCTCCCTCTGGTGTTCCTGTGCTTTCTCTGGATGAGCCAAACCTAAGCAGACTCCAACCTAACCTATGGGGCTTAGGTCCAGAGGAGCCAGATATTATAATGGAAGATCCCTCCGAGCCAGACCCAACCTGGGCCTACAGGGTATCTCCCTCTTTACCGGTTACCATTACTAACCTTCCTCAAGAGCTTCAATCTATTTATTCTGCCTTATCTCAAGCCCTTGATGCGAAGCTCTCGGCTATCAATGTGCCTTCTCTCTCTCGTCCCCCTCCACGCGCCCCTAGGCCCGTGAGCTCCTTCTCATCCTACAGAATTCCAGTTCATGAAGACTCAGATTCCTCTCAGGATGAGAATGATGATATGGACATAGAGGACAAGGATGACCCGTTCCAATGCCTGTCAGAGGATGAGGAATCACAAATCAAGATTCCAACTCCTGCGGCAATTTTTCCAGCACAACTCTTCAAATCACTTCTATTCAAGGCAAGAGTTGCCACAGGCTTAGCTGGTCAAGATAAACAATCTGTTCCTCCCACAGATCCACTTGAGGAAAATCTGTCATACTTCATGGAGGAACAGGAAGAAAATGAGGTGGTCCCCATGCCAAAATTGTTCAAAGATGCTCTGCTCAAGCAGTGGGACCACCCGGCTTTCGGCTTCAATCGCACAACTAAAGACAAGAAGTTATATAAGCTTTCTCTATCTTATGAAGACCTTCTTGTCTGTCCCAAAGCTGATAAACCGGTAAAAACTCTACACTCTGCGGCTGCTATGCCTGGTGAAGCAGAGGAGGTGTTAAAACCCGAAGACAAGTGCCTAGAACAAATGCTCAAAAGGTGTTTCTTCGCAGATACCTGGGCTATCAAGAGTGCAGCAGCAGCATCTTTCTTCTCTAGAGCTATTCTCTTATGGCTTCAACAGCTCCAGCAGCATATTCCCCCTGATGAACAGGATTTCAATAAGGTTTTTGCAGTGGCCCAATATGTAGCAAATGCTACCTTGCAATCATCAAGATTTGCAGCAAGGTCAATAGCGGCCTCAGCAACAGCCAGAAGACTTCTATGGCTTTGCCCTTGGCAGGCGGGAGTGATGCAAAAATGGAAGCTAGCCATGGGTCCTTTGAAGCGCGACCTTCTATTTGGCAACCTCTTGGACCCTCTTCTCACTGAAACCACTGACAAAAAGAAAGGTTTGGGGCCCACCAACAAGAAGGCCATCAAAACTCAACCCTTTCGACGTCCCAGTCGTCAACAAGATCAAGGATTCGCTTTCCAAAGAAACTCAGGTCAGTATTCCCCTTGTTTTCGCTCCCAAGCTGGCAGAAACCCCAGGGGTAGAGGATCCCATTTTCAAAGAGGTTCCTCCTTGACTAGAGCTTCCAGAAAGCCCAGATGGTGATCTCCATTCTACTCCCATTGGGGGTCGCCTGGCTTGGTTCTCCTCCAGCTGGCACCATTCCTGGCCCCCATTCCACTGTGGAATGGGGGCTCCAGTTGGAGTTTATTCTCATGCCTCCTAAATGTTTCATTTCATGCCCATCCCCCAGATCTTCTCCATCTCAGCTCCGAATGGAGGAAGCTATTCAACATCTGTTGGCTATCAGGGCTATCCAACCAGTTCCCTCTTCCCAAAGAGGTCTTGGCTTCTACTCCATCCTTTTCATGGTCCCTAAGACATCTGGAGGATGGAGGGCCATCTTAGACCTCAAAAGTTTAAACCAGTTCATTAAATATAGGAAATTTAAGATGCATTCCTTGTCATCCATCCTAGCCTCTATCCATCCAAGAGACTTTATGGTCTCCTTGGATCTGACGGAAGCCTACCTCCACATCCCTATTGCTAAGGGACACAGGCAATTCCTACGTTTCACCTTCCAGGGCAAACATTATCAGTATAGGGCCATGCCCTTTGGGCTGTCCTCGGCTCCTCGAGTCTTTACCAAGCTCCTAGGCACCCTGGCGACTCATATCCAGGCCACGCCCATTCATATTTTATGCTATTTGAATGACATATTAATTCACGGCTCCTCTAAAGAAGGCACCTGTTCAGACCTCAATATTGCCATGTCTATCCTACAGGATCATGGTTTTTCCATTAATTTCAAAAAAAGTCAACTCCTTCCATCTACTTCTATTCAACATCTGGGAGCTATTATTAATTCAGATCTCTCTAAGGTCTTTCTCTCTACTGAGAGAAAAATCAGTATCAAGGAGCTTATCTCCCAGATAAGGTCTCAGAAAAGGACTACCATCGTTACCCTGTCTTCCCTACTGGGAAAGATGGCTTCCTGCATTGGTATTATCCCATGGGCTCGTCTTCACGCCAGGGATCTCCAATGGCTTCTGTTACCATTCCAGAGATCGGGGAACAGCAACTCGGCACGCCTCATCACCATTCCGACCGCAGTCCTAAGATCCCTTACGTGGTGGACCTCCCCCGCTCTGGACAAGGGATCCCCCTTCAGATGTCCAGATCAATTTACTATTGCCACAGATGCCAGCTTAACAGGCTGGGGAGCCCATGCTCAGGGCTTGATAGCCCAGGGCACGTGGTCAGCAGAGGAAGCTTCCAGTCCTATCAGCTGGAATTGAGAGCAGTGTCGTTAGCCCTCAAACAATTCAAACCTCACATCATCAATCAACATGTACTCATTCTCACGGACAATATAGCTACAAAGAGCCATATTTGCAGACAAGGGGGTACCAGGTCCAAAGCCCTGATGAGGGAAGCCCTGAATCTGGGTCTCTGGGCAGAGAGACATTTACAGTCCCTGTGGACCGACCACATATCGGGAGTTCTCAATGTGCAGGCAGATTGGCTCTCCCGGTTGACTCTGGATCCAGGAGAGTGGAGCCTTCATCAGGCTCTGTTCCGGCAAGCCTGCCTCAAATTTGGTCACCCATCTCTAGACCTATTTGCGACCGCGACCAACACTCAACTCCCTCGATTCTACTCCAGGGTTCTATCCCCGGGAGCGGAGGCAATAAATGCACTCAGAGTCCCCTGGCCTCGAGTGCTGCTTTACACTTTCCCTCCAATTCCAATTCTCCCAGACATGATTCACAAGATCATCCTCGAGAAGGCCCAGGTGATACTGATAGCTCCTCACTGGCCACGCCGGCCTTGGTTCGCGGACCTACAACATCTGTCCGTCCAGGACCCCTGGCGACTCCCCGTTTTGGAGGATATGTTGCAGCAGGGGGCCTCTCACCACCCAGATCCGGAGTGGTTCCACCTCACCGCTTGGCTATTATCCGGCGCGACCTAGATCTGCAAGGCTATGACCCAGACACTATAGAAATAATTCTGAAAGCCAGGAGAGTCTCCACCAATAGAATTTACGACCACACCTGGTCCAAGTTTCACCAATGGTGCTCACAGGAAGACCTATCCCCCTGTGCATTTCCATTCACAGAATCGTAGCCTTCCTCATGAAAGTTTTCCATCAAGACCTCTCCACTAGCACCATTAGCCATCATCTAATCGCTCTATCTATGGTCCTAGCAGGATCACGCAGACAACACTCCACTCTTTCCTGGAAATTCAAGAATTTTTAAGAGGTATTTTGAACCTCAGGCCTTCCAAGGTTCACAGATACCCGTCCTGGGACTTACTGCGGGTTCTCCATTCCCTCATTCAGGCACCATACGAACCCCTAAGGTCAGCATCCTTCAGGTACCTATCTTATAAAGTAGCATTCCTGGTGGCGATAACATTGGCTCGACGCATCTCAGAATTGGCAGCCCTATCCATTCGGCAGGATCCAGACGGACAAAGTAGTCCTGCGCCTGGACCTCACCTTTCTACCCAAGATCAGTTCCATGTTCCACAGATCCCAGGACATTGTGTTGCTTCATTTTGTTCCAATCAGAACCATCAGCTTGTGGTCAGATGGCACACCTTAGATCTCACCAGAGCACTGGGAATCTATATCCGACAGACAAGACCCATCCGAACGTCAGAAGCCCTATTCGTAGCCTACTATCCCAGATCCCTGGGTTCCAAGGTATCCTCAACCGTAATAAGCCATTGGATCTGAGGGACTATCCCAAAGGCTTATGAGTCAGCTTCCCTCAGCATACCCAGAGTTATCACAGTACACTCCAAAAGAAGTGCAGCCACATCTGCCGCATGGGCAACTCAAGCTCCATTGGAAGAAGTCTGCAAAGCAGCCACTTGGGCCTCTCCAAACTCTTTCATAAGTCATTACAAAATTGACTCTTACGCTTCAGCAGATGCTGCCTTTGGCAGAAGAGTCCTCCAATCTGTTATCTCTCACGATAGCAAACTATCCCTTCCTAGGGACTCATCTGTTGGGTATGTCCCATGTGACTGCTGGACCCGCTCTCAGTACAGAGAATAGGCGTTGATTGCTTACCTGAACGCCTCTTCTCGTACGCTGAGCAGGTACAGCAGTCACTTCCCTCCCTTTTTCTATTCTAACTGTGGTTATATCCTTTAACCTGTATTTTTTCCTATCATGAGAGTTGAGCACTATTTGAGCCACCACACTTGAGCCTAAGTTTAAGGATTCACGAATTCTGGGGAAGAGGTGGATTCAGCAGGCTTTTTAAAGACTAGGCTCGGTCCTCTGCGGATTGGACAGTGAGCAACCCACATGACTGCTGTACCCACTCAGCATACGAGAAGAGGCGTTCAGGTAAGCAATCAACGCCTAATCTCTCCTTGATTTGTTTCCATCCGTTGCTTCTTGTCCTGCCCTTGGGTGCTTTGAAGAATAGCTTGATTCCTTCTTCTTTGTGGCAGCACTTGAGATATTGGAACCTTGCTATCTTGTCACCTATAGTCCTTTTTTTCATTAAACTAGACATACCCAATTCCAGCAACAGCTGTATGTGAGTACACTCTTAAACTATATATCTCGACTTCCTGCAAAGCTGCAGCTCTTTGTATCGTTCAGAAATAAAAGAGCTTTGAAATGGAATTATTTCCTGCCTGTGGGTTGGACTGGAAGGCCTTCAAAATCTCTTCCAACTCTGTTGTTCTATAATTCTACAGTCTCAGACTGACACAAACACTTCTGTATGTGTCCATTTTCATTTTTAACCAAACTTAAAATTTTACAAATATGGCGAATAAGGATAGGTTGGTTGGAAAGATCATTAATGTATGAAGACTTCAAAAGCAATTTGCTGTCTGGGGCACTGTAAGAACTTAAATATTTATCCCGTCAAAACAAAGGGTACTGCCAAAGTGGCTGAACAACTGCATGATTTTAAAGCAACCAGACATTTTAGAGTTACATTTAGGACAAGCGGTTGGCAGTTTTAACTAATAGCTCTTGTGTTATTAATACGATTATGCAAGCGTTTGCCCAAGTAGCCTAAATCAAGAGATTATCTGAGTCATTCCTCTTCCCTAACATAATGATGGATATCATTCTCAGACTTTCTGGTCAGATGGACAAAGCACTTGGATTCGGTACAATCCTTTTTTTTTTCTTCCTATTATTCTTTTTGACTGCCATTCTTTGTGCTCAGGCCAAAGTATTTCCCCCCCCTTCCTTTCCTATTCCCACAGTAGTTCAATGATTGTTAAGGAATGACAATCTCCTTTTTATATCCAGTTTTGTCTGCTCCTTGGTCTATCCATTTCTGGCATAATAGAAAAATAGGCATTTTTTTTAAATACAGGGCATGCAAACTAGGAAATTATCATAATTCATTATTTGCAGGAATTTGGGCATCAGACTTACTCATGAAGCCCATATAGTCTAATTGGTAATGAGTGAGTATCAAAACTGTTTTATTATCAATCATGAATTGAAATATTAATTTTTTTACTTTTTTTTTTCAAACTGCAGGGATGAATTCTGGCCAGGTCTATGCAGTAAAATACTTTTCAGTAATATAACATTTATTCAGTAACATTTTTTTTCTTTATCTAATTTCCTTATATTTTTTCATGAAATAATTCTGTTTTTGTTCTGGACAAGTCTTCCGTTATTAATAATAGATGCCAGAAGTGTTGACAAGCCAATGGAATATGTTAACAATTCTATTATAAAGAGATTTGTTTTGTCAATCTGATTTTTGGCTGTTATTAAACTACATCTTCTCTGAGCAGACTATATATTTGTTGCAAGTGTTAAATTGTACATCAAAATTCAAACTAAGCCCCCATAAGTTACACCCAATCCCATTTCCTTGAACCCCCCCCCCCCCCAATACATAATAAAGTCTTTAGCATCATGTTTTCTTAGGGGTACCAAGCAATGCAATTAGAGATAGGGGTTGTAAACCCAAATGTAGGGTTGTTACCAAACCAACTCCTATACTTGTTCCCAAAAGCTAGGCAAGCTAACTAAAAAAAATGGGGGAGAATTCCACAGAAACCTGCTTTGCTATTTGCTGTTTAGGATTTCTGTCCCTTTATTATATCAGTCAGTTCAGCCTGATCGGATTCCATTAACAAATCATTTCCTGTAGCATAAATAATTCTAAAAAGGTACTTCTTTTTTTCATTCCATTGTTTGGAATATGGTTCAAAGCCATATAACTGCTTCTGTTAAGAAAAACAACTTGCTATACATGGAGGCCCAAATATGCTTTTTCAAGAGGCAACTGGACTGGTTTTTCCTCGAAGACAGCAGAAGAATAGACTGGAGCTACTCTTTAGATAAGGTTCTAAGGTTTTTTAAAAAAAAACTTAACAACTCAGAATAGAATTCAAAAGTACCCCAGCAACTACAGATAATCATAATGAACCTGCTATTTCAAAATCAAATAAAAAGGGGGTTATTTATTTGACAGCCCTACCTAATAGAGAACTTGGCCTCCACATTCAGTAAGATGGCTTGTCTCTTTTACCTTTTACATTTTATTTGCTTTTTTACAGGCTGTGAGGATTAATTTTCACAGACACATTGCTGAACAGAGCCTTCCTACAAGTGTGAGGAGGAGAGGCTTGCTTGTGATTGTTTAATAGTGTAAACTTTTAAATTTTGGTAACTTTACGCTTGAGGGGATTCTATAATTTATTTATTTTTTATTGATTGGAATCTTTTTTTATCAGGAGGAGATATTCATAGGTGTTGTGGCTCTCAAGTTGTTCCTTCCGGGGCAGTTAGGATCCTAGTTCTAAAATAACTCAAATTTACTACAAATGTTTATTTAACATGAAGTGCCATTGAAATATCTTAAGATCGTATCTTAAAATACTGCAAAAATCTAATAGAATTCTGTAAACCTTTTTCCACTTATTTCCGATTTACTGTAAAGTCAAATAGCTTTTTTTTAAAAAAGCTCTTTCTCCTGGAGGTAAGCCTCATAAAAATGTCTACCCTCTAATGATTTTGAAAATGAATGTGAATCGCCTTAAATATATATTTCACTAATGCTTGGGAGTTTTGTGGGGATCCATTTATACCTCAAATAAGCTCTTCTGAGTTTGTCAAGTGCAAGACCAACTTACATGTTTTGATCATACTTCTAGCTTCTATAACTGTGATGTCGAATCTATGGCATGCGTGCCACAGGTGGCACGTAGAGCCCTCTGCGGGCACACAAACTGTCACCCCACCTCAGCTCCACCGCACATGTGTGTGCACCTCCCACTGGCCAGCTGATTTTCAGAGCTCTGCCGTGCATGGGGGGGAGGCACAGGCAGAAGACGCGCTAGCATGCACAGGGGGTCAAATGCACTTGCGGGGGTGTCGCATATGTATGCGGGCGTGTTGCACATACATGCAGATGGCAGGGGAGCATGGGAGTCATGCACACATGCAAAGGGGTGGGAGGAGTGTGGGAATCCTGCAGGATGGGCAAGGACATGGGGGGGTTACACGCACTTGGAGAAGTGAGCATGCAGGTGATGCATGTTCATGAACTGTGGATCACACATGTGCAGGATCATGCTCTGGAGGGGTCATGCAAATGCGGGGGACCATGTGCATGTGTAGGGGAGTGCAAGAGATTGCACTGCATACATGGAGTATGGTGGATTTGCGCACATGTTCATATATGGGGGAGTCGCATACACGGGACGCCTGTTATGACAAAATGGTTTAGCCATCACTGTTCTGTAATATGCTCTCAAGCCAACAGGGACAAGATTGTATTCGGTCTGGATTTTAAGAAACTTAACTTGCTTAATCCAGAGAACAAAACTCATTGCCTCCTGGGATTTTATGATGGTTCTGATGCAAAAGATTTATAATAGGAAAAGATGCATATTTGATGAGGAAAACTTTGGATGACATAAAATTGATATTTGAATAACTAGGAAATCTAATAGAGATATTCCGAAAGCTATTGAAGAGCTGGATATTCTGCCAGGTCTTGATGTATGTTGATTGTGGAGCTCATGTTGTGTGTGTGTGTGTGTGTGTGTCCTTGCACTGCTTATGAATTTTTCTCTTTGTTGTGGTCTTTTATTGAATTTTAACTGTAAAGTGCCCAAAGTTATTGGGAGTCATGTGGTCTCTAAATTGTTTAACTAAATCAATGGATACAGTGTGGTGTGGGTATCCAAAGTCCAACAGAAAACATTAAGTTTTCAACTTTTCTTTCTTAACAGCCATAATTAGTTCCAATGGGGAAATTCTGCTTAGGGATTTACTAGTTACTATTCTCGGTTTTTCACTCGAGCAGAAAGAAGATAGAAACTAGGTGATAAAAGAAGATAAAAGAAGAACATAGGAATAAGTGATAAATATGGTATTTCGTAGGTCTGGGAATAGGGAGAATTCTGTCGTCGTCCCCCCCACTTTTTTTTTCCAACAGCTGAGATTTACAGATGTGCTCGTCCCACAAGGCAACCTTATTCAGAAAACTTCACTCAGAATTTTCTCTCTGTTCTGGAAACAGCAAACAAGTTGCCAGCCTGATAAATACGGAACTGCTAGGAATAAGAGATGTATCGGTTTCATTAATAATACTTAAACAGATGCTGAAAGGCCTTTTTAATATTTTTCTATATGTAATATATATTATGTATTCTATTGCTCTGTAGGACAAAGTGGATCTTGGCGAGTTGATGTTTTCGCTTTGCTATCTTCCAACAGCTGGCAGACTAACCATAACTATAATAAAAGCAAGAAATTTAAAAGCAATGGACATAACAGGAGCATCAGGTAGGAATATATTTCACATTGGCCTAAGATTATTTTTTTATTTATATATAAGGTAGGCAAACTGTATAAATTAAATATTACAAATAACAAAAAATATTATTGGCATGCATGTGGCAGGGATAAATTTGTACCTTACTTGATCTTAAATTGCTTAGAGATCTTAGAAGTTAGTTGTATAAAAAGTCTGATAAATAAAATGAGATCGAGAATTTTGTAGGGGGGCTTTTTTTCTTCTTCTTCAATTGGGGCAAAGAAGAACTGTAGTTTATTTTCAATTGAAACCTGAGTGAGTCTGAAAAATGGCAATTCCAAAATGTTACTGTAACTATCTCACTCCCTGTCTTGCCTTAATATTTTTTCCTATCTGCCTTTGAGATAGGTCAAGCTGATATAACAGTTATTGGCTGAAATGGTCCTCACATTTGCCTTTGGTACTAAATTGCAATTATTTTTGGGGGGGAGGGGGGGGCGAGATATTAAACAAATGAATTCTACCCTAATAGTAAGCAGTAACTTCTAAACTATTTCTGGTGATATTGCTATTGAATATACTATCTGCCTTAGGCTTTTTGTATTTGGAATTTAGTTTAGATCAGAGATGGGTTCCAACCAGTGCACCACTCCAGGAGTGGCCTGCCAATGATGCAATTTTGGTGCGACAGTTTCAGTGCTGTCTTTGTCGGACCGTGCATGCCGCCATCTTTTTTCCTCTAATTTTCGGCTCTCTGCGCATGCGCAGAAGGAAAATCATCCCTCTGTGCATGGAAACCAAACTGTAAGAAGGGATGCATGCATGCATGCAAAACATCACAATATGCACCAGTAGGAGGAGGTAAGAGGAACCCGCCCTTAGTGTGGACATGTTGTAAAAGGTCTGTTTAACAGGGGCTGAAATGTGTATATTTGTAGGCACATTAATGTTAGAGATCCAGCCCTATAATAGAGTCATTATTCATTTGGATCACATGAACACAAGGATGTCCAAGTTCGTCCAAATATTCCCCAGCCAGCAGTGGAAGTGATGTGCCGGTGCCTGGAGGCTGTTGGGGCCTGGATGGGTGTCAACAAACTCAAACTCAACCCAGACAAGACGGAGTGGCTGTGGGTCCTGCCTCCCAAGGACAATTCCATCGGTCTGTCCATTACCCTGGGGGGGAACCACTGACCCCCTCAGAGACGGTTCGCAACTTGGGCGTCCTCCTCGATCCACAGCTGACACTGGAACATTATCTCTCGGCTGTGGCGAGGAGGGCGTTTGCCCAGGTTCGCCTGGTGCACCAGTTGTGGCCCTATTTGGACAGGGAGTCATTGCTCACAGTCGCTCATGCCCTCATCACCTCGAGGTTCGATTACTGCAACGCTCTCTACATGGGGCTACCTATGAAAAGTGTTCGGAAAGTTCAGATCGTGCAGAACGCAGCCGCGAGGGCCATCGTGGGGCTTCCTAGATTCGCCCACGTTTCTACAACACTCCGTGGCCTGCATTGGCTGCCGATCAGTTTCCAGTCACAATTCAAAGTGTTGGTTATGACCTTTAAAGCCCTACATGGCATTGGACCAGAGTACCTCCGGAACCGCCTTCTACCGCACGAATCCCAGTGACCGATAAGGTCCCACAGAGTTGGCCTTCTCTGGGTCCCATCGAGTAAACAATGTCGTTTGGCGGGCCCCAGGGGAAGAGCCTTCTCTGCGGCAGCCCCGGCCCTCTGGAATCAACTGCCCCCAGAGATTAGAACTATCCCCACCCTCCTTGTCTTTTGCAAGTTACTCAAGACCCACCTATATCGCCAGGCATGGGAGAGTTGAAACACCTTTCCCCCAGGCTCTTTATATTTTATGTTTGATATGTATGTGTTGTTTGGTTTTTAAATATGATAGGGTTTTATATGCTTCTTTTTTAATATTAGATTTGTTTTGCTATAATATTGTTTTTTATTATTGTTGTGAGCCCCGAGTCTTTGGAGAGGGGAGGCATACAAATCTAATTTTTTATTATTATTATTATTATTATTATTATTATTATTATTATTATTATTATTATTATTTTGACAAGGGAGAGCAGGAAAAGTCAGTTATCCTCCTGGATTACAATATTTCTAAAAGCGAAATAGGCCTGCCTATTAAAAATACATAGCTATAAACAGAACAGCCAAATATTTTTGAATTCTGGAATACTTTTGTTGCATGTTTGCTTATGGCAAACTTCACTGCAAATTCCTCTCCCTCTGCATCTACACATACACACAAAAGTTAGAAGTTGTGATTTAATGATGCGGTTTCTTCTCAATGTAATGTAAAAATGCTATTTGTTTTACTCCGAGAAATAAATTCTAAAAGAATTCGCAAGGTAATGAATCAAATCATTTCGTTTTCTTGATAGTATAGTAAGTTTATAAAGGCAAGGCAGCTTAGTCATAGGAATATGATTGGTCCAACTTTAAAATAAAGCAAAATCAAATGCTGAGATTGTGATATCTGTTATGCAGATCCATATGTGAAGGTGTCACTAATGTGTGAAGGGAGACGATTAAAGAAAAGGAAGACTTCTATCAAGCGGAACACCCTCAATCCTGTTTACAATGAAGCCATAGTCTTTGATCTCCCTCCAGAAAGCATTGATCAGATTCACTTGTCTATAGCCGTTATGGATTATGACCGGTGAGATATCTGGACAGCTATGCTATGAAAAACAATTCGCGGAATCTCTAAATTAGGATCTGCAAACCTGAACAAATGTTTAGCCATAAAGGCGGGCATTATGAATTACTGCTAAAATTAGTTTTGGGGGAAATAAAATTAATACATAATAGCTTCCTTCTTTGCTTTTTCTTAACTTCTCACTTTGTTGTAAACATTTTTTTCCAAATACTAATCTTACTCTGATTAGTTTTTCCAATCAACTAGATTAGTGATGGCAAACCTTTTTTCCCTCCGGTGCTGAAACAAGCATATGCGCACTATCACATGCACGTGTGTGCCCACACCCATAATTCAGTCCCCCCCACCTCCTAATCCCCATGTGCATGCCCACACATCCCCTGCTTCCCCATTTTTAAACTTCTGGTGGGCCCTGTTGGCCCGTTTTTCACCCTGGAGCCTGGGGAGGATGAAAATGGCCTACCCCACTCCCCCCAAAGGCCCTCCAGAGGCCAAAAACATCTTCCCAGAGGCTCTGAGCAAGCCAAAAATCAGCTGGCTGGCATGCGCATGCGCGCTGGAGCTGAGCTAGGACAACAACAGCATGCCAGATAGAGCCAGGGTGGCGCAGCAGGTAGAGTGCAGTACTGTAGGCCACTGAAGCTGACTGTAGATCTTTAGGTCAGCAGTTCAAATCTCATCACCGGCTCTAGGTCGACTCAGCCTTCCATCCTTCCAAGGTGGATAAAATGAGGACCCGGATTGTGGGGGCAATAGGCTGGCTCTGTTTTTAAAAAGTGCTATTGCTAACATGTTGTAAGCTGCCCTGAGTCTAAAGAGAAGGGCGGCATAACAATCCAATAAATAAATAAAATAAATGGCCACACGTGGCACATGTGCCATTGGTTTGACATCACAGAACTAGTTGATGCCAACTGGCCAATAGAAGACTAGAAAGACATGGTTGATTTGTAAAAACGAAATTTCTGAGCTGCAAACTACACAAGCAGCTTTAGGTGTAAAAGTTGGTTTAAAAAAAAAATTAACATTAATTTCAAAGTGAACATTAATAGAAACAGGGAAAGAAAGGACATTTATCCTAATTGGGGGTGGGGGTCCTCTACTCATGTCTTTGACAGGCTTCCTTTCAGAACAAATGCTAACTTTGGAGAAATGGTTTTCATTGGGGCTGTTGCAGGAGAGAAAACTGTTATATTTATGCTGTTTCCCTAGTATCATCTCATTACCATAAACTGCAAAGACATATTTAAGAGCCCATCTGCTTCCGCTATTAGATCATTTGGACTGCATAGCTCCTGAATGCATAATTTTAAGAAATAAATATTATTGAACATTTTCACAGTGTAGGTCACAATGAAGTAATTGGAGTCTGTCAAGTAGGCAACGAAGCAGAAACTCTTGGGCGAGACCATTGGAATGAAATGCTCTCCTACCCTCGAAAACCCATTGCACGCTGGTATCCACTTGCAGAGGTAAGAGAAATGAGCTTTTACAGAAAGGTGGTTTTTTACTTAAAATTTTTCTCCCTTCCTTTTCTTTCTTTTCCTTTTTTCTTTTCTTTCTTTCTCTTCCTTCCTCCCTTCCATTTTTTTCTTTTTTGTTCTTTCTTTCTTTTTTCTTTTCTTCTTCCTTTCTTTCTTTTTCCTTCCTTCCTTTCTCTATCTTTCATTCATTCTTTTTTCCTTCCTTTTTCTTTTCTTTTCCTTTTTTCTTTTCTTTCTTTCTCTTCCTTACTCCATTCCATTTTTTTCTTTTTTGTTCTTTCTTTTTTCTTCTCTTCTTCCTTCCTTCCTTTCTTTTTCCTTCCTTCCTTTCTCTTTCTTTCATTCATTCTTTTTTCCTTCCTTTTTCTTTTCTTTCTTTTCCTTTTTTCTTTTCTTTATTTCTCTTCCTCCCTTCCATTTTTTCTTTCTTTCTTTCTTTTTTCTTTTCTTCTTCCTTCCTTTCTTTCTATTTCCTTCCTTCCTTTCTCTTCCTTTCTTTCATTCTTTTCTTTTCCTTCTTTTCCTTTCCTTTTCCCCCTTTTCCTTTCTTCCTTTCCTGTTTTTTCTTGTTTTGTTTTATTTTTCCTTTTTCTTTTGTGTGTCAGTGTGCGTGCGAAGGGGAAAGGGGTGCTGGTAGTTTTGAGTCAGTGTTGATGTATGGTGATTGCCTGGACCCTGCAGTTTCCTTGGCAAGATTTCACTAGCACTCCATTTGCTTAACGTAAATCCTATTAAAACATATTGGAATCCCTGGGTTTATCTCAAAATTGGTACGCAATGCAAATAAAAATCTGTTCCTCAGAGATTTTCTCTCTTTCTCATAGCTTTTTAAAACATAAAATTCTTCCAAGTCAAGGTAAAATCCAAATAATATACTGTACCTAAGAATTTTTTTTTTAAAAAAACTCTTAAATTTGGATAGACAACCAGGCTGTCATTCTGTTTTAAGCTTTTGTTTAAAAGATGGTGCTTTATAAAAGGCACTGGGTTGTATATATGGAAAAACAATTTCAAAAAAAAGTTATTGTTATATTTATACAGAACTAAAGTAATTCCACTTCAGTGTCCAGAGCTATGTCAAATTACTTTGGCATTAAAAGTAATATAGAAATTAGAACGTGCAGTCGAAAGCTCTCCTCAAATTGCAATCAGATGCCTTTGTGTTTTTTTTGTCTTTGTTTAGGGCCCCATTGAGCAGAAATGTTCAGCAGGCTTTCTGCGCATTGACGGCTGCCGAAGAGGTTTCTTCACTCTTTTAACCTATTCAGCAGAAATTTGGCATTCCTGTTGAACCCTTTCTTAGCCACTTTCTCAGGGGCCATTCTGCAGAGTCCGTAGGGGTCATCCCCTTAATTCCATTGTTTGGCCGTCGCCTTTTCCCCAACCCCAGGATTTATAAATCCCAACCCTTAAAATTCAAAACATTTATTAGTTACCAAGATGCTCCTGAAGCTTTCTACAGTTTTCATTCTAACACAGTTACCGGGGTCTATCAGGAATACCCTTCTATTGTTACCGATGGGCTTTCAAGTAAATCACATAATAAGTTACATTGTCCCAGTCAAGAAGTTAATCCATTTTGTTATACATTTTGAAATTTATCAAAATCCTATTTTTATTATGGTTGTTATCACAAATATGATCTTGCCCATCGTACATTCCATTTCTTTAGATGTCACACTTGATAAACCGCTCTTGCAAATTTACATTTGGTGAATTACCATGCAATAAATGTCCTAGAAGTTTCCACATATCAAACTCTAACTTCTTTCAATAATCAAGGTGAATTGCCTTCCATAGCCATACAAAAAGAAAAGAAAAAATAAGACTAGATTGATAAAAATTTCCTTTGAATCAAGCTTGAAATGTCCTTGTAGCTTTCTTAGTGGCAGAATAGATAGTTATAATTATATTGTAAGTTATATACAATACAAAATTATAATTAATTGTAACAATTGTTGAGGGTGGTTGCATGGTCATTTAGACTGTAAAGCAAAGGAAGGGGCATTTCCCTAGATTTTTCCTGATTTTTCCCACCATTTAAAAATAGGGAATAAGAGTTTACAGTCATGAACATATTTAGTATTGCATCCTAAAAGCACTCACTAAATATCTATACAATGACAAGCCATTCTCCAGTATCATTAAAATTATTATCTTGAACCAAAGGGTGCATTTCTGCCGCCTTCCCCAAAGCAAAGGAAGGATTAGATAACTTTTGTATATGTTGCATTTCTTATTCACTTTTATAGAGGCTGGGAATCCTCTCCCAGTCTTTCCTTCTACCAGTCTTGATGGGTAGGGAAAGTAATGGAGTGAGCAGCAAATCATTTATTTTTCTAGATATAAAAGATACAGGCTTGTTGTCTGGCCTCTTAAAATTCCTTTTGCCCCTGCTATTTTTTTCTAGTTACATAGTACATATGGCCTAGGTCCGTGATGGCGAACCTATGATATGTATTCCCAAAGTGGCACATTCAGCATTGCCCATTCCTCTCCTGGGTTTCTGGCATGCATGCACATGTAACAATCAGTTGGCCTTTCTGCATGCATCAGTGCAGGAAACCAGAAGAGCTGGTCTTCCACTTTCCAATGTGAGCATACACATTTGCCAGCTGATTGGCATTTGCGCATGTGCAGCCCGGATGATGAAAAGTGCTCCCTTTTCGGCACTCGGTGCTAAAAAGGTTTGCCATCACTGGCCTAGGTTATCTCAAATAAGCTGGTCTCCCAAATCTCCCATCTCAAGATTTCTGGAGTAGCTGTGGGCCTGATGAGAACAGATCAAGTATAAAGACTTTGGACTCTTTTTCTGGTCCTTTGAGATGATTGCTCTCCAGCTGAACAGAGCAGCACAGAGGAACTAAATAGCAATGTTTACTGCTTTACTAATAGATAAGAGTTCTGAATTCTATATATTAAACTCTATTTTAAGTATATGACTATATTTTTGTAAATTATAAATTGAAATCATAAATTATAGTTAAATTGCTGCTAAATAGATATTTTATGACAAAAGCCACCCACCAAATATGCTTTTAAATTTACAGAACAAACGCTTTTCAATGTAATCCAAATCAGGCCATATGGTATAATATTTTGTTTTTCAAACTAACAAATTGATTATACATCTGTAAAATTTACTTCAATAAAAAGATTTATTCATTTTCTACCCCACCACCTACAAACTAAAATGTATTTTCCTCTAGTTTCAAACATTTCACATATCTTTCAACTTTTGTTGAAGCACTACGAATAATTACATGAAACAATTTTAAATGTATCTCATCACACACAGGAAGCTTGTAGAGGTTGTAGAGTGCTTCAAATCATGTTTAGTTAAACTATGACAATACAAAACAAATATTATTTAGAGAGGCATAATTGAAGAAATAAACACTATATAGTAAACAAACCTATAAACTTTATTCTTTCATTAGAGATGTGTTGGAACAAAAGAAAAAAGTTTTGATTATATGTAGCTGTTGTCACTGTTTTTTCTTTGGTTGCCTGGTTGGTGAACTTACATTTTTCATTGTAACATTGCCTTAAAGAGTTGAAAAATCTGATGTTCAAGCCCTCATCCTAGGGAAAAGGTTAATTAATTCAACTAGTAGATTTTGAAGAAAATGTTGCTACTTAGCAGATATTCCCTGCAGCCTATAACAAATCTCCTAAGCACTTTTTTTTTACACTGTACTGTATGCAAAATTACTGTCAATCAAAAAGTGGAATGACTGACAAGTTCCTAATGGAAAATGAGTCTTCCCCAATCTGATATCTTTCAGACACATTGAAAATTCTTCAACCAGCATGGCCATTATGGGAATTGAGGACCTGGATTAGGGAAGCTGATGTAGACCAAGACATCTTGATTACAGTATTTTTTTTTATAATACTCTGGAGTTATGTGGTTTGGTTAATCAGATTTGTAAACCAGTGTTGAGAAAGTCTGATATCACCGATTCATGCCATCACATGTATAACAAAGAAAAGAATCAAAAGAGGTGCAACATTGCAAAGAGTTCTCCTCCTGAGGATACAGTCTCATCCCTAAAAATCATAGGCTAAATATTCCTCCCCTTTTTTGTTCCATGTTAAGTTAACAAGTCAATTTTGTAGAATAAAGGATCTCCATACCTGTACAGGCATGTCCACACAGAGATGGGCATGCATAGTTCAGGCTACTTCACCTCCTAAATATTTGGGTGTAATCAGCCATTTAAATCTCTACTATATTTTCCAGATGCCTCCGTAGGTGATTGTGGATGTTTATTTGTCAATCAAATTTATATAGTTACCTACCTCAGAAATGTGATTCTGGGTGGTACACAAAAGAACAGTTAAAAACATACGTAAGCAGCCAGTAAAAGAATTAAATATAAATATTAAAATTGTAAGAGGATCAGCCAACTTTCTATATAAATATAATACAGTTGCATATTTCCTGTTTCCCAAGGCTGCTGGGAAAAATAATATTTTAAGAGGTTTCTGGAAGGCGTCTCTCTGATATAATGTTCTGAGTGACATAATATTCCAAAACCACGGCAGAGATGGCACCATAATAGATGGTATCCATTAAATACTTTTCCTGATGACGTGATGGGGTGGATAGGTATAACCAGGGAAAAGCAGCAGTCCCACCAAAAACCTTTCCAATGCCATGTAATGGTTATATACATAAGCATACTTAGACACACATACTGTACACATCTGCATTGATGTTCATATGATCTGCATCTCCTTGCTGTACCACATCACACATGTCTGTGTTGCCATCTGGTAAATATGGTACAATTTTTGAAGACTGAGTATAACCAAGCCGGATGGAAAGGTCTTATGACTAGGGTATATCTAAACTTTCCAAGTCAGGTTTATAGGAAAAAATGGGATCCAGCTTGATTACTTTGTGATTAAATGTGGCAGCTTAGAACTGGAAGAGCCATAATTCTCCTGAAAGTGTTCTGCAGCAAGTATTATCCAAATTTCTCAATTTAAATCTCCAAACAAATTGGTTTAACTTATAAAAATTCATAAATCCAAAGTCCAATCTGTATACACTATGAGAGAGACAGAGACAGAGAGACAGAGATAGATAGATAAATATATAGGAAAATGAAACAAAGAGAGCAAAAAAAGTATTTTTGAGCAGTTTACTACTTTCATTTTTCTATAATCCTTGCTTAACATAATTATACTACATAATCATATATAGTAAAACCACAATTTACTGTAACCGGTCTTGATTTAATTATGCAGATAACACATCCTTGGATTTAATAGTACGTACTCTTTCATCCAGAACCGCTTCATTAAATTGAGGCTTTTACTGTATATTCTCTTTGTTTTAGTAAAATTGCTTTAACAGAAAAATGTGGGTTAAATTTGCTTCCAAACACACTAACCAAACATAATAGTGGTTAAAAACAATGAAACAAGAAACCTTATGAAGAATTGTTACTTCCTGAGAGTTTCCTAGCAATTACAATGAAATTACTTTTCTTTTAGTAGTTTGTCATTTGGGAGGAGACGACCTGAATGATACATAATGAAATGCCATATAATATAAATACAAAGAAAACAAGTATTTTAATAGTACCTTCAAACTAAATATATGCATTGCGTGATCATGTAGCTTTGTTGTATCTCTCAAGTTCCTCTTTAGACATGCACCCCAGTCTTGAAGTTTTTAATATCTTCTGTCATTGACTTTGTTGCTACCTGTGGAACTCCCACATAAATCTCAGATGTAGGAATGTGAGCAGCTTGTGCTACCTGAAAGATACAGCACATTATATGAAGCATAAGTGAAGAAGATACCTGTCAAGCTAATGAATTACCCTTCGTGATAATTGTGACCCTCAGCAAATATTATTGCCTTCGATTCAAATAGCTGTCAATAGAAAGAGACTAACAAGGAGCTGGATTTAGACTTGATGTTCTGCAAGAAATAAGTTCATTTGGGCTAAAGATTTAAAGCCACACATAGGTATCATAATCCCAATGATGCTAAAAGGACAAAATGTGCATTGAATAATATTACTTCTAATCTATTCCTTAAAAAGAAATGATGAATTTCAGTCCTTTATTGTCATCTTTTCAGATTCATATTTTGTCACCAGTCTCTTCCAAAAATATTAATAAAATATGGAAACAGGCAATAATGGAATACATTCCTTTAAAATTCAAATTATGCCATTAGGGAGGTGTCCAGTAAGTGTTATTTCAAATAGCACGTAGGAAAGTAAATCCCAAATTAGAGAAATAGTTTAATATATCAGCTAAAAACCTTTTTTAGGGATTTTCTTTCTCTTTGTGGTTATTTTAGCAATATAGCACGTCCCCGTTCTTGACATTACAGCAAAAAGATGGAAAACGCCTTTTAAAAAAAGAATTTATTCAAAACAAACTGAATTATTTTTTATTTATCACAGCATTATTTCATTCTGATAGACCGACTTACTATAAAATTATTGAATCTATGAAGAAATATAGGCGTTTGAATGAAATTGTAATGAAAAAATAATTATTCTTACAAGATAGATTGTCCTATTTTTTTTTTAAAAAAGAATGTATTAACACAAGAGGGGAGGGACCCTAAGATCTGTTTCATTTTGATTCCCACTGTCATTAAACATTGTCCATCAATGTGGAAATCAACATCATTATCTGAAAAGTTAATAAGCTGTGGCCAACGGATATAAATGCCACTGTACACATCATTATGTTCAAACACTGCATTAAGAAATGGTTTCTAATGCAGTGGGTTAGTGATTGACAGTACATCCGTATACTGCAAATTCTTTTCAAGGGCCTCAGTCACCCTGAAATAAAATTGTACAAAATAAAAACATTATGATGGAACCCCATTCGGAAAGGATAACAACACGGATAATCCCCTCAACTTCTAAATGAGCTAACTAGCTTGCTACAGTTCAGGGTTTTCAAGAAGATGGATTGACTGTATAAACAGTTGGATTCTCGAGTTTCTTTCCCGGTGTTTTCTTTTCCTGTTTTTCTTTGATCAAAACAGAGTGACTACAGCTGACCATTTATCATATGGAAATGTGTTCCCGTTGTGTTTGTAACTATTTGAGAAGCTGTTGACCTTTTATCACACTGCAAATAATAATCATTGTATTGCTCAGCAAGCTTTGATCAGAACCCTCTAGAGAATTTGAAGGGAGAACAGCTCCAACAGTTTATCACATGATTGCAAGCACATGGTCTAGTATCTGCACTTCTCATAAATAGCCCACTGTATACACACATTATCAAATTGGAATGTTTTACTGTATTCAGTTGCATGCTGGATACTCATCCTTCATTTTTATTTACTAACTGTCTCCAAAGGTACATAATCAGAGGTCCTGTTATTTTTATAAATGACTTTGCTTTTATGACATACTGACATTGTATTATACTTTGATCTTTGCTGTTCTGTTAGTAGTCTTTGTACATCTATGTTTAATGTCTAATTTTGGAGCATAAAGTTACATCCTTGTCAGGGCTTTGTCAACTTCGTGGACTTTATTTCTCTTGGTTCAGTAAAAGTAATGCATGATTCATTTGCTGTAACAATTTGAGGGATGAAAATTACATTTCTTAATTTTATAAAAAGTATAATGTTCTTATAAATACAATGAAAATGTGTGGTGATTTTATTTACATAGATGTAGTCTGTATAAGCAATTCTGTTCTTAATCAAAAATGATGTTGTGCCATTGTAATTTATGCCGATTTTGTATTTATATATTAAAGTTGATGTGGATATTTAAAATATGTTCAATGTTTTAATACTTTCTCCTTGATTATCATGTATGGGGTAATTTTCTCTAATGCAAAAGCACCAATTAATGAGGGAAGCAAAATAAGCAGGTGCGTTATTTGGCTAGGAAAGGACAATGTAACAAATGATTGCATAGTGAAACAAAAATAGGCAAGATAAAAAGCTGTTTTTGCAGCTTAAAATCGTATTTTCTTACGCTCCAGTGAGCAATTTAAGGGCAGTATTGTGAGTTGGTTTACCCACCATATTTCATTTGAATGCAATTTCTCAAAGTGACAGAATGTTATGTTCTTGTTTAAATGAGTTAGGTTGACTTCATGTTTGACATGTCACTTAGGTAAAGTGGCACTTATGGTCTTGTACAAAAGAAAAGAAATGGTGAACGACACTCTTCGTTCTCTACATAAATGATCTTTGTGATCATATTATAAGCAACTTCATTCTATTTGCTGATGATGTTAAACTATTTAACACCAACGACAATGCTGCTACCCTTCAAAAAGACCTCGATTATGTAGCAGAACGGTCAAACAACTGGCAACTTCAAATCTCAACCAACAAGTGCTCTGTTTTACACATTGGCAAAAAGAATCAGAATACAAAATGCAAACTTGAAAGAAATGAACTTGTAGATGATCCTCTGTCAAATACCTTGGAGTACTCATATCCAACGATATAACTGCTAGAGCCCACTGTAACAACATTACCAAAAAGGCACTAAGAGTTGTTAATCTAATCTCACATAGCTTCTTCTTGGCAATATTACATTGTTAACCAGAGCTTACAAAATATTTGTTAGACCAATTCTGGAATACAGAACATGTGTCTGGAACCTGCATTGCATATCAGACATTAATACAATCGAGAGGGTCCAGAAATATTTCACAAGAAGTGTCCTTCACTCCTCCTCTTGCAACAAAATACCTTATTCCACCAGACTTGAAATACTGGGATTAGACAATTTACAATTACGTCGCCTCCGATCATATCTAAATGTAGTTCATAAAATCAATATACCAAAATGTCCTTCCTGTTAATGACTACTTCACCTTCAACCGCAGCAATACACGAGCACATACTAGATCCAAACTAAATGTAAACTGCTCCAAACTCGACTGCAGAAAATACGACTTCAGCAATGGAGTGATCAAAACCTGGAATGCACTACCTGTGGTTTCTTCCCCAAGCCCCAAAACATTAACATTAGACTGTCTACAGTCGACCTTTCCCAGTTTCTAAGAGGTTTGTAAAGGGTATGCATAAGCACACCACTATGTCTACCATCCGTCCTACTTTTGTCATTACTTTTTACTTATGTTTATACAAACTGCTACTATCCTATAAATATTTGACAAATAAATAAAATTAATTAATTAAATTGAATTGAATTCTCAGCAAAATCATACAGATTTCTTTACTGAGAGTTACTGTAATATATTCACACTGAATGCTACTTTAGGATCCTTTCCTTTTCTCTCCTTCCCCTTTCCTATTCCTTTCTTGAAGTGTTGGACTCCTGGTGGCTGCCAGGACAAATTCCTGCAATTTTCTTGGCCAAGTTTCTTGAGAAGTGATTTGCAATTGCAATTTTTCTTCCTAGAACAGAGAGACAATGACTGGCCCATACTCTCCCTGCTGGCTCTCTGTCTAAAATAGGATTAGAATTCACAGCCTCCTGATTTCAAGCCTTAACTGCTACAGCAAACTGACTTTTTAAATTCGTTTTGCTTTGTTTTAACTCTACTAATTCATTCAGACTATCCTCTAAGTCAGTGGTTCTCAACCTGGGGTCAGGACCCCTTTGGGGGTCGAATGACCGTTTCACAGGGGTTGCCTAAGACAAATTTCCCATGGTGTTAAGAACTAAAGCTTCTATTCTGGTGCCTTAGAACATATTTTTACAATCTGATCAATCAGGCGTTAACAGTGGGGGGGGGGTTCCCTCTGACCTTCCTGGCAATCATCTTAAAGCTCTGCTGGGAGAATTGGTGCTATACTTATGGTTGAGGGTCACCACAACATGAGGAACTGTATTAAGCGGTCGCGGCATTAGAAAGGTTGAGAATCACTGCTCTAAGTAAACATTTACCAACTTAGACATATATTTTCTAAAATAGTTTGACTTGTTCAAAATTCCTGTGATGAATGACAGAGCCACGTACATATCAGTTGTCTTCCAAAGAAAATTTATAAATTGCTTAGTTATCATTAAAAAAGGTAGTAGTTAATGTGCAAGGACAGGTAGCATAGTTTCTCTATATTTGGGGACTTCCCCAACAGGCACGACCAATTGTATGATTTATAAAACTTGTAGTCTCAAAATGTTGTAGTACTCCAAGCTACCTACCCATCTGAATTATTAACATCACATAAGAAACATTTGCTGATAGCCTTCAGAGCTATACATTTCATAATGGACAAATCAGATTAAAGACACAGAAGAAATATAAGGATTAATGTTAGCCATAAAAAATAGGACAAACTTTGGTTAATCCATTTTGGTGGAAACCTTGAAGCAGCCTTTAGGGATCCTCAGTCATCCAGGTCATGGTTGTCCCAAAGGTGCTTTTTCAAAAGCCAACTGGACTTTCTTGTTTTCTTTGAAAACCTTTTGCTTCTCATCCAATAAGCTTCTTTAGTTCTGACTGGATGGTGGGGAGTGGAAGGATTTACCTATATTCCTTGCAGACAGCTGGTCATTTGCATTCTTTTTAAAGTCCTCAAAGCTATTTGGAGATTTTTCTGTGACCTTAGGGTTACCCGAGTGGTGCAAATGGATATGGAGCCTATGAGCAATAATTGAAAAGTCTCTTTTGTGACCATACACAAAATCTTGCTGAATTTTAGTCATTGCTTGGCAGTCTAATTTTACTGCATTTCCTGGAAAGAATATTAGTGGAAACAACCTTTGAATCATTTAGACTCAGTAGTACTGTGCAGGTTTCATCTCACTTTTTCTCACAACCAGAATCTTTACCGAGAGCCATTTCCTCATCTACGTGACTAAAATTTTACCTGGTAGTATATAAAACTTATTTTGCATAGCCATAGATTTGCATTTTTTAATTTTAAACATATTTACTGTGATCGGCAAGTTGAAAGCATCCAGATATAGTTTGATCATCACGTTATACTTTATGGCTTAACAGTAACAAAATCTATAAACTATTTGATGCTGAGGTAAAATATAAGGACATAGTTATTTTCTAATTATAAACATGAAAATCACTTCCTGCTCTCTCCAGGCTAAGTCGTTTGTCAATGCCCAATTTATTTCTATTAAAAGAAGAAAAGAAAAAAGTTACAAGAGATTCCAGACTCATCCCCAAAGTCAAACAAGTGTAAAGGTTGCAGACTACAGTTAAATGCCATTTTATTGTCATTTATACTGCAAATTATGATGACATTTTCTTTCATGTATTCTGCATAAATTGTCCAGTGATTTTT
The DNA here is from genome assembly GCF_031021105.1 of Erythrolamprus reginae. Lineage (NCBI taxonomy): Eukaryota > Metazoa > Chordata > Lepidosauria > Squamata > Dipsadidae > Erythrolamprus > Erythrolamprus reginae. The sequence goes on from NC_091950.1 coordinate 118,457,099, forward strand.
TTCTTTCTGTCTCACTCTCCCCTTTTATTTTTTTTTCCCAAAATGATATTTCTGAACATATGTAAGTGAAGCTTAATCTTTTAATTTAGCAGTTCTTAAATGCCACATCCAATAACCAGAATTGTTAACCAACTATTGGCCAAATTTGTGCTTTATATTATTATGGTTTATAAACCAAAAGGTAAGAATCACACAGTATACCAAACCAAACCCAAGCAAATCTCTTTATAGTTTAGCTATAAAATTAAGTTGACACATAAAACACTGAAATATTTATTTTTCTGGTTATCATTCTCTTGTTCATAATTACCACAGTTACTGACGCTGTTCAACCTGTTATTATATTGTTCTGTTCTATTTACTAGTGACTCTAATAGTAATACCCATAGGGAATTTTGGATTTTCCTCATAGAAATATAAGTTATCTCTCAGGAATGGAGCAGAGAGATGATAGAGGACAGGAACATCAGATACTTTACTGAGTTTCTTCCATTTAGATTTCCCAATTAAAAGAAGAGATACTAAAAATACTAAAAGTATGAACATCAGCAAATAAAGAATACTCGTTTTGTTTAAGCAAAATATCAGGCTTTGAGTTAAGTGTGATAGGAAAAGAATGGGAGACTTTAAAGGCCACAGGTGACAAAACATTTTAGATGAAAATTTCCTGTCCTCTAGTTAGCATGGTGTCAGGTTATGGTTTTTTGAGGAAATTCAGAAACAAGACACTTTTTTCTAATCTGAAATTGCATATATAATGCATGCAAAAAGTATTCGGACCCTGTTCACTTTTGTCAATTTTGTTATGCTACAGACTGATTCTACAGTTGTTGAAATTCTTTTTTTCCCCCATTAATCTACACTCAGTACTCCCATAATGACAAAGTGAAAATAGAAATTCGGAAATGTCTGTAAATGTATTGCACTGTATAATATAGATTTCTCATAAGTATCTGTAGGGGTGGTCATAATATCAAGATGGCCAGAGTGGGTTGACATAAGTGTTGCCCATTTTCATGCGTACTGCACAAAAGAAACAGAACTTCCATCACCACCTTATCACCTTACTGCCTTCTTATAGTTGCTGTCTTCACTGTTTTGACCATATCCAGCCAAAGGATCTGAAGTTTCTCCTTCCTATTTCATAGCAAGACAATCTGTGATAGAACAATGAGTGTTATTCCCTGTTAGGGGCAAGTAGTATGTGATTCTGCAGAAATTTTAAATCAGATTTCCTTGTGCTCTTGTAACATGGTCAGTAGTGGCGCATATAGGATCTATAGTCCAGCACTAAAGGTTTATCAGTCCTGTTCTATGGCTTCAGAAGCAAAGTAGGAACCAGGTCTCTTGGTCAGCCTCCAATACTCCAGCACATTGATTTCTGGTGAACCAAAGAAGGTAAAAAAGAACCCGAAAAGTATACATATAAGCTGTGCTATGAGAGGGATCTTGGAGTCCTAGTGGACAACCAGCTAAACATGAGCCAGCAGTGTGCAGCAACAGCAAAAAAGCCAATGCAATCCTAAATTACATTAACAGAGGATATAAACTAAATCAAGTGAGATACTAACACCACTAGCATTAGCATTAGCTAGACTACACCTGGAGTATTGCATCCAGTTTTGGTCACCATACTATACAAAAAAGTATTGAGACTAGGAAAAAATGCAGAGGAGAGCAACCAGAATGATCAGGGGACTGGAGACTAAACCATATGAGGAGCAATTGCAGGAACTGGACATGGATAGTTTAATGAAGAGAAGGACCAGGGGAGACATGATAGCAGTATTCCAATATTTGAGGGGCTGCCACAGAGAAGAGCAGGTCAGGCTATTCTCCAAAGCACCTGAAGGACAGACAAGGAATAATGGATGGAAACGGATAAAGGATAGATTCAACCTAGAAACTTTCTGACAGTGAGAACAATCAACCAATGGAACAGCTTGCCTTCAGAAGTTGTAGGAGCTTCATCACTTGAAACTTTCAAGAAGACATTGGACTTACATTTGTCAGAAATGGTGTAGGGTCTCCTGCTTGAATAGGGGATTGGACTAGATGGCCTACAAGATCCCTTCCAACTCTGTTAATCTGAACATCTGAACCAGGGCACTCAGTGCAACTAGTCAACTCTATGAATATTGTAGCTCCATTAAACTAAATGCAATGCCCATCTACTAAAAAAATCCTAATAAGGTATTTATCTGTTCATTTTGCCATCTTCCCAAGAATCATCTTATTTTTATAAGATGATTGAACATCTTGTAAACTATTAATTATAGCTGCGTTTGGCTTCTTCAAGTTACGCAAGAAATGCATGTCAAACTATTTTTGCGCATAGCTTAGTGAAGGAAAAAATTGAATTTCGGGAAACTTTTAGAATCTCTTCTGTCTCTGTCTTTCTCCTGATTTGCCCTTTTAACACAGTGATCTATAATCTAGAGACTATATATAGAAGTGTTTGCCATTTTCAATTTAATTAAACCACAACCCTCTGTTTCATTCAAAGAGTCACTGAGAAGGTCACAGACTTTAATTTAAATGATAAAAGATGGAAACTTGTAATATTTTGTGACTAGACTGTGCTTATAGATCTAAAAAAGTTCCACTGATTTCAAAAAATGAGATCAAGGTCAAATGATTTTACCTATAGTGGCAACTGGACTTTCTTGTTTCCCTTTGAAGATACTTTGCTTCTCATGTAAAAAGTTTCATCAGGTCTGACTGGATGGTGGGAAATGGAAGGATTTATATTCTTTGCAGACAGCTGGTTATTGGCATTCTTTCTGTCTGCAAAGAATATAAATCCTTCCATAAATCCAGTCAGAGTTGAAGAAATTTCTTGGATGAGAAGAGAAACATCTGACACAAACAAGAAAGTCCATTTGCCTCTTGAAAAAGTACCTTTGGGACATCCATAAACTGAATGGCCTCGAATCTCCATAGACACTTATAGTGGAAGTTTTATACATCAATGTTCAATATGTCATGCTGAATATTGACAGCCTCTCAGAGACATTCAGTAATGAAAGAGTTAACTGTGTGTCCTTTATTAAGATCCTCCTATTATGATGCAATATCCGGCCAAGTCACTTCTTCATTCCTCATTTTTTCTTCTCTTTCTATCCTCCATTATATAAAGACGTATATTTGAGTTGTCCCTCGAGCCATGTTTTATTTTCTATTTTTACAATAAATATATCTTGTTTGAACAAATGACTAAAGGCTTTTATCCATCGACTCCGCGGGGTTAAGGTTCTAACGGACTTTAATCACTCACATACCGCGACACAATATCTAGCCTCTTTGCTTTTCTTCTAACCAATAGGCAAATATCAGATTAGAAAGACATCCTGGCTATAGAAGGGATCTGTGCCTTTAGACTTAATAGGATTTATCCAGAGGTGGACATCACATACCATAACAACTGGTTCACCCAGCACCAAAAATCTGTGTGTGTGCCATCCATGCATGCATGCAGCATCACATGGGAATTCACTTGCCCGCACCATCCACAATCAGGAACTATGGGACAGAGCCATGACATTTTTTCATGCAACGCTCAAGGCATTTTTTTTATTTAAAAAATTCTTTAGATGTTAAAGATAATCTGAAATCTTATAACTTTTTAAAAATTATTCGGGGGGGGGGGGTGAAAGAGAATTTTAAAACTTGCATCCAATTGAATTCAGAGGTTTTGAATGTTAGTGATGAAAATTCTGGAGTGCCTCGAGCTGCTTATAGGCAGTATGTTTTTCCTTTCCTGTGACTTAAATGCTTGGAATTCTTTTTTCAAGCAATATACATTTTTGCATTTAGTATATACTGTATATTCTAGAGCAACCAGCATGGGTCGACTTTCCACATTGCCTAAAATGCCATCAGTTGTACAATTACAGTCTGAAGCCCAATTAATAAGAGCTTGTAAATCCTGCTGAAAAGATATAATTAAGGAAATGAAGAACTTGTATGTAGATTTTGCCTGCATACTCAACTATCAATTAAATAATTACCCTCTAAAGTGTTCTTGGGCTACAAAGTGTTCTGTGAGTCAGTAATTCTTGAAGCTACCAGAAGTCTGTTTTGAGATTGAGTTTATTGAATGTTTATCGAATGAATTGAGGTAAATACATTATAGCTATGGAATTGAGGGCTGGAGCACTTACAGTTTCATGACTAATAGTTCTTCACTGATCTTGCTTTGCTGGTCTAGGTTCAGTTTGATAATGGAGGAAGTTGTGGGAAAAATATGTAGTTGTGGCTCTGTAACTTTGTAGATTTTTCTTCCTTTTTAAAAGAAATGATTATTTTAAAATATATTAAATTTCCAAAGCAGCCAAAATGGAAAGGGAATATTAGGACATTAGCAATAGCACTTATACACCAATCCACACACTCCATACAGCACTTTCTAAGCAATTTATAAATGTCAGCATACTGTCCCAAACCAGGGGTAGGTTCTAGTTTTCTGCATTGCTGGTTCACTTCTTAATGTGTCACACATTCACAGTGCTCATACGCAATAATTAAAAAACAGCTTCTGTGAAGGTAAGCCAAACAAATAAAATAAATGAATAAATAAAAGCAAAAACCAAGATGGCGGCTTTAGGGGTGTGGTAGGCCTGGGTCACTGCTGGTTCTAGTGACCCAGGCTGCCAAGTTACTACCAGTTCCATAGAACCAGTTCAAACCGGGAGAAACCCACATCTGTCCCAAATAATCTGGGTCCTCATTTTACCAACCTTGAAAGAATGGAAGGCTGGGTTAATCTTGAGCTGGTCAGAATTGAATTCCAGGAAATCAGCAGAATTAGCCTGAAATACTGCATTCTAACCACTGTGCTACCATGGCTTTTAAGGTGTACTAACCAAGTTAAAAAGTAAACACAAAAAAAATACATCAAATAGATAGGTACGATAATAAGTGTTACCTCTGACTTTTCCAATACAGAGATAATAATATAATACAACAATCTCTAAGTTTAAATGAATAGTACTGTTATATTTAATAATAATAATATTTAATATGTAATATTTAAAATAACACGTTATAGAAAAACAATATTCATAATGTATTCTTATCTTAATTTCAATGTAACATATAATATGTTATAAATTATGAAAAGTAATATAATTATAAGTTCACAATATTTAGCTGGTCAAATCAAAACTAATCCTCAAATTGATTTTTTTCCCCTCTTTGTCTTATAAGAAATCTCCGGTCTCCAAGTCACAAGAAATTTAATTAAATGATTATCTCTAATCACGGCAGTCAATTTTGCCATTTCCTTCTTATATGGATCTTTCACCATGAGAAGAGCCTAAGTGATTCTCCCAATGAGAGAGTCTAATTGGACAGATTGTTTTTGCCCAGTTCAAATTGTTCCTTCTTCTTAAAAGAACAGAATGCTTTTCACCTCAAGAAAAAGAGCCTGGAAGAATCTGACTAAATATATAGGTAATGGCTGTGCTTTTCTCATAGATGCCAACAACCTGGCTTGAGGATGACCAATAGCAAATGTCAGAATATGGAGCCTGTACATTCACAACACCGGCCAACTAAACTTTCACTGGGGTTGGTTATTTCATAAAATATACACCCTAAACTCATTTTAAAAATTGATTCAATTGAGCTATCAGGTTTGCATTTGCAAAATGCAGAAAGCAAATTCAATATGTAGTTAGTCCTCAAGTTACAACCATAATTGAGGCCCAGCAAAAATGTCAAGGGCCCAAAATTCCTTCATGTGACATCGTGGGTGGAGAGACAGAAGTCAGAACTTCAAAGGTTTTCCAGGGTCCATTGTAATTTGAAACAGTCACTAAGCAACCAGTTATAATTTGAGGACTACATGTATTGCATTGAATCAACAGCTTTGAAAAATGTGGGAAATTGCTTTGACTGAAACATTAATATAACAAGAAAATTTACATAGAATGATAAATTTATTGAAATCTGGTGACTACTTTTCTTAATTGACAGATCTAGACATATGCCATTCTGGATAGAAATATTGAATATGACTTTTAAATATTTTTATTTTTTTCTCCATACCAAAGATACACATAATTATCTGTAAATGCATACACATATCTATCTTTTTACTTCTTCTATTTTGGTTTTGTGCCTAATTTGTTTTTATTTTTAACTCTATAATAAAGATTTGGGGTTTGTTTTGAAGTTTCATCTGTCAAAAAAACATGAAAAGGAAAAAGCTTTTTTCAGAAAGGCAGATATTAGTCCAAAGAAAATGGAAGCAGGGAATCAACAATTTCAAATCTCTTGGGAAACCTAGAGAATATTTAAAGCAACCACATCAGAAGCAAAGGAAATGGGCCCCATAATTCAGGAAGGATATAGGTAAACGCAAAAGGTTTTCAGCTCATGGTACAGTTAGATGGCCGCATAAGGTTGCTATTCTCCAGTCCTTAAATTGGCAGAAAAATGTGCAGGTTTAGTATAAGGGCAGCTATCTCTGCAGATATTTTGACTGCAGTTCTTCACTTGTTATTAAAGGACTGGTCATATAAAAACGATTACTAGGGCAATGATGCTGATTGTTTGTTTGTTTTATTTTTCAAGCATATAAAAGATTACAAATAAAATTATAAACATGATTGTGAGTACATGAAATGTATAAACATGATTATGAATACATGAGATGTCTATGAATAAAAGAAAACATTAGGACAGGAATGGTAGTGTTTATGTTGTTGTTGTTGTTGTTGTTGTTGTTGTTGTTGTTGTTAGGAGATGTAAGAACCAGCCTTTTGTAAGGCTGGTTTAGTACATTTCTATGTTTATTGGGTTAGGTCAAGCCATTGAAAAGTCTTCCAACGGGACATTCTACCATCAATGGTGGACATGTTCCAAAGCCAAAAATTATTGGAATACAATTGCAAAATGGTTGAAAGAAATTATGAACATTGTGATTGAAAAAACTCCAGAATTATTTTCATTAGATATTCTAAAAATGATAAAAAAGAAATTCAACATTTAATCACACATATATTAACAGCAGCGAGAATAACCTTTGCACAGCAATGGAAAAGTGAAGTAATCCCTAAAGAAAAAGTGGTAATTGGAAAACGTATTGAATGTGCAGAGGTGGACATGATGACAAGAAGGTTAAAAGGGCAGGAAGAATCAGAGTATTATATAATATGGGACAAATTCTACAACTGGTTAGAAAAAAGAAACAGTATATGAAACTAAAATTACATGCAAATAGAAAGGATAATTTAAAAATTGAAGCAATAAAGTGAACGGAACACAATAATATAAATAATAGATAAGTATGGTAAGCAAAAAATATCTTTGAAATGTTGTAAAGGTATAAGTATTTGATATAGGATTTAAAGCTCCAAAAACAACTTCTGATAAAGAGAGTGGATGTATTGACCCCCCCCCCCCCATTTTTATGTTCTATGTTTGTTTTGTCTTTTATACTGTCATTATGCAAAAAAATTAATATTTTTTGTAAAAAAAAGAGCAAAGTCTTCCATAAGGTATTGGAAGTCGTGCCAAAATATGAAGAGAGGTAAACACAGGGCCAAAAAAATGAAAATGAAATGTATCTTAGGAAATATTTACTTAGTTGAGTTGGGCAGCTATAGAAATTGAGTGAATAAATAAAAATAAGGGATTTAGGGAACCAATTTCTAAGGCACAAAAGAGCAGAGAAGCACAGTGTGCCAAAGCTAACATAGCTTGTAAAGCCTTTTTCATGGGCAATCAACTGTTAAACATTGCCTGAGTTTCAGTATTACAACCAAGATTAATTTCTAGCTCTGCCATGTCAAATTCCTGGAGAGCTTTAGCCAAGTCTGAGCCTGCTGAGGGGAACCTGAAGAATTATTTGAATAGTCAGCCTATTGCATATTGTTAGTACTTAGAAAGAGAATGCACAGGCATTCATATTAGTGCAAGATTACTGATGACATTATACTAAGGTGACCAGATTTGAACATTGCTAAAGTGGGACATCATGGATGGGGGGGGGGTCCTTGATTTAAAATTTGGTCTAGTCTCCCTGGGAGCTGCGTCCATCCCCGGAGCCTTTGCTGCTTTCATCCCTCCTCCCCTTTTCTAACCAGGAAAAAGCGGGGGCCGCACTCCATCCCAAGATTGGCAAGCCAGCCCATAACAGGACGTGCTTCCTTTCTCTCGGCAGTGGGAGAAGCATCCTCCTCCCAGCGCCCAGAGAAAGGAAGCGCTTTATTCGCTCTGAGCCATCCAGAGTGAATAAAGCGTTTCCTTTCTCTGGACTCTGGAAGTAGTTTATTCCCTCTCCCAGAGCCCAGAGAAAGGAAACGCTTCATTTGCTCTGGGCAGTCCAGAGAAAGAATAATCGAGACTTTTTTAAAACCCTGTGGGACATGGGACAAATTATTAAAAATTGGGACTGTCCCACCAAAAGCGGGACCTGTAATCACCTTACATTATACATTGGAGCATTGCTATCTAAGAATCATAGCTTAGGTATGGGATGGATTGAAAGACTGAGAGTCACTGATGTAGATGTAAAAGTCTGTAGAGATTCTCAATCATCTAGGTGCTTTGGGACAACCATGAGAATCTCTACAGACTTTTAGCTATACAGTTTGGGATGAACACCCTTGGAATGGTGTGGGATTTCCAGAGGGAAAAAATTGCAGACTACAGGAACCAGGAGTAGTACTCAGGTGACCCTGAGGACACAGATAAACCTTCAAGTGCTTCAACAACCCTCTAAAAGGATGCAAATTGCCAGTTGTCTATAAAGAATATAAATCCTTCCGTTCCCCACTATCATATCAGAGCTGAAGAAACTTCATGGATGAGAAGCAAAAGAAAAAACAAGAAAGTCCAGTTGTCTCCTGAAAAAGCACTTTTGGGACATTGATTTAGATGGCAATGTATTTCTGCTAATAGGGAATATTTAAGATTTTCTGTTTTTTAAATTATTGTCTCTGAGTGCAGTTATGTTACTATTGAGTTTTGGAGTCAAGCCACAATGATATCAGCAGACTTGGAAATATACTGTAATCTCTAATTATAACATTCCTCAATAACTGAGGTACACAACCTAACATTAACAAACAAGGAATGGACATGCTTTGTGGCCATCAAAAATCAGCTATGGGTTGGAAACAGAAAATGGGCTTGATAGAAAAGAGTACACTAGAAACTCCTTAGAACTGAATACAAGGGTGGCTAAAACCTTAACGCAAGGAAACATTCTCCATCGTGGGTGGAGCTAGCCTCCAAGAATGGGAAAAGATACCACCCTTAGCCAATCAGGATTGAATATGAAAGCATATAAATAGCACCCCCGTGCTTTAGTTTCCCCTCTTTTGACTCAGTCCTGAGCCAAGGACACATGCCTTTCTTCTTTGAAGAACTCTCCAACCTTTTCTATCATCTGGATTCTAAATTTCTGAGTTCCTTGTTCGAGCCCCCCAAGTGCATTGACACTGCACTTGGATTGAAGGCAGCCCAGGGCATCAGTCCAGCTGTCACTCGCCTCTCCATCCAAAGTCCCTGCTACCTTGTCGTCTGAATACCCATATTCCATCTGCAAAGGGAGTGGAGACTGTCCCATTCATACACCTACAGGACCAGGATATTCCTGTTAGCCGGCTGGGGCCTGTGCCCCGAGAGCCGGCAAAGCCCCCTGGCAAGACTCTTAAAAGGTACCAATCAAGGGGCTACCTACCTGGGGTGAGACAGGCTTTTGCACTGTTACTTGATCCTACGTGGCAGCAATAAGCCCCTTATCTGACTTGCCAATTGACCAGGCTAGCGTATTTCGCTTTAAGCCATTACCAGTGCTCTACAGCTGACTAATTTCAATTGAAAATAGTGTGTCTGAGAGAGCTGAAAACAGTGCCTTCACAAAGAACCAAATACAGACTCTGACATCATTGAATTGGAGACAGAGCACTGATGGATAAAAGTGGCCATCTGTAGCTCAGATATTTATTGTAGTCTCTTTGAATTAAACAGGATGAATTTTGATGATTAATTAATAGAATATTCCTTCCGAAGACCACTGAGAACTTATATCTCTAATTTCTATTTATTTAGAGATGTATTAAATGCATTCTATTTTTATTGTTCCTTTAACATATTTTTATTATTTAAAGTTTAAGATATCATGCACCCAAAGAATTTTGTTTGAGATAGCAACAGCAATTCTGGAGCACAGGTAACATTGGCCAAGCTTAATGGTCTAGTCGAAAACCTACAGACACAACATGGGATATGGCCCCCATAATATTGCTTCTGCCTCTTATCCGCATAGTTCTGTCTTTAGATACACAAATAAACAGCAAAGAATGTTTAAAAAGAGCAAAGATTTTAAAAGTCCATAAAAACTTGTTCATCGCATACCACAACTATCACAACTATGGTAATATAAGCTACACTAACCCAAGGGCAGACTTGGCACTTCTGGGATCATCCAGAACCAAAGTTCACTGAAACCATGGGCATGGTTTCAGTGGAAGAAAGAGGAAGCCAAGAGGAAGCCATCATCCTCTGATTGATAGGCAAAAAGTGGGTGCCAAATGAAAATAAATGTAAACACCCCCCTGAAGTGTGATCCCCCCCTTTGTATTCAGCTGTACCCAGAACAATTATTTTAAAAAAGATTCTCTAGCAGATGGATATACAGTGACTGTTGCCACTCCTGTGAACCTCTGAGAGAATACTCTTGTTTCTCATTGTGAATTTTCTACATAAGATGCTGTTAGTAATTACTGCATTTGTCAAATTTTATCTACTTATATGCTTTTTACTTTATTTGAAGTATTGCTCTTTTTTTAAAAATGAGACTGAAGTTGTATATTTTTAACACATCAGACAAAAAAAATCCCATCAAATAGACATGACCTTTCCTTAATGAAACACTCCATGTTGCATTAATAATTAAATATTACTTTAATCAATATAACATTAATAATTTAATAATCACCCAGGGTGTCTAGGACATGCTCATTTATGTAATGTCCTTAGCAAAAATCTATGCCCTATCATTACTATATTTTCAAAAAAATCCATGCTAAATAGGATATGCTAAAGAGGACCAAAAAAGAACTGATGTAGTACCCATCTTCAAAAAGGAAAAGTAGATCCAGGAAACTACAGACCTATCAGCCTGACCTCAATACCAGGGAAGATTCTGGAAAAGATAATCAAGTGATAAATCAGAGAAGCAAAAAAAGTAATAACCAAAGCCAACATGAGTTTGTCAAAAACAGATCATGCCAGACTAATCTTATTGCATTCTATGACAAAGTGACAAAATTAGTGGACCAGAGAAATACTGTCGATATAATTTACTTGGACTTCAGTAAGGCATTTGATAAAGTAGACCATAATCTACTACTAGAAAAAGTAGGACAATGTGGGTTAGACAGCATCACCACCAGATGAATTTGTAACTTGCTGAACAACCGCACTCAACATGTAATCCTCAATGGAACTGCATCTACATGGAAGGAAGTATGTAGCAGTGAAGTACCTCAAGGCTCTGTTCTAGGTACAGTACTCTTCAACATCTCCATCAACAACTTGGGTGAGGGGTGTTATGTCTAGAAGACAGTTAGGAAATGTGGCCCACCCCTCATCCTTGAGCAGGAAAAGCACAGAACCGGATTGGTTGGTTCAGCCTGGAAGCAAGGTATATAAATGTTGTGGTTCAGCCTGAGGCTGCTCAGGGACCGGCTGTGTCTCTGCTGGCTCCATGCCCGGAGGAGGATGACAGCGAAGAGGAGGGGGCTGAACAGTCGGACGGGGGAGAGGAAAGTCAGGAATGGGACGAAGGAGAACAGCATGAGAGCCCCCGTGGGGGGGGCTCTCCCCAGCCAGTAGCTTGGAGTCATTAGGTGATGAAGCACAAGCCGTCATTGACATGCGACAGAGACGTTCAGATCAAAGAAAGGAGCAATTAAATAAGTATTATCTGCACTGAATTAGGAACAGCTGGGCTTGGGTGTGGTCCTCCTTAGCAGGGTTTAAAAGGCAGGCAAGCCCTTGAAGCCATGTGGAGTGTTATCAGTTGGAGTTACAGTGTCCTGCTTTGTTCTCCGCGTCTCTGTTCCTGGCTTGTGGCCCAGCAGTTTGGAAGACCCATGGGAGGTGTAAGTCTGCTATCTACAGCCTCGTCTTGGCAGCAAGAATCCTGTATTGCTGCATGGACTTTTGCCTTCGTGGATATATTTGAAGATACAGCGTTTTCCTGTTTGTAAGGACATTTTCTGTTACCTGTGTTTTTCTTGAATTTTATAAACTGCCTTTGCCTTTTACTGGTGTGTCTGGCTTCTCTTTTTGGGTTGGTATTGGCTTCCGGAGTGACCCAGATAGAACAATAAATAGCTGCCAGGCATGGCCATGTTGTTCTTGTACCATTATCTTCTGTTGCACATTACTGTTAATAAACCTACTGGCATTTTCATTGGGAAAGAGACATTACAAAGGGATAATGGGAAACTCATAAAATCTGCAGGTGACACCAAACTGGCAGGAATAGCCAACACTCCAGAAGATAAACAGAAGGATCTTGACAGACTTGAATACTGGGCACTACCTAACAAAATAAAATTCAGTGATGAAAAAAGTAAGACAAGAAAACATAATGCACCTACAGTATATATGGTACCTTGCTCAATAGTAGTAACTGTGAGAGGGATCATGGAATCTTAGTGGACAACCATTTAAATATCAGTCAGCAAAGTGCAGCAGCTTCCAAAAAAGCCAACATCTTTCTAGGCTACATTAACAGAGGGACAGAATCAACATCACGTGAAGTATTAATACCAGTTTATAAAGCCTTGATAAGGCCACACTTGGAATCCTACATTCAGTTGTGGTCACCACAATGTAAAAAAGATGTTGAGACTCTGGAAAGAGTGCAGAGAAGAGTAGCAAAGATTATTAGGGGACTGGAGGCTAAAACATATGAAGAACCATTTCAGGAACTGGGTATGTCTTTAATGAAAAAAAGGACTATGGGAGACATGATAGCAATGTTCTAATATCTCAGGGGCCACCACAAACAAGAGGGAATGAAGCTATTCTCCAAAGCACCTAAAGGTAGGACAAAAAGCAATGGGTGGAAACTGATCAAGGAGAGAAGCAACTTAGAAGTAAGGAGAAAATTCCTGATAGAACAATCAGTGGAACAACTTGCTTCCAGAGGTTGTGAATGCTCCAACACTGGAAGTTTTTTCAAGTTTTTAAATGGATAACCATTTGTCTGAAGTGGTGTAAGGTTTCCTGCCCGGGCAGGGGTTGGACTAGAAGACCTCCAAGTTCCCCTCTAACTCTGTTATTCTATTCTAAATACTGTCACATTGCAAGATTCTATATGGACAAATTATACTTCTACTGTGATGATATATCTGTTTAAATCATAAAAGCAAATGATGACACTTATTAAGGCTGCTGTACTATATGATGAGATTTGATGACATGTGAAAACTACTGCCCTAAATTATAACTCAGAATGATTGACACTTCACAATTGGATGCTAATTGGAGACAAGACAATTTCATGCTGCATGAAATTGAATTTGAAACGACTGAAGATGTGCTTGTTTTTATAAGAATGGTGGATTTGTGATCTGAATCAATGATCCCCACTAAAATAAATTTCAGGTCCACAAATTAAAACAAATTACATGCATTTATAAAAATGCAAAGTAGGTTTTCTTCTCTCTTGAAGCAAATGGCTGGTTTGATATGCTGCACTGTAATGACCATTTCTGGTCTTTCTTTTCTTTTCTTTTTATTTAATTTTCTCTTTTTAAAAAAACTTCATTTGCTATTAAGCTTTGAGCTACCATGTTTGAACTCAGAAGACATTTGTTTAATGCAAAAAAGTAAAAGCAGTGGTGCTCACAGACTTTGGTAGGAGTGTGATGTAGACTTAATGGGGAATAAATCTGATTGAACTGAGTGGGATTTAATTCTTAATAAATATACTGCAGGCTGTACAGTATTCCATTATCCTACAGCTCTATTGCACAAACCTTTTAATCCTAGGGCTGTAATTATTACTTTGAGCGAGAAAGGCTGCATTGGGCTTCAGGATAACATAAATTCATGTTTTAGGATTTCCCTTGCTCTGTTTCACTGCTGAGTCAAGGAAAGTTTGAGGATTCCCATTATTTTCCCACCTCAAAATGTTAATAAAGTGTTATGGTTGGCTCTGGGCCAGCTCCTGCTCCTGCTCCAAGGACTGTGGGGGTTGATGTGGGAGACAGCGAAGCATCTGTAGCAGATAGTGAAAGTGAAGTGCGATCCACAGAGGAGGGAATTACAGGCAGCCCATTAGATAGTCACCCCATGAGTGACTCATCATCATTATCATCATTGGATTCGGAAGGGGAGACATTCATAGATGTGCGCAGATGCAGGGCAATGACAAGGAAAGAGCAACTGCGTAAATACTAAAGGAAACAAGGGAGATCACTTGTGGCTGGGGGTAATTAGGCTAATGGGGCTGCTGTTCAATAGCCAGTGTTCTTGCATCTTGGCATGGAAGTTTATCGATTGGGTGAAAGAGAGAAGTGTGCATCAGGATTCTACAAGGACTCTGAACTGTTTCCAGAACTTTTGAACTAAATCATAGTTAAGTTTGTGACTTGAGAACTCTTGAAGGAGGGTGGCTGTGATGTCTTTACAGCTGCTTTTTATCTGCTTTGTGTTTGCTTATTGTTCTTCACAGCATTCAAGGCTGTTGCTTTGAAGGAGAGCACTTTGACTGACTAAAAGTGTGTTTGGTTCGTATTTTCCTTTTGATAAAACAGTGTTATTGACTTTACAACTGTGTGTGTCTGAATTTCTTTTGAACCTAATTGGGGGTGCGTGTCGAGAAGCCCGGCAGAACAAGAAAGGACACTGCCAGTTTTGAGAAATGTAACCACAGAATTTGGATAGGGCCTTGGGAAGCACAAGAAGCTGGCTTCTGTCTGGTAATATATGAATTAAGCACCACAGAACTAGGCTGCTTAAAAAAAAGGAAGATTTTGAGACACACAAGTTTTTGTCGCTGGAAGGTCTAACCAAAAACTTTATATATTTTTCTTCCACTACATCATTCTTCTCTTCTAAGTTTAAACATTTCAAGATTCCTCATAAAGTTTTCTTGCACCTCCAAGATATGTCAGTGGAGTTTTCTGATTTCAGGAACTTGTGAACATTTTACAGCCGTTGGGTGCTCATTTGAGTTGAATGTCTCAGAAAGCCGAAAGCCATTTCACATCTTCAAAGGCTACCACAAATCAAATACAGGAAGTCCTCAACTTTCAAACACAGTGGAGCCCAACATTTCCATTGCTTAGCAAGAGAGCTGTTAAACATGTTGTGACCAATTTTACAACCTTTTTAACACAGTTGTTACTGCAGTTCAGCGGGTTGCTACTGGTACGGTTGAGGGCAGCACACTGGTACACACATGTTGTGCTGCATATGCAGCTTCTGTTCTCCTGTTTGCACATACACCCCATCATGTTTTTGCTTCTGTGTATGCACAGGAAGCAAAATTTCATGAGGAGACATGTCTGCATATGGGATTTCAGCTATTTTCTTGCTTCAGCACATGTGCTGAAGCAAAAACATGCCAAAAACCTGTGTGCATGTCCTCTCATGAGATTTTGCTTCCTGCACATGTGCAGAAACAAAATCGTACTGTGACATACACATGCACACACAGAGAACAGAACAGGAGGACAGAAGTTGTGTACACAGCACACCAATAGCGGAGGTAATGGGAATCCATGCCTGCTGCAGTTGTTAAGTGTTTAATAATTTACTGAGTCTCAAATTTTAGTTTTTGTTAATACTATGTACAAGACGATTGGCTATATATAAATATGTTAAAGGGTTAAATAAGGTCCAGGAGGGAAGTGTTTTTAATAGGAAAGTGAACGCAAGAACAAGGGGACACAATCTGAAGTTAGTTGGGGGGAAAGATCAAAAGCAACATGAGAAAATATTATTTTACTGAAAGAGTAGTAGATCCTTGGAACAAACTTCCAGCAGACGTGGTTGGTAAATCCACAGTAACTGAATTTAAACATGCCTGGGATAAACATATATCCATCCTAAGATAAAATACAGAAAATAGTATAAGGGCAGACTAAATGGATCATGAGGTCTTTTTCTGCTGTCAGTCTTCTATGTTTCTATAAACAAGCTAACAATGAATGTTTATTTGCATTGAAGTACTATAGCTTTAAGAGGTAGTATTGCAAGTTGCCATAAGAGGGAGCCAGAAAGGATGATTCTCTCTCTGCTCTCTCTGTTCTTTCTGCTGATTGATGTAGTAAGCTCTGTATTGGTTTGATATATTTGTAAGCTGTAGTGTATGTCTGATATGTAAGACAAAGACAGGCCTGTATGACCAGACTGTTTAACTTGACTGTGCTATTTCTAAAGTAAACACTATTTTATACACATTTATGTATCTGTCTTGCATGACTGAATATCTCATGTATCTTGTATGACTCATACAGTATCTCCTGAATATTTGCTGGAATACCATGTTTTCCTCTGTGCATAACTCAAGGATTCTGCACACTCCTTAACAGTTTTCCCTCCAGTGTACAACATAGAAATTGTCAGATATATGCTCTATTCATATACAGAAGGGAATCTGAAGGATGCAAGCCTTGTTTTTTTTCATATAACACAAAAGATAAAAGTGTTATAGTCCCACAGTGACTCATTAAACTGTTTGAGAATTCAGGCAGAGTTCACATCTCATGCAAATGTGTTTGCACTTCGCTTATCTCTAGCTTATTTTTAAAATATGCTCATTAAACAAATGTCTCATAAATCCTTATAGAATATGTTTCTATAAATTATCCCATATACTGTATAGACTTGGCAGAGGGAAGCAACAAAATCAGAATAACGCTCAGAATACTGTAAAACCATGTGGATGCTTTTCCTTAAAGGAACTATAGGTTTTCAATGGTAAAGAATCATCTATGAAATAGTGAGTATTATGGGAAATAAGTGTGGGGGGAGTATTAATAACAATGAATCTTGACGCAGCTTGAAGACTGACATATTTATTATAGCTGAAGCTTCCATGAACTGTTATATGTTTCTGCCATGATCAATTTGTTAGCCTTTAAGATATGATAAAATTTTGTGATTGTTTTCCTGCAACAGACTAATACGGCAACTCATAGTTAATGGTTAAATTGGAGAATTAGGCACAGGTAGAGACAGAAAAATAGATATTTTAGGAAATGTGTTGGTAATCTCAAGATATGTCAACAATTCTTGTGGTAATTTAATTGCAGAATTTCATGAAAGCAACATGAACTGATGAAAATACAGACACATTATTATCAAATTATTCAGTTTTATGAACCTGCTTTGATAATATAACAGTTGAAATCATCTTTAAAAATCTTCAGGAAGAGAGATTCTTGATTTCTGCTGTTTCTTTATCAAACAAACAAACAAAACCCACCATCCCTTCACCAGATCACAAATATTGCAAATCTGTCCTCAGTCATTTCTACGCCTCCTTTTTTCTGCACCAATATCACTTCAACTCAGATAATATCGCCGGCTCGACTTACCGGCCACGGCGCTTTTGCGGAAGGGCCGGGCAGACACCGGACTCTTCCATGGCGGCCGCCATCTTTGTTTTCGGCCGAAATCTCGCGAGACGAGATTTCGGCCGGGAAAGCCAGGCCCACGTGGCCTGGAATGACGTGGGGACCGGGCGGGGCTTGCTGGCCCTATTTAAGGGCTGCAGGCCCTGGGCCAAGCCTGTTCGCCCGGACCCAGTCATAGGAGCAGACACTTGGCTGTCTGCTCCTGGAGCCTTTCGGCGGCCGCGTGGAGGCGGCCGTCGCTTTGGAGGCCTCGTTGGAGGCTGGAGGTGGCCTGCTCGTCACGGGCAGCAGGCTCGGCCCATCCGAGGCTGGCGGTCTGCCCGTCTGCCGAAGGAGTTCAGCAACGGGCTTGCGGACGTGTGAGGCCTCCCACCCCCACCCAGTTGAAAGGCGGCCGCGTGTTGCGGTCGCCATTTTGAGAGCCTCATCGGAGGCTCGGGGGAAAGGTTTGGGGGGCTTCAGGTCTGGCGGGAAGGCCAGGCCTGGTGCCGTTTGGCTGTTGCCCCCCCCTTTCTGGGGGGGGATCGTTCTGGCAGCCCCCTTGGGGATGTGGGGGGCTCGGGCGGAGGGCTCGCGTGTGCGGCCCCTCCCGTCTCGCGGCCCCCAAAAAACAAGACATAAAGGAAATAACAATAAATAAACATCAATGAATAAAAAATAAAAAAGGCCCCTTAGGGACGTGGGGGGCTCGGGCGGAGGGCTCGCGTGTGCGGCCCCTCCCGTCTCGCGGCCCCCAAAAAACAAGACATAAAGGAAATAGAAATAAATAAACATCAATGGATAAAAAATAAAAAAGGCCCCTTGGGGACGTGGGGGGCTCGGGCGGAGGGCTCGCGTGTGCGGCCCCTCCCGTTGCGTGGCCCCCGAAAAACAAGAAAAATAAATAAACATAAAATAAATAAAAGTAAATAAAAATGGAGGACAGTTGGGCCCGTGGCAGCTTCCTGCTGCTGCGCTGCCTGTTTGGGCAGGGGCCTTTTGCTGCCCTCTTGGGGGCCCTGGTGGCCCCGGTTCCTTCATGTGTAAAACAAGAATCACGGGTACACAAGATTATATTAATAATAAGGGGACTGATGATGGTTCTATTATTTCACATATTTATATGGAACCATGGACATAATGGCAAGAGAGACCCATTGGTCCCTCTGGTCTGCCCTTGTTCTGTTCTGTATTTTATCTTGGG
The DNA here is from genome assembly GCF_031021105.1 of Erythrolamprus reginae. Classification (NCBI taxonomy): domain Eukaryota; kingdom Metazoa; phylum Chordata; class Lepidosauria; order Squamata; family Dipsadidae; genus Erythrolamprus; species Erythrolamprus reginae. Next base: position 118,475,903 of record NC_091950.1, read on the forward strand.
ATGGATATATGTTTATCCCAGGCATGTTTGAATTCTGTTGCGGTGGATTCATCTACCGGGCCTGCTGGAAGTTTGTTCCAAGCCTTGGCATTTCAGTGAAATCATGGACAAACTTCAGTGCAGTTATGGTCCAACTTAATTATTTAAATATTGTTGCCACTCGGTCCCAGTTTCTTGGGGTTTTTGTTTCGGGGGGGGGGGACACCTGTACCCAGGTTTGCCCCCCCCCCGGCTCCTAGGGCAGGAACACAGGCCCCTGGGGCTGCTTTTGCCAGGGCCTGGTGTGTCGGGGGCGGGGGGGTTTGACCCCGCCAACCCAGGCTGTAGGGTCTTCGCCTCTTTTGACGGCTTACCCGTCGGGGCCAGGGAGATTGGACATGGGGGCCACCACAGTGTGGGACCCGTTCTTTGCATGTCATGGGTTTACTGCAGAGGGGCTTGTTTCCCCCCTTTTGTATGTGCAGCCATGCGTGTGGGACGGCGGGGCTCCCATGCCGCTTCAATGTGCCCCTGCCCCTAAAAGGGGACGGTTAGGAGGGGAGGGGGTCCAGGGTACAAACCCCACCTACTGGGGGGAAAGCTGGGCCCTGCCCAATTAATTTACAAAACAACAACAACAACAACATTGGGGTTGGTTGAGGGACGACCACCCTCGCTCGAGAGCGGCCGCTCTCTTGCTAGGTTTCTCCAAGGGATTCAGGATCCCTTACATGGGTTCGAGCAAGCCTTTGGGTTCAACAACCACAGGTTGGTTGTGGGGCATGACGGCATTGTTCGGTCCGGAATAGCATAAGAGGTGGACATGGGGAGGGGCCTTGGGCCCTTCCCGGAGCCGCCCTTCCTGAATCTTGGGGTCTCCCCATTAGGGGGGTCCCCTGCAAGGTGGGTGATGAATTTAGGTTGATTCACCACTTGTCTTTTCTTAAAAGGGAGTCAGTGAAGGATTTCGTTCCTGACGAACTTTATTTAGTCCGGCTCGCATCCTTTGATGCGGTCGTGGCCATGGTAAGGCAGTGTGGGGTTGGAGCCCTTATGGATAAATGCGACATTAAGTCAGCATCCCGGCTCTTCCCCATGCACCCGGTCAGCTTCGGGCTTTTGGGCTTCCATTTCATGGGTGTTTTTATGTGGTCGGGGTTTTACCCACGGGTGGCTCCGTCTCATGCTCTCTTTTGGGCGAGCTCGAGCACCTTATTGGAGTGGGCGCTCAGGAGGCGCAGCGGTCTGGGCTCGGCGTTCACTACCTCGAGGGTTTCTTGGTGGCGGGGACTACGCGGGCAGAGCACTGCTTTGCTCTGCTGCGGGTCTTCAAAGCCCTTTGGCTCTGTTGGGGGTGCCTTAGCCCCTGCGGGGACCGAGGGCCCCGCCACCGGGATTACCTTCCTCGGTATTGAATTGGACTCAGAGGTGCAATCTTCTAGATTGCCCCTGGACAAGTTGACTGTAATTAGGGATAACCCGGGTACGGTTCTGGGCTGCAGGAAGGTCACCCTTTGGCAGCTCCAGAAACTAGTTGGGATACTTAATTTTGCCCGCCGGGTCGTGGTGCCGGGCAGGGTTTTTTCTAGGTGTTATATGCTGCGATGAGGGGGCTCCGTTTGCCCCATCATCGTACCCGCTTATGTGCAGGGGTCAGGGCTGACCTCTGCGTGTGGCGGGAGTTCTTAGAAAGTTTTAAGGGGTTGTGTTTTTGAGGCAAGAGCTTCTTTGGAAGCTGAATTGCAGTTGTGTTCTGATGCTGCGGGGACCTGTGTTAGGTGCAGGGTGTTAGGTGACCAGCGGTGCTGGTCTGCGTGGCCTCCAGAATGGAGGGCCTCTGCAGTGGCTAAGGATTTGACCTTTTTTGGGAGCTCTTCCCCTTGATAGTGGCCCTAGAGCTTTGGGGTGAGCAGTCTAGGGCAAGACTGTGCATTTTGGTGCGACAGCCTTGTGGTTGTCCACGTTGTGAACGCCCTGTCCTCAAGAATGACAGGGTCATGCGGCTTTTCCGCCATTTGGTGCACAGGTCCTTGTCCCTGAACACATTGTTTGTGTCTTGGCATGTCCCCGGGTTGAATAACGGGGTTGCTGACGCCTTGTCCCGGGGTCAGTTGTCCCGGTTTCGGACCCTGGCCCCGTGGGCACGTGTGTCGCCAGAGGTTTTTTCCTGTCCTTTGGAGCCTGGGTGGGCTCCTGGGCAGTGGAGAGTAGGGGCTTGCTGGGCTACGGCACTCTCGGGAGTGTCTGGCACTCTGGGGGGCTTAGCAGCAGGCAGGTGAAGAGTTTGGGGATTGCAGGCAGTATACGGGTTACCCCTATAGCTGGCCTGCCCCAGTTGTGTACCCGGCCATATTTGTGTCCAGCTTAGGCAGCGTGGCCTTTCAGTTAGGACTATTATGGTCCAGGTTGGCCGGCTTCGCCTTTTGTCTAAGGCGGGGGCGGGGTTATTGATTTACGGTGACTTCCGCATCGTGACGGTGCCGGAAGGTTGGGCCAGGGCCTTATCGCAGGCCGTCAGGTGATTTTGTACCTTCCACCTCATTACCTCAGTTAGGTGGGTGCTAGTATGTAGGGTTGGCCAGGCCAAGTATGGATCCCGCCATTCGGGAACGCTCGTTCTCGAGAGGCGCTGCCACTAGTGCGGTAACGGCCTCTCGATACGGAGGATTCGGGAAGCCGCTCGCCGGCGGTCAACGGCCTGTTTTAGTGTACGAACGGCCTGTTGAGGGTCCGGGTAAGATCTTAGGCCAGGTGCCTCCTTTGGTCCCCTTCTATTTAACCCCGCCAGGACGCGACCGACGGTGTTGCTTGGGGTCATGAGCGCTCCGAGACCACTCAGCAACAAGTTGCCATCGGGGGTGGGGACCCTGCCGTCGTGGCGGCTGGGTCCTGGTTGTCTGGCTGGGGAGATGGGGTGTGCGGTGGGACGGGCGTTTCTACCGCTTGCTGGGAGGGCGGCATCCCATTGCTGCGCCCAGGTGGTCCTGGGAGGGCGGCATCCCATTGCTGCGCCCAGGAGGTGCTGGGAGGGTGACATCACGTTGCTGCGCCCAGTTGGTCCTGGGAGGGCGGCATCCCATTGCTGCGCCCAGGTGGTGTCGGGGGGGCGGCATCCCATTGCTGCCCCCAGTGGGGCTGGGAGGGCGGCATCCCATTGCTGCGCCCAGTCGGTGGCCAGGGGCGGCATCCCATCGTTGCGCTCAGAGGTGTGCTGGGAGGGCGGCATCCCATTGCTGCGCCCAGTTGGTGCTGGGAGGGCGGCATCCCATTGCTGCGCCCAGTTGGGACTGGGAGGGCGGCATCCCATTGCTGCGCCCAGTTTGTGCCGGGGGCGGCATCCCATTGCTGCGCCTGGATGTGTGCTGGGAGGGCGGCATCCTATTGCTGCGCCCAGTTGGTGCTGGGAGGGCGGCATCCCATTGCTGCGCCCAGTTTGTGCCGGGCGCGGCATCCCATTGCTGCGCCTGGATGTGTGCTGGGAGGGCGGCATCCCATTGCTGCGCCCAGTTGGTGCTGGGAGGGCGGCATCCCATTGCTGCGCCCAGATGGTACTGGGAGGGCTGCATCCCATTGCGGCGCCCAGGTGATGGGTCTTGCACTGTGGTGGCAAGGACCTGTGTGGGCCTGGGGGTCGTTTCGATCTGCCAGGTTCGCGAAGCCTGCGGTGGCTTCGCACTGTGCGGCCCTCCGCGCAAGTGGTGTGGTCGAGATCCTCTTGGGGATCGCTTGGTGGGACGCCATTTCCCTTAGGGCCCTTCACCGGGTTAGAAGGGGAGTTAAGGCCTGGGGGACGGTAGTCAGAAAGTTAGGCGGGGTGGTTGTGGCCCATCCCCGCATCACCATAGATCAGCTGTGGCTTTACCTGGCTGCTGGTCTTCCTCTGTCAGAACTGAGGAACACCACTTTCTTACAGGACCTGCAGTGTCTCTGCGTGAGCTGGCGCAGTTAGAGGGGGGAGTCGGGGGGCCAAGATAGAGATCTGACCCCCGCTCCGTGGCAGGTTAGGGGCGGAAATCTGGGTGGTGGTTCAGCAACTGCGCGTTCTCCCTTGGGCATCTTTGGGGATGATTGACAGGTTCTCTCCAAGCTCATGGTGGGTGCTACCTGCGCACTTGGGGGGAACCTGTCTTTGGGTCCCGCTATTGAAGTCCCAGGGTAGGGGTGAGCCGGCGGGACCCCCCTCATGCGAGTGCATGGCAGGGTCTCAGGTGAGGGAGAGGTCCCTCACCTGGACCAGCATCGAGCTACGCCCTTAGTTGCCCAGGAATGTTGACCTTTTACGTCATTTCCGCCCCGGAAGTGTTTGTTTGACCCTGCAGGTCCACTGTTTCCGGGTCATAGTTGAATATATTGATTTATGCAAATTTATGCTAATTAATGCTAATTTAATTAATAAATTATGCAAATTTATTTTAATAAAAATGACCCAAGTTTAAATCCAGCTCTGGTGTCCGTGTCGTTACTCCGTCTCTTCTGCAATATCGCCGGCTCGACTTACCGGCCACGGCGCTTTTGCGGAAGGGCCGGGCAGACACCGGACTCTTCCATGGCGGCCGCCATCTTTGTTTTCGGCCGAAATCTCGCGAGACGAGATTTCGGCCGGGAAAGCCAGGCCCACGTGGCCTGGAATGACGTGGGGACCGGGCGGGGCTTGCTGGCCCTATTTAAGGGCTGCAGGCCCTGGGCCAAGCCTGTTCGCCCGGACCCAGTCATAGGAGCAGACACCCACCCGCCCTTCCCTAATTTGCAGTGTGCTATTGGTGGGTCGCCCGCGGGGGCCGAATGGGAATTTTTTGCAGCCTTGCCCATTTCGCATGGCTGTTTTTTCGCCCATTCCACACTGGGGAGATGGATGTGCGGTTAGGGGGTGCTTGCATTCAATAGGTTAATTGGCTTACCTTTGGTCATTTGGGTAGGCAGGTTAGGGGCGGAAATCTGGGTGGTGGTTCAGCAACTGCGCGTTCTCCCTTGGGCATCTTTGGGGATGATTGACAGGTTCTCTCCAAGCTCATGGTGGGTGCTACCTGCGCACTTGGGGGGAACCTGTCTTTGGGTCCCGCTATTGAAGTCCCAGGGTAGGGGTGAGCCGGCGGGACCCCCCTCATGCGAGTGCATGGCAGGGTCTCAGGTGAGGGAGAGGTCCCTCACCTGGACCAGCATCGAGCTACGCCCTTAGTTGCCCAGGAATGTTGACCTTTTACGTCATTTCCGCCCCGGAAGTGTTTGTTTGACCCTGCAGGTCCACTGTTTCCGGGTCATAGTTGAATATATTGATTTATGCAAATTTATGCTAATTAATGCTAATTTAATTAATAAATTATGCAAATTTATTTTAATAAAAATGACCCAAGTTTAAATCCAGCTCTGGTGTCCGTGTCGTTACTCCGTCTCTTCTGCAAAATGCATGCACATAAGCAAAGTGGTTGTGCAGTGGTCATAAAAATGTTAATTGTTTCTGTCACATTTATAGTGAACAACCCAAGAGAACTTCCTACAGCTTCATGTTTTTAATTGCTCAACATTTACATTACTCCATTATTGCTTCTGCCTATCAAGGTAGGATATGACAGCAGCGAACAAGAAAGCTCTAATTCACTCTAATCCCCCAGGCTTGTTCATGCTCTAGCAAGCTTTCTTTGGCAATTGAAGATACCTGGCTTGCAATTATTGAAGTTATCATCCTGCAATTACAGATCTAATTTCTTTAGAATGGAAGTGAATTATTGACATACTCAGGATAAAATATGGAAGTCATTAGTGGGTTTTTTAGACATTGGGGGACTCATGGAAACTATCTTGAGGGCTTAATAAGGTCTAATTTAGTCTTCTAACAAGAATTAATATGGAACTTTCCCCATAAGTTTGCAATAGGATCTGTGGTTAGAAAGCAATGGGTTCTACTGTGTTTTGATGAGATTAAGCAAACCCTCCAATGCTTTGTAAAAGGGAATTATGGTTTTCATTCGGGGCTTTGGAAAACGAATTTAAAAAATTCAGCTTTCTCCTGTTAAGGTTCATATGTTTCTTTTGTCCCTCCCTTCTAAACTGCTAGTATTGAAACAATTCCTTTGTAGGTTACAGGGAAAAGAATAGAAAATGTTTCCTGGTCTCCCATAAACTCTGCAGGTTTGGCGATAGACCCTGTTGAATTTTCTTGACGTTGCCCGAGTTGTGTTCGAAAGCTACTGGCTAGGCACAGAGATACATGACTAAATACTCAGGAACTGAAGGCTTTGAAGAATGAAGACAATGCAGCAGGAACTGTTTGAAGAAGCTTTACTCCTTAGTATATTAAAAATATTTTCTTCTATGTGGAACACAACCTTGGATGTCTAGATTAGGCCCAGGGATGGGTTCCTCCTGGTTCGGACTGGATCGCCCAAACTGGTAGCAACCCGCTGATGATGTCACGGTGGTGTCATGGATCCGGTTTGGTTGGTGCTGGTCTATGGGCACCATCATCTTTTGGGAGGGGGCAGATTTTCCCAATTTTGTACTGTTTGGAAGCTTGTTCCTCTGCTGCTGCTTGTAAAAGGGCCCTCCCACCGGCTCCCGGGTTCATACTTAGCTTTATTCCTTTGCCCGAAACACATCTGATCAGCTCCTCAGCTGTGTTTCGGACTGATTATAGTTACTGAGCATGATGGAAGCAGAATTGCATGAGGGGATGCACACGAAACATCGTAATGTGAACCAGCGGTATGAGAAGCCAAATCAGGGATGGGTGAAGTGGACCCATCCCATATTTGACCTCTCATACTACTCAACAATTTATTGTGTTTACAGAATGGAAGCGGAAAGTGGAAAGAATAAGGATAGAAGGACAAAGGAGTCCAATAAGAGGAATAAATTTTTGAATTAATATACAGGCAGTGGGGGGTTTTTTTCACTCTATAAGGGATGGGGCTTATATTACAATGTCCGTAATTGCACTTTGTAAAATATATGGAGTTACTGGAAACCAAAAACATTTGGCCAAGTGTCATATTTATTTATTTTTATTTGTTCAGACTTTTTTAGATGCCTTTACTATTTTTATTAGGAACTCAAAGCAGTGAAGATACCTAATCCTCCTTTCTCCTCCTATTTTCCCAACAACAAACCTATGAGGTGGGTTAAAATGAGAACGAGAGATTGGCCCAAAGTCATCCAGCCAAAAAAACCTTACAGGCTCCTGCTTTCTAACCCAGAACCTTCACCATTAGATTAGACTGACTGTCTTTTACTATGAAAACATTTTTTTTTGTTTTTCTACAAAAAAATAGAAGATTATTTAGAGGGGAGACCAAGAAGCTGGCATCCTAACCCTCATTGTGATTCTTCCTCTGAATATCCCAGCAATAAAGAATTCTTGAAGTCATATTGCAAATATTTTCTGTAAAATCCACCTGTTGTAGAAGGCTGAGCAAAGCTTATTGGAAAAAGTATATGGAAATTTTATTCTAGAAGTCTACAAAAAACATATTTTGTATTCCTGGTCAAGCAGATATTTTGGGCAGATTTCTCAGAAAGGGTCACTTGATCCTAAGTCGTCCTCATCAGCATCTCTAGATCTGCGTTCCGGTAAATAAAACACTGGATTGCATAACAGTTCTATACTTTAAGTGTTTTCAATATCCCCTTAAATGCTGATGTACATCACCACCATAAAACAATTCTGTAAACATGTTGCCTTTCTTATTCAGCACAATGCATTAAGCCAGCATGATCACATAATCTTTTCTAATGACATTCTGCTATTTTGAGCAGTTACGCTGTTTTATTTTTTTAAATCCTTTTCTCAAGAGATTTTTGAATGGGGGGAGGGGGGAATAACAAAGAATAGCAATTGTATTACTGTTTGGTTTTAGGACTATTTCATTGATTCTTGCTTAACTTTTGACGGCGATGGCAGAAACGTTATAGTCTTATAATTAGGATACAGAGATTCAATCTGGTTTTGTTCATCTCAATTCAAGAGCTATTTCACCACCACCACCACCAAATCCTGCAAAATAAAATAGAAGTTTTTGAAAAGGAAATCCACACCGATCGTTGTAAATTTCAGTCATTTTATCTGGTGAAGAATCCATCTGACTACTTATGAAGAAAATATGTGCTTCTCAATTTGTGGTCACAGATGTTCTCAGAAGGCTTGAAAAAAATTTATGACGAAAATCTTAAATTTTGGGGATTTATGGTCAATGGTCTATGGCCACCAGAGTATTTAAAGAAGGCTTGTACTAGAGAAAAGATTGAGAACCATTGTGACAAAGGATTTGTCAATTGTCTACTAGGAACTGCAAAACTATTTACTGCAGGGTACAAATACTATTGTTGTTTTTCAAATACAGTATCTGTTTTTCAAATATCTCTCTCCAAGTACTGTAATAAATCCTTTACGTAAGATTTTTTTTCAAGTGGCAACTGTATTTTCCTGTTTTTCTTTGAAGACATTTCACTTACTACTTATTTAGTAGTAAGATATCTTATTGTTGGAAGTGCAAGATGTGCCTTAAACTACATACTACACAGTGAAGGGCTATCAAAATTTTTACTACCACACTGTGGGCGTGGCTTTTGCATTTACTTTCAACAACTTTCAGTGCAAATTGGGTGCTCTGGAGTGAAGCTCCATTTTCGCTACCCCACTGCGTTCCCCCTTGTCCGGGCAGTAGCCCACCCCTGATACTACACCAAAGTAATGAAAAGAGATGTTATGTCACCCCATGACTCAGTATTCTTCATTAATCATGTATGTGGGAATGGAGTGAAGAAATAACTCTCATCTTAAGCTGAGTTTGTGCTAAATCATACAAATGCCCTACATGTCTTAGGACCAGATTACTTACAAGACCGCCTTCTGCCTCATGTATCCTAGCGGCTGGTTAGGTCCCACAGAGTTGGCCTTCTCCAGGTCCTGTAAGCTAGGCAATGCTGCTTGGCAGGGCCTAGGGGAAGAGCCTTTTCTGTGGTGGCCCCAGCCCTCTGAAATCATCTCCCTCCAGGGATTCATACCGCCCCCACCCTCCTGGCCTCCCGCAAGGCTTTAAAAACTCATCTTGGCTGGCAGGCTTGGGGTCTTTGAGTGTTACACCTAGCTCTGGCCATCAACTGAAATGATATGGGATGAGTGTGGATGATTATTTTTAATGTAGTGGGGTTTTAGAGCTAATTTTAAATTTAGAGTTCTTATATATTGTCTTGTTATATTTATCTTGTTGTGAGCCGCCCTGAGTCTGCAGAGAAGGGTGGCATAGAAATCTAATTAATAAATAAAATAAATAAAATAAATAAAATAAATAAAATAAATAAAATAAATAAAATAAATAAAATAAATAAAATAAATAAAATAAATAAAATAAATAAAATAAATAAAATAAATAAAATAAATAAAATAAATAAAATAAAAATAAAATAAATAAAATAAATAAATAAATAAAAACATATCCTTTTCTTTGTGAGACAGTACTCAATCTGGGGTCATGTGCTTTCCATAAAATGTTTCAGGAATTCCCAGGTTCTGCAACTATGAGAAATGAAAAAATATCAGCAGGCTTGTTAAAGCTAAAAATTACCAGACCATTCTTTACTTGTGCCAAAATACTAGCCCAAATGAGATGCAATGGCAGGCAGGCAGACAAGAAGGTTTGTTGGTTGTTATGGAGACATTAGTAATATATTTGAACTTCAAGAATGACAATTAATTTGCAGGGTAGCTTTTAAATGCTATTCATGACCAAATCTGTGTTTTTGCAAGCGGATGGTGATGATGTAAAATTGCTGAAGTGTTTTGCTAAAATCATTATTTTAGCTCTATTAGCTATCTGCAGGTTCTGTACCTTTTATATTATGTTATCTAAAACCATTGATTAGAAACAGGAGAAGCCACTGAGATTCTGTGAATTAATGCATGAAGAAAATTGGTTTAAGCTTTGATGCTTCACATGAAAGGCAACTTTAGTATGGTATCTCAAAATGCTCAGAAAGCATGAATAAAATAGGAATTTTTGAAAATGTGACCCATTTCTTACTTTCTTTTGGTTTTTGCTCCTTCGTGCATTTCAGATCCTTTGCCTTTGTACTCTGGGTTCATTCTATAGAATAATCCATGCCTAAAGTCACTTTAGAATTGTGGCTAAGGTGCTAATGTAGAAACCAGGAGACGAAGACCAATCTTAGGCATAAAAGCTGGATGGGCAGTCTTGGGACAATCACTCTCTCCAGGGGTGAAATGTTCCCGATTCACTTGTGCCTATGGGTTGTCAGAGAACCAGTCACTAAGGGAACGTGAGGCTCCGCCCACCTGCCTGGATGCCACCATTTTGGTTCTTTTACCCTCTGCACATTCTGTGCATGTAAAGAATGTAAAAGAATCTACATGGCGATTTCTGGGCAAGTGGGCAGAGCCTCATGCTCCCTTCACAACTGGTTCTTCAATGACCCATAGGCATGAGCGAACTGGGAGCATTTCATCTCTGAATCTCTCAGCCTTATTCGCCTCACAGGGTTGTTGGTGTGGGAAAATAGGAGGTAGGTGCATTACATCTGGCGGTCATCTTGAATTATTACAGGACTCAATTGTGTCAACCCCTAACCCCCAACATTTCTCCCTTAGACTCTGCACGATTGACCTCTCCAGGTTCCTAAGAGGCCAGTAAGGGGTGTACATAAGTGCACTGGTGTGCCTTTCGTCCCCTGTCCAATTGTCTTTCCTTTCTCTCACTTATCATATATATTCTCTTTCTTTCATATATCCACTCCTCTAAGTTCACTTTTACCCTCATATATATTACCACATGTCTATTTTTCTTCCTATGTATTTGTGTATTGGACAAATGAATGAATAAATAAATAAAATAAATAAAATAAATAAAATAAATAAAATAAATAAAATAAATAAAATAAATAAAATAAAATAAAATAAATAAAATAAAATAAATAAAATAAATAAAATAAATAAAATAAATAAAATAAATAAAATAAAATAAATAAAATAAATAAATATTTAGCATAATAATAATAATAATAATAATAATAAATGAAAAAGAAGAAAGATATGCCAATTTTCACCTAAACATTTTGCAAATAAGTTTGTTGTCCTATCAATAAAAAGCTTACAACTAAAGGAGCATAGAAATAGCAGGTTTGTTTTCAATGTATTATTCCATATATGCCAGATTTTATCTGGTAAAATTGAACCCCCAGCAAAATAAAGGCTTTTAACAAATTAAATAGATGGAATATCTATTTCAATATACATTAAAATAGATATAGTCTTACTTTATGATATGGTGTCACGCTAACAGTTTAACAGACTCTTCTTCATTGGCCAATACGGTAATATCCTTATAATGTTTACATAATCAAAGGATTGAATTTCACACATTGAATCCCCCCCATTTTTGCGTGCAGGGAAGCAAAAATCCTCACTGAAACATGCCCACAGGCACATCCCTGGGCATGATTTTGCTACCTGCACAGGTGCAGGAAGTGCAATTGTGCTTGATTCCACACTCACGTTTCAGAACCATGAAGCTGTTTTGGCAGCAGCCTACCTCTGTTGTTGTTGCACCTAGGTACACTGACATTAAACGCGAGCTGCATTGATTCCCCACTGGTCTCCGGGCTCAATTCAAGGTGCTGGTTATTACCATTAAAGCCCTACATGGCTCAGGGCCAGGTTATCTTCAAGACCGCCTTCTACCTCATAGTTCCCAGCTACCGGTAAGATCCCACAGAGTTGGTCTTCTCCAGGTCCTGCCAGCTAAAAAGTGTTGGCTGGCGGGCCCATGGGGAAGGGCCTTCTCTGTGGCTGCCCCGTCTCTGGAACCAACTACCCCCTGAGATTCGGACTACTCCCACTCTATTCACCTTCCAGAAAGCATTGAAGACCTTGCTTGTCCAGTAGGATTAGGGCCGTTGATCTCGCAATTTGCGAGGTCCAGCCTGAATGATATGTATGTAGGTGATTTTTTAAACTGTTTTAAAAAACTATTATGATGTTTTTAAATGTATTTTCTATACCCTGTTGTAAGCCGCCCAGAGTCCTTCAGGAGTTGGGCAGCATAGAAATACAATAAATTAACTTAAATTAAATGTCATTCCTTCTAGAAAGTTTCCTTCTTGAGCTCTGTTTTAGGACTTCTGTTCCAAGACATCATTTACACAAGCATGAGATTTCCTCATTAAATCAAAACTGTCAGCTATAAACTTTCCTATACCAGTCACAATAGTTAATAAAATAATCCATGTCATCTGAATTATGATTTCTCTTATTGCGGTCATAATGTTACATTACAGTTGGATGACTTGAAGCTTTACTCTAATAGTAATAATAAAATAATAGACAAATCTTCAGACTAAAACGTCCACATCAAGCATTCTTAGAGAATTTTTTATAGTAAAAGAAAATTTCTCCTGTTTTATTCAAAGGCTCATTCTAAAGCATTGTTTACTATGAATTATCATGGCGTACCTGCAAAATGTCAGAATGAAAAATACAGAATGTTGTTCCATGTACAGCATACAAAATCTAATTAGTTTATGCTTCTCTTCACCCTTTCCCTGCTATATATTCTATTTCTTATTCCCAAAATGTCATATAATATAAGGATTGAAAAAAGTTTGCCATTGAGATAAACACTTTTCCTTACAAAAAATATATACAAACAATATAAGGGAACAAGCTTTGTTCAGTTTACTGAAATTATCTTTCTGTGCAAATGACAAACTGTACTGTCATTTTATTTCACCCTCCCTAAAAGTTGATGTGTGTATCTCTGTCTCTGGAATATATGGATTGGAGCAAAATAGCCTTCAAAAGGCAAGGGGATGTGGGAAGCACATCAGAAGGAGCCACTCTTAGTTTTCTGGCCTGGAGTTTCTTTAGAAAGAGCCATGGCGATGCAGTGGTTAGAATGCAATATTGCAGGTTAACTCATTGCTCACTGTCAGCAGTTCGATTCCGACTGGCTCCAGGTTGACTCAGCCTTCATTCCTTCCAAGCCTGGTAAGAGGAGGACCCTGATTGTAGAGGGCAACATGCTGACTCTGTCAACCATTTAAAGAGGGCTGTAAAGCACTATGAAGCAGTATATAAGTCTAACTGATATTGCTATACAACCTGGTGGTAGTAGTAGTGGTGGTGGTGGTGGTGATGGTGGTGGTGGTGGCAATAGTAGTAGTAACAACAACAACAACAACAACAGAGTTGAAACTTGGAAGGGACCTTGGAAGTTTTCTAGTCCAATCCCCTGCTTATGCAGGAAACCTTACATCACTTCAGACAAATGATTATCCAACAACTTCTTTAAAATTTCCAGTGTTGGAGCTTTCACACGTGCTAGAGCCAAGCTGTTCCACTGATTAATTGTTCTAACTGTCAGGAAATTTTTCCTTAGTTCTAATTAGTTTCCATGCATTGCTTCTTGTTCTACCTTCAGGTGCTTTGTAAAATAGTTTGACTCCTCCTTCTTTGTGGCAATCCCTTGAGATATTGGAACACTGCTATCATGTCTCCCCTAGTCCTTCTTTTCATTAAACTAGACATATCCAGTTCCTGCAATGCTTCGTATGTTTTAGCCTCCTGTCCCTAATCACCTTTGTTGCTCTTTTCTGCACTCTTTCTAGAATCCCAATATCCTTTTTACATCGTGGCGACCAAAACTGAATGCAATATTCCAAGGGAGGACTTACCAAGGCATTATAAAGTGGTATTAACACTCCACCTGATGTTGATTTTTAATGAAATTGTTACAATCCTTTACTGTAGTCCTTTAATGGCCATTTGACTGGTTTAGGTGAGAATTGAAATCCAATGAAGACTCCTGGGACATCAATGTCATCATTTATAAAATTTGTTCAACGTCTCCATTCTAAATGTTTAATACTGAGTGGGTATTAAAATTCACAGGTGTCAGATCAACATAATTTTACCCTGTTCAAGCTATCTGTATCAGCAGAAGCCATATAGCTTCACAGCACTGTTAGCCAGCCTATGAGATTAGAATAGCCTCTGATGAATAAGATAGAGGTGGTCTGAACATCTATTACCCTTTATTGCAAAAGGGACCATAAGAAATAATTAAATGTTCCAAGTGTTGGTTATCAGCTCTTTTGTTTTCACGGTATTCCCTCACTCTGTATACACACTGATTCACTCCATTACATTCAAAGCTAATATTATCCATACAGGGTGAGATAATAAGACTACATCCACAGTGGAAAAACAACAATTCTATAGGTCAGATGTAAAATACAGTTTAACCGTAGTTTGCTAGTTTAGTCAAGTATAATACGTATAAAAGAATATTTCTCATTTTCTATTGCAAAATGCCATATGAGAACAAACATTGTTATCTGGTTAATGCTTTGGCATCTGCTTGGTCAGTGTCACTTTTCATGATTAAACAGGTCCCTGTAGCACAATTAGAGATTCACATAAAAGGTAAATTTGCATGACTACAGGCAAATAAATGACTATTGGGGAATGTGTGGGAGGTAATAATTGCTGGTCAGGTTCATAAAATGATAAATTCAGTTTAAACCAATATCAATACTCTGGGTAAGCTTACATTTACTGGCATTTAGAGAAACAGTGAGATAGTTTTGCTTGTTTGCTAGCTTTATTTAAGATCAAATATTGCATTGTACAGAAGAACACACAGAAATGAAGCAAATACTGTATTATCAAGATTCCAGGAAAAGTTTTCAGTTTGCAGAAATCCAGGCTATGAAAATAGTAATTGGCAGGACTTTTCCAGTTCCTCAAAGAAAAAGATTCAATAAATATATGGATACAATTCAGATATTTGCAAAATGGTAAACACAAGTACATTATTGCTTTAGTATATTTAACAATATTCTGATCAGGGGTATTCTCAGACAGTGTCTCAGATAGAGACTCCTGATCAGACTATTAAGATGGCAACCATAATCATGCAGTTGCAGCCCTGCTTAAAAAATGTATGTGCCCTAACTGGCAGCAGTTGTTACATTGACTTTTTGAATCCACAAATATCTCTGGAAGACATCCATGGAGAGTCTCAGTCATCCAGGTCAGAGTTGCTGCTTTTTTCAAGAGGCAACTGGACCTTCAGGTTTTTCTTTGGAGGCGTTTGCTTCTCGTCCAAGAAACTTCATGGATGACAAGCAAAACTTAAAAAAAAAAAAAAGCCAAACAAACCTGGAAAGTCCAGGTGCCCCTTTGAAAAAACACCTTTGGGACATCTCTGAAAGATGTGAATCTTGCATGTCTGATGGGGCTGCTTTTCCACTTCTTATACTCCATCGAATTAGGACAGCATCTGTCTGAGCTGCTTCCCAATATTACACTTAGTCCTCAACTTACAACTGCTCAAGATGACAATGCAACCCCAGGGCATTTCTCCGTGCCCCCACCCAGGGGGACACACCCCACTGTTTGAGAAGCACTGCATTAACTCAACAATGTATGAGTGTCACAGCATCTCCATAGTCACATGATCAAAATTCAGGTTCTTGATGTCATGTATTTCTGAGGCTGCAGCATCCCATGATTGCTACTTGTGACTCTTTTAGCCATATTCTGACAAGCAAAGTCAATGTGGAAAGCCAGATTTATTTAACAAGCATGTGATTAACTAAACAATCATGGTGATCTGATAAGCGCAGCAACAAAAAAGGTTGTAAAATTGGGCATCACTCACCCAAAGGCCACTTAGCTTATCAATGGAAATTCAGGTTTCAATTATGATTGTAAGTTGAAAATTACCTGTAGACTTAAATAATTAAATGTTTGAGCCCCCTTTGCCTAGGTCAGTAATGGCGAACCTATGGCACGCATGCCACCGATGGCATGGGGAGCCATATCCAAAGGCATGTGAGACGTTGTCCTATGTCGGCTCCAGCGCACATGTGCATACTGACCACCTGATTTTTTGCCTTGGGGAAGGCCCTTTTTGCCCTCCGGAAGGCTTCCCTGATGCCTCAGGAAGGTGAAAAATGGTCCAACGGGCAAACTGGAAGTTTGGAAAAATGGACTTCTGGTTTGCCCATTGGGAAGCTTTTCACCTTTCGAAGGCTTCAGGGAAACCTGAGGGTGAAAAAGGGCTCAACATGGTAGAGGACACATGCACGGGGATACGCACATGTGCAGTGTGGCGCACATGGAGGTTGTGCATTAGCACATGCACATGCTATTGCACACACACAAACCCATTTTTGGCACGCAAGAAGAAAAAGGTTCTCTATTACTGGCCTCGGTAATGTTTTTTGCATAGTTGAACAACTACTAGAAATATCTTTTGGAAAGAATCTGCCACTTCTATTGCTTTGAAAATAATCTACAGCTACAGATCAAATAAAATGGACTCCAGAGTTTAGCTCTCTGATTTCCCAGTTCCCATATACAGGGATTGGACAAACAAATGGAAACACCTTGAAAAATCATCAAAATATCTTTTAATATGGTGTTGGTCCACCTTTTGCGGCAAATACAGCCTCAATTCTCTGAGGTATTGATTCATACAAATTGTGAATTGTTTCCAAAGGAATTTTAGCCCATTCTTCAGTTAAAGCACCCTCCAGTTCTTTTAGAGACAATGGTGGTGGAAATCGTCTTCTTACTTGATTCTCTAAAATCGACCATAAATGCTCAATAATGTGGAGGTCTGGTGATTGTGGTGGCCAGATGAGATTCTGAACTTCATTGGAATGTTCCTCGTGACATTCTTTAACAATTCTTAGTCTATGGATTGATGCATTATCATTTTGAAAGATGGCATCCCCCTCTGGAAACAGTTCTTGAACCATTAGATGAATTTGGTCGGCCAAAATTCCTAAATAGTGATGACTGTTAATTCTTCCATGAAGGGGAATCATTGGCCTGGTGGATTTCCAAGAAATAGCACCCCAGATCATCACTGAACCCCCGCCATGTTTGATGTTTGGGAGAAGGAAGTCTGGATGAAATGATTCTTTTGGCTGTCTCCAAACTTAAACACGGTTGGAAAAAGGATGAATGATGATTCGTCAGAGAAAATCACATTTTGCCACTGCTCAAGGGACCATTTCTGGTGGTTTCTACATCACTCTAAATGTTTTGAAACATTTGTCTTTGAGAGCAGAGGTTTTCTAATTGCAGCTCTTCCATGGAATCCAGGTTTGTGAAGCTCCCTTCAAACAGTTTATTCTGTACGTGTCTATTGAGCTCTGCAGTGATTTTAGGAGCTGTGGTCTTCCAATCCATTCTAACAATTTGCTTTAGAGTCTGACGGTCTCTCTCAGACAATTTTGACTTTTGACCAGACCTGTGCTTGGCTGAGGATGTTTTCCCTTCTCTTTCAAAAGCAGTCATTACTTTTGATACATTATCTCTTGAAACGCCAAACATTCGGGCACTTTCTGTTACACTAGCGCCTGCCATTCAAACACCAACAATTTGGCCTCTTTGAAAGTCTGAGAGGTCTGCCATTTCTAGAAGGTTATAACCAATTTCCTTAAATTTCTGTTTAAAAAAGGTAGTTTAAAAAAACATTAAAATATGTCAAGTTTTGATTGATTTGAACATGTTCAAACATTATGATGCCAAAAAGTCAAGTGTTTCCATGTTTTTGTCCACACCCTGTATATTCCTTGGCATTTATTAAGAAAGTGATGAATCTTATATATGAATTCTGTGACTTTAACGGGATTATCCATAGTAGAATTATCAAAAAGGCAATGTTTTTCTTATTCATTCTCCTCCATGTTGTGAAATGGATACAGCAATTCAATTTCACAGAGCCTTTGACCTTATTAAAAGAACAGAACAATTCTACTTAAAAGCATAGTCCCATTAACAAAAGTTTTGCAGGACATTATTTTCGTAGCTTCAATACTAAGACAGTCTTCTACAGCAAATGCATAAACCCTTAAGTTAAATGAGAACCATGCAGGATTGCAGATCTGTTCCCTACATATTTAGAAATTGGCAATTATCTGGAAATGCTTTTTATATGCAATTATGTGGTATGTACTATCACTGTTTTCCACACTCAGAGATTCTGTACCTAACCACAATGTATTACTTTCTGCATATTCTTTAATTGCATAATGAGAAAACACAAAAAATAAAGCACAGCAACATGTTAAAAATTACTTGCAAGGAGACTATTTTATAATTTTAATTTGTGGCACTAATCAAACGTACAGAGCTCATTGATTTTTAAAATTGTTGATTTGTTTAAACGAGCTGAAATCCCACTATTTTTTAATATAATTTTATTAAATGTTTTGAACAAGGTTAACAATAATAAAAATATTGGAAAAGAAACGAAGAAAATAAAGGAAAATAATGGATAAGTGAGGAAGGAAATAGAAAAAAGAAATTATAAAGGAGTTTCCAATCATTTTGATGATGGTTATAAAGGAATTTATATTCCCTCTCTCACTCTCTCTTTCATTACATCATAATTTCCTTTTTTCCATAAGCTACCCTATCTAATCTTCAATCTTCTTTTACAGGGACAAATCACATCAGGTTGTGTTTAATCCATTTAGTAGCAGCTTTCCACGGTCTTGACTACAAATTCTTATTAGCATCTCCACATAAGGTGCATTTTAACTAGAGATGTCAAAAACCGAGCTATTCACCACTCCCATCCAATAATTTTGGATACAAAAGGTAGCAGAATAGCAATCTTCAGAAAACAGTATCAGGACCACATAGGAAATGCTTCAGGGGAAAGGAAATATTGGTGTTTGTATGAAGGAGTCTAAATTGGAGAAATTTTTAATGTTTAATGGATTTGTTTCTATCCCAACTTGATCACAGGCATGCATTACTCATAAAATATAGAGGAAGCCCATGGGGTAGACAGGCCAGTAACTGGATTTTATCTTCACTGATAAAAAATCCTGTAAAAAAGGTTGTCACATTCACAAACATAACAGAAAGGTAAGGAGTTTCCAATCATTTTGATGGTGGTTATAAAGGAATTTATAGAAATATGCTGTAGATAATTCAAGAAATGTGCTGTAGACAATTGATCTGCATGATAGGAATTATAGATACATTCATATTTTAGTCTCTTTCTCTCTTAAAGTTATACCATAACTTCGTTCTTTCCATAGCTACCCTTTCTAATCCTCAAATTCATAAATCATAAGGGTTTTGGGGGTTTTTTTTTCCAGGAAATAGTCCAGAATGGACTTTGATACATTGATAAATATAGTTGTTGATTTTTTCTTTAATCCAATGTGTTAATTTTGCAATCTCGATTAATTCTATTACCTTCAACAACCATTCCTCCATTGTGAGTATTTCAGAGTATAAATTCTGGATTTTTTACAAATTCACCAAGAATCATAAAATGGCCCTTTCATATTGATCAGATTTCCAACATAAATTTGAAGTGCCTTTATACTAACTTTATCTACCTAAAATCACTTAGATAGAAATTTAATAATGAATAAACAAAAATAAAATAAAATAAAATAAAATACACTGCAGTGTGTTTTCTGGAATTGTATTCCAATTATACATTGTTTTATAAAAATTCTGTTTTTGGTTAATGCAATGTAAATTTCAAACATTTGAATCAAATATGTTCCCACTATTCCATCAATATGTGATGTCTAAAATTCTTATTGTATCATATAGTCTTTCATGTGTTCTTCTGTTTCAAATTTTAATAAAAATGTATACATTTTAACAATTATAGAATCAATCATACATCTGAAAGAGATCAGTTGGTAATCACAGTTAATGGCTGGATCAGGAAGACTTAGATACAAGTCTACCCTCAGCCATAAAAACTCATCAACTAATGATGGGCCATACAAAAAACTGTACATAAACTTCCCTCAGACCCTGAAGGAAAGGAAGAGTGTAGAATATATCTGACATCATCTGACACCTAGAATTGCTACCAGACGTAATTCAACATTTCTCTCCCTTGATTTCCCCACACTGCCTTTACTAGTGTATATTCTAAGGTATTATCTAAGAACATAATTATTGTTACTATTTGTAGACCCTCATTAATAGTGTTGGGCGAACCGAACCCGCACAATTCTGGTCCGTACCAAATTTTGTGGTGTTTGGCATGCCGGACCCGAACCTGATTTTTTTTTAAAAAATCGTGCTTCGGTTCGGCATCACATCAACGAAAGCCACCGCCCGGCTATCCTCTGCTGAGAAGAGGAGGAGGAGCTGGGTGCCAGTGGCGGCGGAGGAAGGTGAACACCAGGGAGTGTCGGCCGGTTGGGAGGCTGGGAGGGAGGCACAAAAGGAGCTGGGAATCCCACAAAGAGATTCCGCGGGCAAAGCTTTGACATCACGTATACCAGCAGGTTGCTAAAGACGCCAAGGTGATTACTTCCTGGATTCCATGGAATCCAGGAAGTGATCACCTTGGCATCCTTAGCAACCTGCCGGTATACATGATGTCAAAGTTCCGCCCCTGGAATCTCTTCGTGGGAGGGATTCCCCAGCTCCTTCAAAGGGAGGTCTTTTCATGTTAAAAAAAATTATTTTTACGAAAAAGGATGCCGCAGCGGCGCAGCAAGCAAAGGGAGGTTTTTTCACATTAAAAAAAATTTTCCCTTTGCTTGCGGCACTTCCCTTTGCTTGCGGCATCGCTGCAGCGTCCTTTTTCGTAAAAATAAAAATAAATAAAAATAAAAAATCCGTTAAAATAAAAAACGATGGGATTCCTGGGGCAGAGCTTTGGTGCCACGGACCGTTCGGGTTCGGCCAAACTTTATGTGACGTTCATCTGAACTTGCCGAACCCGAACACCGTTGGGTTCACCCATCACTACTCATTAAGGCAAAATTCCCAAGGTGTTATCAATTCAGAATGGAAAATATATAATCAACAATGGCAATGGCAACAGCAACAACAATCATCATCATCATCACCACCACTACCACCACCACCATCATCTGATTAATAACCTCTCTGTGTCCTCTTCCAGGTAGTCATGCCAGTACGAGACCGACGACGTTGCTTTGCGGCCACAGTATGATCTTCTGCGCTGGCCGCTCAGCAGAGAGAAGCGCCGTGGGGACCCAGCTGTCTTTGGGCCGATGGGTCAACATCGTAGGGATGGGTAGAAGAGACATGCGGTGGGAGGCTCTTCTGCCGCTGTTGCTGGGAGGGCAGCATCCCATTGCTGCACCCAGATGGCTGGTCTTGCACCTCGGTGGCAATGACCTGTGTATGCTTGGGGGTCTGCCATTGATCTGCCAGGCAGGCGAGGACCTGCGGAGGCTTCGCACTGTGTGGCCCACCATGCAAGTGGGGTGGTCTGAGATCCTCCCGAGGATCACTTGGAGGGACGCCATTTCCCTTAGGGCCATTCACCGGGTTAGACGGAGAGTTAACAAGGCCCTGGGAAGGATAATTAGAGAGTTAGGTGGGGTTGTAGTGGCCCATCCCCGCATCACCATAGATCAGCCATGGCTTTACCGGGCTGACGGTGTTCACCTGTCAGAACAGGGGAACACCATTTTCTTACAGGACCTGCAGCGGTCACTGCGCGAGCTGGTGCAGTTAGAGGGGGGAGTCGGGGGGCCAAGATAGAGATCTGACCCCCACTCCATGGCAGGTTAGGGGTGGAAAACTGGGTGGTGGTTTAGCAACTGCGTGTTCTCCGTTGGGCATCTTTGGGGATGATTGACAGGTTCTCTTCAAGGGCTTGTGGTGCAAGCGACCTGAGCAATTGGGGGAACCTGTCTTTGGGTCCCGCCCATTTAATTCCCCTTGTAGGGGTTAGCCGGCGGGACCTCCCACATGCAAGTGCATGACATGGTCTCAGGTGAGGGAGGGGTCCCTCACCTGGACTAGCATGGAGCTACGCCCAGAAGTTGCCCCAGAAGTTTATGTTATGTCATTTTCCGCCCCGGAAGCAATTGTTTGACCCTGCAGGTCCTAGTTAGGGTCATAGTTAAGTACGTTAATTCTGCTGATTTAATTAATAAATTATGCAAATTTATTTTAATAAAAATGACCCAGTTTTAAATCCAGCTCCTGTGTCCGTGTTGTTACTCTGCCTCTCCTGCAAAATGGTATGGGAGGGAAGGGAAGGAATATTTCAGTGTATTCTGAAATTCTTATTTATTTTTTGTATATTTGTCAAAATAACCCTAAGCAGCTTCAGGGGGCTGAAAGAGCCAACGATAAATAAATACACACACACATCATTACATAAGGACATTGTGTTCTCTGGTGGAACAACAAATCTTATATTATTACAAATGATTAGTTTCATTAAAACAGTGCTATCTGATACGATTTTACTTGGAAGTAAATTCTACTGTGTTCAATGAAGCTTACTCCTCTATGGCACGTATCTAGGATAACATAATATAATGATTATGGAAGCAGAACATTTCAAGGGAACAATATATGAATGTTTACAAAATTACTAGTATTTCATAGGTCGTAATGATCTGTGCTCTCTGAATCTTTTGGCACTAGCTCTGTGCTCTCTTCCTTATTTCCAACTGCAAGTCTAATAGCTTTTTTCGGTTTTGTGCTTGGTTGCAGGGCTAATGGTCTGATAATAACAAAATCTCTTCGTGGAATCATATAGTTACAAGCATGATATTATAAAGCAGTCAAAGCACCAGCTCTTATTGGATTCTTCCAATTGCAATAAAATGAAAAATTATTCGCTGCCTCATCTACTGAAAAACTATGTTTTCTATTAATTAGAAGTCCAAGGCAAGAGAGAGGGGCAAGTGATGATAATTGTATCATGACACCCTCATGCAAATACGTATCTGAATTCTCTACCTGCTGCCCCATGCAAGCAGTCAAGAAATACATTATATTTGTTATACCAGCTGTGAAGACCTTATTTATTTGTGTATGTATGTGTTTGTTTGTTTGTTTGTTTGTTTATTACTTTGTCAAGTATATATAAGATTACAGAAAAAGTCTAGGCATGTATAAATGTATGTAAATACATAATAAATTGGTTACGTATACATGGGGACATTAAGACAGGCACTTTAGTGCACTTATTCATGTCCATAACAGACCTCTTAGGAATGGGGTGAGGTCACCAGTAGACAGTCAAAGGTTAAAGTTTTGGGATTTTGGGGAAGGAAACCACAAAATCAGTTAGTGCATTCCAGGCATTGACTATTCTGTTGCTGAAGTCGTATTTTCTGCAGTCAAGTTTGGAGCACTTTATGTTAAATTTGTATCTATTGTATACTTGTGTACTGTTGCAGTTGAAGCCAAAGTACTTTTTATTTGTTTGTTTTTTATTGCTTTTTATCAT
Source organism: Erythrolamprus reginae (assembly GCF_031021105.1). Lineage (NCBI taxonomy): Eukaryota > Metazoa > Chordata > Lepidosauria > Squamata > Dipsadidae > Erythrolamprus > Erythrolamprus reginae. The sequence goes on from NC_091950.1 coordinate 118,499,119, forward strand.
TATATTATTTATTATTATTTATTATTATATTATTTATTATATTTTATTATTATATTATTTATTATATTTTATTTATTATTATTATTATTATTATATTTATTATTACTATTATATTTATTATTATTTATTATTATATTATTTATATATATATTTCAGATCTGAGGACCCAGGGGAAGAGCCTTCTTTGTGGTGGCCCCGGCCCTCTGGAATCAACTCCCCCTGGAGATTCAAACTGCCCCTACCCTCCTCACCTTCTGCAAGATTCTGAAGACCCATTAATGTCACCAGGCATGGGGAGACTAATGTGCCCCCTTCTGACTAATAAGATTTGAGTATGGTATGATTGTGTAATGTTGATTGTTTTTTAATGATGATGGGATTGTAATTTTGGTTTTAACTATTAGATTTGTACTATATTGTTATTGTTATTGTGAGCTGCCCCGAGTCATCGGAGAGGGGCGGCATACAAATCTAATAAATAATAATAATAATAATAATAATAATTATTATTATTATTATTATTATTATTATTATGTCAATACAACACAGCAAACGAGATCTCTTTGCTGGATTTCATATTTCATCACCAGTCGGGCGCTTCCCAAGCACCTAGGACTGCTTGATGTAGCAGTGAATTATGTTTGCCGATCCCAGTAATGTGGCCTTTTGCAATTGACAGATGGAGATTTTGTCACTTCCAATGGATTTCAAATGTCCATTGGGACCACTTTCACTGGCTTATGCCAGAGTCGTTGCAGCTCGATTTTTAGATCTTCGTATTTCATTAATTTCTCTAGCTGCTTCTTGTCAATTCTGCTGCCTCCTGAGATTGCGATGTCGATGATCCATACTTTCTTTTTCTCCACAATCAGTGTTGACATAAAAACAATTGGGCATGCAAAGCCCTACAAGTTTATTTATTATGTATTAATTGGATTTATATGCTCACCCTCTCGGAGGACTTGGGGTGGCTTACAGCATATAAAAATAAAACAATACAATACAATGTCCTAATCTAAGTTATCAAACACATAAGACAGAAATGGATAACAATAAAAATGACTGAACAGAGGTGGTGGCTTCCAGCATGGCTCACTATCAGACATAGCAGGAGCGATAGTCTAATAGCATCTAAAGAGCTGAAATTCTCTTTGAAATTCTTGACCCCTTAGGACAGGGGTGTCACACTCATGGCATCATGTTGTAATCACAGCACATGTGACCTTTTTCTTCTTTGATAACCTGGGGGCGGGCGTGACCAGCACATGACATATATGGCCCAGGGACCGTGGGTTTGACACCCATGATTTAAGGAAGATCACCGATTAGACTAGGTCACCTCAACTAGTGTAGAATCAGCATGGCTATGATATAAAAGAAAGGAAAGACTTTTTGCTTGGTAGTTATGCTATCACACAACTGCCTCAAGGAAAATCTATTTGTTTAAAATAACAAGCTGTCCCCATAGACACACAAACATATACACAAAGATAGAGATATCCCAAAGAAAGAGATATCCCAACCAGGGTTGGGTTCTGGTTTGTTTTGCTGCTAGTTCACTCAGGGACATGCTTCACATGTGTGAAAACTTTATCTGGATGTCTGCAGGAGAACTGCACAATTCAGAATTGAAAATCAAAAAATTAAACACAGCTTTAAAGGGAACCGGAAATGTTGTTAATTTCCATGTAAGTGATGTTTAGCCAAAGTGACAGCCATCAAGTGAGATAGATCCTATCCAGGATGATTTATCCCAACTTGGCATTTCAGGTATTTCAAAAGTACATGCAACACTGCCTTAATTAAATACATTCACCTTGCTACTATTCATCCCCTTTTTCTCTTTCTTTCCAACTTTCAAAACAAGACTTCTAATTTGAGCTGGGTTCTTTAATGATTGTCTTATCCAAAGTAGGACAATTCTAGATGGTTGTTATATTCCTGTCACATTTGATTTGATTGATTTTATTGGATTCGTATGCCGCCCCTCTCCGTAGACTCGGGGCGGCTAACAACAGTAGTAAAACAGCATATGACAATCCAATATTAAAACAGTTAAAAACCCTTATTGTAAAACCAAACATACATACAGACATACCATGCATAAAATTGTAAAGGCCTAGGGGGAAAGAGTATCTCAGTTCCCCCATGCCTGGTGGCAGAGGTGGGTTTTAAGAAGCTTACGAAAGGCAAGGAGGGTGGGAGCAATTCTAATCTCTGGGGGGAGTTGGTTCAGAGGGCCGGGGCCACCACAGAGAAGGCTCTTCCCCTGGATCCTGCCAAGCGACATTGTTTAGCCTTCTGCTCTTCCTTTTTCACAAGGGGCCTGAGATAATGTGAAACAGGACTAAATTCAGACATAGTAAAGGTGGAAATGTATCAATGTTTTACCATCTTTGTTGCCATGTAGTCCTTACTACATTATGCTGAAGTCAGAATCACTCATTGTCCTCCAATGGCATTCCAAAAATTTCCTTACTGATAATGGAATGAGAAAGGCTGCAGGGCCACAGTCCAATCCAAAGCCCTAGGCACCAAGATCAAAGTATTGTCAACATTTCAAGGTAGACTAGAAACCAAAGTTATGCAGGCAGGTAGCAGCATCAGAGCACTCCAAGGCAATTAGAAAAGCAATTTCTCCTATGATTCTAGTTCAGTGTTTTTCAACCAGTGTGCCGTGAGACATGGTCAGATGTGCCATGGGGAAATTAAACATGGGTCCCAAAACTACCATTCCTGCCAGGATATCCCTTTTGTGTTCATTGAAACAGGCCCAGGTTTCACACTAAGTGAGTATAAATACATTTAGAAACTATATTATTAACTATATGTATAATATGTACTGTGTTAGAGTGTCATTTTGTGTCATTTTGGTTGGTGGTGTGCCCCAGGATTTTATAAATGTAAAAATGTGCCACAGCTCAAAAAAGGCTGAAAATCACTGATCTAGATCACACTAAGAGAAAATGCTATCACTGCTATGCAGAGGTTGGTTTCTCACAGTTCACACTGGTTTTATAGAGTAGTGTGGTGATGTCATAGAACCAGTTCTGTTGGTGGCAGTCCATGAATGCCACCATCTCTTTTTTTGGGGGGGGAGAGGATTTTTTAATTTTTTTCCCCTTCTGTGCATGCACACAAGCCGGCTTCTGACAATGTGCATCTTGTTTTTGGCTTTTTCTGGGGGGAGGGGTATATTTTTTTTCTAATTTTCAGCACTGTGCATGCATTCACACGTGAGCAAAGCCCTTGGGGCGTGCCCACACAGCATGAGATGAAGCGAACCTGCCGTGAGGTAAATTAGAATCCATCTTTGTTGCTATGGTGTATCTGGCATTTGACAACCTTGACCAGATCCATGACTATCAGTGTGGCAATGAACTCCTCAACCAGGAAAGAAAGATTAAAAGTCCCCCAAGAGACTTTAATGTTTGATTTTATATATAATTGTCCAGAGCCATTAGGAATTGGGTAGCATGTAAATGGTCATCTTGTTCTTCAGATTTTTTTCCCTGTACATCAACATCAGCAACTATAGACGTCCCAAAGTTATTAATCTAACTGCATCATAAATACCATTAGAGCTCTGAATGAACCTCAACATTTCCTCTGAGGATTGGATATTTTGGAATTATATACTCATAGCTTACACTTTTAATGTTATTTTCTCATCCGTCCTAGGATCATCCCAAATCGTCACGATTAGGAGGCATAGCATAACTTGAGAGGAAGTTACTTTAATTCTGAAATTAAAATAAATAGTATGAGTGAAATTCAATCAATTCCTTCAGTGTATGACAGTACTATGTGGCAGTAAGTTAAGATACTATCTGGGTAGAGATAGCACCTTAATTTAGTAACAAAGTCATTTTCTTTATATTTTTTCACTTTGTGACCAACCAGCTTTTTATCAGATGATTACGTGTGTTAAAAGGAAGTTCTTGTCCTCAGCTGCACTCCAGATTGTACATAATAATCCCTGTATCTGCTTTCACACAGATACAAACCATGAATTATTAACCTGGCCTAGAAAATTATTATCATGGGGGACCCTTTGAGCTTTTATGGTGCATAATTCAAGCCATCTTGAAAGTCTTAGTGGAGATGGAGCAAACAAAAGCTGCAAGATCCAAAGCTGAAAACATTTTGTATCAGTAAACTAATATAATGCACGGCCTGTGCTTCACCCCCCTGGCCCGGATTTGCTGCAGGGCCAGGGAGACATGGCCCTTCGGCGTAGCTGCCATCTTGGGGCCGAGATCTCGTGAGATTTTGCGAGATCTCGGCCATTTCTAGAAGCATCGGCCATAGCCGATGATGTCATCGGGGGTGGAGCCTGCCAGCCCTATAAAAGGGCTGTGCAGGCTTTGGCCCTCCTTTTCACCCCGACAATGACAGAGCGAACACCCGCCCGCCCTCCCTATCTTTCAGTGTGCCACTGTGGGTCGCCCTTAGGGGGGCCGAATAGGAATTTTTGGTGGTCTCAGTATTTTCTGCGACCGTTTTTTCGCCTATTCCACACTGCGGTGACTGATATGCGGTTAGGGAGTGCTTCGCTCCCATGTTTAGGCTAATTGGCTTACCTCTGGTCATTTGGGTAGGCAGGTTAGGGGCGGAAAACTGGGTGGTGTTTAGCAACTGCATGTTCTCCATTGGGCATCTTTGGGAATGATTGACAGGTTCTCTCCAAAGGCTCATAGTGCTAACGGCCTGAACAATTGGGGGGAACCTGTCTTTGGGTCCCGCCCATTTCTTTCCCCTTGTAGGGGTTAGACGGCGAGACCTCCCACATGCAGGTTCATGGCAGAGATCCAGGTGAGGGTGGGGCCCTTCATCTGGATCAGCATGGAGCTATGCCCATAAGTTGCCCCGGAAGTTTTTCTGACGTCATTTTCCACCCCGGAAGCAATTGTTTGACCCTGCGGGTCCTTGTTAGGGTTATAGTTAAATTTATGCTAATTTAATGAATAAATTATGCAAATTTAATTAATAAAAATGACCCATTTTAAATCCAGCTCTTTGTGTCCGTGTCGTTACTCCGACTCTGCTGCAATAACCCTACCAGTGGTGGGTTGCTCCTGGTTTGGACTTGTTCTTAGAACCGGTAGCGGCAGTGGTGAGAGGCTCCACCCACCCTTCCGGGATGCTTCTGCACATGCACAGAAGTATCACATCTGCAAGCGATCTAATTTAGAACTCAACACCAAATCCTACTAATAAAAGCTATGGCTCTGCTTAACAGTCTGATTTTTTAAGACTGCAGCCCACTAAATATTGACTGGATTTCAATTAAGGATGCATAGCTTTATGCAGAAAGTAATGGTGTAATAAGTGCAGGGTTCATCGTGATTTTTGTGCAAATCCAGAGAACTGCCTTCTATGCAAGCCATATTTTGACTCTATACATTTAAGCTCGGGGTTATAGTAAAATCTATTTTGTATGACTAAAAGGATTTGTATGGTGTTACTGAGGGTTTGGGTTCCTCCTCTCTTTGTTCATGAAAAATGCCTCCCCGTTCTCAGAGCAAAAGGAGCTCTGCGCAAATGCTGCCCCTTTTTTCCAAAGCTTCCTTCCTGCCATATTATCAAGTTCTCTTTAGAAGCAATATGGTCATTCCAGACACTCCTCAAAGATAATCAGCTCATCTAAAAGCCTCACGCTGCTGCTGTGAGTATAAGGGCATCTTTCCTTTGAAAAGAAGAGAGACCAGGTTGCAGGCAATTCCTATAGTTTCAAATGCGAGGCTATTTTACCTTCTGCAGAAGTATAAACGATGGAAGAACTGAGTTCCTGCTATTGTTTGCCCAATCTGTTTCTAACATATCATATTGTAAAATTATTCCCATCTTTGCTCCCCATATAATAAGTTTTATATTGGTATCTTCTGTTGTGTAGCCTCAAAGGAGCCATCCCTAACTGAAGATTCCATCATGAAAGACAGGCATGCAAAACAAGTCTCCCTGCTCACTAATAAAACCTGAATTTGATATATAGTTTATTATCACAATCTTATGGTAGCATTTTGGGAACAAGCTTCATTGAACACAGTAGAACATGTTTATGGATGTTTTTTAAAATTTGTTTTGTGGGAGCAGGGACACTAAACCCTAATCGTAAGCAAAAACTATTCAGCCAGCTGAAATGTAACCTTTGGTTTGGTTAAGAAACTAGATAACCCATGTCTTTTTGGGACATCATTTCAGAGATATTTCCTCACCAAATTTCTCAAAATCTTCAATGGAACTTCTATTGTACTGCCTTCATTGGAAAAGTTGAGATACATTAACCGCTCCAAACTTGACTGTAAAAAAAATGACTTTAGTAACCGAGTTGTCGAAGCGTGGAACTCATTACCGGACTCCATAGTGTCATCCCCAAACCCCCAACACTTTACCCTTAGATTATCCACGGTTGACCTATCCAGATTCCTAGGAGGTGAGTAAGGGGTGAGTACAAGTGCACTAGAGTGCCTTCTGTCCCCTGTCCTATTGCTCTCCTATATCTCCTATACCTTTCTTCTATTCCTATATCTATTCTTCTATTCTTTCATTGATATGTTCTATTACTATACCTTCTTTTCTATTATTTCTTAGATATATTTTAGTATGAGTATCTCCTCTATAACCTTCATCATGTATTTTACTATGGTAGATATATACCCACTAAAACCCTCATTGTGTATTGGACAAAATAAATAAATAAAATAAATTATCTGCAAAGATATCTGCTTTGAAAGCAGCTCATATTGAACTGTACAGCACAGTCAAACATCAGTACAAGAAATATTGTATGATGTTTTGTATTGTGTCATAAACTGCTTTATGCTATTGTTTAGCAAGGGAAAGAGGGAGGAGAGAGGGGGGGTGGAGACAAAATCTTGCCAGTAATTTCTATATTCCATTGATTTCAGCATTAGGATCCACAAGTAGTTTAAGACTAAAATGTAAAGCATACTGCATTGGAAGAAAGTAGCAGTGAATGGAGTAAGCACACCTAAGAAGTAAATATATACAGACAGAGAGAGAAAATATAAATGAAGTAAATGCACATTAAATATTATTCTGGATTGTTCTGTGAAATTCCTTAATGTTTGCTGAATAATCTCACTGTTTACAATAAAAGTCACAGGCAGACTATAATAATAATTTTCCCATGGATAGGATACTTGATATCAATTTATTACTGGAGCAGTAATATCCTACTATAACATTGACTCCAGTTTTTAAATTTGGGCACACTATAGTATTTAAAGATTAAACTATATCATTTTTAATCATGAACCAAATACATGCTAATAAGAATTTTCTGCCCTAGTTAGAGCCTTCAGAAGAACAACCAAATAGGTATCTATGTTGAATTACACTCCAGGAACCAAAGTTTAGCTAGAAAAAAGCACGGAACAATTTCTTCACATCTGCAGAATTCCTTGGCCTAGAAAAAAATAAGAAGTTCAGGTGATTTTGAAACTATTATCATAAATTAACTTTAGACTGCTGTTTGAAGACAGTGAAACGGAGTAATATTTGTCACTATTTCCTTAACTTTTTAAACTTGGTGTCTTATTATTGTAGACTGCCAGTTCAAAATACTTGCGGAACAAAAAGAACGCTTTTTGCTAACTTTATTTAATGATAACAGCAAATTCTATATTGAAAGATAATAAAGGGATTCAGCCAGCAATTTATTGGGTTGTTTTTAATTTTGCTGAGTGACCACTGCAGATGCTGACACTGCTTTTAATTCCAGTTTCCAGTTTCAACAGCAAATGAAAGCCTGTCTCCTTACTAAACACACAATCTTTTTAGTGTCTAATAATGCAACTGTTGAAGTAAAAACACTCATTATTATTATTATTATTATTATTATTATTATTATTATTATTAAATTAGATTTGTATGCCGCAAGACTTGGGGTGGCTCACAGCAACTATATAAAACAGTGAATAAAGAGACAAATCTAATTAATATATATGCTAAAAAAACCCAATATATTAAAAATCAATCAACAAATTCAAATCGCAGCCATTCATCACAATTATTGGCCAGAGGGTTTAGATCTAATTGCCCCAAGCCTGGTGACATAAGTGAGTCTTAAGACTCTTGCAGAAGGCGAAGAGGGTGGAGGCAGTACGAATCTCTGGGGGGAGCTGATTCCAGAGGGCTAGGGCCCCCGCAGAGAAGGCTCTTTCCCTCGGCCCCACCAAGTGACATTGTCTGGAGAAGGCCAACTCTCTGGGACCTAACCGGTCACTGGGATTCATATGGCAGAAGGCGGTCCCGCAAGTAAACGCTACTCTTGCAACCCACAAGTATAACATGGAATTTTAATTTCATTCAAGATGTGATCTAAAAATGCTTTAAAAAGGAAAAGAAATAAGCGTTTTCAGATGCATTTGCATATAGTTTCAGTTTTGTTCCCAATAGATCTACAGAAGATCTATACTAGAGGTGTCAAACTCAAGTCCTGGGAGTCAAATCTGGCCCCCAGGGTTCTTAGATCTGGCCCATGGGGCTACCCTAGAAACAACAAAGGGCCAGCCCATAGTGTCTCTGCCAGAGCTCGGTTTTCACTGACAGAGAGTTTCTGGAGGCTGTCACAGCCAAAAATAGAGCTTCGGAGCCCATTTTCACTGCTAGAGCACTTGGCCTACCACAGGCACCCCCAACACAAGCGATGTCAACTGGCCCTGCCCACTTCAGTCCCCCCAAGATCAAACAGAACTCTGATGCAGCCCTCAATGTAATCAAGTTTGACACCTCTGATCTACACCAATGCTCTCAAATACCAGCTAATGTTACTGATTATCAAACCCTGTATGCACTGTTGGATTATAAACTAAGTTTGCCTCTGACAAATCTAGGAAGACTAAATGTATGCCAAAACACTAATTAAAATAGCCCAGTTCAAGCATGTCCACTTCATGACATTCAACAGCTGCTTCCGTGACACTTGTACTCTCGCCTCTGCTGGCAAAAATAAGTGGCTGACTTGAACCACCTGTGCATTTTATTCTCTCTCAATAAGATATATTTAGATCATTATTCTACCCTGGAATCACAGATAAATCAAGTAAAGGCACTCAATTTCTGTACATGAATTGGTTTTAACCTTTTCATACACATTGTTTCTTTATATATATGGGTTAAATTACCATGTGTAGGCGTTGAAGAAAGCAAGGAGCTGTCCTTCATTCAAAGTAATAAAGCTATATCTTACACACTTAATGGAAATGGTAATTCACAGATGCTATGCATAATAGCATGTAATTTTTTCCCAAGAATACTATTGCTAATAATATTTGTCCTATTGTATTGCACAGAAACACTCAACAGAATATATTTCTTGAATAACTTGTCCCCCATTTTGTGTTTGCCAAAATATCTGATTCCTTGGATTTCTGATCTAGGTTAAAAGTTCTATGTTGCTCCTCATTTTATAATTAGATTTCCCTGTGGTGCACCTATGTGTCCATGCGTGATTTCGCTACCTGCCCAGGTGCAGTAGCATAATTGCACTGGACTTGGCTAGCGCTCAGAGCCACGGGGCGAGCACACATCACCATTCCACCTCTGCTTTCACCCTCATCTGACACCTGAGCTACAAATATTCACCACTGCAAGCATTGCAAACATTGATTTAAAAGAAAGAAAGAAAGAAAGAAAGAAAGAAAGAAAGAAAGAACATGAACTAGGTATTCCCAAAGACTCTACAGAACTGTTCCATTTTAAGTAACATCTAAAACATTAAGAGGGATGGTGAAAGTCTTAAACCCAAAGGCAGACTACTCCAAGAGTAAAAAATGCCATGCATTCCTTTTGGAAAATGACAGAGGAGGAAAACTTCTGACTTCCCAACATATCCACTCTAAATTAGTGGTTCTGAATCAAGGAGAGGCACTGAGCCCCAAGGGCTCTAGGGTATTTCAAGGGGGGCACAGGTGAAAAACATAAAACAGGTGGCAACAACCATGCCAAGAGGGACACAGTAAAGCCAAGAATTTATCCTCAAAATACTTTCTTGGTGATTCCAGAATATACATCAGTTATTATCCCAACTCTGTATCCAGTAATGGGGCCTGGATGTGGGGTGGGAAGACCCAAGAAAAAAAATAGGAAGTTGGACATAGAAGGAAAAAAGCTGAGAAACCCTATTCTAGATGTTCTGGGCTTTAGAAATAGTATAGCCATTGACAACTTCTAGAGACATTGGATTGGCAAGGGCTACATTAAGCCCTGATTTACTTAATAATGGATTATTGAATTAATTCCCAAAAGTTGGCTTCACTGTTTCCCACAGTATGTTTCCCTCAGCAGGAACTGTATTAAGGGGTTGCGACATTAGAAAGGTTCAGAAGAACGACTGTTCTCGCCTAACCGGCTTAAGGCTGACTCAGTCTTCCATTTTTCTGAGGTCGCTAAAATGAGGACCCAGATTATTGGGGAAAATATGCTGACTCTGCAAGGGCTGTAAAGCACTGTGAAAATAGATGTCTAAGTCAGTGAAGGGCTACAAAAAAATGTACTACTACACTACAGCCGTGGATTATTTTGTGGCTGAGGCTTGTAGGCCATGTGACCAGGTGGAGTGGCTTGATGATCATGTGATCAGGGGGTGGCTTAAAGGTCATGTGATTGGCTTAAAGGTGGCCAACTTGATGTCACTCACGTCAAGGGTTTGGGTTAGGGTGCCTGGCCTTTCCTCGCCTCAAAGAGATACAATTTCCCTATCGATTTACTATTACTGAACATCTAAAATTTACTATTTAATTCTATGTACAGTATATATGCCATATGTTTAAATACATATTACCCACAGGCACACAAAAATATACATTACTATATAAACTGTATGTGTATGTACACACACACATGCACACACGCACAGCTTTTCTAAAATTATGCCCATTCAACCTCATTTACTGTGATAGGAAAAACATACCCAGAGCCCAGAAGGGGAAAAAAGGGGGGGGGGATCAAAAATTTTCTACCAGTACTGCGTACCTGACCGTTCCCACAGGAGCCCATCACTGGTCTAAGTGCTATTGCTATTGCTAATCAAAGCTATAATTTAAGAATCCTACTTGAAAGGAGAGAGGCTAGTAACAAGAGATATATGTGTACACACACACACAATCACGATTGAGAGCTTACAGCCTTCCCAGTGTTTTTAAACTTCAACAATAACTCAAACTTTCTATATCCTTCCTCTGTAGGGACCATGTAACAATCCAGGTTAAATGTAAAGAACCGTCAAATTGGCGTAATGACTTCCCAAAGCTACCCATCAACAGTTGACATACATAGAATTCAGTAAAATTATACTCTTCCCATTACTGTTTGACTCACTGTCCTTATATTCAAATAACAGCATTTTTGTTCTGAATGTGCAAATAAATAAAATGATTACAGTACATACATTTCATAAAATTTCTATTAAATTTTACAGTTTTTTAGTGTTTAGAAGTGGGGCATTTGAAGGACCCAAAACATTGATCACATTGAAGTAACCCACATTTCAGAAATACCTTTGGATGAAAAAGTGAACCTCAAGGGCTTGTCCTTCTCCACAGAAGCATTTGTCCTTCTTCATGGAAGACAGGCAAAAATAATCCCAGTTCTGGCATCCATCTTCTATCATCAGAATACTTCCAGGATGAACAATCTAGAATCATAAGCAGCAGAGTCTCCTATAAGTGTAACGGTTTTAGCTAATATATACTGTGGTTTACGTCTTTCTGGTTAGCCATACTCCAATGTATAATCCTTAATACCTGAATAGGCAGCTGTATAACAAGTTTAATAAATAAATATATCTCCCCTCCATTTCTAAGAGTAGAAAGGGTACAGTGTGAAACTGAGGCAGACCACAGATCTGCAAGTTGAGCTGGAGGAGGAAGGGAAATAATGACAAGTGTCATGCCATCACAATGCAAGAGTCATGATCCAGTCAGTGTATATGCATTGTGACAACACACGCAGGTCAGAAAGGGGTGGGACTTAAATAGCCATGGTATAATGCCTTTTTTATCATTTTGATGATAGCATCGGATGCTGCTGCTATCTTCACTAGACATCTCAATTTACATGTAGATCTGCCAATACTTAATAAGGTGCAACATTTTCCACTGAATACTGACTTCCTTCTCTGTAGGCTTCAGTCATGAACTAGAGGTTTCTCCCCAAGCCCATCAGAATTGTTTCACTGAATTTCATTTTGCATTTTATGGGGACAGGACAGGACTGACTTCATACTAAATCAAACTAAGCCCAGATTTGTTAGCTTATCCATTTTTTAGTAAAATAGAACAGAGCCAAAATTATAGTTTATAAACTATGATGATATTGCTCCATGCAATAAACTAAGTCAATAAATCAATAAATAAGTCAATAAATCAAACAACTACATTATGTTAACTACATTATGTTCAATACCTTCTATGAACACAACAATAACAAAACAGTGTATATTTATAATCATGAGAGATTTTTTTACTGTTTCAAAGAGTTTTATCAACAAGGCTTCAGTATTTGATGTCAGGCTCCTTTACGGAATAATAAAACCTACATTCTCAAGCAGGTAGTAATAATATATTTTTGCTCCTTTTTCTATTCTGAGAGAATAAAGATACTATTTCTAATTGGAAACTTTAGTTCCATTAAAAGAAGAGTTCTTCTAGGGGACACTTCTTCCATATTCAATTTTTAATGAGATTTTTTTATTGTACACTTTAGGAGATTAAATACCGCTGAAGGCAAACCATTAACTAATGCAAATAAAATATTGACGGGAATCTTGCTGCTAGAGTTCTTACAGTTCAAATAACATTTGTCCAGTTTTTGTTAGTGTGATGATTGGGCACTAGAACTGCAAATCAAAGCATGATATATTATTATTATTATTATTATTATTATTATTATTATTATTATTATTATTTAGATTTGTATGCCGCCCCTCTCCGTAGACTCGGGGAGGCTCACAGCAACAATAAAACAATGTACAACAAATCTAATAATTTAAAAACACTAAAAAACCCATTATTAAAAGCAAACATACACACAAACATACCATACATAAACTGTATATAGCAGTGAATATATATCTTAGTACTTATTGTGCAGTGAAGAGAAAATTGGAATGAGTTTTGTGAGTGGTCGGTAGAAAGATGGGTTTGTAGGAAGCTTGTAGGCCTTTCGAAAGTTCCAGGTGTCAGAGTAACCAGCTTACAAATATACCTGGGAAGGTAAGGTTTAACATCTCATACTGTAGGAAAAAAGATGGTTGAACCTGAGGGGGAGTGAAAAGGGGAATCAGCCTAGAATCACTACATAGCTACAAGAGAACCTACTTGTGTTCTCCCTCCCCTGAGTGCCATTAACCTTTATCTAACTCTAAACAGGTACCAACACTTAGCTGAGAAGATTCCTGTGTATAGATTTTTTAGCAATAAATCATTTTAATTGAATCCCCATGTGTGGACGTGGTCCTTTGCACCTGACACATGCATATATTTTAATAATAATAGTAAAGAGTTTATAAATCACTTTAACCCAGTGAATAAAAGTTAAATTCTTATTTAAAGATGAATAAAGTGAACACCTATTTTCCATATTTCCCAATCACATTACCTTAGAGAGTCAGAGACAATGAAAAATTACATGGAGGGAGAGAAAGAATATCCAAACTATAGCAGGTGGTGCACTAACAGAATCAATATTTTCCCCTTTTTTGTTGTTTTAAATCTGGATATATTTGTTTCAGTACCATGATGTTCATATTGATGTTAACTGAAGATTATTGACATTCTATTATTCAGATAACTTGAAATTTTATAAATAAGGAAGAGGTGTTCTTTCAATATAAATTATAATTTAAGGTGTTGATATTATAAGGATTAATTTACAGATATTCCTGTAATTCAGAAGTTCGCATTCAAATATGTTAAAGAAAATTTACCAGAATATAAAATGACAGAGCTGAAACAGACCTCGGAAGTCGTCTAGTCCTATCCCTTGCTCAGGCAGGAGATCCTATACCAGTAGTGGCGAACCTTTAAACACCAAATGCCAAAACTGCATGTGTGCACATGCCCAAGGAGCTGTGCATGCACGAACACACATGTGCATGCACCAACATGTGTGCATACATTGACATGCACATGTGCACAGCAGAAATCTGAAAACCAGCTGGCTGGTGGGAGGCAGGGAATCCCAACTACGGCAGCACAGCAAGAGGTAAGATCTTTCTTTCATGAGCTTCTGTTTTGTCATTTGTAGGGAAACTTGAACTCATGTTCTCCTGCTTTTTAATCTTGTGTCTTAACCACTAAATCATACTGGCTCTCATTTTTTATTATTAGGTTATTGTTATTACTAAATGAAACTAGAGATTTAGAAAAGAAAATCTGATTTGGAAACGAAACTAGTAAAGCAAGAGTCAAAATAATGAAGATACCTTATCATTTATTTTTTTTTATTTATTCGATTTTTATGCCGCCCTTCTCCTTAGACTCAGGGCGGCTTACAACATGTTAACAATAGCACTTTTTAACAGCCAGCATATGGCCCCCACAATCCGGGTCCTCATTTTACCCACCTTGGAAGGATGGAAGGCTGAGTCAACCTTGAGCCGGTGATGAGATTTGAACCGCTGACCTACAGATCTACAGTCAGCTTCAGTGGCCTGCAGTACAGCACTCTACCTGCTGCGCCACCCCACCTCTTGACATAGTCTTTCAGTGTCACGAAAGCAACACAGTTTGATCTCAGATGAGTTTCCTTAATCTGGAGCCTTCTCTACTAAATAGATGATAAGTGCCCTTATTACAGTGGTACCTCTACCTAAGAATGCATCTACTTACGAACTTTTCTAGATAAGAACCGGGTGTTCAAGATTTGTTTGCCTCTTCTCAAGAACCATTTTCCACTTACAAATTCGAGCCTCCAAAACTGTGACTGGAAAAGGCAGGGAGAAGCCTTCATGGGGGCTTCTCTAGGAATCTCCTGGGAGGAAACAGGGCCGGAAAAAGCAGGGAGAAGCCTCTGTGGTGCCTCTCTAGGAATATCCTGGGAGGAAACAGGGCTGGAAAATGTGGGGAGAAACCTCAGTGGGGCCTCTCTAGGAATCTCCTGGAAGGAAACAGGGTTTCCACTCTCCCTGTGGTTTCCCCAATTGCACAAATTATTTGCTATTACATTGATTCCTATGGGAAAATGCTTCTTCTTACAAACTTTTCTACTTAAGAACTTGGTCATAGAACAAATTAAGTAGAGGTACCACTGTATTAGACATGGGAAGTGATTCCTATCGTAGCTTTATCCCTGATCCCAGCTGAGGAAGGGTTAGGCCAGGGCAAGGAGAGGAACCATATTTGCCACATTCTAGAAGGCAGAATGGAGAAAAGAAACAGAGCAAGAATGGAAACTAAATCTATGCATCATTTTTTTTAAGCTAGCGTAATATTGGTGTCAAAGTGTTACCAGATGCTTATACATAATGAATTGGGAGCATGGTATTTTCCATTCTATGGTGTTGAGAGTTTACATAGCTAATTGGCTTTATTTATTTATTTTAAGAAACTACTACAAATTCGCATCCTTTGTACGTTTCTTCCTATTGAATCTTATCTATTCAACATGTAGATTATATCAAATACGTCCTACTCACAAGTTAAACACATATACAGCATATGGCTCTGAATATTGTATGATCAGATGCAATCCTTGTGGATTTGAGAGATCAAGCAGCTCTTGTGTAATTTTTATACAGCTGGTACAGCTAATCCTTTTGCTTTCAACCTATTTATTTCATCTCCGTCTATGTTTACCTGAGATATTTTTTTTCATTCCAATCTAACATAATCCACACAGTCCAAGATCACGCATACAAAATAGTAGCTTTTCATTTAAAAATGCTGTATGAACTTTACAATATAATTTATGTCATTTATCGTTGGCTATTGTGTTTGTCATTATATCACAGATTTCATGTAATTTTATTGCAAGAGTAAAAACCCAGTACATACAAAATAAAAAACAAACAAAAGTAAAAAAACAGAAGATGCAGGAAAAAAAAGGGAAAAAAAACAGAAAGGGGGAAAATAGGTGTATAATATAGAAAGAAATTAAATATATATAAAATAATTTTCTCTTTAATATAACAAGTATAAGCAATGTTAGCTATTCAGAACAGATTCAATAAAACACGCATGTACTCTTTGGTTTATTTGATCACATTTAAAATAGATATATTATTAGATCCTGTGATTCTTAATGGACTTTTCTGATATCATGATTGAAATGATGAGGTTCTAAAGATTTGTTTATAAATAAGGAATGGGATATAGGAAGAAGAGATTATTTGCTGTATTTTAAAAGAAGATGGTAAGTTAAAATTTCCTTCTATCTCTTTTTTTCTACACCTTCTACTTTTATTCTTGTATTTGTGCTACTTTTTAATTGTTGTAATTGTGATTTCTAATAAAATTATTATTAAATAAGAGGTTCTTAGTCTTCTTTGATAAATCCTCTGTATTAACTTTCAAATAATAAATAAATATTGAGAGTGACGGTGTGATAAAAAGGAGGAATCTTGATAATGTGAACTCTTAATGTGAACTTTTCCTCCCACTTAGGACTGTATGACTGTAACTTGTTGCTTGTATCCTAAGATTTTTATTAATATTGATTGTTTCCTCATTGCTTATTTGACCCTTATGACAATCATTGTGTTGTACCACATGATTCTGGACAAATGTATCTTTTTCTTTTATGTACGCTGAGAGCATATGCACCAAGACAAATTCCTTGTGTGTCCAATCACACATGGCCAATAAAATTCTATTCTATTCTATTCTATTCTATTCTATTAAGGAAGGCTACTTGCAATGTTAGCTGTAATGGCCATGATAACCTAAGAAAGATTAGAAAGGATGTTCTTCATTGTAATGCATTTTGGAAAAGACCAAGGCATTCCAATTCTACAAATTCTTTATTTTTGTATATTTATACAGTTGTTTAATATTTTCTTCTTGGGTCTCCTGTCTATGTGAGACTGTGGGAATGAATATGTACAAAGTGCTTGTTTAATTATTAAAACTATTTGTTGTTGTTGTGTGTGTGTGTGTGTGCGCGTGCGTGTGTGTGTGTATATATATATATATATATGTCACATGTTTAAGCTGAATTTGAAAATTAAGGGAGACTAGGATAGATCTATTTCGGCCTTATTTTGGCCTCATCAGCTAGCCATACCCACTGGGACTTGAACCTGCAACCTTTGCCTTGTAAGGCAGAGAATTATCCTCTAGGCTACAGTATCCAATCCCTTCAGCTCTGTACCAGGGAAGGGTTACATTTTGTGTCGAATCACCCTGGTATATTGAAGGAACATCACAGCTCCTTTTTTGCCTCTCGGCCCAACCCAGGGCCATTTCCAAGGCAGTTAATTTTATTGATAGCCGACAATTCTATCTGTATGTGTCACATGTTTAAGCTGAATTTGAAAATTAAGGGAGACTAGGATAGATCTATTTCGGCCTTATTTTGGCCTCATCAGCTAGCCATACCCACTGGGACTTGAACCTGCAACCTTTGCCTTGTAAGGCAGAGAATTATCCTCTAGGCTACAGTATCCAATCCCTTCAGCTCTGTACCAGGGAAGGGTTACATTTTGTGTCGAATCACCCTGGTATATTGAAGGAACATCACAGCTCCTTTTTTGCCTCTCGGCCCAACCCAGGGCCATTTCCAAGGCAGTTAATTTTATATATATATATTTATATATATATATATATATATATATATATATATATATATATATATATATATATATGTTAAAATGTTTTCAGCTGGAATATACCAGGGTGATCCGACTTAAGAAAAAAAAAAATATATATATATATATATATATATATATACACACACACACACACACACACACACACACACACACATATATACACACATATATGACGGTCTTGGTACATTCGGGTTTCTTCCCATGTAGAAAACCCGAATATGCCAAGACCGCCATACCTGTACCCATGAAAATCTACAAAAACAAATACACACATATATATACACATATATATTATACAGTGATAACTCGTCTTACAAACACCTCGTCATACAAACTTTTTGAGATACAAACCCAGGGTTTAAGATTTTTTTGCCTCTTCTTACAAACTATTTTTATGTTACAAACCCACCGCCGTCACTGGGATGCCCCGTCTCCAGACTTCCGTTGCCAGCGAAGCACCTGTTTTTGCATTGCTGGGATGCCCCTGAGGCTCCCCTCCATGGGAAACCCCACCTCCAGACTTCCGTGTTTTTGTGATGCTGCAGGGGAATCCCAGCAGTGCAAAAATGGGTGCTTTGCTGGCAACGGAAGTCCGGAGGTGGGGTTTACAAGCGAGGGGAGCCTCAGTGAAATCGCAGCATCGCAAAAACACAGAGGTCCGGAGGTGGGATTTTGAGGACTTCGGTGTTTTTTCAATGCTACGATTTCACTGATGCTCCCTTCACTGGGAAACCCCACCTCTGGACTTCCGTTGCCAGTGAAGTGCTCGTTTTTGCGATGCTGGGATTCCCCTGCAGCATCGCAAAAACACAGAAGTCCGGAGGTGGGGTTTCCCATGGAGGGGAGCCTCAGGGGAATTCCAGCAGCGCGAAAACAGGTGCTTTGGCTGGCAAAAGGGGTGAATTTTGGGCTTGCACGCATTAATTGCTTTTCCATTGATTCCTATGGGAAATATCATTTCGTCTTACAAACTTTTCACCTTAAGAACCTCATCCCGGAACCAATTAAGTTTGTAAGACAAGGTATCACTGTATTTTCCTTTTGTTTCTGTGCACTGGCTTTATGTTAGTCTAATGAGGAATTAATTGCAAAGAATGATACTACATGTTAGATACGGTGAGTGGAAGAGGCAGACAGAAGTGACTTCAAAACAACAGGTCTTTATTTGACAACTATTTACAACCCAGCAAAGGCTCTGTCTGACAGCAAGCCCTTTTATAGGAAACTGCTAGACAGTCTAGCCAATCAGCAGTCAATATTTTCCCTGCGGAATAGAGAACCTGACTGAAGCCTATGTGCTTCAGTCTGAGAATGGAACACTACACAATGTAGTGAATTGCTAGGAGGTCTTAGGAACGAGTCAAATGAGAAGCCCAGGAGATAAATAAGCAGAAGTGAAATCCAAGATAGCAGAAAACATGCTTTATGATTTGTTGACTCCAGAAATGAGTGGGCAGCTTGATTAGAAACATTTAGAATTCACTGATATTTCAGCCTATCCCATGTCCCATCTGATTATCAAAGAGCAGGGTTTATTGAAATTTGTACATACTCTGCTTTAAAGCTGCAATACATCTCTATTAGTCTCCACTCCGTGTTTGTGAAATGTTGCCTGTAGATATCCAAAGAGTTTTATTCAGGTCACATTAGATCACACAGACCTGGAACATTATTTTTCTTACTGTCAGATAACAGTGAAGGCTCTCCCATTGTCCTCTCCCAGCTCCTTGGGAAAAGGTTATCAGTTGGATTCATGGCAACTAAAGAAATCCAGTGCACCAATACCATCCTGTCGACTAAAAATCCATATCACTGATACTCAGTGTGTATGTGCATTTCTTAATTCAGAGGCGGAGGGGAACAATGCTACAATATACATGGGACAAATTGTCATCATACATTATATATGTCTGCATATTTATCCTAGAATGAAAGCAAGCAGGGGTTGAATTTCTTCTCCCCAATAAATAATGTGCAATTCTGATATGCACATAAGCCTAGTCTTCAAATATGAATCAGAGAATAAGATAAGCTGGGGTGAAGTTAGAAAAAAGGCATTCCTGCATTGCTTCTTTGAGATACTGCTGTATTGCTTCTAGAATTGGAGATCATAGAGTTGGCGGATAGAGAAAGAGAATTCAGTTTGAAAGAACCAAACCAAAGCAGGACACAAGACACAAAAAAGTGACCAAAAAATCTGGGTTGCTATGACCCTTTAAAGGTCACCTGCAATGCTATCAACAAAATGAACAGTGATTTTTTTAATGAGTTAATAATTCTATATTAGATTGATAGATTGTGTTTTGAATTAAATTGTGATGATGAAAGGGGAAAAAAAATAAAAGAAAGGAAATAAATTAGACTATAGTAGGTCAATTGTTTGAAGGTTATAAAATTTAAGCAATTACTACTTTTCTTTATAAGATTTGTTTTTATATAAGATTTGTATAAATTTGATTTAATGTTGAAAAGGATTTAGATAATTACTGGAATTATAAGAGCTGTATAATTATCATTTTTAAAGGTCTTTATATAAGATTATATAATTCCTAAATTGGATTTTTTGTTGTAGAGATTTTAGATAATTAGGGGTTCTTATTTTTCTTTATAATTGTACATTGAGAAGTTGGTAATGTTATTAACCAATGGATGGAACTGTAGTATAAGATTGGAATTTGTTTAAATATGGAGAATGAGTTAAAGTAAAAAAATTGAATAATAAATTTGAAAGGGAGATATAAAATGGGAAAAGAAATCAGAAATTTAGGGCATTTAGAAATGGAAAAATAAAAAAACTGAATAAAGATATAAATTGAGGAAAGGGACGAGTACAGCCTAAAATTAAGAGGTACAGGAGATAATGAATATGTCTGGAAGATAAACCATAATGATTAATTTGGAAGAAAATTGAAAATTAAAGGTGGTAGACCCAGATGACAAAAAAAGGAGGCAAGGAAGCAGTACAACAGTAAATATATAATATATAATATATAATATATAATATATAATATATAATATATAATATATAATATATAATATATAATATATAATATATAATATATAATATATAATATATAATATATAATATATAATATATAATATATAATATATAATATATAATATATAATATATAATATATAATATATAATATATAATATATAATATATAATATATAATATATAATATATAATATATAATATATAATATATAATATATAATATATAATATATAATATATAATTAATATATAATTAATATATAATGTAATGTAATATACAATATATATATTGCTGAATTTTTTTAAATTAAGGGAGGCTAGGATAGCGCTATATTGGCCTTGTTCTGGCCTCATTAGCTAGCTATACCCTTACTAGGATTTGATCCTGGGGCTTCTGCCTTGTAAGGCAGAGAATTATCCTCTAGGCCACCAGATCTGATCCCTTCAGCTTTGTACCAGGGAGGGGCTATATGTTTTTTCTGTTGGATCACCCTGGTATATTGAAGGAATGTCACAACTCCTTTTTGCCTCTAGGCTCAACCCAGGGCCATTTCAAGGCAGTTAATTTATTCATAGCCAACAAACTATGTTCTGTATGTATCACATGTTTTTGATGAATTTTTAAAAATTAAGGGAGACTAGGATAGCATTATTTCGGCATTGTTCTGGCCTCATCAGTTAGCCATGCCCTTACTGGGATTTGATCCTGGGGCTTCTGGACACCACAGATAAAATCAGCAAAATTCTCCACAAACACAATATCAAGACAGCCTTTGGCAGTGACCAAAAAATAGCCAACATCTTAAGAAATGCGGAAGACAATATTCTGCCAGAAAACTCCAACAAAAGAATAATCATGGAAGCTGTTAAAATAGAGAAACAGCCCCACAATATGAATAAACCTGATGATACTGCCCACCTACCAGACATATGGAAACTAGCCCTTATCAACAAATGTATCCCAGCCATGAAAACTGACACCAGACCCAGAACAACACAGGACACCACCACCAATCACCCTTACCAGACCCAAACCCACACCCACCCTACAGACAAAATACAACCACCACCCAGAAGCCAAACCACAGTGATGACTCCAACTGCTGCAACCTCCCCTCTGACACACACACAAAGCAAACTGACACACCATAAACACATGACCAGACCATAAACTCACAGCCAAACCAAAATCTGGCCATGTTACACCAGAGACATACATTACAAAACAGCTGACTAGTCTTTAGGCTCCAACTGCCACAACTACTCAGGATGTCATGCCTAATCCACAAACATCAACTAATCTGCATACATCAATTGCATCAATTACTCAAGGTGTTACCTCACCAACTAACCAGGAAGTTTCATCACAGCTTGCAGCAGCTGAGCCAGCACTGCACACCCACCCACCAGTATTTATAGAGGGATGGCAGCTCCGGTCACACTTTGTTCACCCAAGCACAAAGCTGAAAGCACCAGCCTGAAGATGTGCTCCTCTGTTAATTTATTAAAATGGATTGTGATTAGATGCACTCAGGGAAGGACAAAAGGGAGGAAGATGAAGTAGAAAGGAAGGGGAGAGAGGGAGGAAGGAAGTTGGAAAGAGGGAGAGGAGAAAGAAGGTAGAAGGAAGAGAGGAAGATAGAGGGTAGGAAGTAGTATGAAATATAGAAGGAAAACAGACAGAAGAGAAAAGTACAAAAGATAAAAATTTAGGATATTTGTTTATGGTATTTTGAACAGAAATGTATAATTATGTATGTTTTGATATTATGGTATGTGTATAGAGTTTTATGTAAAGGTGAAAAGGTAAAAAAAAATATTTTAAAAAATGAACAGTGAATTCTATAATGCCTCATAAGATATATGTGAATACATGAATACGGTGGTACCTCTATGTAAGAACTTAATTCATTCCGTAGAAACGTTCTTAAGTAGAAGCAATTTTTCCCATAGCTATCAATGTAAAAGCAAATGTGTGCAAACCCATTAGGAAAAAAATAAAAGCTCGGAATTTGGGTGGGAGGAGGAGGAAGGGGAGGAGGAGAGTCGCTGCCAAAGGAAGAAGGTGAGGTGAGGGGAATTTAAAAAAATCCAAAACTTTAAGGCTTTAAAAAAAAAGAGGGACTCTGAGGTGGCGAGGAGGAGCACACACCTCCAATACACCGGGCACAAGCTGCCTCCCATATACTGCCTCCCAAACACTGGCTGCTGCTGCTGCTACCTGCTGCCTCTTCTTTCCCATGCTGAAGGGCTCCCCTCTCCTCTCACTCCCTCGCTATGTAGCTGGCGCCTTTCCTTCACTGTGGTGACTCCTTGGCTGCCCAGAGAGAAGGGAGCGTTCATTATCTCTGGCCGCTGGCAGAGGTTTATTCCCTGTCCAAGCATCCATAGAAAGGAAAATGCATCATTCGCTCTGGACTGCCAAAGCCTCATTAAGCACCACCAAAAGGCTCCTCTGGCAGCCCAGATGGTTGGGATTAAAGGGGAAATGGCAGGAAACTGGCCGGGCTTTCGTGCCGCAATCAAATTTCCTGAGAAATTTTTCCGAACTCAGGTTCTTAAGTAGAAAATGGATCTTAAGTAGAGACAAAAAAATATTGAACACCCGGTTCTTATCTAGAAGGGTTCTTAAGTAGAGGCATTCTTAAGTAGAGGTACCACTGTACATATAAGATATCTATTTAATAAGATATAAGATATCTATTTATCTTATATACAAATCATTAAAGAGGAATCCAAACCAGCCCATTTCTGTGAAGTGGTAGCAGCGGCGGCAGCAGGCTCCACCCATCTATCCAAGATGCTTCTGTGCATATGCAGAACCATCACTGCATGCGCACAGATTTTTACAACCCACTATTGATCCAAACAGATTCAATTTGGCAGGTGCCAAATTTTAAATTTTTAAATTTAGTTTATAAATCAGAAGAACTTCTAGCTTAACAGAATACCAATAGCTAGGAAAACAGTTGGGATTGTAATGGCAGAAATCAAACGATAGCTTAAGCAACCTTTTGATAGAGTGATATGTCCATAATGGAAAGATTGTGGACACTACAATGTCTATTATAAAATTATGAGGAAGAAATTTGATCTAGAATATGATAAAGTGAACAAATTAAAACTCAAACACAAAGGTTTCAAAATGAACAAGAGTCTATTTACAAAGATGTTTGTTGAACGGCACAAACGCGAACCAAAACAATATCTTTCAATTGCCAAAATCCAGGCATGAGGGCAAGTTGATAAGATAAAGTCCAACACTGTTGCTTCCTGAGCTAAAATCTATTTACAATATTATTAACCCTACTTTAGCAAGGTTTGTCAGGTAAAAACAATTTTCACAGGCTCTTCTCTTCTGGAGGCATGAACATTGGCTTTTTGCAAAGAGCTCCTTCTAACTCCTCCCCCTTATGTACTTTCTGGGAGTGCAGACTATGCACAGCTGTGCTCACTTCCTCTTTCTGAGCTTTCTTAACTGCTCCTGCCTCCCCTGCATCATTCTTACCAGTACATTCAGGATTGGATCCCTTTTCTCCTCTTCCTCCTCCTCAGACCCTGGCAAATACCCAGTTGGGGGTTCTATAGCCTCTGTAGGCTCTTCATGCCCAGACTCTCCCTCCTCCTCTGGCTTACTGTCTGACTCCTCCGACAGCCACACAGGCCAACTGTGTCCAGATGGCCCCAGTTCATCAGGCTCAAAATCCGTTGTTCGAGGACCTGACTGTGAGCCAACCACAACATGATCTATCTATGATCTATCTATCTATCTATCTATCTATCTATCTATCTATCTATCTATCTATCTATCTATCTATCTATCTGATTTGATCTATCTTGTATGTTGCATGCATGTTGTTCAATACAGCTTAAGCTGCTTTTACACTTCCAGTTCATTTTTCTGAATATGCCTTTAAAAATCTGCAGTTTACAGAATGAAATGTGTACATAAATGTGCAGAAGCTACTACTAAGATAAAATATATCACAAACCAGAACTAAACAACTTGACACTCTCATTAGCACAAATGAGATTTCAAGAGCTTAGAATCACAGAGATGACATCTCAGTATTCTGATGAGGATGCAAAACTGACCTAGAGGAAGAACCTAGAGCAAGGAAGAAAAATACAAACACTAATTAGAAGTAATCTACAAAGTAAAAAAAAAACACCTTAGCCAGCACAGTTATTAGAGACAATATATTTTTATCTATAATAGGAGACAGAAAGGTTATAGAGAAAATTATGTCAATCCATTCAAATGATTTATTTATTTATTTGTTTGTTTATTTATTTATTTATTTATTTATTTATTTTGTCAAGCTTAACAGATATAACTATGGACATGATTATGAATACATGAAATGGATATGAATAAATGGGGACAGTAGGACGGGGATGGTAGGCACATTAGTGCGCTTATGCACACCCCTTTCGGACCTTTTAGGAATGGGGTGAGGTCAACAATAGACAGTCTAAGGTTAAAGTTACAGGGCTTTGGGGATGACACTGCAAAGTCAGGCAGTGCATTCCAGGCATTGACCGCTCTGTTGCCAAATGGCCTGGTTGAGTTGTGTAATCCATATGTTTTTGCAGTGTAGGAGTTGCAGATTATAGGCCATTTTTTTTCTGAAAACAAATTGTTTGTTAAAGAGTAGTTGTTTGTCTCTAAGTGGAAGATAAATGGATTGGTTTCTGATTGATTCAGTGACTTTGCAGGTGACCAATAAGGAAGTATATTGAGACAAAAGTGATGTAGTCATTGTTGAAAAAGGGTTCTTTTATTGTAGACCATAAATTCAGTTTAAACTGTTGCAGAATCAAGGCAGTTGTTGAGTCTAGTGTTGTTAGTTACTCGTTTATCCAGTCCTAGATTAGTAATAGCATTGTACAGTATGTTGTACTTTTGGGTTAAGTTGTACATTCGTTTAGGGTCCAAATAAAAGAGGCAGATGGAGGTCTCCAAAAAAGATAAGAGGGTGTGGGCATGAGGCTGCCCATGTTAGTAATAAATTATAACTTCTAAAAAGACATTGGATATATTATATTCTGAGCCGGACTAGCTTTAAGCTAAATATGAATATGCACTGGTTAGGCGGCAAAGCTTAGCAGTTTCCAGCATCATTCTTCCTTTCAAATCATTCCAAAAAATGCACATTTTTGCATTGGCAGGCAGTGATGTCATCAGCCAACAGCACCTAAGAGAGCCATGTACTCTTAAACAGATACTGATTCCATTAGGGAAAGGCAAAGGGAACATAACAAAGCAGTGGATATTAATATTTATTTGTTTATTACATGTATACCTCACCATAGTGAAAAGAGATCCTCTTTCATTGTGGTGATATACACTATACACACACAAATGTGTGCACGCACACGCATACACACACATGTATATATACATATACATATGTTTTTTAATGTCGGATCACCCTGGTATATTTTAAGGAACGTCACAGCTCCTTTTTTGCCTCTAGGCCCAACCCAGGACCACTGCAAGGCAGTTAATATATTTTATAGCCGACAACTATATTCTGTATGTGTTAAATGTTTTTAGCTGGAATTTTAAAATTAAGGGAGACTAGGATGGTCCCATTTCGGCCTTGTTCTGGCCTCATCAGCTAGCCACACCCTTTCCTTTACTGGGATTTGATCTGGTGAACTCTGCCTTGTAAAGCAGAGAACTAGCAGTTAGAGCTATCAGATCAGAACCCTTCCAGCTCTGTACCAGGGAGGGGGTACAGTATATGTTTTTTTATGTCGGATCACCCTGGTATATTTTAAGGAACGTCACAGCTCCTTTTTTGCCTCTAGGCCCAACCCAGGACCACTACAAGGCAGTTAATATATTTTATAGCCGACAACTATATTCTGTATGTGTTAAATGTTTTTAGCTGGAATTTTAAAATTAAGGGAGACTAGGATGGTCCCATTTCGGCCTTGTTCTGGCCTCATCAGCTAGCCACACCCTTTCCTTTACTGGGATTCGATCTGGTGAACTCTGCCTTAATTAAGGGAGATTAGGATGGTCCCATTTCGGCCTTATTCTGGCCTCATCAGCTAGCCACACCCTTTCCTTTACTGGGATCAAATCCCAGTAAAGGAAAGGGTGTGGCTAGCTGATGAGGCCACAATTCAAAGTATTAGTTATGACCTTTAAAGCCCTTCATGGCATCGGACCAGAATATCTCCGAGACCGCCTCCTGCCACACGAATCCCAGCGACCGATTAGGTCCCACAGAGTGGGCCTTCTCCGGGTCCCGTCAACTAAACAATGCCGGTTGGCAGGTCCCAGGGGAAGAGCCTTCTCTGTGGCGGCGCCGGCTCTCTGGAACCAACTCCCCCCGGAGATTAGAACTGCCCCTACTCTTCCTGCCTTCCGAAAACTCCTCAAGACTCACCTTTGCCGTCAGGCATGGGGAAACTAAACATCTCCCCTGGGCATGTTAATTATACATGGTATGCTTGTGTGTGTGTTTGCTATTACATGGGGTTTTCTTAAATCGTTAAATATTTTAATTAATTGGATTGTTGTGACTGTTTTTACTTGTTGTGAGCCGCCCCGAGTCTTCGGAGAGGGGCGGCATACAAGTCCAACTAATAAATAAATAAATAAATAAATAAAAAGTCATTTTTGAAATGTTCCAGAAGTTTTGCTACTTGTAATTCTATTTACTAAGTAGTTCATGTGGCACAAGCTTTCATGATTTACCCACAACTACCTATATTAAAGAAGTGATACATAGGAAATCTAGAGGCATAGACTTCTGAATAGAAGTTGGATTGTTGAATAAGTTCATTGTGGTTCAATTGCATTTTGTGTTTTGCACTTTGCCTGTCAGATACATATTTTATTTTTGTACCATGGTAAAATGAGCAGCTGTATCAATTGAATAAAAATGGAGGCCTCTTGCAATTTTAAAATGATCTTAAGTAAGAAGCCTTCTAAAAGAATTCACAATCCACCGTGCAAGCAACATGGAGAGGGCGTTGTGGCCTATTCGCCTACAGCTACTCACACCTACCAGAAAAGAAATGTATAAGGCTTTGGGGAAAGGCTTATTCCCTCCAAAAATGCGTTGTGTAAATGAAGGAGACTCCTGGATCTGAAATATTAAAGTATAAAAAGCCAGAACTTTCAAATGATTTTTCTTAAAACGGCATAGCAGACAAACATTTGCTAAATTCACCTCTAAAATGAATAAACTCAAAACAACCCTCTTAATAGGACCATATCTTATAATTCCCTGCTGTATTGGGAAACAAATTGAAATCAAGATGCAAAAATACCCGATTTCCTAATTCCATATGCAATTACACTGAGCACAAAAATGCTTTAAATTAATATGTAGACAGAAACAGACAAATAATTGAGCCATTTGAAATTTGAGCATGTCACATTTATTTGGCTGATTTTTATGTCTGTTAGAAGTGAAAAGTTATCTCTGAGAAACCTAAGGAAACACGTCTGTGTTGGAAAAAAGAGTAAAAATTATATAAGATGGTTGCTAAATAAGTATGTCAACCTCTAATTGCAAAGAAGAGCTTTCACACTTACTTCAGAATTCTCTCTGTTTGGATTTCCATTATTAAAAGCAAAAATGTTTCAGGAACTAATGTTTTTGCTTTTCACATTTTTTTCCCCTCCTCCCACTGTAATACCGAATAACACTGTGGTTCTGTAATTTGCTAATAACTGATTTCTCTCCTACATTTACTGTACATCAGACATCATTATATAACCCTGTCACATAAATAACGGCCCCAGAAATCAGCTCTTCAAGAAAGAAAATAGCAGCTGTGTGCTCTCTACCATCTCAAGAAATTAAGTTTATTATTATAGTTCTGCTTATAGGAGCAGTACTACAATATATTGTTATGTATGTCCAATTGAGTCTGCTACGCTAGGTTGGCACAGTGATGGTGAACCTATGACACATGTGTCAAAGGTGATACATACTGACATTTTGGGTGACACACCAGCATTCTCCAAAACATGACAATAATTATTCTTGAAGGCACACCTCATTCTTGAGTGATTTTTGGAGGCTGCAGAGAAAGCACAAAAATAGAGTAGAGGCTCCAGGGCCTCTGAAAATTGTGGAAGAATAGATGGTGCTTTCTTACAGATTTAGGGGGCTGAACAGAGGAACATTCTGCAAAGCTGCTTTAAGAACAAAGGTCTCATGATGTGATCCAGTGTTGCCTCAGATAGGCCATAGGGTCCTGTTAATAGAAAGGGGAAAATTGCCTGAAGATAAGTAATGCCTAGCAGATTCTAGAGATCACACCACAATTGGACTGTACCTTTTTAAAAAATGCATGAATATGTACACAATGTTTCTCTTTGCTCAGTCTGTGTCTGTAACACACCAGAAGAATCAAGTTAGGCATTGTTAACATGCCAAGCCCAAAATGTTCACCATCACTGGGATAGGATCTTCTCCGACAGATGAAAATGATGGTATCAACAAATGGCTCTTACTGAACTTTCAACCAATACAGCAAGATCTACTAGATAATAGACTATAGACAGTCTGTCAACTCATAAAACACTCCCGGCCTCCTCTTGAGATGCTATAGGGAAGGAGGCGGGGGGGCGGGACTGATGAAGCAGCATTGCAGCAACCCAAAGCACATTCCACACATACTTTTTTCAAGGCTGCAACCTAGGTCAGACAGAGCTGTGTGTTCTCTAAAGCCCACAAAAGTGCCCTGTTGGATAATGTGATTTATGATACATCCTGGAAGGAGGGGAAAAACATAATTGGGCTGTAAATTATGTGGGGCAGAGCTGACTTCATTTGGGTACCTGCTGACACGTTGCTCCTAATAAATAACTGGATTTCTTTTGAAACTTGGCTCAAGGCTCATGTATTATTTAGGGCATCTGTCAGAACCCTGATACTGTCAGACTGCATCTGGATTGGTGAAAGAACATATGAAGAGGATACAGCTTGAATATAAGCCGAATCAATTCCTGAAGAGTGCACCCTTATTTGGCTGAGCTCCCATCTTACTTGGTCTCTCCAAACACTAATTATTTTATTTTACTTTGGTTTTATGCAACATGCCCATATGATATCAATAGCAAAATAAGTCCTAAAGCTCTATTGCCACACACCTTTGTTACAGATGAAAGTCCCATTCCAGCAAGGCCAAAATTGAATCTGCATCCAGGCATATAGTAGGGGGCCATGTTGAGGAAACCTTCCTTATAGTCAAGATCAGTTCTAGATTGGTGACTCCCAACCTTTTGGGTACCAGGGACTGGTTCTCCGTGGCTCGAAGGGGGCCTGGTTTAGCACACTGCCTAATCCCACAGATGGAACTTTGTTGTTTTTGTGGCCCATTTCTGGCATGCTGCGGACCAATGCTGGTCCATGGACCAGGGGCTAAGAACCTCTGTTATAGATAAAAGAAGCTCAAGGTAAGATAAGAAGCTTAAGAGAAGATTCTTCATTTGTGTTAGCCTTTATTTTGTAGCTCTCTACCTCTGGGCGCACATGCAGTCCTACCACTCGTTGCATTCAAAAGCAAGGTAAAGCAATCTAATATCATCATGGCTTTGAACCAAGGTGCCTGGGTAGGCAGTATATTATTGTGGGATAGCGACTGTGTTATTTGTTTGTTTATTCTGAATGTTGTTTACTGCCCAGAATGTATCACAGTTGAAGTGAGCTAGAAATAATGGTAAATAAATAAATGTAAATATTTCACCTTCCTAGACGGAATGACTGCCAGGTTCCTTGCTCTGTTTCATTTGGCCCAGCTTGAGCAACACTGTCAGAATTGTTTGGAATAACAAGAAAGTCTTGCCTGAATGGCCACACATTGAACGGAATATATTTTTTTTGTTTCTCTGATATTTCACAAAATGACGGCAGCTCTTGCAGAGTACAGAAAGTAAACTCAGTAAACTGCAAACTTTGCCAGAATACTGCATAATCTCTTATTGAGGGGTTAAGGTTTTTGAGAGCATAACCATTGGTATGCTGCAACGTCCTGCCTGTCAAAGACTACTTCAGCTTCAACCACAACAACACAAGAGCCCACAACAGATACAAGCTTAATATTAACCGCTCCAAACTTAACTGTAAAAAATACGACTTTAGTAATCGAGTTGTCAAAGCGTGGAATTCACTACCGGACTCTGTAGTATCATCCCCTAACACCCAACACTTTCCCTTAGACTATCCACGGTTGACCTCTCCAAGTTCCTAAGAGGTCAGTACATAAGTGCACCAGAGTGCCTACCGTCCCCTGTCCTATTGTCTCTCCTATATCTCATATATCTTCTCTTCTCTTCTATACCTATATCTTTTCCTGCTATTCTCTCATAGTTATATTTTACTCCTTTATTTTCTCCTCTATTCCCTCTTTAATACATTCTACCTGATTATATCCTCTATAACCCTCATTGTGTATTATTGTGTATTGGACAAAACAAATAAATAAAAATAAGTTATGCTGAGGAACAATTAGCTAAAGATCATACAACACTTGAGCTGTTCACCACCCTAAACGTGCTTATTAGGATCCAAGGATGGGGAAAACAAAATGAAAGAAATATCAGTTAAATACTCTTAGTAAGAATGATTTGCAAATAGAATAGGTTGGGTATGGCTGAAATCAGCATTGAAAATATGAAGGAGAAAAGAAAAGAAAAGAAAACATTCATTATACAAACTTTTTTTCTATTCAGATGATTTTGGGTAATCATCCAATTCTGCTGTAGAAAACCTGAACATAAAAGGTTGAAAACAAGTCAGCCAAATTAGCATCTTTGTAAATGATTCCATGGTGTTTAATTATCTAAATAATCTGCATTTCCAGGATATCACAAACCCACATTATATTTATTTTTCTTCCATTTATTATAGTACAAGAAAGGATAATTTATCTACTCTATGAAGTTCCTTTCAGATACTGTTGTGCTAATTTTCTGGTGACTTGTACTAGGAAAAAAATATTCTCACAGGGTCACTGAGATGTTGTTAGAACATTTTGTATTGCTTTTTCTCTTTCTGTGGCTTATTCAGAGCAGAAGTTTTGCAAAATGCAGTTGGTTTCATTTGAATTAATTTTTTAAAAGCCTATAATCCAGGAAGCTATTCTTTGATAAATCATTGCAGGATATTTCTCTTAGGTGACCAGTGTTAAATCTTCTTTAGATAGTTAACTCTTCTGCCCTTGTTAATCACATTTATGGCAGCACATCTGGTTACATATGGAAGATATAAAATTCACACTAATAGTAATGCAGTTGTTAATATACAAGTCAAGCAAAATGGAGTTTATACCATGCAACCAGCCTATCCCAAAGGATGTTTACAAAGAATAACTGCTAATAAAATGTTTTTCACAAAATTAGTTCTCCGAGTTTACAGAGTTGAAGAAGCCTGCTCAGTGCAGAAATTTAAATTAAAACAGTAAAACAGATGGTGTTCAACTTTTGCTTAAACCATGAAGAGGAATGTGCAACTCTCATAATTCTTTTCTTTTCAAAGTTAAGGATGTCAGGATTTGTAGCCTAAATCTAATTGAGAAACTGAGATTTGGAAAGCGTTCTCTAAAGGGTGATAGCAGAACTGAGAGGCCATCTCCTTAAGTAACTAAGATATGTTCTAGACAGGGCTGGTTTCTGGATTGTGTTACTGCTGGTTCACCAGCAGTGCGCCACACCAAGTGCAGTACTTAAAAAAGGTTTCTGCTCATGCGCAGAAGCAAAAAAAATAAGATGGCACCACCTACAGTGCCACTAAGAGAACTGGCTCGGGGGTGTGGCATGCCTAGGTTGCTTCTGGTTTTAGTAACCCAGGCCGCCAAGTTACTATCTATTCTATAGAACTGGTCTGAACCAATATGAACCCACTTCTGGTTCTAGAGAGAACTAGGAATGTGTTAGGTTCTATTAATTCAGCATCTGAAATCTCTGCCATTGACATAATAAATGGCTTGGTTAAAAGCTTTGAACTACTAGATCATATCTTGTTGTGATATCAAATTGTAAATGATTCACACAGGAATTGTTGTCCATCAGGATGCAACTTGTACAAACAAAAATATCTAGGGGGGAAAAAAGCTGCCAGAGGAATCTTATTAAATACAAAAGGATCAGGCTATGGGATCCCACACTATTGCACATGTCTGAAACATTTTTTTATGGGGCAGGGAATCCAGACTATAGTATATATTATATATAGTATAGTATACATAGTATATATATACAAGTAAACCAAGGAATTTTCCTACAAGCCTAACAGAAGCTAAGAAGTAGGTTTTTAACAGGATTATATAGATTAAAAAATATTAACTCTGCAGCCTCCCAATGATTCCTTCTGATCTTATTTTATTATTTTATTATTAATTAATAATATTCTTAGCAATATTATTACTTCCATTGCTGATAACCTCATTTTAATGTGACTATATTAATGTTGTGTTTAGCCTGGTCAAATAAATTGGAATAAGTAAAATAAACTGAATTGATTTATTTCCCCAAAATTATTGTGCTGTATCTTCCAAAAGATACTTAGATCTGATAACCATCATTATGATTAAGGAGTTGGAGCGCCTTATTTGAAAGAAAAAAGCAGGCACTTTATAAATATTGAAGATTTTTTTAAAAAGTACAGTAATAGTCATAAAAATTGCGAATGTGGGAGTGGGAGAAGAATATATTAATATTTTTTTCATATTCTCTTAAAATTAGAATGTTGGAATCACCAACAAAATTAGGGCAGAGTTAATGCAGGATTTCTTAAAAAAAAAAGAGTTATACATTTTTAACAAGCGGTTTGATGTGGTTATAGGAGATCTCTATAGGATGCTTAACTATCTGATGCCAGTCTCAAGTAGCATAGAAAATACTAAGGGGTGCTGGGAGATATAATTCAGCAACCTCCAGCAGGCCTCAGACTTTCTGCTTCTGATATAGATATATAGTACAGATATCCTGATTAAAAGAAGAGAGGCTATATCAGTACCTAGGTACCATATTATAAAGCTGCCTTTAGAGAGATTGGTGTCATACAACCAGTAAGGGGCAACCAAAATTTTTACTGCCACACTGTGGGTGTGGCTTATTTTGTGGATGTGTCTTAATGGTCAGGTGACTGGGTAGGAGTGGCTTTCTGGATGTGTGATCAGGTGGGAGTGGCTTGAACGATCATGATCATTCAAGTGAACTGTTAAGTCCTTGACTTACAACCTTACCAGTGTCGCTCGCTGAGGTGACAATTTGCTTCGCATTTCCCACGCTCTCCTTCCTGGGTCACCCCCCCCCCACCTCAAGCTGGGTAGCTAGGTGAATGGGTGCTGCCAGAAGCATAAATGCTGCCAGCATTGCTTCTACCTACGCCTTCTGCTTGCACTCAGGTGGGAGGTGGTCGTGTGAGGCTGGAGGGGAGCCAGGCAGGAGAGAGGGAAGCTCGTCCGAGGCCAGGAAGGAGGAAAGAGGAAAAAAGCAAGGAGAACAGATGCATCAGCAGCAGCAGAGAAAAAAATGAGAGCTGAGCTAAGACCAGTAATCCAGGAAGTGACAGCCACCGATCAGCTGGAGCTGCGCGCACATCTTCATTTTCACCGGTGGAACTGTGTTCCACCCCATCCTTCCTGCTGCCCACCCCTGCATACAAGATAGATAGATAGATAGTTGAGAGAAAAAGAGAGAGAGAGGAGGGAGAGGGAGAGGGAGAGATGGATGGATGTCTGCCTGGAGAAGAATAAGATTATTTCCCTTATCTACATTATATGGTTTTTCCAGGAATGGGTTCTAATTTACTTCGCCCACCAGTTCCCTTCCTCCCATGCCATGTGGTTGCATGTACATTACATGTTGCATGGACACACCGCGTGGGCATATGCACAGTGCCAAAGCATGGGTTCTGCACATGCGCAGAAGCAAAAATTAGTCTTGCACATGTGCAGGAGGCAAAAACTAGACAGCAGCACCCACGGACCGGCACTGACAGAACCAGCTCCATGACATCATCACCGGTTTACTAACAGTTCTAAAGAACCGGTTAGAACCAGTAGGAACCCACCTCTGGGTTTTCTAGTTACATAGTACAGTACCGTACTGACATGCAGAATGAAGCAAGCATTTGTTTTATTCCCCAAAGAATCATATTTGGGTCATACTTTATTTTGCCCCATCCTTAATATTACATCCGTATAAGTAAGATTATCTTTTTTATCTTCAATCCAATTAACCTTCAGAAGCAGATACTCCTTAACTTAGAGATGGTCTCATCACCAGCTAGTTTAAACAAGGAGTCCTTACCCTTGATGGTCTGATTCTTGGAGGAATCCTTTATCTTGATCCTTGAGGGTTTCATTCTTGGTTTAGAGCAGGGGTGCCACATTCACATCATCACGGCAGCATCATGTGATGTATCCGGATTTTATTCCCCTTCATTAAGCCAGGCATGGACGTGGCCAGTATGTGACGCATCCGGCCCACAGGCCAGGAGTTTTACAGCTGTGGTTTAGGGTAAAGGAATTTTAAAATATTGTAAGGTGGGAGAGTGACAAAGATGGGCATGTGGGGAAGCAAAAGACCTCACCGAAATGTGCCCACGTGCACATCCCTATGCATGATTTTGCTACCTGCACAGGTGCAGGAAGTGTAATTGCACTTGATCCTGCATTCGCATTCCAGAGTCACGGAGCTGCGTGCAATTAGGCATACAGGCATCAGCCTACCTCTAGAGAATGATATACCTGTCATTTTTCCTGCCTCCCTCTAGCTCCTACACCCAATTGTCTGGTGGCAAGGCCCAACAGGTGAGCAGTGATTGGCTCCTTTAAAAGCAAGGCTGAAATTTGAAATGCTTTAACAATGGTAGATGAGTGTGGGGGAAAAACCAAGGGAGCTATCCATATGCCTGTAGGCAAGGTAAGACCGACTGTGATCAATGAGTGAAATCTTCTTGAAGGGAAGGGACTCTTGGTGATATGCCAGGATGGGGAGCAGGAGTGAAGTTTTCTTCACAGTCTGTCACTCCCTCTGATTCGCCCTTCCTCCCGCAAAGTGGTAGGCATATCCACTGCTCAGCCAAAGAGGAGAAAAAAGAATTACCTGCAGCTTCCCATAAACAAAGTCAATGGGGAAACCAGCAGGCAGTTATAAGGTGCTTCTGTTCCTATTGATTCCCCCCCCCTCCCTCTGGTCATTCTATTGCACCCACTTCCTGTAGCAAAGTGCCAGGCAGTTCCATGTCTCAGCCAAAGGGGAGGAGGAGTGATTGATGATGTTCCCTATGAGCTTCCCACAAACAAAGTCAATTGGAAAACCAGCAGGAAATCACTCCTGCTCTCATTTCTTTTTTGGTTGCCTGTGCTTCTCTGTTTAGGTAAAGAAGCACAGTGGTACCTCTACCTACAAATGCCTCTACTTACAAACTTTTCTAGATAAGAACTGGGTGTTCAAGATTTTTTTGCCTCTTCTCAAGAACCATTTTCCACTTACAAACCCAAGCCTCCAAAACTGTAACCGGAAAATGCAGGGAGAAGCCTCTGTGGGGCCTCTCTAGGAATCTCCTGGGAGGAAACAGGGCCTCCACCCTCCCTGTGGTTTCCCCAATCGCACACATTATTTGCTTTTACATTGATTCCTATGGGGAAAATTGCTTCTTCTTACAAACTTTTCTACTTA
Source organism: Erythrolamprus reginae (assembly GCF_031021105.1). Taxonomy (NCBI): domain Eukaryota; kingdom Metazoa; phylum Chordata; class Lepidosauria; order Squamata; family Dipsadidae; genus Erythrolamprus; species Erythrolamprus reginae. Next base: position 118,535,577 of record NC_091950.1, read on the forward strand.
AGAACCTGGTCACGGAACAAATGAAGTTCGTAAGTAGAGGTACCACTGTATCAATGAAAGGGTCCAATGGAATATGGATTGCCTTCCATAGTTGAGGACAAAAAACTGTTCTGTTGCCATTGTACCTTCTTTTTGGCCATTTCCTAACAATGAGAATAATTAACCAGTGAAACGTCTTTCCTCCAGAAGTTATACGGTTCATCACTGAAGGTTTTCAAGAAGAGACTGGACAGCTATTTATATAGAATGGTATAGGCAGAGGTGGGTTCCTCCCAGTTTGGAACAGTTCACCTGAACTGGTAGCAACTCGCTGGTGATGTCACGATGATGTCATGAAACCGGTGGGTGCCACCATCTTTTTTATTTAATATTTTTTTTAAAAATGTTTGATTTTTTTCTTTTTTGACAACACTCGAGTTGTGCGCGCACACAAAGTTGGCACACGCCCACGAGGCATGCTCACACAGCTTGAGAAGAAGTGATATGTCCACAAAGATAGAACCCACCCATGGGTATAGGGCAGGGGTATCAAACTGGCAGCCTGTGGGCGGAATGCGTCATATGCAGACCATGCCCATCCCAGGTCCTTGAGGGGGGAAAACATTGTGAAACATCAGAGCATGATGGCAATATGACATAACAAGTTTGACACCTGTGTTATAGGGCCTCCTGCTTGAGCAGGTGATTGGACGCTAGAAGGCCTCTAAAGTCACTTCCAACTCTGTTATTTTGTTATTCAATATTTTCAGCAATATTTAACTGACCACTATTGCAAATGACGTAGCAGATGGATATCGGTTTGTCAAGCATGGCTTTTTATGTCCTTTTTCTCAGCCTGGTTTTGAAAAATACACGTGTTTGAAACAAAATATGATTCATTCTTTTAAGAACATATTTAGAATCAAGGCATCACCTCAGTCCTTCTCTTCTGAAACTGGTTATCTGTCCTAATTTCCCAGAGCCTTTAGCACAACTGGGTGTAATTGCAACCCCCTTGGTGGGACCAGCATGTGTTAAAGAAATGCAGCTTAACACATAATTATTTTATAACACAATTTTCTCATAATCCCGTCCCTAGAAGCAATCATGCAGAGTTAAAGGGAAAAGAGGAAGAAGAAGAAGTAAACATCCATAACGCAGAGAAATAAAGTATTTTAAAAAATGTGGAAATCATGCCACATATTTTTGACCAGCTATGTAAGCATTGAGTACACTGATATATCATTATGAAAATGGGGAAAAGGGGAATCCAAATCAAGAACTGCAACATTTCAGGAAAAATTCAGTTTTCACTTCTGTATTAATTTAATAGAAAGCTGAGGAAACTCTGCTATTTTAGGAGTCGTTTAATATTAAGATCTGAAAACTATGCTATTTTTGGAGCATTAATAATAAGAGCTAACAGCAAAATTACCAAGATGGAAGAAATTATTTCTGCTTTTTTCTTTGCAATAATGTTTCCCTTTGATATTCACTTTGATGGCACACAGATAATAAGTTTCCCATAGCCTGCATTTCAGTCTGAACTGACTGCAGTCAAAACTCTGATTCAAGTGGAGTTGGGTTTTCTGAGAAGATGTCACAGCTAGGAAACAATCAATATTAATATAAATTGTAAGGCTACAAGCAACAAATTAGTCGTACAGTCATAAGTGGTAGGAGATGGATGACAGGAATTATGAGAAAAATAATAGTAATAGTAATGCAACCTTAGCGAATGATTTGACAGTGTTGAGGGAATTATTTGTTTAGCAGAGTGATGGCGTCCCAGGGAAAAACTCTTCTTGTGTCTAGTTGTCTTGCTGTACAACGCTCTATATCATTGGTTTGAGGATAGGAGTTGAAACAATTTATGTCTAGGATGAGAGGGGTCAGTAAAATTTTTCACCGCCCTCTTTTGAACTCGGGCAGTATACAGGTCCTCAGTGGAAGCCAGGCTGGCAGTAACAGTTTTTTCTGCAGTTCTGATTCTGATTATCCTCTGAAGTCTGTGTCGGTCCTGTTGGGTTGCAGAACTGAACCAGACAGTTATAGAGGTGCAGATGACAGATTCAATGATTCCTCTGAGGAACTGTATCAGCACCTCCTTTGGCAGGTTGATCTTCTTGAGTTGATGCAGAACGAACATTCTTTGTCGTGGTTTTTTTGATGATGTTTTTGATACAGTATTAGGTGATCATTTTAAGTCTTGCGATATGGTCAATTTGAAGGTCTCTACTGTTGATACTGTGTTGTCTAGTACTGTAAGAGATGATAGAATGGGAGGGCTTTCTCCTAAAGTCTGATAGGTCTGTAGTTGAGATTGGACTAGAAAACCCATAGGGTCCCTTCCAACGCAATCAATCAATCAATCAATCAATCAAGTCTACTATCAATGGTAACTTTGTCTCTGTATAAGCAAAAGCTCATTTATCTCCTGCTCTCTGATGCTTCAAGTGGCTGCTACAGCAACATTTCAATGGGATGAAAGACAATCCTTGAGTCATCTAGATCAGTTTTAGGAGTAGTGGAGTCAGATGCTACCATTTTGCTGTTTTGTCTCTTTAAGCTGTGCTCTTTGGGTGCCTTTTCATGTGTTTACAGTGCTACTTATCCACCAGTGAAAGGATCAGAAGGAGAGTACAAGTCCCTGCTAACTGCAACTTTCTTTTACTTCCTAAAATTTAGCCTAAGAGTTTGAAGAGGTATTGGATGAGATTTGAGAATGCAGAGAGGAGGATATCAAGAAGGACTTGGTTGCAAATGTCTCATCCAATGGCATTCCATGAAGACGCTGTCTCATCCTCAGCCATACATGTTATTCCCACATATGAGTCCTGCAACAATATATGGCTTTATGGAATACTCAACATTCTAATCAGATAGATCAGTCTTTCCTCTTTAAGGTTGTTCAATTTTATTTCCCATTCCTTCCACTGTTTCTTCCAGAATTTTTTGAGGTTCTATAAATCATTACCTTTTGTATACAGAACTACATTTTCTCTTTCTCTCATACATATAACACAAAATGATCTAATATTAGGAGATTTGTATATATCTTGCTTTCAAGCTTTGCCATCATCAGTTCTGGGATTAAAAGTTATGTAAATAATTCAAAACAATTAAGTCATTTGAATTTGCTGCCTATAATTTTGCATGCCAAAAATCCGCATGGAAGACAGACTTTAAGATATCCCTAAAAAGCAGCCAATTTTTTTGTTTTTAAAAAAAGATGAATTCCTTTTTATGGACTGCTGAATCATGATGATTTCTGCCTTTTGTCATGTGCAGAATAAATAAGTTAGCATTATTGGAGAAGACATTAATTGTTCAATGTACATAATTGGCAAGAAGCACATCAAGGGAACAGTATTTTGAAGTTTGGTGATTTATATGAATGCCATTGAACAATCAGATATGCAAAAGGCCATCATCAAAACTATATGACTGTAGGACTGTATAATATTAATAAAATAAGTATCTGTTGTATCACATTGACATCTCCTCTGTGGTGTATGCTACTTTTACTTCCCAATTTTCTTCTTAAATAATTTAGCAAAACATAAATATTACATAGGCCTAAACTAAACTAAACATATCCCCTTTCTTGGTTGATCCCCTTTTTAAATGCTGCTATTGTAACATCCTATAGAGCTGGTGACAACTTTTTGATTAATTATCTTTTTAAGGAACAGTCCATATAAATTCTTTGAATGAAGTCACAATGGAGCAAGCAGAGTGTTTTAATGGGCGGATGTCCTTCCTGTCACCAATGTGGAGTTTTTTTCAGTAAATATAATCTCAGTGTGCCCAGAGAGAAAAATATCTGCCTCTACCAAGGATTGAATTCATAGCCTCCTGATTCTGCAGTGAGAGCTCCACCTCTAGGCCACTGCAGCACCATTTGGATATAGCTACTAATTGGGTTCGATTAGCCATTTAGTTTTAATTCATGAAGAAAGGAAAGAGTATGCAGAACTGGGAAAGTGATAAAAGGACATGGTGGTCTAGTGGTTAAGGAACTCACTTAGAGGCCAGCAGTTCATGAGTTCTGGTCCTGCCTTAGGCCAATCACTCTTTCTCAATCAACCCACCCCACAGGATTGTTGTTGGAGAAAACTAGGTATGGAAGCTCGCAGCTGGCAACTGACTGCGGGTTACTCACGAATCCAATTGAGAGAAAAAACCTCGGACAAGAAACTTGAAAACAACTTTTTCTCTTTGGTGAGGCAACCTGGATTTTCTCTTCGGTGAGGCAACCTAGATTAAATCCAGGATGACCCTTTCATTGAAAGAAAAACCAAGAAAGGCAGGCTTCTGTGATGCTACATTTCACATGGGTCTGTTACACCAATTCAAACTTGTAACGCATTAAGCATACAAAACATAACCAATAAAAATCACACAACTTGTGCTACATTTCAAAGTGCTGATTCATGAGAAAAAGAAAGCAAGAGCGAGAGAAGGGCCCCATCAGCCCACCTCATGATATATAATGTTGCACTTTTCTTAGGCTAGCAGCAAAGAAGGCAAAATAAGAGTGCTGGGAAGGAGAATGTTGCTAGAGAAACTGGGTCATCATATGTGTCATGCTCAAGGTCTATGCTTTTCGCACGCACATTCCAAGACACTAGTTCCCGCGTTCCCACAACTAGGAGCAGAAAGGAATATTGGGTATATTACCACTAAAAATAATAAAGGCAGGATTTTTTAAAAAATCTATAAATATTGATAGTCTAGAAATTCTGGGCATTCTAGTAAACTACTATTCCAGAAGTTTTTGACAACTGGCATGAGGCACTGGCATTAAGATTTAGTTTGGGTGGGACTTTTGGCAGTGATGTCGCCAGCAAGCCGACGGACTCTGTTTAGCTTGCACAATTTTTTGTGTTTCTGTGGCCTTTTGGGCAGGGTTAGCTCTTCAATAGAGCACTGGTGGAGAGGGGAGACTTTGTAGCATTAAGGGAGAAAGGCCATCTCCTGGAAGAGCGAGTGGTTCCCTCGAAAGACACGGAAAAAATTGGCCTGCTAATGGCCGATCTGAAGGCATGACAGTTCGCTTGCTAAAGAGGAAGCAAAGAGGGAGAACGCAGCAAGGCATTTTGGTGGCAAAGAAAGTTAAAAAGTGAAAGATCCTCTGTGTTGATGGATAAAAATTGAATTGAGAAAGCCAAGTGAAAAAATGAGATTCCAAATAGATTGAAAAGCGGCAAATATAGTGGGTAGTGGGAGAGGAGAAGGCAAAATAAAGTTTGATGATTGGAGAAGAGGGTGGTGTGAGAAGGGACTGAGAAAGTGTTTTGATGGCAAAAGAGGGAGAAGAAAGAAGAAGAGAAAGAGTGGGGACTTTGTAGAGAAGGTTTGGAGAAAGACAGTAGAAGGGCATGAGCATGCAGTTCCACCGGTGGAAATAAAAATGTGTGCGCAACTCCAGATGATCAGTGGCTGTCACTTCCTGGATTACTGGTCTTAGCTGGGCTCTCCTTTTTTCCTTTTTTTACTGGGACAGTAATAAACAATCTTACTTTCTTCACGGTACAAATATATATGTAGTTTCTAGAACCATTAGGTTTCAAGTCAGGGTTGTTCAGATGACAATACGATGTATAGAACATATTGGGGTGGCATGCAAAGGAGATGAATTCATTTAAGAATATTTTATATCAGTACCTTACATTTGTTTAATATAATCCTTTGCATGAGTTATATTCTCATGTTTTACTACTCAATTTTAGCATATTATACTGCATTTTAAATTATGTATCCAAATTCCCTTTATTTTATTTTATTGTATTTTAACCAGTTGCAGTTTTATGATGACTGATGTGGCCCTTGTTTTTGCTTTGATATGGTCGATTGACTAATCAAATAAAGTTGATTGTTGTTGTTGTTGTACATAAAAGAATAACAGAAATAAAATGGGACAACCTATGTATAGTAGGCGACTTCAATGTGATTTTATTGGGATCATAGACAATAAAAAAGATTATAAATTATAAACAAGAAAAATTGGAAGACATCTACCAAACATTTATTTGAATATGGCTAAAGAATTGGATATATATAATGCATGGAGGAAACTAAATCCACAAAGGAGACAATACACATTTTTTTCATATCCCCACAGATCATGGTCAAGAATAGATATGATCTGGATTAATCCAGAGCTGATAACCAAAATAGAAGAAATAGAGATCTTACCAAGAGAAGCAGTAGAGATCTTACCATAACCTAGTTAAAATAAAATGGGAGGGAAGGAGAAGAAAACAGCCAAGTGTCACTCAATCAAAACATTTTAAAAGAAAAAGCACATATACAAAAGACAGAAAGAGAACTAGTTTTTTTTCCAAAGAAAATACTAAGAAACAACTTAAAATGTGTGGGACACAATGAAAGCTTATCTGAGAGGGCTGACAATTGCATATACATCAATGAAAAATAAAGAAAAAAGGGGTGGGAATGGAAATGTTGTATACAAAGCTCAAGGAACAGGAATCATTAATGCAGAAAGAACTACTAAATAATAAATACAAAGAGGAAAGAGATTTAACTAAGCATAAGATTAATTTGGCAATCCAAGAAGAAATAAGCTGCAATATCAAAGCCATGAAACAAAACTATTTTGAATATGCAAATAAATCTGGGAGATGGTTGGCTCATAAATTAGGGGGGGGGGGACAAAAAGAAATATCCAACAACTAAAAGATGAAGATGGAAAATTGCAACATGGATTGGAAGAAAAAAAGACTATTATCCAAAAATTCTTTAAAAAGTTGTATCGATGAGATAAAATCAAGGAAGAGGACATCAAGAGCTATTTGAATAATAAAAATTTGCCAATCTTGCCAGAGGAGACACAAATAGTGCTTAAAAACAAAATTAAGGAAGTTGAAAGAGGCCATCAAAAAAAGATAAATGCCAGGGCTGGATGGGCTACCAATGCCGATATATAAAAAGCTACAGGATGTACTGGAAGAAAAAATGTTATAAAGATACAATGCGGTATTAGCACATGCCAACTTGCCAAAATCATGGGTACAAGCATATATAATCTTAATACCAAAAGAAGATTCTGCTAATTGCTCAATCAAAAATTACAGACCAATTTTTGAATTCAGACTATAAAATATTCATGACAATTATGACAGAAAGACTAAAAACAATATTAAACCAAATTATTCATTCAGACCAAAATGGATTTCTTCCAAAACATCAAATTTGTAATAACACAAGGTTGATTTTGAATGTATTCGAATATTATGAAGTTCATTCAAATCAACAATTGGCTTTAATAATTGTGGATGCAGAAAAGGTATTCAACAATCTGGACAGGAAAGTCTTTATGATGCAATTTAAAACCATGAAATTTAACTACAAATTCACCAAAATGATTGAAGCAATATATTCATTACAATTGGCTAAAATAATGATCAATGGTGATATGACTGAGACAATAAGCATAATGAAAGATGTTAGACAACTATCCCTCCTATTGTTTATACTATTACTAGAGGTGTTGAACCGGATAAGAGTAAATCAGGAAATAAAAACACTTAAAATCAAAAAAGGGAGTATAAAGCACAAGGGCTTGCAGACAACATATTGTTCATTATCGAAGAGCCTTGTATTTCAGGAGTCATATTATTGCAGGAGATAGAGGAGTTTGGCAAAGTTGCCAGTCTAAAGATAAACAAGGACAAAATAAATTTCCACAAAAACAGGATAAGGAATTGGAGAAACTATTGGGAATTCAGGTAGCAAAAAAAAGTTAAATATCTAGGGATTTGGATGACAGCAAAATGCTCCTCAATAAAAGATGGCAATTATACTAAATTGATACAAAAAATATTTTTAAAAATTAGACTAAATTACAAATGTCTTTCAAAATTTAAAAATATTTTACATTTTTTGGCTCTCTGCACATGCACATAAAATTGTCCCTCTGCACATCTGCAGAGAGATGAAATCATGCAAGAGGACACAAGAGGATGTGCACTTAGCAAGCATGACCCTGAGCGTGAGCACGACCGCAATGCACACCAGTAATGAAAGGTAAGTGGAACCTGCCCTGCATCACATCAATTAAAAATTATAGCAATAATTAAAATCAGTCAATCAGAAAAGAACTGGAATAAATTAAAGTGTTTGTGTATCCTTTCTCATCCCTCATTTGTGGTAGGTCTTGTATGTATATACAGTATGTATGTATGTATGTACTTGTATATGATATATATATATATATCATATACAAGTACATACATACATATACTGTATACATATGACACATACCACAAATGAGGGATGAGAAAAGATACACAAATATATATACTTGAACCTTCAACCTTTGCCTTGTAAGGCAGAGAATTATCCTCTAGGCTACAGTATCCAATCCCTTCAGCTCTGCACCAGGAAAGGGTTACATATTTTTGTGTCGAATCACCCTAGTGTATTGAAGGAACATCACAGCTCCTTATTTGTATATATATATATACATATGACGGTCTTGGCATATTCGGGTTTCTTCCCGTGTATGATTTGGAAATTTCTGGCGACGTTTCGACGAGGTCCCACTCGTCATCTTCAGGCTGGTGCTTCTGTCCTTGTTCTAGGGCGAACACAGCGAGACCTGAGCTGCCTTCCTTCTATAAATACTGGTTTTTTCTGTTGGAAATATATATGAAATGGATGAGGGAACAATTGATGGATATGTTATGTACAATATGTACCTACATACAAACCCTCTCTTTCTCTTTTATGTTTCATTTGAATGCTTTGAATAAATAACTTCTTCCTTCACTGAATGATTAGTAAAGTCAAATATTTTCTGACATATCAGGTCTGCTTGGGATTGATTTAATTATTATGGGATCAAAGATAAATGTTAATGGATAAATGCAATCATTATGAGTGCTCATTTTCTTAATACAAAAGCTCCCAGAACATGCAAGAGATAATATTTAAAAGTGTATCTTGTCTACAAGATAATCTGTTGTAATTCCTTGTAACAAGGAACACATTTGCTAATATGTAAACATTATTACTTTCTTTTAGAAAAAACCCCCCACCTTTTTTATTAATGGGAAAATCGGTGCTTTTAATAGGCCCTTGCACATGAAACAGTAATAGTAAACATCACGTCAATCAGACAAAGAATGACACTGTCAAAACATTTGGTAGAACAATCCAACTTTCTCCAAGGTCTTCTAAAACAGGGTAGACACACAATTTTAGGTATATAAAATCTTAAATGCTTTCCTTAGTTCTGTTTGAACGAGGCAGCTTGGACAATCTATTTCAGTAGATTAATTAAATAGAGAAGTTTGGCTTTTAGTGATGATAATAAAGGAATACTATGATAGTACATGAATAAGCAAATATCATTTATCTGCACTGCATCTGCAAGTTCACAATATTAGAACTACAAAATAAGACAAAGGACAAGAAACTCTGTCTGAATTTTCCTGCCTTAAGTTTGGAGGTGTCTTAGGGAAGCAAAGATGATTTGTTGGAAACTCGTTGTAAGGGTATCCATGCTCTCTTATGGGGAGAAAAGGAGCAGAAGATGCATTTGATAAGGCTGTGACAGTTTCCAACATTGACAGGATGTAGATCCTTCCTTGCCAGGTTACTACTGCTACAGAAAGATAACTACCACTCAGTAATTGTTTTCCTTTCCAACATAACCTGGTTAATCTCAGGGACCAGTTCAGGTTAACCATAAAATTTAGTCTTATTTTTCTTTATATGAAGTTATTTTCAGAAGCAGACCAAAACAATGCCTTTAAATAAAGGATTTGGGCAAGGGAAGAGGTTGAGGGGAGTAAATTCAAGATCAGTGGGGCAAGGGTTTGGGGAAGATGAGAGCAGGGAGTTTGCCAGATTAGTGTAGCCAGAAGGTCTGCCTTCTCCAAGGTCAAACTTCATCTGATTTTTATCTGATCGGAGTTGAGAAACATCCTATCATAGGTGGGTTCCTACCGGTTCCAACCAGTTCTTTAGAACCATTAGTATAAGGTGACCATTAACATTGGTCAAGTGGGACACCATTGACGGGTGCGGGGGAGAGTTCTTGATTAAAAATTTGGTGTATGAAATAAATAAAATAATTGGTCACCTAAATTATCTGAGATGAGGGGAGTGTGTATATGTTATGAAAGAGAACCGGCAGGTACTTTCCTCTGGGCTGGGTCACCCCTGGGAAAAGTCAGGTTCCCATTCAGCACTCCAAGGGGAAATTGCAGAGGGCAAACCTAAAAACATCTGGGAGGAGCCCTGTTGTTGGAACTGTGCATGCTTCTTTGCATGTTCTCGCCCAAGTATAAAGGAGGCAGATAGACAGCTTGTTAGGTGTTCCTCCAGTTTGCCATGCTGGTTGAGAATCATGGGTTCAGGGGTTACAACTCCTCTTTGGAGGGAGGATCCAGACGGGGAAGCGAAGGAGCGAGTTGGGTTCTACCCAGCGGGCACTTTTGACCTGAGGGGGGGGGGGAAGAAAGGGCAGCCAGGCCAGCTTGGTGAGCCGCTGGCCTTGGCCTTTGCCCAGCACCACCTATTCTGACCTTTGGCTGAGTCACACTTGCCACCTTTGGCAGCAAGATGCCCAGCCACTTGGCAGATAGGAAGGACCATATGGCAGCTTTTCTCCCACCCCACCTTCCTGGGCCTTCCATGTGGAGAGCAGCATCTCTCACTTGAAGCCCCCACCCAGTCCCAGACACTCAGCCAGCTAGGTGATCTGCGTGGAGCCCGCCATCCCTTCTACCAGGGCTGAAGGGGCATCCTGTAGCCTGCACACTGCACCCTCTTCCACAAAGTTCTTCCTAATAGGGTAAATTCACGTTGCCCCCCCAAAGGCCAATCTAAGCTGCAGAGTAGTAGTAGCTACTGACACCGCCAGGCTTCTTCCTCGTCTGACAGGCAGGCAAGGAGACGGGCTCCTTCCTCCTCCTCCCTCTCCCTCCCTCTGGCAAGCTGGCAAAGGGTGGCTCTGTGGTTCAGCCCGGGACACCAAGCGTCCACCTTCTGCATGAGGTGCCAGTCTTGGGGTGCCGGCCTGGAAGGGCAGCGACTTACGTGGACCAGTTGGCCCCTGCCAGCACATGCCAGGGTTGGACGCCACTATGAGGAGGAAGAGAACACCAGGCTAATGTGATGTGATGCCAACCCAGCCCAGGTCACATGTTGGTGGACAATTTCTCTCTTCCTCCCTTTTCTAGATTTCTTCTTTGCTCACCACCACCCCCCCACACACAAAAGCACACCGCACGCACACCACACCCCCTTTCTTCAGAAAGTCTCACAAATTGTGGCTGGTGGGAGGGAGGGAAGCAATCTGTTTATCTTTGTGTCAGATTTTCTGAGGGAGGTGAAGAGGAGGGGAAGGCAGAGAAAAGGCCGGGAGCTAGCCACATGGCCGCCAAAAACAAATCAGAACTTTTTTTAAAATGCCGTGTGACATGGGACAAATTATTAAAAGTGGGACTGTCCTGCCAAAAGTGGGATGTCTGGTCACCTTACATTAGTAGGTCAGGGATGATATCATGGAGCCAGTTCTGTTGGTGTCTCCATGGGCACTACCATCTTGGATTTTTTTTAAAAAAATTGCTGTGGGTGTGCACGCACCATATCAACAATGCTTGTGGTTTTCTGGCTGCTTTACATGACTTTCTTCCTTTACGCATTGAGAGACATCTTGCACTAAGCCTTCACTCAGACAAAGATGGATAACTTGCATTCTCTCATTATTTTCTACCTTTTTTAGCTATCAATTCCCTAGCAACAAGTTCTAAGCAGGGTATTTATTTTGTGACCATTAAGGGACTTTATTATCTTTGAGATTCCCTTAACATTCTACCCAAATCTCAGGAGTCTTCAAGCTATCAAAAGCCTCAAGCAAATACCTACGGCTCAAATCCTAGTTAAGCTTTGTAAACTCAGTAGCATTTATTTCTGACTAGATATGCATAGACTGAACATCAGGTACTTCTGTGTTTAAAGTATATCAGATATATGTGCACCAAGTTATGATTTGATTTTATTAAAGTTTGCCGAACAAACCACTGACCTGATTCACACCTAACATATCAAATGATGGGTTGTAGATTACAATGAAAAAGAAAACCAAACAAATATGTGAACTAAGCCATGTCATATGAAGAGGGGGAGAAAGAGAGAGAGATAATATTAGCAGTGGAGTGAAATGGAAGAATAGAATAGAATAGGAGTCAACAGGCTGGGAGGGACATCAGAGGTTGTCTAGTCTAACCCCCTGCTCAAGGCAGGAGACCATACCATCCTGGACAAATGGTTATCCAATCTTTTCTTTAAAATCTCCAGCACTCACAACTCCAGATTAATTGTTCTCATTGTCAAATTCCAAATTGGATCTCTTTTTAAGGAGCTTCTACCCTTTGCTTCTTCCCCTACTCTCAGATAGTCAACCTCTCTTCTCTCTGTGTGTGATTTACATGTGGCTACTCCAGGGGTGAAATTAAGTGGGTTCTGGAGAACCAGTAACGGAAATTTTGAGTAGTTTGGAGAACCAACACATACCACCTTTGGCTGGCCTCAGATTTATTTATTTGTTTGTTTGTTTGTTTATTTATTTATTATTTATATATGTATGTATTTATTTATTGGATTTATATGCTACTCCTTTCCGAGGACTCGGGGCGGCTTACAACATATAAAAAACAATGAAAACATCTTAAATCCAATTAACTATAAAATTAACTAATCTAAAACCCAAACTTATTAAAAAATCAATCTCTCCCGTTCACACAACAAACATACATCTCGTTCATGAGCCAGTGGGCACAAATGAGTCTTTAGACTCTTGCAAAAGGCAAGGAAAGTGGGGGCAGTACAAATCTCTGGGGGCAGCTGGTTCCAGAGGCCCAGAGCCCCCACAGAGAAGGCTCTTCCCCTGGACCCCGCAAAGCGACATTGTCTAGTTGACAGGATCTGTTGACTAGAGACCAACTCTGTGAGACCTGACTGGTCACTGGGACTCATGGGGTGGGAATGGAGATTTTGCAATATCCTTCCCCCAGGAGTTGGGGGGGGGATGTGGATTTTGCAGTATCCTTCCCCTGCCATGCCCACCTTGCCCATAGAACTGGTAGGGGGTAATTTTTAATTTCAGTCCTGGGCTAGTCACAAATAATGTCAAGCAAAAGTGAACAACTTTTTATCTAGGAAAGCAAACGAAGAGTCTTTGAGATAGGAATACAGTGTTCCCTCGATTTTCGCGGGGGATGCGTTCCGAGACCGCCCGCGAAAGTCGAATTTCTGCGAAGTAGAGATGTGGAAGTAAATACACTATTTTTGGCTATGAACAGTATCCCAAGCCTTCCCTTAACACTTTAAACCCCTACATTACAATTTCCCATCCCCTTAGCAACCATTTAGATTATTACTCACCATGTTTATTTATTAAAGTTTATTTTTTAAAATGTTTTTTAAAGGCAGACAAAAGTTTGGCAATGACATATGACATCATCGGGCGGGAAAAACCGTGGTATAGGGAAAAAACCACAAAGTATTTTTTAATTAATATTTTTGAAAAACCGTGGTATAGACGTTCCGCGAAGTTCGAACCCGCGAAAATCGAAGGAACACTGTAATGGATTTGGAGAGTATATATGGATCTAGGGCTCCTTTGGCCGGTTATATTCCTCCACTCCTTTTGTTCTTGTAAAAACTCCTCTGTTGATCAACTGAACTCTCGACATGATATCTTCTGAAAACTGAAGAGATCTCCCTTTGTGTGGTTTACAACGCTCAGCTGGGATTTCCCCCTGCCTCCACCCTTATTCTTCATCATACAGGCTGAGTATCATGTATGTCAATGTGGTCCAACCATTAACCTCAGAGAATAGAAATGCCTATAGCCTCTGCTCTAGTCTTTGAGCTTCCTATCTGCTAATTTCCTAGCTGCCTTCTGTTGTAAGGTGTTGGAAGCAAGTGAAATTTTCTATAATAAGATTAAACTATAATTCCTTCCCCCCCCCTTTTTTTTTCTTGCTAATTATTTGGCAGCCATATGCTGTGCAAAAGGCACACATTTTTCTGTCTGGGCATAGAAACCAAGCTGTGCTGTTTCCTAAACAAGCTGTGCAATTTCCTAAACAAGAAGCAGACAATTGGGCTAAGAGTTTCCTTTTGGGTCATTTATTTTGCTTTGTTTGATGGATTGACAGCTACTTTAATTATATTTCTAGTTCCTTTACCATGGATGCCGCAGTATTTGTTTATTTGCAAGCAATAAGAAAATGGTTTATTATTATTTTTTCCTGCCTGTCTTATTAACAAATGCTACAGCAAAGCATACTACTTTTTTCTCCATTCTTCTCACATGGAATCTGAATAACGCATAGCATCCAAAATCAAAATAAGACTTGTGTGTTTATTAGGGAATTTTGTACACAACATGAGGGGAATATACAGAAACTGCTTTCTAACATATGCTACATAGGATTGGCATCCAAAGCATCCAAAGCCAATCAAGCTATTTTGGTACGTAAGAGGGAAAGTGTTATGAAGACGAAAACACTGCTATCCCCATTACAATATTAATAGAGACAGCAATAGTGCTTTAATAACTTCCAAAACCTACTGCTGCCCATAGTAATTTCAAAATTTATGCATGGCATGTCTGTGTGTATGATTGGTTTCTTAAATAAGGGTTTTTTAAAAAACAAAATTAACTTAAATATTAGATTTGTTCATATTGTTTTATTATTGTTGTTAGCCGCCCCGAGTCTACGGAGAGGGGCAGCATACAAATATAAATAAACAAACAAACAAACAAACAAACAAATAAATAAATAAATAAATAAGCAAATAAATAAGCAAATAAATAAGCAAATAAATAAGCAAATAAATAAATAAATAACTTCTAACAATAGGCCAACATTTGTACTATTGGTTCACTGAACCCAACAGCATCACTTATTCTGTTTCAAGATATCAAATCCTACTTCCTGAGATTTTTGCAGCTAGAATTCCAGAACTGAATCTCAGTCTTTGCTATCTGCTAACATACAGCTGTCTCCAATTCTGAAAATAGAGGCCCTCAACAAACATTTATAACAAACTTTACATATGTAAATACTTTGGCTAGTGATCAGTTACCAGAGGTGGACTCAGGGGTAGGCTGCTGGCCGGACAGAGGGGAACGCAATGGGGTAGCAAAAATGGAGCTCCACCCCAGAGCACCCAATTTGAACTGAAAAATGTTGAAAAAAAATGCAGGGCACCGTGCATAAGGCACTCCCACAGTGTGGTAGTAAAAATTTTTGGTAGCCCTTCAAATGGGTGGATTGCACATATGTTAACAACCAGTTTACTGGAAATGGGTGTTCTGCCAGCGTGTGCCAACCGCCCGTAATTACAGGGTAATTAGTCCAAGCAGACACACACACACGACTGAATGCAAAAGAAATGTTCTTTATCAACAGAAGAGAAGAAAAAACTCCCTTTTAAACTTCAAAGGGATTTCTTGTACAAACAATGCACCGTTTAAATGCAAACCAGTTTCTAACCCAGTAACTGGGAAATTGAGTCCACTAATGTTCTCCAAACAGTGATAAACACTCACAATGAAGTATAATCCAGAGTCCAGAATTCCACACGCAGTCTTGAATACAAACAGGAAACAACAAACCACGGTCTTGACGAAACTACGATCAGATAATCTTCCACAATGGCCAAACTAGCACGTTGTTCTTTTATCAGCAGCTCTAATTACTGGAGCCCCACCCAAACACAGGTGGCCTCTCTTATCTCCTGTAATATTTCTTAAGTTGTTCTCTCCTATGCATAACTCTACGCATGCGTAGGTCCATCATACATTCCTGATCTGAATCCAGTGAAGATAAAGATGATTGATCTCCTCCTGAATTGTCTGCCAAACCCCCCTCTTCCATGTCACCCACACTTCCTTTGTCAGAGGATACTTCACTGGCAGACTCTGTCGGGAGCAAAACGGGCCTGTGGCATGTGGATGTTTCACCCACATCCACCTCCACATTCCTTGGGGCAGGAGCTGGGCCAGAGCTAGCCACAACAGATGGGTGGGCAGACCCAGCCAATGATCAGAATAAATGGTTTGCCATTTATTCCAAACTGGCAGCACCCACCTCTGTCAGTTACATATTACCATATTTTTCAGAGTATAAGATGCACTGGAATATCAGACACACTTTAGTTTTGGGGGAGGAAAATAGTAGGGGATGAATTTGGCCTTGTCTGGCTAATCCTTAGCCTGGTCAGCTTCGGCACATTAGTTCACTCGCTGGTTTTGAGGTTGGGGTTGGTTGGGGCTATGCTTCTACAGCACAGCTGATCACCAGAGGGCGCAGCAATTAGAAAAGCAGGCGAAGCACAGATTATCGCTTAGCTCATGCTTGGGCTGAAAAACAGCTTCAAAAGCACAGCTGATTGTCAGAGAGAGCTCCAGTGACTAAAGCAGGCAAAGCACGGAAGGAGTAAGAGAAGGCAGCAGATGTTCCAGGTACCCATTTTGGGCACTGGGCGTTAAGCGTTTGGAGGCTGCAAATGCAACATGTGGAGCAGCAATAGGTTCCTCCTTTCTCCATAGGCGCATACCAACATTTTATTATTTATTTATTTAATTATTGATTGATTGATTGATTGGATTTGTATGCCACCCCTCTCCGGAGACTCAGGGCGGCTAACAGCAACAATAAAACAGTGTACAATAGTAATCTAATATTAAAAAATGATTAAAAACCCATTAATATAAAAACTAAACATACATACATACATACCATGCATAGAATTGTAAAGGCCTAGGGGGAAAGAGGATCTCAATTCCCCCATGCCTGATGGCAGAGGTGGGTTTTAAGTAGCTTACGAAAGGCAAGGAGGGTGGGGGCAATTCTAATCTCTGGGGGCAGTTGGTTCCAGAGGGCCGGGGCCACCACAGAGAAGGCTCATCCCCTGGGTCCCGCCAAGCAACATTGTTTAGTTGACGGGACCTGGAGAAGATCCGCTCTGTGGGACCTAACTGGTCGCTGGGATTCGTGCAGCAGAAGGCGGTCCCTGAGATAATCTGGTCCGGTGCCATGAAGGGCTTTATAGGTCATAACCAACACTTTGAATTGTGATCGGAAACTGATCGGCAACCAATGCAGACTGCGGAGTGTTGGTATAACATGGGCATATTTGGGAAAGCCCATGATTGCTCTCGCAGCTACATTCTGCACGATCTGAAGTTTCCGAACATTTTTCAAAGGTAGCCCCATGTAGAGAGCGTTACAGTAGTCGAGTCTCGAGGTGATAAGGGCATGAGTTGTTCCCCTTGTGCAATTTTGTTTCCGTGCATGCGCAGAAGCAAAAAAAATCACCAGAAATTGCATGCAGTCCAGCATCATTTTGCATGATTTTCTTCCGCACATGCACAGAAGCAAAACAAGTGCCAAAATTTAGTAAAAAAACAAAATGGTGCTATGCACCAACCGGGAAGGACAGCACTGGAGCTGTCATGCGCAAATGGTGCAATCAGCAGGCCACTACCAGACTACCATACTGGAGCACACCGGTAGGAACCCACCTCTGACTCCTGAGATTGAGTAACATGGCCTTATCCTATTGCTGCCTGACACAAAGATTGTTTCTTCTCTCTTCCTCATTTCCATTTCAGTAGTGAGAGTGGCCAGGTTAGCAGGTGAAACTTTTCACAGTTGGCAACATCCTGTTTCATTTATGGTTAAGCTGGTAATCTGCCAAGAATTTCTCAATTACAGTGAATCAACAGTAAACAAATTAACTCCATATGCCTTCTGATTGTACAAAATAGGACACATGGCACTTCCAGCCTTTATCCATCCTTTGCTTCAATCATCTGCCAGCCAAGCTTATTCGGGATGCTCGATCTGGGGAAAAAAGAAATAAAACTAAGACACAGAACTGACAGTTGTTTCAGGTGCTGTGCAGAGTTGTCTGGTATTAATATTATTTATTTATTCTAATGGTTTATACCTTGACTTTTGATCAAGTTGTTTCCATGGCACTTAAAGCAACAGATCAGAGCAATACAAGAATAACATGCAAGGCATTCAAAGCTGAAATGAGCAGCTGGAAGGGACTTGCATAACAAGCAGCAGCACAATTATTAAGAGCTTGAGAAAACAAAATTGTCTTGATTCAGTAATTCAAAGAGAGACAGTTGCCCCAAAGCAAACATGTTTTGTATGACTGCATCCTTGGCCAAAAAATTAAAAAAACAAAAACCCTGTCATTGGAAACTGGAAAACATGGCCAGGTTTTAACTAGAAAATGACATTCTTTCAGAAATCCTAGTGAGGTGATGCTGAAAACTTTATGTGTCAAAGCCAGGTTCTTGAATATTATCTGAAAATAAACTTTATGTGGAGAAGAAGTGGATTTACTCAAAGTAAATTTATGCCATTGCAGATCTATGGAGCCCCTTCTTCAATAGAATAGAGGGGGAAAGACAGCCACTGCAAACAATTTTGCTTTGTAGAACTGAAAATTCAAATTGTATTTTGAGATCATGCCATAAAGTTAAATGCTCTTTTACTTTTAAGGAGGACTATCAGATCTTGGCTGAAAAAATCTAGATGGCCATCAGATATCAGCTCAGAGAAAATAGGACATTGCTGCCATCGATTGGTCATCTGGATTTTTACAGCTCAGATCATGCAACCGTTGTGCAGAAATTCTTCTCTAGAATAGAAATAAGAAAAATTAATATAATCTTGTGATGTGCCACAAAATATCAAGTAACTGATACATTAGAAATAATTTTCCTTCCCAACTTTGAGAGGAGTGTGTTGTGTGTAAATATGGAAGGAATCGTTGAAAGGCATTTGTGATCATCACCCCATAGTCTTTCTGCACTTTAGCAATGACCTTATAACCAAATAGCTTTTTGAAGAGCAGTTCTCTATAGTGAATCCCTGGGATCAGATTCTCCTTTTATGTTTTAGCGTCCCCTGCTGGCTGTTCTACACTTTATTAGGAAATATCTTTTAATAATATTTATCTTTATAAAATGATTTAGTTCAAAATCTCAGCCATTGAAATAAGCAGAGGTAGACTTTTTTAAAAAATCATATCGGTCATCAGTTAAGGAAGAGAGAGTTTTTAGTAAAAAATAAAATTTATCCCAACAGTCTTAGATCAGTAGGTATGTAAAAGACTTAATGTAGACTTAGACTATTGTATTTGGAGAAAAGAGGCCACAGTAAATTTGATTGTTATCTCAGAAAAGGAAGGAAAGAAGGTAAACCAACTTCAGAAGGAAGTATTGACTGCAAAATCCACTGTGGGAAAGGTTATGGCCCTTATTTCTTGTAGGCCAGACTTCCTGTTGCCAGTGATAGCGAACCTTTTTTTCCTTGGGTGCCGAAAGAGTGTGTGTGTGTGCTATCACACATGCGTGAGTACCCACAACCATAATTCAATGCCTGGGGAGGGTGAAAACAGCTCCTCCTGCTCCCCGGAGGTTCTCTGGAGGCCAGAAATGGCCTGTTTCCCAACTTCTGGTGGACCCAGTAGGCTTGTGTTTCTCCCTCCCCAAGCTGTAAAGGCTTCCCTGGAACTGGGAGAGGGTAAAAATGCCCCTCCCCATTCCCCAGGAGGCTCTCTGGAAGCCAAAAACGCCCTACCAGAGCCTCTGTACAGGCCAAAAATCAGCTGGCCAGCATACACATGCACGTTGGAGCTGAGCTAGAGCAACGGCTCGCGTCCCAGCAGATATGGCTCCGCATGTCACCTGGGGCACCTGTGCCATAGGTTCGCCATCACTGTCCTATGCTATCCATTTATTTTACTTACAAAAAGTATTAAGGCTGTACAGTCCTCCAGATCATTATCATATTTTTAAATGCAGATGGCTTTAAAACGTATGAAGCAGGATAAGATATTCCCAGTTTTTTAACTATAGTTGAAAAGTCATACTTTTCAGCTGAAGAGGGAAAATATGTTTTAAATTGCACCATTTTCTTTCAATGCCATTATATCTGACTTTCAGACTTTAATATAGCTGGATTCAAAAGTGGGTTCCTGCTGGTTCAGACCAGTTCTATAGAACCGGTGGCGGGAATTTCCCTCTGTTTGCTGAAGCGGCAGCGATGGCCAGCTGGACACCCCCTGAACCATCTCTCTCAGCAGCACCGTCTTGTATTTTCCTTCTGTGAAAGCACAGAAGCTATTTTTTAGAAGTGTGCATGCACTCATGCAGTGTACACAGTGCTCATGCCCACACAGCACATGAGGAAGCCAGAACCCACCACTGGCTCTATGGAATACCATTGCCTGCATTGGGAACTTTCAATAATCATAAGAACAGGCATACTTTTATCCTGTTTAGCAGGGAGGCTTTCAATTCTATGAAAATAAACATGCAAGAAACATGTTAGAAACTGTACATTTATAGTCAGGGTGACTGTGAAAACCATTGTCCAGGCCCAAACGTTTTATCAATGTTCAGAAAGTAGGTAGAAGAGCATCATTCTGTCCTTCTGTAAGATGGTTTGTGTTCTATGATTCTAAATCCATGCACTGGCTTTACTGATTCATATCACTGGTTTTCACAGTTCTAGATTACGGTTCCTGTTTATTAATTTTGTTGAATAAAGGTACTCACGTATCAATACATTCATATTACATATTTTATCAGATAGATAGCAATCAGGGTGCTTTCCCCAGAGCAGGGTCAGATCAGGGGTGGGTTACTGCCCGGACAGGAGGAACGCAGTGGGGTAGCGAAAATGGAGCTCCACCCCCGAGCATCCAATAAAAGATGTTGGAAGAAAATGCAGGGCGTCCTGCATAAGCCACGCCCACAGTGTGGTAGTAAAAATTTCAGTAGCCCTTCACTGGGTCAGATAGATGTTTTTGAAAGACTGGGCATCTTCTGAATAAGACAGCCAGAGCGATGTGCTGTATTGATTAATGGACATGGATGTAGCCAGATTGAGTCCTCTAACATCAAGCTAATTGGGTGACTTTGTGCCAATCATCAACTCCTAACTGAATGTGCCTCTCCATGTTGTCACTGTGGCAATAAAATGATTGAGGATATTCCACCTAGAGCTCTCAGAAGATAAATTTGATATATACAGGGGTGAAATCCAGAAGGTTCTGACAGATTCTGGAGAACTGGTAGCAAAAAGTTTGAGTAGCTTGGAGAACCTGTAGTAGAAACTTTGAGTAGTTTGAAGAAGCAGTAAATACCATCCCTGGCTGGCCCTAAAGTGGGGTGGGAATTGAGGTTTTGTAATAACTCCCCCCCCCCAGAAATGGGGTGGGAATGGAGATTTTGCAGTACCCTTCCCATGCAATGCTCACCAAGCCACAGAACCAGTAGTAAAAAAAAATTGGATTTCACCACTGGATATACACATAATGTAATCACATTATGATATTTCGGTCTTCCTCCATCTTTCTCTCTGTTGTGATCAATCTAATATAAACTAAATTAGGAGGGCCAACCATACTGGAAGAAACTACTAGCAGCTGCTTTATCTCAATACAAGGAATGTTGGCACCAGCTTTAGAAGTTATAGGGCATATGATTTTTATCAAAAATTTGCCTGACACTTCCCTGAACCTGATAGAAGAGCTATTTGCTTAAATTTTCTGATGCTAAGATCAACCTTGTAAAAGAATACCCACACAGCATCCATTTTTCTAGTCAGATTGACAAACTAAAATTCTTAAGTTTCTTAAATTGTGCCTCACTTTCCAGCAAAAGATTTCCAGCAAAAATCTTTTTTAAAAAAATATTTTTTTTAATTAAATTTTTATCACAACAAACAAACAAAAGAATCTTAAAGAAAAAGTGCCCAACACCAATAACCCCTCCACCATATAGGGGGTTAAATTATTTACAGTAAATTTCAATTTCTTCCTTAGCTCCGGTTTACATTTCTTTACATACAAAGAGTGATTGGAGTTTATTTTTCACATTGTCGTCATATATTCTACTTAAGATATAATCTTTCACCTTATTCCATCGTGCCATCAGCTTCTCCAATTTATTTTCATCAAAGTTATTTAATCTTATTTCCATAATTTCGAAGTGAATGTGGTCCACCATGTACCAGTACCAATTCTGGATTGTCCATTTATTGCTGTCCTTCCACCCTAATACCACTACTGCTTGAGCGCTTTCCAAAGCTGCTGTTTTGATTTCTTTAAATTCTCGTAATTCCCCGTGTTTAACGAAAGAATCAGCAACACTAGTTCCAGCAAAAATCTATAGATATTTTCAATGTAAAAAACATTGTAAGTAAGGATTAGTAGAATGTTCTAGGGAAAAATCTGTTCCTATTTAAAATGGTCATTTAATGTATCCCATGTTTGCCTGAGCTAAAAAAAAAAAAACTTGCACCATTCCCCCTCCATTGTTTGAATGCTACAATGTTCTATCAGCAGAATTTTTTCCCTTTAAATTCATCTCCAAATCATGAAGATTTGGAGAAATTTTAACCATTGTAACAGCAGATACAAGTTCCATCCATCCAGGGTGAGAATACAGAGAATTAAATATTTGTTCAAAGATTAACATTCCTTGGAAACAATTTTTTTTTAAAGTTATCTGCTGAATTGTTATTTGCCTGACAGGCATAGTTCCCTCTAAGATGAGCAGTGAGCAATCGCTCACTTAAAAATCATCATCAACTCAGAGTTTTCCAAACCTGCCCAGAAGCCGAGAGGGAAAGAGTGAGAGGGAAGGAGAGAGAGAGGAAGAGAGGAAGAGAGAGAAACAGATAGAAAAAAGAGAGGAAGGAAAAGAGAAAGAAAAAGAATGGGAGTAAGGAAGAGAGAAAGAAAATCAAAATCTAGTTTGAAACTAGCTCAACTATTTAAGTGGAATTTTGATATTGATAGAGTTGCCCTATTATGAGCTCACTGTTATAGACACACAGTACAGTATTTTATTTTGAAATTCTCTGAGGCAAAACAGGGTGGGTTTTTTATTTGTTTGTTTGTTTGTTTGTTTGTTTATTATTTCTGTGCCGCCCAGTCCCGAAGGGACTGCCGCTCAGACACTATACTTTTCCGCCCACCCCCCAAAAAAATTAGAGGGAACACTGCTGACAGGTACCTCCTCTTTTACATTTCTTATAGGAATTTATGTGCACTGTATATGATGTAAATATGTTTTTATATATAAGAATACAGTACATTTTTAGGTAGGTGTCAAATGTAAATGCAGGGTTATTATAGATACTGCATTGTTCTGCTTTCAGGATGCAAATGCAAAACACATAGTTTTATTTTTGCTATAGCTTGCAGACAGAGAAAGTTATTCTGTTTTATTCTTTTATTCTTTTTTCATGGGCTGCAATGTTTGCACTGACTGTTCTATGTACAAAATGCATTTTTGTTTACATTTGCTAGACAGGAGCACAGAACATGAATGTCATCCCAGTTTTCTGGCCCTAGGAGAAGGAACTTGTTTTTATTTCCAATTGTCTTATGTATTGAACAATGGGAAATATTTCAGGTTTCCCACCCACTACCACCACCACTAGAACATGAGCCACTTAAAATTTATTGAGTTGTTCCATCAGAATAGAAACCAGTAGAAACATCTCAAGTGAGAACATATTTTTGGGAACACAAATAAATGTTTTCCCCATCTCCATTTTCTTCTTCAGATACATTCCAAGAAAGCTCCCAGATCTAATAAACCTATCAGATGGATCATTCTCAGTCATATGCATTTAAGGCAATAAGGAAATGTCTACTTTAATTGAGGCTCATCCCATTATCTCCAACAGAAATCCACAATTAACCATTAAGCATCATTTGGCTATTTGTGGTTTCTTATTCAAAGAAGAAAACTAATGTACTGTAGGTTCACACCCATAATTAGAAATCAGTGGAGAGCTAGAAAGAGAGTAGTACAGTTTGCTACTATCAAAATGAAAAAGGTTTCCTAGGTTCTTGTAGAGGACCAGTTTAAAGCCAAGGCTGGATTGTTGCCTTGAATTTCTTTTGCTTGCTTGAAGTGGGGAAAATGGACAACCTGTTTAAAACTTAAGATAGCACAGATGGTTCAGTAATAGGTAAGGTGACCAGATGTCCTGCTTTCCGCAGGACAGTCACGCTTTTTCATAATCTGTCCTGTGTCCCGCGCCGTTTCAAAAATGTCCAGATTTCTTTCTTTCTTTCTTTCTTTCTTTCTTTCTTTCTTTCTTTCTCTTTCTTTCTTTCTTTCTTTCTTCCTTCCTCTCTCTCTCCCTCTCTCTCTCTCTCCCTCTCTCAACTCTATGGTGACGGCAGAAGGAAACGGCGAAGCATCTTGGGATCATCCTGGGTGGGTTGTACTTCCTGTGTCTCCCAGTTCAGGGTAGGCCTCACGCTCGCGATGAGCTTCCTGAAGAATTCTTTGGAACCGAGTGAGGGGATCCCCCTGTGGCAGCCCATTACCGGGGCCATGCTTGCAGGACACGGCCTGGGCACTTCTCTAATTTCTCACCTAACCTCTGATAAACAATTTATTCAAGTATGGTCTACTAGCATGCTCAAGGCCATTTCATACATTGTATTGAGATGGCATGGCACTACATGCATTTGTAAGGGGTCCTTGGTGCTGAGCTTGCTTGTTTCCCTGCAGACATTTAATTACCCAAACTAGGTAACATCATCAGTGCTGGTAAGGAGTGCAGTTTGCTGTCAGCTTTATATTCAGTTTATATGTGATAATACAAACTGACAGCAAACCACACTCTTTACTAGCACTGATGGTATTGCCTAGCTTACGTAACAAAACATCTGCAAGAAAACCAGCAAGCTCAGAGAGCATCACAAACCTCTAATGACAACCCCTGAGCTACAAATATTCTCCTTTATTAGTACAGTTTTCCCTCGATTTTCGCGGGGGGATGCGTTCCGAGACCGCCCGTGAAAGTTGAATTTCCGCGAAGTAGAGATGCGGAAGTAAATACACCATTTTTGCCTATGGACAGTATCACAAGCCTTCCCTTAACACTTTAAACCCCTAAATTACCATTTCCCATTCCCTTAATAACCATTTACTCACCATTATTACTGGTAATCACCATTGAATAAGACACTTAGTGATCCTAATTATTTATTAACAATAATTTTTGTTTTGTTATTTATTTGCAAAAAATATTAGTTTGGCGATGACGTATGACGTCATCGGGCGGGAAAAACCGTGATATAGGAAAAAAACCCGTGAAGTATTTTTTAATTAATATTTTTTTTGAAAAACCATGGTATAGGCCATTCGCGAAGTTCAAACCTGCGAAAATTGAGTGTTTGTGTATGGTAGATGCTTTTTATATATATAGTCCCTGGTTACAAAAAATTACACTAAAAGAACAGAAACTGAACTAACCTATTACAACATTTACATCATTTTTCTATACATAAAGCATTGGATCTCAAGATGCACAAAAATGTAAGAGTTTAAGAGTCGAGTCTCTTATTAGAACGTACATTTTTAGGATATGGGGAGTAATCTTACCCGTCACAAAAGCTTTAGTTTTGCTTAAAATTGGAAAATTCCTGTGAGGAGGTTGTTCTATTTTATGGTTACAGATATACACATCATAGAATACTTTGAACAGGGAACTGAATTCAAGAATCATGGAATGAGTCTTCAGTGGTTAAAAAAAACCACGGAGAAGGGAGCAATAGTTAGACACACCATTAGAGTTAGGTGCCTTTCTGAAGGGGCAGATGTTGAGAAATAGCAATTGCAGCATCCCACTGTTTGCTTTTAAATTCTGCAACTCTTCCCCATTGTTAGAGAACAGATCTGTTTTTATGGAATAGAAAAGCCCACTCTATTGTCAACATTGATACCGAAATAAAGCATAGAATCATTATCCCAAATGGGCCTTTCATTCAACAATCCCTCTTGAGTTGGCCTTGAAACAAGCCAGAGCCACTAACTCCACCCAAACTCATCCCTGTAATGTAAAATGCTTGCAGAAGGCCACTTACTCTTCAGTAGTTATAAATTCAGAGGAGCTATAAATGCATGAGAACAAATAGCAGGATGTTTGAAGCAATGGTATTTTCAGCAGTAATTAATAGCTATGGAAGCTGGAAACTGTGAAAGAGAGAAAGAAAGAGGTGCCTTTGAATTATGACTTCAGAGATAGTTACTGAGAGCACAAGGGGCTTCAGGGAAAGTCAATCAATCAGTCCTGAATAAAAGACTTGAACTAAATGCTTCCATGAGGCAATGGTCAGTAAACAAAGAATTCCAATATTTTGAGCACATTTATAAGTTGTTGAAGTATTAGGGGGGAAATATTATGCAAGGCAAGGTTGAGTGAAATAGACAAAAGGGAAAGTAGCAGATAAGATGAAGAGACAAATCTGTGATCACTAGAATTCACTTGAAAGAATTATTCCTACAAATAAACTAAGATGGTCCATGCAATCATAGATAACCTGGTTAACTAGAACTGGGGTAGCACAGTGGTTAGAGTGCAGCACTGCAGGCTACTTCAGCTAACTGCTAGCTGCAGTTCAGCAATTCAAATCTCACCCTCAGCTCCATCCTTCCGAGGTGGGTAAAATGAGGACCCAGATTGTTGGTGTTGTGGTTCAGCCTGAGCCAGATCAAAGACCAGCTGCGTCTCTGCTGGCTCCATGCCCGGGGGAGTCTGAGAGCGGAGGGGAGAGTTCTTTGCAGCCAGACAGTGGAGACTGTAGTCAAGAAAGTGAAGATGAAGCAAGGCCTGGGAGCCCTGGGGAAGGGTTCTCTCAAGCAAGTAGCTTTGATTCTCTGGAGTCCCTGGATGACGAAGCACAAGCTATTATTAGTATGCAGCAGAGACGCATAGCTCAAAGGAGGACTCAACTGCGTAGATATTATCAGCACTGAATGAGGAGCACCTGGGGGTTGGGTGTGGTCCTCATTAGCAGGGAAGGGTTTATAAGGCAGGAGAACCAGTTCGGCAGCGTGGAGTGTTATCAAAGAGGAGTTGGTGTTATCTGCATTTTCTCTCAGCGTTTTTGTTCCTGGCTCATGGCCCAGCAGTCTTGAAGACCAGTGGGAGGTTTGTGTCTGTTAGCTCAACAGCCTCGTTTGGCATTAAGGATCCTGTTTTTCTGTATGAACAATTGCTTTCATGTTTCTTTTGGAGTTCCAGTGCTTTCCTGACCTGTAAGGACATTTTCTGTTGGCTTCTTTTCTCTTTACCATTGTAAAACTGTGTTTGGATTCAACCGGTGTGTCTGGCTTATCTTTTTTGGTTGGTCATAGCTTCCGGACTGACCCAGACAGAACAGTTGGGGGCAATATTTATTTATTTATTTATTAGATTTGTATGCCGGCTCTCTCCAGAGACTCGGAGCATGCTGATTCTGTAAACTTCTTAGAGTGGGCTGTAAAAGTACTATGAAGCAGTATATACAGTAAGTCTAAATGCTTTTGCCATTGCTAACTAACAGTATAATATGGGTACATTTCCCTTTGGAGACATGCTTTAATCATACATATGAAGAGCCAATTTGATGTAGTCATTAAGGAGCTGGTGTAGAAACTAGGCAACTAAGTTCTAGTCAGTGAAGGGCTACCAAAATTTTTACTACCGCACTGTGGGCGTGGCTTATGCAGGACGCCCTGCATTTTCTTTCAACATCTTTCAGTGCAAATTGGGTGCTCTGGGGTGGAGCTCCATTTTTGCTACCTCACTGTTCCCCCGCATCTGGGCAGTAGATTACCACCTTAGGCATGAAATCAGCTGGGTGACTATGGCCAGTGACTCTCTCTCAGGCCAACTCACCTCACAGGATTATTGCTGTAGGGAAAATAGGATGAAGGAGGAGTGTTAAGTATGTTCACTGCTTTGAATTAGTTATAGAGCAACAAGGGCAGGATTTAAAAAATGTGGCTAGATCAATAGCAAGCAAATTTAATAAATAATCAATCAATCAAAGTGGTAGGAGCAGTGATGGTATGTGGGCATGACCTTTGGAGACAGAGGAAGAAATGCTACTTAGGCAATAAGTAGCATAAGAGACATCATAGCCCATAGCTGCATAATGGGTGAAGAAAAAGACTTGAAAGCAATGTTAAATTCTTGAGCTGTAAAGATGACATTGGAAAAATTGTACTTGCAATATTCTGTTCGCGTAACTTTATAGTAAAGTAGAATGAGCTCATCCAGTCCAGAGGTGGGTTCCAGTTTGTTTTGCTGCCGGTTCACTCAGGGACGCCCTTTGCCCATGCATTGCATGCATGTATGCAGGGGTGGGCTACTGCCCGGATAGGGGGGAACGCAGTGGGATAGCGGAAATGGAGCTCCACCCCAGAGCACCCAATTTGCACTGAAAGATGTTGAAAGAAAATGCATAAGCCACGCCACAATGTGGTAGTAAAATTTTTGATAGCCCTTCACTGTATGCACGCATTGTGCGCCACACAC
This sequence comes from Erythrolamprus reginae, assembly GCF_031021105.1. Classification (NCBI taxonomy): domain Eukaryota; kingdom Metazoa; phylum Chordata; class Lepidosauria; order Squamata; family Dipsadidae; genus Erythrolamprus; species Erythrolamprus reginae. The sequence continues at coordinate 118,563,974 of NC_091950.1, forward strand.
ATGTATGCACAGTACTTTAAAAAACTTCTGCACATGTGCAGAAGCAAAAGAAAAGATGGCGGTACCATAGGCACCATTGAGAGAATTAGCTCAGGGGTGTGGCAGGGCTGGGTCCCTGCTGGTTCTAGTGACCCAGGCCATCAAGTTACTACCAGTTCTATAGAACCAGTCCAAACCAGTAGGAACTCACCACTTTTCTAGTCATATTCCCAATCTGGTTTGTTTGTTTGTTTGTTTGTTTGTTTAGTTAGTTAGTTAGTCCAATACACAATAATACACAATGAAGGTAATAGACGACACCTTTGAGGAGATAGAATTAGAGAAAGAATAGAAGAGAGAATATAGGATAAAATAAATCGACGAGAGAATAGAAGAAAGATATAGAGATAGAAGAGAAGATATATGGGATATAGGAGAGACAATAGGACAGTGTAGTTCATGAAATATTGGGGGGAAATTCAGAAATACAATTCTTCTTTCATCTTCACATGTTTAGTATATTGTCTGAAGAAGGCTTTAAAAGAGATGGATACTCAAATTGCTCCCTATTGCTCTCTTAAAGTTATTTATTTCTCTTTCAGTTAGCAAGTCAGTACCCAAATGTACACACTACTGTAATGGTGAACACTTTATTCTGTCAATCTGAAGGTTAGGGAGCATGAATATCCAGCCGAGCACTGACAAATGAATAGACAAATGTTTCATTTCTCCTGCTATGTTCCCTTCTGATCTCCAGGTTCCCCTGGGGAGAGCTGCTTAATGTGATGACTCAGACTAGAGCTATGTTACAATGACGTTCTGCCTTCATTATCCCCCAAAGTAACTAACTCAGTAACTTCCTTTCCCAGTTTTTTTAAAAATCAAAATGTTATCAGAGCAATTAATGATGCTTTTCCCATTGAACAGAAAGCATATTTCATCGCTGTGTTTTTTTTAAAGGACTTTCATTCCTTCAACCAAAAGTGGATAACAAGAGGTCTGAATTTCAATTTGTGGAATTAAATGCTTCAGGCTTACAAAGATGGTTATAAGAGCATATTCCATTATCTTCCTGTGAGATTTTCTACACTGAAAGAGGATGAGAATTCTAGAGAGAATCCTTTTCAACTTTATCACCTATGAATAGCAGAGTTGGAAGTATTAACATAATGTACTGTTGTTGATCATAATGGAAAGACTATTATTATATAATATTATCAATGTTATTTTGAGGAAGAAATTGGTAGAAGGCTATGTGATGGCTGAATAAACCATCCCATCATTTGCCAGAATGAGTGGGTTGCAGATTCTGGGAACAAGGAAGTAGTAGGGAGGGACTTGAGTTCTTAAAGAGCAGAGGTGGCACAGTGGTTAGAATGCAGTACTGTAGGCTACTTCTGCTGCCTGCCAGCTGCCTGCAATTTGGTACTTCAAATCTCACCAGGCTCAAGGTTGATTCAGCCTTCCAGACTTCTGAAGTCAGTAAAATGAGGATTGCAGATTGTTGAGGGAAACAGGCTGACTGTGTAAACTGCTTAGAGAGGGCTGTAAAGCACTGTGAAGTGGTATATAATTTTTAAGAGCCGGGGTGGCGTAGCAGGTAGAGTGCTGTACTGCAGGCCACTGACGCTGACTGAAGATCTGAAGGTCAGCGGTTCAAATCTTATCACTGGCTCAAGGTTGACTCAGCCTTCCATCCTTCCAAGGTAGGTAAAATGAGGACCCGGATTGTGGGGGCAATACACTGGCTCTGTTAAAAAGTTCTATTGCTAACATGTTGTAAGCCGCCCTGAGTCTAAGGAGAAGGGCGGCATAAAAATTGAATGAATGAATGAATGAATGAATGAATAAATAAATAAATAAATAAATAAATAAATAAATAAATAAATAAATAAATAAAGTGCTTTTGTCCTTACATACCATTCAGCCTGTCCTCCAAGACATTTGTTGTATTTGTAGCTTTTTTCAACTTCCAGTAATTAGAAGTTGAAAATCCTTGCATAAATATTGTGTTACCAATAACAGCAATATAGCAATAGCACTTAGACTTATATACCCCTTCACAGTGCTTTACAGCCCTCTCTAAGTGGTTTACAGAATCAGCCTATTGCCCCCACATTTTAATGACAAAATTTGTACAATATTACATGGCTATATTCACTGGTCCTCAAACACTTTTTCTAAGAGGCCTGAGATCCTACATACAAATTTCCTAGGATTTGATGTGAGTGAAGAGTTTTTGTCTATTTCTGAAATGGAATTTGCTTTGGAATAGGGAACAATGTTCTTGGAGCATTGCCACTGACTGTTACGTTTAGGCAATATGAGAACTTTCTTTGTAAACAACCTCTAGAAAAGCGGATGGCTGGAGTATTGCTTTGTTAGCTTATCCTAAGTACATATCATCAGATCCCTTAGTTTTTGAAACCACAACTGTATAATTTGTGCTGTGGGAAATACGATTCTATTTACATATACTTCCTTGTTGCAAGGTCTCTTCAAGGTCTCAAGGAACAAGATACAAGCCAACAGAAAGAGGGAAGACAGTGGATATGCCCACAACTCTATTTGACTACAAACATACAAACATGAAATAAATGTAAGATGCAGCTGTTCAGAGAAGCTCCCTGCATTTTAAGTTACTCTTCAGATTTTACAAAAATAATTTGTGCCTCCAATTTACAAAAGTCCCAATATGATAATGTAATTATTCCTTTTATTCGTTAATTCAGCCAGCTTCCAAGCAAAAGAAGTTAATGAAAAGTGTGCAAACTATTTAACACTAAATACGCAGGATAAAGATAATTTTCACATCCTTTCAATCAAACCTTATCAACAATGTGACTAATTGCATCTGAGTACTAGAAAAATACCAGGTCATAAAATTCATTTTGTATTGTTGAACATAAAATATGAAACTCTAATCCTGAATATATAATATTGAATGTAAGACATATTGAGTAATATTTAAGTCCGTTTTTAAACCAAGGTAATAATGCAAATGCAATTCTTGCTTGCTTCGGATTCATTCATTCATGCTTTCCCTTTCCCAAACAGTTGTCGCTTTCTGCATGGCTACAACATAGTTCATAAATAATGCATCTTAGATTGAAAGGTTTTCTAACATTGTTTGTTTTCAGATGTGGGACACCCCACCCACCACCCACCCACCATACACAGTGACAATTCAACAAGAAGGAAGCTGCCTGTCTTTGTTTTGGTTCCATTTTTCATTCTTATAATGAAACCTTATTGTAGCCGCCATAGCATGTTAGCATAGGATTACACTATATCTGGACTTCTAACATAAATGCCTTATACACTCCGATTCCATTAGCCAGGACAGGACTGCACGTAGGTCACATAGTGAGCCTGCATTTCTGGTGAAATCTGCTTAAGGAAGTGACTGGCCATAAAACGGTTCAAGCAACTCTCCTCGGATAACAAGAATGTGTCAGCAGGAAAAGAACTGTGTGATCAAAAGATGCAATTTACATTGCCTGGGGTAAACAGGATGAAGACTGTGATAAAAGACCTTGCTTTGTGGTAAACAGGAGATAGCTGTGTTAAACAACAAAAGGTCCCAGGAAATTGGCCATGAGAGACATTTGTTCAGTGGAAAACTAGTTACGTAACATATGGAGATAGGAAGGACTCAGAAGTTGTGTCATCTTTTAGAGTTACATTATTGGATGTTTGTGTATCACTTGACATGTATGTGTAATCATTCCCATTTGCATATTCCCCCAATAAAAGGTGGTGCACAGCTCAATACTGTGTCATTTCACCCAGAGAGAGATGTGTCCAAGTCTTCTTTCTAGGATTGGCATTCATGAGTGACCCCCCATGGCTGGGGTTGCTCTAAGTCCCTTTGAGACATCGTTCCCCTCAGGGACTTTGCAGCACCCTCACCTTATTATTGGGGAAATGGTGGCTAGTAGCCTGCAGAAGGAAGGGAGGAAGGAAGAGAGGGAAAGAAAGAGAAAGAAAGAGGAAGGAAGGAAGGAAGGAAGAAAGAAAGAAAGAAAGAAAGAAAGAAAGAAAGAAAGAAAGAAAGAAAGAAAGAAAGAAAGAAAGAAAGAAAGAAAGAAAGAAAGGGAATATAAACACTCTCAAAATTCAGCATGCCGTTGGTTGTGAGTCTTAAATCAATGAGATGTTGCCCTGGAAAACAAACAAAAGAAAAACTGATGCTGTCCCCATGTTTATTATTTTCATATTTGTTGATGTTCAATTCTGTTCAGTAATGTAAAGGCCAGGTACCTTCATTGAGTATCTGACTAGTTTGTTGTACATGTATGAATGTAACCTTAAACAAGATCTGCAATCAATATTCAAGTCATATTTTGGTCAAGGTTTACTTTAATTAATTAATTAATACAAAATAAACTTATTCAAATGGCATAGAGTCATCACTCTACTAGACAGATGAATTGAGTTCTAGCTTGAAACAGCCTCGTCCAGATTGGCTTTTATCTGCTGTTAGAAAAGGATGGCTGAGAATGAAAGGAATTATTGTCCAAATTTATGGTCCAAACACATCTGATGGGCACCTCATATTGATTTTAAAAATGTGTTAAAAGTGCCTTTCAGTGGCTTTGGGCAGATTAATAATAACTTAGAAGACTTTTGGCATGTAAATTTGTACATTAAATCTAGCAAAAAGTGGTTGAAAGTGTGTACAATTGTCTTATTGTTCAGAGACCTATTTGGTATCTGCCCATGCTACACTCATCAATTGGTTGAGCTTGTTAACAGTTCCCTCTTTGAGACACTGTCATTCTATGGGTTTTAAGAGGTGTGTTTTTTCTGTGCTGAATCTCCCCCCCCCACCCAATGATCTCCCCCAGTCCCTGACTTTCAGAAGGATCTAGCTCTGCAGACCTTTAGATAGGTACTGAAAACCTGGCTCTTTCTTCAGGTATATGGATCCAGAAAAAATAGGGTTGCTCTCTGGAAGACTGCAATAAATCTGAGCGAATGATTATTAATTTCTCATGATGACCTCAATTATGGAGTATCTGAGTCTCGTTCCACCAGCAAAAGACATCTATTAAATCTTTCTTTACGTTTTAGGCTTCCTTGAAGTCTATGATGTTAGTTGGATATGTTGTTTTTGTTATAATTAAGCTGAGTGATTTTTGTCAATGTCAGAGGATGAGTAACAATGATTTTAAGCAGGAAGGGAGTTGGTAGGAATAATTTAATTTTAGTTTCCTTTATTTAAAAGCAGGTGGCATGGAATTTTGCCTGTTCCTTTTGTAAGTGAACAAATGAAAAATACCTCACTGCTGTTTTAAGTGGTGTCAATGTTACAATCCAGACTGCCCATTTGCCATAAAATGGCCCAGTAGCAGTCTGATTACCTATTTCTAGGTTTTTCAGGAACAGGGAGAAAAAAACCATAAAAACTCACACTCTAACTTATAATAAACCCTCACAACAAAAAGTATTTGATTAATGGCAACTCTTCTTCAAAAACCACCCCCAGGCTTTCCTCTGTCATGAGACAAAACATGTTAGGCGGGGGCATTATTTGTCCTCCATTAATTTTTCTTGCTGTCTCTATCAATGCCACTGCTTGCACTATATTTTACTCTTCGAATTCTGAGGGGGAAGAAATGAATGTAATGTTTAAATACAGAACATAAATCTTTTTTATATAGCAGACAAATTAACCAGGAGGGAGTAGAATGATGTCATTGCTTCTGCAAAGTAACATGCTGAAACGAGGAAACAGCATGTTAATGTTGTGTATAAAACTGTGGGCTGTTTGAGGAGACAGACAGACAGACAGATTGGGGGAGTATGCCGAAGAGGGAGCCAGACATATTCAGAACTTAGTCAGGCAATTATTGGGCAGATTAGGTATCTGATAGACAAATCTTTTTCCTTTTGTGAGGAAAAGAGCTCATAAAATCAGAATAGGAAAAAAGATAGAGAAATATATAAAACAAGAAGGAAAGAAGGAAGGGAGCTCTTCTTAGGAGAGGCAAAAGTAAGCTATGATTCAGAAAAAACATTATTGTGCAAGAGTAGCTGGTCAATGTTTGTTTGTTTGTTTGTTTGTTTGTTCGTTCATTCATTTAATATGCCCTCTACAAGTGCCACTGGGAGACAAACAAACAAATGTTTCAAAATAAAAACAATTAGAATAATTCAAACATTTTAAATACATAGCAGCAAAGAATATCATATCAACATATATAACAACAACAACAACAACAAAGTTGGAAGGGACCTTGGAGGTCTTGTAGTCCAACCCCGTGCTTAGGCAGTAAACCCTGCTATTTCAAACAAATGGTTCTCCAACATCTTAAAAACTTCCAGGTTTGGGGCATTCACAATTTCTGGAGGCAGGATGTTCCACTGATTAATTGTTCTAACTGTCAGGAAATTTCTCCTTAGTTCTAAGTTACTTTTCTCTTTGTTTAGTTTCCACCCATTTCTTCTTGTTCTACACTCAGGTGGAAATGGAGTTGCGTGCACATCTCCATTGCCACCCGCCATACCCACGCCATGCACGCACCGTGCACGCGAGATTTGTTTGTGCAGCCTGGATCCTGACATGATGCAGTCTAGTGCTGGTCCATAGGCCAGAGGTTGGGGACCCCCACATTAGGCTATATTTCATGCCTTTTGTTTTTCCAATTGTGGAAAAAGTAAGGCTTAGAAAAACAGTAGAAAATATCCCCCCTGCCTTCTCTTTCCGGCACTGTCTCAATTTTCTTGACCCCCCACCCCCACTTTAGCATGCAAGAGGAAACATGGTCCTTCTGGCACACATTCTGTAAAAACATTTTTTTTTTAAGGCAGAAAGAAAGGATTGCCCACTCTGTAATTAAAAAAGCAAAAACACCCCCAAGGCTAAGTCTAAGAAATGTTAATGTACAGCTCTTGCATAATCTTATGAAGAGAGATTATGCATCAATTGAAACTGCTGGAAATAGTGCAATTAAGGCAATTCCATTGGAATAATTCTCTCTGAAATATATCCATCGTTAAAACATTATTCAGTCATGATGAAAAAAGATGATGCCTTACACCAGGGAATACTACACAGGGGGAAATGGGTTTCTGTCCTGCAGCCCTTATTGCACAGCCAAGCAATGTTTTGCAAATGCAGCATTTAAAAAAGACTTTAAAAAGTGGAGTATTTTGGAGGATTGCTACTTCGGTTGCAGATTCTGTGACATGAAACTTTATCAGTGTTACATACTGATGAAGATTATGAAAAGGAAAGAAGGGTGACTTACTGCTTTCATTGGACGGGATTAATCTAAGTGAGTTGTACAGTTCATTTCTAAACATCTGGATCCAATCAAAAGATCATATCCTGGAAAGCACTCCATTGGCTTCCAGAAACAAACCTCTTGCTGAGAAGTTTACACAACTTTATTGTGTTAATGAGAAGCTGTAGGAACCTGAACAGCCATTTTAAATCATTCAGACCTTGCATGCGAGTTGTCTCTTTATGTGTGCATATATATATATATATAAGATATATATATCTTTGTGCTAAATTAACTTTACTCTACTTATTAGCATTAGAGGGTTGCCGTTCAATTACTTTTGAGATTTAATGAAAGAATGGCAGCAATACAGTTTGGATTTCTACTTGTTCCACTTTTCGCATGCATCACAACAGAAGCGCAATATATTATGCAAGATGCTGAACTTGTGCATTATATAGATCGCCGAATTATCTCAATGGAGGTAAGTGCCATCCATACAGTTTGACTATATGATGAATTGTTTTCTTTGTATGGGACTTATATTCCTTCAGTTTTGGGGAAATCAGCTGTTTTCATATAAAATAAACTAGCTTTTTATGCAGAATTCAAAGTTGGACAAGCCACCAAGAGAATGTTGTTTATGAAGGAAAGTTAGGATTTCTGCTGCTCCTAATAAATTTATTATCCTGTAAAATGTGCACATCTGCAATGGGTAAAATTCTTATAAAGTCTAGCTAATTTTAAGTTCACTTGAAACTGGTTGGAGAGAGTGCATGCTTGATCTAAAGTTGGCTAGATTATGTCTCAGATATTTGCTAATGATGATCCAATTAGAAAAACAGCATAGAAGTAAGTATATTCTTAAAATATTTTTAATCTTTATGGGAAGATCCATGTGGCTGTTTACATAAGATTAAATGCCACAAAGATTCCAGGTGCTTCTCAGACAGGAATTAAAAATTTCTACTTTTAGTCATCTGGAGGCTCAGTGTAAGTAAATAATATCCAAATGTCTACATTTATTTCTGGAATATAAATACCCTGTTTTCCCCCAAATAAGACCTGCTTATAAAAAGCTCAATTGGGCTTTTGAGTGCATGGCAATAAGGTCAAGTGCTTATTTCATGGTTCAAAAAAATATAAGAAAGTTGTTAGTATGTCTCGGTGCAGCTCTGTGCAAAACCTTTGACATACAATCAGCAGAGTTGTTGCAGTGGTGTAGATAATGTAGGCTAGCCAGTTAAAGACTCAGACTTAGTATTAACAATATTATTATTTACAAATATACAACGATATTAACAATAGATTACAAACTGCACACAGCAAAGAATAATACAGCTCACTAGCCAAGATATCACTCCTCCACTCGAAATAGAATACCCTACGAGACTAGACTTTCAATCCTGGGCCTAGAAAGTTTAGAACTAAGACACCTTAAACAAGATCTAAGTATTGCCCACAAGATCATATGCTGCAACGTCCTGCCTGTTGGCGACTACTTCAGCTTCAACCACAACAACACAAGAGCACACAACAGATTTAAACTTAATATTAACCGCTCCAAACTTGACTGTAAAAAATATGACTTCGGTAACCGGGTTGTCGAAGCGTGGAACTCATTACCGGACTCCGTAGTGTCATCCCCAAACCCCCAACACTTTACCCTTATATTATCCACAGTTGACCTATCCAGATTCCTAAGAGGTCAGTAAGGGGCGAGTACAAGTGCACTAGAGTGCCTTCCGTCCCCTGTCCTATTGCTCTCCTATATCTCCTATACATTTCTTCTATTCCTATATCTCTTCTTCTATTCTTTCATTGATATGTTCTATTACTATATCTTCTTTTCTATTCTTTCATAGATATATTTTACTATGAGTATCTCCTCTATAACCTTCATCATGTATTTTACTATGTGTATATAGATATATACCCACTAAAACCCTCATTGTGTATTGGACAAAATAAATAAATAAAAATAAAATAAAATAAAATATCTCAAAGTAACTCCTCCCACAGGGAACGGTGCTGGCGCCCTCTTATGGTCAACCAGTCAAAGTTCTTAAAGATACAGTCTTTACTTTCATAGTCCAACATTGTTAGTTTACTATATGGCAACTCCAAAGTAGGTTATGTACCATGTACTAACAAAAGCGTGGTGGCCCATCCGCATCCCACATAGATGGTCATGGATCCTGAGGATTGAAAGATGGTTGTGGTGCAGTACTCTAGGCCCATGTACCTGGCACTCGAGTCCGATAGCGAGGAGATCGGACAGGATGTGGTGTCAGGGACTGAAAGCCAACCCGGGCCTTCTGCACTTCCCAGGTGCACGTGCAGGGATGGGCTACCAGATTGGGGGGAGGAAGCAGTGGGGTAGCAAAAATGGAGCTCCACCCCAGAACACCCAATTTGCACTGAAAGATGTTGAAAGAAAATGCATGGCATCCGGTATAAGCCACGCCCACAGTATGGTAGTAAACTTTTTGGTATCCTTTCACTGTGCACATGAGAGACTCAGGAGAAGAGGAGGAGCCTCGTCTTGATGCTAGGGCATGCAGAGCTGCCAGAAGGTAGGCATGGCTAAGCAAGAGGAGAACTCTGCATGAATAGATCAGTAGAACAATTGGCCATGCCCTTAGACTATTTAAGGCTTAGCCACGTGATGCTTCACGGCGGAAGTCAACATCATTTGGGTCATCTCTGATTTGATTTAATTGATTTGATTTATTGGATGTATATGCCGCCCCTCTCCGCAAACTCGGGGCGGCTCACAACAAGGTAAAAACAATACATAATAACAAATCCAATACCCACCAATCCAATTACAATTTAAGCTAAAAAATTCATAAAAAACAACCCCAGAATATTAAAAAACAAGCACACAATCAATCTAACACCAAAACAACATGGGCAAGGGGGAGATGTTTCAGTTCCCCCATGCCTGACGGCAGAGGTGGGTTTTAAGGAGTTTGCGAAAGGCAAGGAGGGTGGGGGCAATCCTAATCTCAGGGGGAAGCTGGTTCCAGAGGGTCGGAGCTGCCACAGAGAAGGCTCTTCCCCTGGGTCCCGCCAGACGGCATTGTTTAGTTTAGTTGACGGGACCCAGAGAAGGCCAACTCTCTTTCTCTCTTGAACATTCTTGATCAGCTGGTAATGTTAAAATTAGGCTTCCCTGTTTTTTGCTAATGAGCTTCAGTCTTTCTGCCAACCTTGTGTAAGTTACTGGAAGGATATCTGCTTGGACTCTGGCCAGTTGTTAAGACATGAATTAGCAGCTGTCTCACCGAACAGCCCTCTTTATGATTTCTTGAACTTTTAAAAAGAACCGATTGCTAAGAAAATATTAGAAGTAAATAATTAGTGTTAAATCAGTGTGTGTGTTTGCCAATTTCCTGGGGGGGGGGGGTGTTTCATCGTTGGGACAGAACAGACCAGGGTCTTATTTTCAGGGGAAACATGGTATCAGACGTTTCTTAAAATAATTTCATGAATCTGCCAAAGTGCTGAACATAAAACAACACTTTCATTAAACCTGGCACTTTTACATGTCTATTAGAATACCAATTTTATGAATATTTCATAATGTCAAAGAGGGAAATCTGTGCTCTCAGGAATTTCCTGGGCCAACCAATTCCTCACTATTAGGTAAAAGTAAATGTTCGCCTCGCACATGTATTCTAGTCATTCCTGACCCTAGGGGGCAGTGTTCATCTCCGTTACAAAGACGAAGAGCCAGCGCTGTCCAAAGACATCTCTGTGGTTATGTATCTGGCATAGCTAAATGCCAAAGGCACATGGGATGCTGTTACCTTCCCATCAAAGGTGGTAAAAATCCCTTGCATTTTTACATGCTTTCGAACTGCTTAAATTGGGAGAGTGTGAATAAGCAACATCCAGATTGTCTGGGTTTGCAAATGTTTTTGTTGTGTCATATGTGGTTAAATTATATGTGCATTTAAATGTGCCCTTGCATTGGCTCTTATCACAGCTTTGCCTCTTATAACAGGCAACCTGGGTTTCCTCTACAGTAAATGTCATTTAATAGAAAATCAAGAGACTGCAGTATCACAATTGCTGAGACAGCTGTCCTGTTTTTTCAGCTTTTGAGGAGCCAGTGTTCTTCTGTGAATAGTTTATGAACTGTGACTATATGGTCATTTCATAAAGCAAAATCATCTAGTGTAGGTGGTTGTGGGTTGAACAGAGGAGACGGGAAACCCAGATTCCCCCCCCCCCCGTACTATGTCTTAAAGATTCACAGCTGCCTGACATAGAGTGTTATTTTCATGCTAGGAAAAAAAACCCCTTCATGCCTCAAGAGGCTATCTTTTGACTCAGTCAACCTGAACAACTATCAACTTATCTCAAATCTTACCTTAAGGAAGTTATTGAAAAAGGAGTGAGAAAGTGGTAGATGAACTATCCCTGTGGATGATAAGGTATAAAAGATTTAAAGGAATCTGGACTAAAGTCTCTGGGAGCAAATACATCTTAATTAATTAATCAACTTCCTGGTTTCATTTGAGCCAATCCATAACCATGCTGGAGGAGGTAACCCAGAGGTGGGTTCCTACCTACTGTATAGAATCAGTAGTATACCAATGGTGACATCATGGAGCCGGTTCTATCAGTGCCAGTCCATGGCCACCGCCATCTTGTTTTTGGTTCCTTCTTCTTTTTTCTTTTTTGCTATTTTTGCTGGGTTTTGCTTCATGGTCACATGACTGGTCACATGACCATCAAGCCATGCCCACAAAATAAGCCACACCCACAGAGTGGTAGTAAAAATTTTGGAAACCTATTCCTGATGTAATCCTTGATTAATATTTGTTGCTGAAATCAAATGTGCAAAATTACTTTTTTTAGATCAGAACTTCCTATTTGCCGTGATTTTGGGGAGTGACAGGCTGCGTCATTCTGACATATGGAACATATATTAGCCTGTGAAGTATTAAATTACAGGTTGAGTGAAAAAGCAATGTCCCTTTTGCATGAATTCACAGCCATCCAAATACTTGCAGACATTATCTATTTTCACTCACAAATAAATGCTCACATAGGTTCAATATCTGTACTCCCATTTTCAATAGACAGATGGTTTTTGTCCCCCCACCTCAAATTGTCTATAGAAGAGTTGCAAACTCATCATTCCTGAGAAAGAATGCCTCAGATGCCTCTTTTCTTTTCCCTTTTCCAGCTGTGCAACATCTGGATCAGCAGGGGCCTCACTGCTACCCCTTGCCAGCACACCTCCTATTTTTACAACCTCCTAAAAGAAAAAGATTATGCTGTTATGGAAAATCAATAGAAAGCTATTACCCAACATCCTTTAGGCCCCAAAATAGGAAAGTGACTCCTTTAAAAATATGTATACATTGTTCCCTCGATTTTCGCGGGGGATGCGTTCCGAGACCACCCGCGAAAGTTGAATTTCCGCAAAGTAGAGATGCGGAAGTAAATACACTATTTTTGGCTATGAACAGTATCCCAAGCCTTCCCTTAACACTTTAAACCCCTAAATTACAATTTCCCATTCCCTTAGCAACCATTTTAGATTATTACTCACCATGTTTATTTATTAAGATATATTAAAAAATGTTTTTTAAAGGCAGACAAAAGTTTGGCAATGACATATGACATCAAGGGGAAAAACCGTGGTATAGGGGGGGAAACCGTGAAGTATTTTTTAATTAATATTTTTGAAAAACCGTGGTATAGACGTTCCGTGAAGTTCGAACCCGCAAAAATCGAGGGAACGCTGTATATAAAAGGGCGACTTGTTTAAATTGTATACTTAAATGTCCACTTCAAAACCAGGTGCTGTTTCAAGTATCTGTTTTATGTAAATATGAAAAATTCATATTTGGACATCTCAGTGTCCATCCCCTGATAATAACTCATCCCTGAGTTCCTTCCCCAATGTATAATCAATTTGTTTTGAATACAATACAGTATTGAGTCTCAGAGATCAGATGACAGAATGAATGACTCTGAGGAAAGGGGAAGTATTTCATCAAATTATGTGAAATCTGATCTGAGGAAATCTCAGTTGAAGGCCAGGCAATTCCTGAAATGTTTTTGCATTCAGAAAACCTTCTGTGGTTGCCTTGTAATTTCAAAGTGGGACTTTCTGCATTTACATTCTCTGTTCCTCTGCACTTTAGAGTTTGTTCCCTTCATGTTGATCTGGAAGAAACGAGAGTCATAGACAAAACAGAAATTAGAATTATTGAGGATAGAAGAGCATTGCATGAATTCAATTGAAGAGAATAATTATATTTCTGTAAAGCCACCTGGAATCCCTGTAAGTGAATTGGGTGGCCATATAGATTTCCTTAACAAAATAAAAAAAATATTTTGCATAGTTTTAGGGATGTGTATGTTCTAAAAATCATTCAGAATTATTTCAGACTTGTGTGAGCAAGAATAGCTCTGAATTACTCAATGCAGACATATCTTTTTTTCAGACTTCAGATCACTAAAAGACACACATTTTTAATGCAATTTTTAAAGCAGCTGCATCATTTTATAAGTTCATGCTGAAGCGTGAACCAAGATATACCTTCTTTAACCGTCAGGAGAGAGAGATGCTACAGTCATGCAAGTATTAAGCAGTTCTTCGGGGACCCGGTCACGAAGGGAGCATGAGGCTCCACCCACCCACCTGGATACTGTCATTTGGGTTCTTTTACCCTCTGCGCATGCACATAACACTTTGCGTATGCACAGAGGATAAAAGAACCCAAATGGTGGTGTCCAGGCAGGTGAGTGGAACCTCACACTCCCTTTGTGACCAGCTCTTTGACAATTCACAGGCATGAGAGAACTGGGAGCATTTCACCCCTGGTTGAATCATCCACAACTCTAGTAAACATTTTGTTTGGGGACAACTCTTAAACTGATTATTTCTGTGTTCTGTGTTCTAACTAAAGAACCGACTGAACAAATGCAATCAAGATATAACTGATTATGTAGATGAATTCCGGCAGTTTTCAAAGAAGCTGATGTCACATCTAGGAAGTCTCAACATTCTAAAGACTGAGCTGAAGAACGATGTAGAGCATTTGCTAACAAGAGTGGAAAGAGCTCAGAGAGACATTGACTATTTTGAAGCTGTAAAGGAATCCCCCACCCCGTGTGTGGACATTGATGAAGAGCTTTTGGAGCAGCAGTTAACTGAAGAACAAGAGTCCAAGGCAAAGATCAAGCTTATGCTGAATGCAAGTAAGAACAGTCTACTTGTTAATGTATGAGCAGAGTAATCCTTGTTTACCAAGGTTGTGCACACAGAGAAATGTTTAGATTGGGATTAGTTGTGAATTCAGCCACAAATAGATATACTAACTTGAATTAAAGTTTACTTTGAGAAATAACATATTCAGATAAACAATCTAAAGTCATACACATAATAAGTCAGAAAAACAATCCAAATATTGCCAAGTACATAGTCTTTCTTACTAGTTGTCTTTGTCATAATTGGTAAACTAAGATATCAAGCTTAAACACATTTTAGCTGTAATACATAACTACAGTACAGAGCATGCAGAGAATTGCAGAACAAACTAACAGTGAGTAGCCATTAACAGTGAGTAGCCTAACAAAGAGAAATAGAGAGGGTGACTCAGAGAAATAAGATATGAACTTTAGCTCCCTCTTGTGGCAGTCTACAACATCTGCAGCCAATATATTGCCAACCCAACAGTTATGCACAGAGTCCTAACACTACTCACAATATTGAAAATGTATACCTATGGTTTTATAGTTGAACACATGTGCAATGTACATATAACTCCTTAACTAACAACCATACTTGGACCAGAATTTCCGTTACTTAAGCAAGACAATTGTTAACTGAGTTGTGCCCAATTTTACAACTTTTCCCACAGTTGTTCAGTGGATCGAGGCAGTCATTAAGTAAATCATGCAATTGTTAAGTGAATTGAGCTTACCCCGTTGACTGCTTGTTGGAAACCAGTTGGGAATGTTGCAGATGATGATGATCACATGACCACAGGATGCTGCAATCTTCATAAATGCATGCCAGTTGCTAAATGCCTGAGTTTTTGATCATGTGACTGTAGGAATGTTGCAATGATCCTAAGTGTAAGCATTGGTTGTAAGTCACTTTTTTCAGTGCCCCAATGATCACTAAATGAAGGATTGTAAGTTGATGACTTCCTATTTTGCAGGGATGATACTTATGGAGGAACAGAGACTAAATATATTTATTTAATGAAATGTTTAAAACATTTATACTGTATTTTCAGCTTTAAACGGCTCCCTGAGTAAATTATTAAATAAATAAAAGGAAGGAAGTTTCTATTCTTAGGCTATCTTAAAAAGATTCAGTTCAAAAGGAAAGTAACATAAAGACAGAGTGGAAAAACAAGAACAGTCAGGCTCCCAGGTGTGAATATTTGATGGGTTCTTATGAAAGATGTAGATTTTATAAGGGTAGCATACAACTTTGCAATCTGAAGAGCTACTCTTCATTCATGTTATTTAATCCCAGTGGCTTCTGAGGGAAAGGATCGTAGACCAACTAGGAACAGTAACAAAAGAGAAACCCTATAAGATAATTTATATTAGCTATTTTAATGTGGAAAACTGAAAAAAACATAGCATTTAGACATATATTTATATATTAGAGTTATATATGTATATGAGTGTGATTTTCTTTTTATAATAACTTTTTATGGATTTTTTTTTTTAGTTTGTTATGTTTTAACCTCAGTTAACTGTTCGACTTCTTTTACTGTTTTGCATTTATTCTTATTGTACTTGTACTGCTGTTGTAAGCCGCCCTGAGTCCTTCGGGATTGGGCAGCATAGAAGTCGAATGAATGAATGAATGAATGAATGAATGAATGAATGAATGAATGAATGTATGAATGAATGAACGAATGAACGAACAAACGAACAAACAAACAAACAAACAAACAAACAAACAAACTCAGGTCGGCATACAACATATTGAAAACAATATGTATGCAGAAATCTAATTATTATTTTTTTAAAATTATTTATAAAATCATTAAAAAACCCATATGCAGTCATTCCCATTCATTCAATTCAATCATTCACAAGATTGGTAGGAGACAATCTTGTCTCCCATTGCCCTCATGCTCGCTGGCAGAGGTAGGTCTTTAAAGTTTTATGAAAGACCAGGAGGGAGGGTGCAGTACATATCTCTGGAGGGAGTTTGTTCCAGAGGGCTGGGGCTGCCACAGAGAAGGCTCTTCCCCTAGGCTCCGCCGAACGACATTGTCTGGCCGACAGGATCTGGAGAAGGCCAATTCTGTGGGATCTAACCAGTCGCTGGGGTGCATGAGGGAGGAGATGGTCCTGTAGGTAATCTGGTCCTAAACCATGTAGGGCTTTGTAGGTCATAACCATCTGCAATATACTGCTTCACAGTGCTTTACAGCTCTATCTAAGAAGTTTACAAAGTCAGCATATTGTCCCCAGCAATCTGGGTCCCCATTTTACCGAACTTGGAAGAATGAAAGGCTGATTCAACCTGGAGCCAGTGAGATTCGAACTGTCAGTCTTTTGGCAATCAGCAATCGGCAGAATTAGTCTGCAATACTGCATTCTAACCACTGTGCCACCACAGCTCAATGAATCATGGCAACTAAACAGCCAAAGTTATGAGCGATGTATGCTCCCTTCATTTATGTTTGTTCACGTAAGTGGGTATATTGAGATACTACATCAGAATACTGTTTGTTGGTTTGTTTGTTTTTGACCTATATGCTGCTCTTCTCCAGATAAAACATAAAACAATAAATAGAAAAGCAATTTAAAAATTTAAAAAGTTTACATTTTGTTGATGGGCTATCATTTATCTTTTTTTAAAGGCTGCAACTACATGATCACAGGCTTCAAATCACTAAAGATAGTCAAAAAGTCTGGAGATGCAATTGGCTCATGGTTGAAAGACCCTGGCAAGAATTACCAAAAGATTTACTTCTTCACTGGAATAAAGAATAAGATTGTGATGGAGTTTGCAAATATTCGATCTTTTGCTGAAAGTGGTGAGAAAAAGCTGGCTCGTAGAATTGCGCTACCATTTCCCTGGCAAGGAACAGGCCACGCTATATATAATGGATTTCTGTTTTATCATAGATATGGCTCCTTAAATGAAATAATTAAATTTGATATTCAGAACAGAAATGCAACTGATCAGATGTTGTTGTCAGGTGCTGGAGAGATACCTGCATATGAACTTCACCCTTTTACTAAAATAGACTTAGCTGTGGATGAACTAGGATTGTGGGCAATCCATGCAGAACCAGATACTGCTGGAAAGCTTGTGATTACTAAAATCAACCATGAAACCATGACTGTGGAATATACATGGGATACATCCTGCAGAAGCGAGAATGCAGAAGCTGCTTTCATGATGTGTGGTGTTCTCTATGTTGTATACAACTCACCAGGGCGTGGCGTCTCTCAAATAGAATGCATTTATGACACCTTAGATGTCATCAGTCCATATGAAAACACAGTACTTAATTTCCCCAAACGTCAGTCAAATCATGCTATGGTTCATTATAATCACAGAGATAAACAGCTCTTTGCCTGGGATGATGGCTCTCAGGTCATTTACAAGCTCATGACAAGTCAGAAAAGCTAAAAAAATAACAAAATGTCCTCTACACAGTCCAACAACGACAACAGCAACAACAACATCTTCTTCCCCTTCTCCCTTTTCTCCTCCATTCTCCTTGCCCTCTACCTCTCTCCCTAAAGGTTATGTGGTAGTTTATAATTTTTAATTTTTGTAAGAAGACCTATCTGAGGTCTAGGGGAGCTGTTGAGTTAAATAAAGGGTTAATTACTTCAGACAGAAAAGAGTTGTCTTTGCAGTGCAGCACCGTGGATTACTTCCTATCAGGATGTAAAAGATCATTTACTGCTTAAAAAAATGAGAGTGTCTTCAGGGAAAAATGAGGAGTGGGAAAGAAACCAGAAGCATCATCATTTTTTCAATTCTGGGAGTCATTTAAAAGTCAGTGGTAAAGAAATTGAGAGTAGATGGCAGATTTTTTCGTTCCAGCTTTGAATTTTGCAAATTCAATTCTTCTGTCTTCTGTCTTTCCTTTTAACAGATTTTTTCTATTTAAAAAAAAAATGTTTTATAGAAGTATCTACCAGTGATGCAGCTTCTATGTAAAGGAAATAAATTAGTACCAGTTATTAATAAATACTTTGCTGAGTGAGTTATAATATTGCCTACCAATTCTTGGACTTAGCACTATATTTACAATTTCTTCAATGGTAGAGGTTCCATACAGTTATCACATAACTTTATACCATTTACATTTAAACTTTGCACTTGTTTGAGGTTAAAGTACAGCTGGACAACTAGTTATATTAAGGACCACTTCTTCAAAATGATTCTGACCATCTATCAACATATCTAGAGATAACCTTTTAAGCTCCCATCCTTTTGGATGCGAGGAAGTTGTAGACCAAAAGCATTATATCCACGAAGAGAGGGCACAATAACTGAGGCAAGCCAGATCATAACCAGAACAAAGCCTTTATTAAGCCTAACAGAAGGCAACAACAATCACAACCAGAAACAGCTCAGTAAACAGCAATTCCTGTCATGTCTGACAGCTCTTTTATAGCCAGCTATCACCCACAACAGCCAATAGGGAGCCTCTAAACTCCCGCTTTCCAGCAGCTCCCAATCTAGCCAATCAGGAAGGTTGCTGAGTAGACTTGAGCATCCTGAGGGGACGTAGCAAAAAGACAGGTACTTTCCTCATAACTCTGATTGTTTGGAGCATCTTATTCCTAGAGGTAAGTCCCATCATTTGCAAAGCTGTGAAAACCAGCCTTCAAAGCTTCATAATGTGTGGGCAGTCACTGTTTCTTCTTTGATACATCTGGAAGTAGAAGATGTCATTTTATCTTGTTGTGGGCGTTCCAATGTTTTATTACATGGTTTGTTTTCATGATTTTGTTTCTATATGCCATCCAGGATCTATCTTCTTGAGGACATAAATATTGTAATATAACAAATTGAAATTAGTACACACGATTCTCACAAATTTAAAGATATGTGAATTTAAATTTCAATAAGAAACAATACACAAGACAACCAAAATGTTGTGATTAAGGAAAGAGGTAAGAAGATAAATGAATGAGCAAACAGACACATTTTGTTTCGGCTAAACAACCACACTTCAAAACGTTTCAGAAAACAGCCACAAAAGAGATGAAGTTATTTCATGGTTTGTCTGTTTAAATCAGAATTAAAGATCTTTCTTGGCTCAGCATGTCTGCCATTCATACTTTCCTTGGCTCTTTTGGGGTAAACAATGCTCCTTGTGGGTTAAACTTATAATCGCCCTTCTAATACATTAAGCCCTGGCAGTATCTTATGTATACTTCACAGTAGACAGATTGGTCCACGCTGAGATGTTCTGATGAAGGTATGAGATTTGCAAAGGAAACTATAGACAAAACAACAAGAAGGGAATTAAAACTTTAATTTTCTGTATTTGCATTTCCCTGTCAGAAAGTAAGTCATAGGGTCAAAAGGAAGGAGGAATACAAACACTTCAGTTTTCAAGTGTTCTACATTTTTCACTATATTGCATAATGAAAATATTTTAATAAAACACTGCTATGATTTTAAGTTTTCCCAATGTCTTTAACTTTGAGGCAATACAAACATAAAATAAATAAATAAAGTCCATTTTAGTACCCAATACAGTACTCAATAAGCATAGCACCAAATACACACCCCTATTTTTCTTCCCAAATGCCAGATGTACCCGTTCATACAGAACTTTGAGAGAAATTCGTTTTGACTGTTCTGGAGAGACAGATCAATAACCCTGTTTTTTCCAGGCAAAATAAGAAAGATAGATAAGAAAATCCCACAACAACAACCTGTGGAGATGGAAGAATTTAAGTTCCAAAAACATATGCTTGCAGTTTTTGCATGGTAGTAAAGAGAGTAAATCAAGCATAGTTATTGCAGGTCTTGAATAACAGATTAACAGAGTTGGAAGGGACTTTGCAATTCATCTCTCCCCTCTGCCCATGCAGGAGACCCTACATCTGTCTCTATCTAGAATCGAACTCTCACAACTTTCTGATTCTGAGGCAAGAGCGCCACCTCTAGGCCACAGCAGCTGGGAAGACTCAGACTTCAGAAGAAATGTCCCTGTGTAGTTTTACCAGTGGAGGTGTGTGTTTAACAATAACAGTACAGTATAACTGTAGTCATTGGAGGAAGATTGGAGAAAAAGTGCCAATAAAGCATATAAATCCAATGAATGAATGAATGAATGAATGAATGAATGAATGAATGAATGAATGAATGAATGAATGACAAAGGTATTTGGAAAATCTGAAACACTGAAGATTGAGGTGTAAGCAGACATGGAAGCCTGTATGTATGTATGTATGTATGTATGTATGTATGTATGTATGTATGTATGTATGTCAAGAATAGTCCTAAAAATGCGAGTTCCAGGTACATACGTGAATGATGAGGCAGCAGCCATCTCGATCACCGGAACATAGAGACTTTAATAAAACCACTTAGCTTTCGTTAGCGTGCTGCTAACTTCGTCAGAGTATTAAAATGCCGTGGGAGACAAACATCTTTATAAAGCATTACTCAGTCTGCTCATTGCCCGCGTCACGGGGCCACACCCTTCCCTCCCCCCTGCGGTAAGCCTAATTGTGGGCTTAATCCTGCTGGCTGAAGGGAGATCTACCGCTTTTGCTCGTGTTTGTTGCCTTTTTCCCTCCCCAAGGGAGGGGGTGGAATTGTGAGGCTTAATCCTGCTGGCTGTAGGGAGATCTACCGCTTTTACTCGTGTCTGTTGCCTTTTTCCCTCCCCAAGGGAGGGGGTGGAGTTGTGAGGCAATGCTTCGGAGGTGTTTGGTATTCCTTTCTTCCCCCCATTGTCGTTGTTACTTTCTATAGTGGTACATGTCTGCTCTTGCAATTTTTTTACCCATGTCCTCGTCCTAGGTCTACACTGTTCTAATCCCCCCTTGTCCTCTATGTTAGACTTAAATTGTGCCCCTCCACCTCTACCTCCGTATTGCTCCAATATGTTCCCTTGTTTCTCGTGGGGGGTTATCCCACCCTCATTTGGCTGGTTTCTATGTCTGGCCTGGGGAGGGAAAAAGGCAACAAACACGAGCAAAAGCGGTAGATCTCCCTTCAGCCAGCAGGATTAAGCCCACAATTAGGCTTACCGCAGGGGGGAGGGAAGGGTGTGGCCCCGTGACGCGGGCAATGAGCAGACTGAGTAATGCTTTATAAAGATGTTTGTCTCCCACGGCATTTTAATACTCTGACGAAGTTAGCAGCACGCTAACGAAAGCTAAGTGGTTTTATTAAAGTCTCTATGTTCCGGTGATCGAGATGGCTGCTGCCTCATCATGTATGTATGTATGTATGTATGTATGTATGTATGTATGTATGTATGTATGTATTTTCTATTTTTAAGCAGAGATCAAGGTAGTTAAGCTAGGATTTTTTTTCTCTTTCAAAATAACCAAGATCACTCAATGAAACAAGAACCTGCAGAGACAAAGCAATTGCATAAGTACAAATGTAAGAATTATGACTTCTGTGGCATTTTAAGGATTTATTACATTACACTGACCTGGAGAGTATCCCCTTCATCAAATGAATGATCATCCAGAACAGGAAATATAAACAATGAGGTCACAGGGAGATGAGGCACAAAGTAATTATGATGATCTCATTGAAAGTTACCATTCAAAAATGAATTTTATTTCTTTATCTAAATCAGCACATTTCCATCCTGAAACTTTAGTAGAAAACAATATATAAAACCCAATAAATGAGCTGAAAGTGAAAAAGTGACATTCACATATTGCATGTTTTGCTTTGTCAATAAAAGTGCAGTTGGATAGGATTACTAATACACTAATTCCACATTCATATGGCTTTGCAAGATGTATGAACCTATCCTGTGGCATTTTTTAGAATCATGTAATTTTTCCAGAAGTTGATATGCTAGAAGGAGGCAAAAAATCTGACATTATTATTATTATTATTATTATTATTATTATTATTATTATTATTATTATTTTATTAGATTTGTATGCCATCCCTCTCCGAAGATTCGGGGCGGCTCACAACAATAATAGAAACAATATAACAGTGAAACAAATCTAATATTAAAAATAAAATATATATAAAACCCCAGCAATTAAAACCATACAACACATAGATACCAAACATAAAATATAAAAGCCTGGGGGGAGGATGTCTCAGTTCCCCCATGCCTGGCGATAAAGGTGGGTCTTGAGTAATTTGTGAAAGACAAGGAGGGTGGGGGCCGTTCTAATCTCTGGGGAGAGTTGATTCCAGAGGGCCGGGGCCGCCACAGAGAAGGCTCTTCCCCTGGGGCCCGCCAAATGACATTGTTTGGTCGACGGGACCTGGCCAACTCTGTGGGACCTTATCGGCCCCTGGGATTCGTGCGGTAGAAGGCAGCTCTGGATATAATAGTTCGCTGATTGGCTGCCATACTTCTGAATGTGTCCAAAGGATTCTACACTTTCCTTTCTTTGGGGAGAAGGCAGATGAACTCGGGGATGAGAGAGAATGAAGTGTGATTTTTAAGATCCTCAACCTCTCTGGGCTACTAGCTGGAACGCTAAATTGCGCTCGCAGTAGTGAGCACAATTTAGCGTTCCGGCTAAAAATATAAAACTTCTTTGCTGGAAAAATAGTGAATTCCTGAGATCTGCCTGAAGCTTAGTCACCTGTTGCACAGCGGTGGGCTACTAGCTGGAATGCTAAATTCCACTTGCCGCCGTGGAGGTAGCAAAATCACGCACGGAGCCGCAGGTGCGCCTGTGTTTCGGCATGTGCAGAAGCTTTCTTGGTAGGATTGTTCAAAAGTGGTTTGCCATTGCCTCTTTCCTAGGACTGAGAAAAAGCAACTAGCTCAAGATCGCTCAGCTGGTTTTGTGCCTAAAGCAGATCTTAGAACTCATGGTCACCTGGATTCTAGTCAGATGTCTTATAAGAAACTAGCAAATAGTGTTTCCTATAATGGTGTTGTAAACTTACATAGAATATTGCTACTAAATTTATCAAAAGTAGTTTTTTTTAAATAAAACTCAATATTAAAAAAGAAATTTTCAGGAATGTTTGCTCTGAATTTCAGAATAGATTTGTTATCTTAATAATTATTTATGTTGGCTTATATCTATTATTTTCATTTGATTGCATCTACTGTAAATTGCTCTATAATTTTGTGAAGTTCTGCCTCTTTATCCGCAACCTTATTCTTAGAATTCATTTGAAAATACTGAATAAACCTACTTTGGTTTGAATCCAAAATCTGTTCAATCCTCCACAGAGGACAGAGAGGGATGCCTTCAAGCTATATGGTCTAGGAGTTAATGCTTCACTGATTGGAATTAAATAATGTATTTGCTGCTGTCTTACCCATCATGGTGTTTACTAATGGGATTTGCCATATTAATGTGTTGTTTCACCTAAATAATTTGTTATCCATCTTGGCATTTCAGACAGTACTTTCGGCTATTATCAAAACATACTAAAGCAGAGGTCTTCAAACTTGGCAACTTTAAGACTTGTGGACAAGTCTTAAAGTTGCCAAGTTTGAGAATTCCTGTACTAAAGAATCAAAGACATTTTTGATTTTTTTTTACTAAACATTTTCAGTGCTCCAATAATACTGATTGAAATGCAGAACATTACATGTGATTGTTATGGTCAGGGATTTTCTACATGAAAATATATGAAGAACTGGAATGAAGATGTTGTCAACCTGAGCAACCACAAGTAGTCCTCAAGTTATAACCATTCAGTTAAGGGGAGCATTCAAAGTTACAACAGCACTGAAACAAGTGACTCACAACCAGTTCTCACATTTGTAAACATTGTGGCATGCTCACAGTCATGTGATCAAACTTTGGGTACTTGGCAACAGCATGTGCTACAATGGTTACAGTGTCCCATGGTCTTTACCATTCTCACTTACAACACTTCTAGGTAGCTTCTGACCCGTAAAGTCAATGAGGGAAGCCAGATTCACTTAAAGACTGTAACAAAAAGATTGTAAAATAGGCTGTGATTCATTCAATGACCTCAACACCTAGCAATCAAAGTTCTGGTCCCAATTTTGGTTATAGGTTCAGGACTACTGTTCTCAAAAAGACCATGACCGCATTTTTTTAAAAAATCAGAATCTGTTTTTAAAATCGTAATATTTATTGTTTTTCCACTTCCTTTCACTTCCTATTAATTTGAGGCAATTAAAAAAAACAGCAAGAGTTGGATGAAATATCATAAACTCACAGAGAGTGTTTTTAAAAGCCTCAACATTCTGATTAGAATTGATTAGGAGATATAGCTTTGAAACTCAAACATTACCAAACTCCAAAATACAGGCCTTTGAGTCCCATATTATGGACTTGTATATTATACTAATTTGAAGTCTTGGAAACTCTCTCACTTTTCATCATTGTACTAAACAAAAAAAACTACAAAGTTTTTTTAAGCTACTTAAAAAAACAATTTTCCCTATTTCTATGTCAAGAAAAAAAATCTTATTTGAGGAAGATTTCAAAAGAACTCAAAAGCTTGCAATGCCAAAACTTCAATCATCTCAATCATTAGAGGATTGTTAGAGATACTGTGAAAATTGAAAGGGTCTGCAGAATCCAAGAAATAAATAAATAAAATAGAAATCCTGATTTACAGTCACAATGTTTGTCTTTGCAAGCCTAGCAAATCCAATCCAGTTATGATTTAGTGTGATGTATCAGACCAAACTTTTTCTAATTTGGTTTTCTTTACATGAATTGGATTTCCACTTTCCAGGATCTATAGCCAATTGGAGAAAAAGTCTGTAATGCAGCAGTACATTCACCACCGAAGGATAAATATGCAAATTCAAACATAAAATGATGAAACCAAGTACATACAGTACACCACTTGAGAACATATTGTATTATGTACAAAAAATTCCTTCAATGGTCATTGGGTGGCAGCAAAGTCTTGCCTTTGTTTCATGCCTGCTGAGCTCCTTAGATGTTTGCCTTTGCTGTTTGCCTTTGTTAAGTGTTTTTGCATTCAGCAATTTCCCATTATGAAACCATGTCAAACTAGTTTAGGGCACTCACTTGGCTGTGGCTGTTTTCTCTCAAAGAAAAAATTCTGTTCAACGGGAAAAAATATTATTCTTATTATTATACACAAAAACATAACAACATACAAACATGTAGTGTTAGCAATCTTCATTCCTGTCATAGTTACAGTTGAAGATCAGTTCATCAAATTTCATACATACCGTAATTTTGGAGTATAAGACTCACCAGAATATAAGACGCACCTTAGGGGTTTTTTGGTGGTGGTGGTGGTGGTGGTGAATAGGGAAAAAAATCTGCTTACTAGATATTCATCTAGCTAGCGTCCTTAGTCTGGTCATCTTCAGCACATTATTTTATTTCCTGGTTATGGCTTTAAAAAAAATCTTATTAAGAGAGAATAACAATGAAAGAGCTTACAAGCCAGTAAGAGCTGGGAACATCATTAGTATCTGGAAAGTTTCAAGTTTCAAGTTTTATTGGATTTATATGCCGCCCCTCTCCAAAAACTCGGGGCGGCTAACAACAATCATGAACAATATACAATAAAATCCAATACTAAAAGAAACATTCAGAGAAAGTAGAGCAATGAACCCTTCCCAGAAAGAGGGAGTCATATAAGTATGTATGTGTGTGCACACATGCATACACACACACACAGAGAGAGAGAGACAGAGAGAGAGAGAGAGAGAGACTGGGTTTTTGCATGAGTTCTACTCTCATGCAAATAATAAAAATATTGTTATATACTGCAAAGAAAATCATGCATAAAATAAATTAAAAATTATTTTTAATTCCAAAGCATTGAACTAACATCTCCCTTTATCTATTTACAATGATAGTAATTTCTCTTCTGGTTTGATTTGATTTGATTTGATTTAAAGAAAGGGGAAATATTTTGGGTGGGGGGGAGAATCAAGAAGAGAGTTTTCCAGTGATGCTATTAGTTAGTTTTCTTCATGGGGGGGGGGGAGATGAAGTTCCTATTCTGTTTTAAATGCCCCCCCCCCATGGTTACAGGGGAAAGGCTGACATCAAACACAGACAGAAGTTTCTTTGTGATACTCGTATGTCCGCACTGGTGCTGAATTGAAACAAATCATTCTTTGTGAATATGAATAGATTTCCACCACGATCGGTTAACCAAGGGATCAAGACAGCTGAAGACAAATGCGTGGTCCACGAACAGCTGAATCTTTAATCTCCAGTAGCGAAAAATGACATACTAGAGTATGAATTAAACTGCAGTCTTATTTTACCAGTGCTTGAGCATGTTAATGCCAGCTGCACATTGTGCACAGAGAGAGGGAGGGAGGTGCTGATTATGGACCTCAGAGGTCAGCTGAAGCTCTGACAATGATGCCTTACAAAGAAATCAGGGAAGCCTTCTGACCATCCTACCATTAAAATGTCATTGATGTATCATTAAAAGAGTCATAGATGTTTTAGATTGCCTTATCACGGCACCAAGAATCTATGGACAACTTGCTCACTGGGGAACTCAGGGAGTTGAAGTCCAGAAGTCTTAAAGTTGCCAAGGCTGGACACTCCTGGTTTAAATGAGAAAAACTGTGTTTGGTTTAATGCCTTAATGGAAGGAGAAACTCTGGCCAAAGACCCAGTTGCATCCTTAGGAAGATTAACTAAAAGGCCCTCCCTTTTCCTGAAGCGCCCCTCTTAAAGCGTCATCCCATTCTCCATTCATAGGAAAGTATGGCACAGCTTAGCCAGGTGTATTTATATCCCTGTAATGGCAATAAGGAAGACTGTTATTATTTCAAGGTATATAGTCACATATGTTGCTTTCTCCATACTAAGAAGAGAAGTTTAAAGCTCATTCTCTACTGAACAAACGAGAAGGGTGGGTGGAAACTTCATGTACTGTAGCTTCAAAGCTTTTCCTCGCTATAAAAGTCTCTGATTTTTTATTCCCATCCCAGAGCCCCGTGCCAGCTGGTCAATGTCAGGTCTTGCAGTACTCTGACCATAGCAGGGCCATGAAATCATGGTGCCAAATGTGTGGGGCGGATCAAACACATTGGTGTGAGATGACTCCTCAGTTAGGCCAGACCCTCATGGAGCCAAAAAGCATTCCTGGAAATCACCTGATGCATCATGCAAACATACATTTTTCATTACATACAACTTTTTTCATTACCAAAAATAGATGGGTGTGGAACTCTAATGGCAGAAAGTGAAGAGTGACTAAAGAGCCTCTTGATGCGGGTGAAGGAGGAGAATGAAAAAGTTGGCTTGAGACTCAACATTAAGAAAATAATAATAATAATAATAAAATTTTATTTACGGCCAAAGACCATCAATATAATATCAATAATAATTAAAAGGAAAAAGAAAACAGGACTTTTGGCCGAGCAACCAAGATTGACCCCTTGTAACTATACAAGAGATGTACATATCTCGCTATGAAGGCACACATTTGTGATGAATCCCCACTGCTGCTGCGCAGAATCTGGCCACCTGTGCCGTAATCCTGGCCTGCTCATCCCCAAGCAACCACCGGAGATAGGCAACGTCCGAGCAGCCAGGATATCCCTCAATAAGTGGTAGAATATGCTTTCTCCTAATGTCAGTGTAAAAGGAGCATCTCAGGAGCATGTGTCCCTCAGTCTCCACCTCTCCTGAGCCACAAGGGCAAAATCTTTCAGTGGCTGGAATTCCCTTGTACTTGCCGTACAAAACGGTGGATGGAAGCGCACGGCACCGTACAAGAGCAAATGCCTTTCGATGGCTTGCTGACTCTAGCTGTCCCAGGTATCTTGCAGGAGCCACAACATATCTAGTGGCATCTGGGGCCAGAAACAGCGGAGCTCTACCCAAGTCTTCCTGCCTCTCAATGTCCTCCACCCTTTGTTGCAAGGTCTGTCCTGCTAGATCATAGTTCATCTCGAGTATTAAATCTGGGGAGAAGCCTAATTTGTGAAGATTGAACTCGATGGCCTTAATCCAAGAGGAGGAAAATTCATCGTGAAGGATTAACGGAGTAAGACCTTGCGGGAAAAAATTAAGCTTTAACCACATATTTAGGGACGCTGTACAGATTCTTGCTTTGACTTTTATCAGTCCAGTCTTCAGGCGCAGAAGTGCGTTTGACTAAGAAAATTAAAATCATGGCCACACTTGGAATACTGCACTCAGTTTCGGTCACCACGATGTAAAAGAGATGTTGAGACTTTGGAAAGAGTGCAGAGAAGAGCAACAAAGATGATTAGGGGACTGGAGGCTAAAACATATGAAGAACAGTTGCAGGAGCTGGGTATGTCTAGTTTAATGAAAAGAAGGATTAGGGGAGACATGATAGTGAAGTTCCAATATCTCAGGGGTTGCCACAAAGAAGAAGGAATCAGGCTATTCTCCAAAGCAACTGAGGGTAGGACAAGAATCAATGGGTGAAAACTAAACAAGGAGAGAAGCAACTTAGAACTAAGGAGAAATTTCCTGGCAGTTAGAACAATTAATCAGTGGAACAACTTGCCTCCAGAGGTTGTGAATGCTCCAACACAGGACGTTTTTAAGAAGATGTTGGATAACCATTTATTTGAAGTGGTGTAAGGTTTCCTGCCTAAGCAGGGTGTTGGACTAGAAACATAGAAACATAGAAACATAGAAGACTGACGGCAGAAAAAGACCCCATGGTCCATCTAGTCTGCCCTTTTACTATTTCCTGTATTTTATCTTACAATGGATATATGTTTATCCCAGGCATGTTTAAATTCGGTTACTGTGGATTTACCAACCACGTCTGCTGGAAGTTTGTTCCAAGGATCTACTACTCTTTCAGTAAAATAATACTTTCTCATGTTGCCTTTGATCTTTCCCCCAACTAACTTCAGATTGTGTCCCCTTGTTCTTGTGTTCACTTTCCTATTAAAAACACTTCCCTCCTGAACCCTATTTAACCCTTTAACATATTTAAATGTTTCGATCATGTCCCCCCTTTTCCTTCTGTCTTCCAGACTATACAGATTGAGTTCATTAAGTCTTTCCTGATACGTTTTATACTTCAAACCTTCCACCATTCTTGTAGCCCGTCTTTGGACCCGTTCAATTTTGTCAATATCTTTTTGTAGGTGAGGTCTCCAGAACTGAACACAGTACTCCAAATGTGGTCTCACCAGCGCTCTATATAAGAAGACCTCTAAGGTCCCTTCCAACTCTGTTATTCTATTTCTATGGCATCTGGCTCTCTCAATTCTTGGCAAAGAGATGGGGACGAAATGGAGGTAGAGAGAGTTTTTATTTTCATGGGCTCCAAGATCTGCAAAAATGGGGACTATAGCCAAGAAATTAAAAGATGTTTGCTCCTGGGAAGGAAAGCTATGGCAAATCTAGACAGCATACTAAAAAGCAGAGACATCACCCTGACAGCAAAAGTACATATATTCAAGGCTATGCTTTTACCAGTTGTAATGTATGGCTGTGAAAGTTGGACCATAAGAAAGGCTGAGCAACAAAGAATTGAGGCCTTTGAACTACGGTGCTGGAGAAGAGTCCTGTGAGTCCCTTGGACTGCAAGGCAACCAAATTGGTCAATCCTAGAGGAGATCAACCCTGGCTGCTCTTTAGAAGGCCAGATCCTGAAGATGAAACTCAAATGCTTTGGCCACCAAGGGAGAAGGAAAGACTCACTGGAGAAGAGCCAATGCTGGGAATGATTGAGGGCAAAAGAAGAACGGGACGACAGAGAACGAAGTGACTGGATGGAGTCACTGAAGCAGTCAGTGTGAGGTTAAATGGACTCCAGGGAATGGTAAAGGACAGGAAAGCCTGGAGGAACGTTGACCATGGGGTCACGATTGGTCAGACACGACTTCACAACTGACACCAAATGGAACCTGAAACATCTAAGGAAAATATCCATAGAAAGGTACCATAATTCCCGGGTCACTTTGTGGGAACTAGGATTTATCACAGTAGCTCACCAATGGGGGGGGGGGGGAGACTTACTCCCAGAAAAATATGTATAGGATTGCAGTTTAATAGTATGTACTGGCTGCAGGGAGATTATAATGAGGTCTGAATCATTTTTTTAAGCAGATATCCCATTTGGTCAGCAAAAAAAACTTTTCTTCAGCTAGGCAATGTTGACCTCAAATATTTGCTTACAAAATGATTTTTTTTAAGGAAAATATCCAGGAAAGGAACAGAACAAGGAGAAACTGAGATTTACCACATACCAAATTCCTGAACAGGGCAGTTCTTACTATTCTGTGGACCATCCTAATTAATTTCCAACATGTTGAATCATGGAAATTCTCAGGTTATCTTTCTTCATTCTCCTGTGGATCAACTGGCATAAAGTTATCAACTCAGCTGGCTGACTCGTGATGAATGTTGTCATTCATGTTTAATTTTTTTTTTTAATCTTTATTTGTTAGCCTACTTTTATATATAAGGAGCTGTGATGTTCCTTCAATACATCAGGGTGATTCGACACAAAAATATGTAACCCTTCACTGGTGCAGAGCTGAAGGGATTGGATACTGTAGCCTAGAGGATAATTCTCTGCCTTACAAGGCAAAGGTTGCAGGTTCAGGCCCCAGTGGGTATGGCTAGCTGATGAGGCCAAAATAAGGCAGAAATAGATCTATCCTAGTCTCCCTTAATTTTCAAATTCAGCAAAAAAACATGTGACATATATAAACACAAACATACCTCCTTCCTCCTCCCATTTCTCCCTTAACAGCCCTGTGCGTTGAGCTGGGCTGAGAGAGGGGCTGGCTCCCAAAAGCTTAGAGAGTAATTATAAGAGCAATAAATAAACCCTGCTGAAACAAATATTCTAAAGATTTCAGCAGCTGAAATTTTTAAGACCATAATGGAATGGGCAGATCTACAATGCAATAGAGAACTGGCAAGTTCTCTTATATATTTATTTAAGACAGTATAACTAATACGTGATAGTGAAATAAGCTCCCTTTAAGTGAATAGACATATGTTGGGTTTTTTCCCTGTGTAATCTGGTTAAAGTCAGGTTATTAGATTTTAGACAGCTCTTCCTAGTCAAAATGCATATTTTCCTTTTAATTTTTTTCCAATGGAAGAAGAAAAAAAATATAGAAATGGGCCCCGGGGAATAAAATAAAGAAGAAAAACAGAGCAACCATGCTAAAAATGAAGAATAATGCCATTTGGATTCCTGCCCATAGTTTTCAGCCAGAGTTTTCTTGGGATTTCTGCACTTTTAAGGCTGAAAATACTTGCAGCCAAACTACTTAGTAAAAATAATAATTTCATTGAAATCAGTCAGGGGATTTCTGAATAATCATGGTTCAAGTGGCTAGATATCCTTTAGATTAATTCCACTGAATTCATTGTGTTTTATTTCCAACTAAAAAAGCAGGTGCATAATTGTAAAGCACAGTGTATGTATTTATATGTGACTTATGCTGAAATACGACTTGGATGTAACACGATGCAAGTAAGGGAAACACCTGTCTAACATTAATAGTTATTGTTGCGGGGTAATTCAGCAACATATGGAATGCCCCATCTAAAAATATATATGAAACTCTATTCACCTAAGTTTTTCCTCTCACTTTACTGTAGTGAAAAAAACCACAGCAATTTTCAGACTACTATGAAGATCTTACATTTGGTACAGGTAGTCCTTGACTTATGACCGTTCGTTTAGTGACTGTTCACAGTTACAATGGCACTGAAAAAATGTGACTGGCAAGCAGTCTTTGCTCAATTGTGAACACAGGATTGCTACCTGCAACTTCCCCAGCAGACCTCTGAGAAGCAGAGTCAATGGGAGAAGCTGGGTTTATTTAATGACCATGACAAAAAAAGAAGAAAGAAAGTCACAACTCACTTAATGGAAAGAGGTTCTGGTTCCAGTTGTGGTCGCAACTCAAGAAGGTTCTTTTTTTTAAAGACTTTTTAAAAATCTTGCTTCTATTATTTTTATAAATAATTCAAGGCAGCAAACATCCTGATACAGGTAGTCCTCAACTTACGACCCAAAATTTAGCCCAAAATTGATGTCGTTAAGTGAGAAATTTGTTAAGTGAGCTTTGCCCCATTTTACAAACTTTCTTGCCAGTTGTTAAGTGAATCTAGTTTCCCCATTGACTTTGCCTGTCAGAAGGCTGCAAAAGGTGATTGTCTGACCCTGGGACACTGCCACCGTCATAAATGTCAAGAATCCAAATATAAATCACGTAACTATGGGGATGCTGCAATGGTCATAAATGTCCTTTTCCTCTAACATAAACCTTTTAAAATACCCTATTGATCCTTCCATTCCCCACCATCCAGTCAGAACCGAAGGAGCTTCTTGGATGAGAAAGTGAAACATCTTCAAAGAAAAACCAGAAAATCCAGTTGCCTCTTGAGGGGAATCATGACCTGGATTGATTGATTGATCAAAACATGTACAAGATAGCAGGTATTGGTATGAGCATAAACAAAAATGAAGTAGATATAGGTACATTTGGACAATTGGACAGTAAGACAGGGAGGGTAGGCACAATGGTAACTCAGATTCTTTACAGAGAGATAGATGAGACTTATACAGTCATACCTCGTCTTACGAACCTAATTGGTTCCAGGGGGAGGTTCGTAAGACGAAAGGTTC
This sequence comes from Erythrolamprus reginae, assembly GCF_031021105.1. NCBI lineage: Eukaryota > Metazoa > Chordata > Lepidosauria > Squamata > Dipsadidae > Erythrolamprus > Erythrolamprus reginae. The sequence goes on from NC_091950.1 coordinate 118,596,932, forward strand.
GTACGACGAAACATTGTTTCCCATAGGAAACAATGTAAAGTCAATTAATCCGTGCAACAACAAAAAAAACCCCGCAAAAAACTGCTGCCGCCCGGCTGTCACCTTTTAAAACAGCCTGGGGGCTTCTCAGCGACCTCCCGAATGCCGAACGCCAAACCCGAACTTCCGGGTTCGGCGTTCAGGAGGCCGCTGAGAAGCCCCCAGGCTGTTTTAAAAGGTGACAGCCGGGTGGCGGGGCTTCCCAGCAGCCTCCGAACACCGAACGCGGAAGTTCGGGTTTGGCGTTCGGCTTCGGGAAGCTGCTGGGAAGCCGCCCGGCTGTTTTAAAAGGTCACAGCCGAGCTGGGGGACTTCCCAGCAACCTCCCGAACCCTGAACTTTTGCCGAACTTCCGGGTTCGGGGTTCGGGAGGTTGCTGAGAAGCCTCCCAGCCCGGCTGTCACCTTTTAAAACAGCCGCACGGCTTTCCAGCAGCCTCCGAACGCCGAACGCGGAAGTTCGGGTTTGGCGTTCGGCTTCAGGAAGCTGCTGGGAAGCCGCCCGGCTGTTTTAAAAGGTCACAGCCGGGCTGGGGGGCTCCCCAGCAACCTCCCGAACCCCGAACGTTTGCCAAACTTCCGGGTTTGGGGTTCGGGAGGTTGCTGAGAAGCCTCCCAGCCCGGCTGTCACCTTTTAAAACAGCCGTGCGGCTTTCCAGCAGCCTCCGAATGCCGAACGCAGAAGTTCGGGTTTGGCGTTCGGCTTCGGGAAGCTGCTGGGAAGCCGCCCGGCTGTTTTAAAAGGTCACAGCCGGGCTGGGGGGCTCCCCAGCAACCTCCCGAACCCCAAACTTTTGCCAAACTTCTGCGTTCGGGGTTTGGGAGGTTGCTGAGAAGCCTCGGCTGTCACCTTTTAAAACAGCCGGGCGGCTTCCCAGCAGCTTCCCGAAGCCGAACGCCAAACCCGAACTTCTGCGTTCGGCGTTCGGAGGCTGCTGGGAAGCCCCGCTGCCCGGCTGTCACCTTTTAAAACAGGCGGGGGCTTCCCAGCAGCCTCCTGAACGCCGAACCCGGAAGTTTGGGTTTGGCGTTCGTAACACGAAAATAGTTCGTAAGAAGAGGCAAATTTTTTCTGAACCCCGGGTTCGTATCTCGAGTTGTTCGTAAGATGAGGGGTTCATATCTTGAGGTACCACTGTACAGTAATCCCTCGCTACTTTGCGGTTCATCTTTCGTGGATTTGCTACTTCACGGGTTTTCAAAGGGGGCTTAAATCCATTAAATCAGTGGTTCTCAACCTTTCTAATGCCGCGACCCCTTAATACAGTTCCTCATCTTGTGGTGACCCCCAGCTATAAGTTTAGCACCAATTCTTCCAACAGATCTTTAAGCTGATTGGCAAGAGGTCAGAGGGACACCCCCTTGTAAATGCCTGATTGGTTGGATTGTAAAAATATGTTCCGAGATGCCAGAATATAAGCTTTAGTTGCTAACACCACAGAAAATTTGTCTTTTTCCATGGTCTTAGGCGACCCCTGTGAAATGATCATTCGACCCCCAAAGGGGTCCCGACCCCAAGGTTGAGAACCACTGCATTAAATCCATTGAAAATTTTAAATCCATTAAAAATTCATAAAATTCTTCTAAGTACTACTGTACTCTATTAAAGAGACTGGTAGAATATCACTTGTAGTTCCAGCTGAGAAACATTATAGAATGACTGTTTAATGCAAAGGGTGGGTTTTAAAAGTCCAAATACTCATTAAATACATAAAAAAGTATATTTCCACTACTTCACGGAAATTTGATTTTCACTGGTGGTCTTGCAACACATCCCCCACGGGGAGCGCAGTGGGGTAGCAAAAATGGAGCTCCACCACAGAGCACTCAATTTGCACAGAAAGATGTTGAAAAAAAATGCAGGGTGTCCTCTTTGGGCAGCCTCTGTGTTGTTCCCGAAAGCATTTAAAAACCCCAAAGCTGGTGATTCTGCTACAAAAAAAAAAAATGTCTAGGAAAAGTATAAGGAGATAAGATCTGGAATTAATTCTGTGATCTGGGTTTCTGCCTCCTCCTCCTTTCCGAATGGCTATAATATTCTCTAGAACAGGTTTTCATAGCTGGCTGGAGAATTCTGGGAGTTCACAAGTCTTAAAGTTGCCAAGTTTGGTGACCCCTGCTCTAGAAAATGAAACGAATACAGTAATGCTTGAAGCCTAATATTTTTTTCAGAAACATTGATTTTGTTTGGTAGTCTGCAGAAAGGAGGGTTAAGACTGTTACATGGAATGGAGCATTTTGGAATATTTACTTAGGCTGTGAAAGAAGCAAGGAACAATGTAGATGGTTGCCTTTGAGTAAATGATTATTTTGTGAGTGGCCATTTTAATTACGATGGCACCGTTATGACAATGCTCAAAATGTGCTTTCAAAATTCTAAGTGAGATGTTTCTGTCATTTCACTGTTCTATAGCTGCTCAATTCTAGGATGTGGGCAAATTCGATGACCTGCTTGTTTTGAGTCCATTGATAGGGTATTGTTTTGAGGTTCTTGGAAAACTCTTGGCCAAGTCACATGATTGTCAAGCTACTCCCACCTGGTCACATGACCATCAAGACACACCCACAAAATAAGCCACGCCCAGTGTGGTAGTAAAAAAAAATTGGTAGCCCTTCACTGGAAATGAGACTTTTATTTTCAAGTACTCTAAACCAGTGTTTCCTAACCTTGTCAACTTGAAGATATCTGGACTTCAACTCCCAGAATTCCCCAGCCAGCATTCGCTGGCTGGGGAATTCTGGGAGGTGAAGTCCAAATATCTTCAAGTTGACAAGGTTAGGAAACACTGCTCTAAACTGTGCAGACACTTTCCACGAGCGGGCGCTTCTCAGCAGAGAGGGCACTTCAAAAAGGGGATAATCTCTCCCTCCCCCCACATTCTAACGATTCTAATGACCGAAGCGACATTTAAGCGTTTGGATCAAACTTCAGGTGGTTGATAAACGACGGGCCTTTATGGGCGGGGGGGCCACACAAATTACTTGTGAGACATCCGACGCCCCACTGCCCCCCGTACTGCAGGATCAATAAATGTCCTTCCTTAGCAATAACTGTCCCGGATTCGTCGTCCAGCGCAGGCGGTCTCCAAGCTTGGCCACTTTAAAGCCTGGAAGACTTCAACTCCCAGAATTCCCCAGCCAGCTTCGCTTAAAGTTTGCCAAGCTTGGAGACCCCTGGTCCAGCGCTGGGGAATTCTGGGAGTTGAAGTCCTCCAGGCTTAAAGTCGCCAAGCTTGGAGACCGCGTCAAGCAAGACCCCGATCCTTTCCCGCGCGCCAGCGTTAAAAAGCTGCGTCGTTTCGACCCCGCTTCTAACTCCCCTCCTGACTGGGCTTGCAATCACGTGGGAATAATTGCTGCCTGCCGGTCCTGTCTCCACAGCCAATGGCCGCCGCCGCGGCGACTTAAGCGGCGTGGGGACTCCGCTTAGAGATAGGCAGGAGTGGAAGGGGCGCTCGCGGAGATAGAGGAAGAGAAAAGGGGGTGCGGGGTGGGAAGAGGAGCCGGCGGACTACCCGACCGTTGCGCGGGGCAAAGTCAAGTTCTCCCGCCTGGAAAAGACCGCCGGAGGAGGACAAGGTGAGTCACCCCCGTACCTGTCGCCGTTGCAAAAGGCTGGAACCCTTCTTTGACCCCGGCGGACGAGCACCTCTGTTGCCCAGGCGAGCGTTTCGCTCCCGTGCGTTTAGCCGGCGAGTTCTTTTTGCTACTTTTTCTCCCCCGTCATTCTTGAAGTAGTTCCCTTGGCGCTCCGCTGTTTTTCGGGGAATGGAAGTAGGTACTCATTCTCTCTCTCTCACACACACACACGGCCATCGAAAAGTCGAGCCGCCGAAAGGAACCCTTAAGTGAACACCCCGTACTCCGTTTGTTTGTTTGGGGGGTTATTTTCCCAGCCTGCCTTTTGCAAACTGGAGAAGAAATTTAATTTAATTTATTAAATTTCTAAGCCGCCCAACTCAAGTGGGCGGCGTTCAACAAGTAAACAATATAAAAATACTGTAGTTTAAAAACCCCTAAAAGCATTCAGTAAATAAAAGCATCCATTAAAAACGGAATAGTATTCCGGAGCTGCGTTGTGTATGCCAGTGTTTCCCAACCTTGGCAACTTGAAGATATTTGGACTTCAACTCCCAGAATTCCCCAGCCAGCGAATCCTGGCTGGGGAATTCTGGGAGTTGAAGTCCAGATATCTTCAAGTTGCCAAGGTTGGGAAACAAGTTGCCAAGGTTGGTATTTAATTGGAAGCGAAAGCTGTTGAAAACTCTCCCTCACTTGTTAAGGATGGGGGCCGCTGTATTGTGAGTTTGTTTGTTTGTCAAATATGCACAAGATAACATATATATACTGTATAATCAAAGTAGGGACAGATAAATGAGGACCATAGGACGATGGACAGTTGCCCCTCCTATAAGATATAGGAGGGGCAATTGGACCGTCCCCTGTCCAATTGCCCCTCCTATATCTTATATATTTTTTCTTGCATTCATATACTGTATCTTTTCCTCTATTCTTCATTGACGTATTCTATTCTCATATCTTTTCTTCTATCCTTTCCCTGATATTTACTACTACATGTTTTTATTCTCTTTAACTTTCAAATTGCATTGGACAAAGTAAATAAATAAAATAGAACAGGGACGGTAGGCACAATGGTGCACTTATGCACGTCCCTTACAGGAATGGGGTGAGGTCGACTATGACAGTCTAAAGGTTAAAGTTTTTGGGTCTTGGGGAATAAACCACAGTTTTGAATATATATATATATATTTGCGAACTTAAAGGCATGCTAAACAGTAGAGTGGAAACCCCACTGCTTTTAAGCAATAGCATTTAGACTTATGTAATATTTAGACTTATATACTGCTTCATAGTGCTTTTACAGTCCTCTCTAAGCGGTTTACAGAATCAGCATATGGCCCACAACAATCTGGGTCCTCATTTTACCCACCTCGGAAGGATAGAAGGCTGAGTCAACCTTGAGCTGGTGGTGAGGTTTGAATTGCTGAACTGCAGCTATCAGTTAGCTGAAGTAGTCTGCAGTGCTGCACTCTAACCATTGCGCCACCCCAGCTCTGTTTCCCTCCAAAATAAGACATCCCCTGATAATAAGCCCAATTGGGCTTTTGAGTGCATGGCAGTAAGGCCAAGCGTTTACTTCAGGGTTCAAAAAATATATAAGACAGGGTCTTATTTTGGGGAAAACAGGGTACTGTAGTGGGATTTTTCTCTGCTGAAAAAATGGGATTGCAAATTCTGGCCATACTTATTGGGAAATAGAGTCCATTGATGCCAAACTGGTATCTAATTCTTAGTTGCTTTGTGTGTGTATGCAGTTGGCCTTTTAGGCATATCCTTATGGTTATTGCAGCTTAGTGGCTGAAATGAGAGGCATATATCTTTATTATTATTTATTGATGTGGTCATTGGAAGTAATACCATTGTGTTGTCCAGCTTCTTCCCATAACACTATCACCAAGACTTCACTGATATGTGCCACCCTAACATACTTGATATACAGTACTTCCTGTATAGTAGTATCATAACTATTTCTGGTCTTTCACATGGCCTGGATTCATTCAATGTAAAGTTAAAATAATACACTTAATAAATAATAACAGTGAAATAAATAAGGAGTAGTTTGTGGGTCCGTGTGTTGCCTGAACACAGTTTGTTAATTCAAAATATAGTTCAGTTAAGCAGGGATTAGCAAGCCACAGGTAGTCCTTGATTTATTATCACAATTGAGCCAAGAAATTATGTTGCTAAGTGAGAAATTTGTTAATTGAGTTTTGCCCCATTTCATGACTTTTCTCCCCCACAGTTGTTAAGTGAATCACTGCAGTTTTTAAGTTAGTAACCAGGCTATTAAGTGAATATGGCTTCCCCATTGACTTCCGTTGTCAGAAGGTCGCAAAAAGTGATCACCTGCTTTCCAGATAGTGCAACCGTCATAAATGTGAGTCAGTTTTTAAACATCCGAATGTAAATCACATGACCATGGGGAATCTGCGAAGGTCATAAATGTGAAAAATGATCATAAGTCACTTTTTTCAGTTCTGCCGTAATTTCAAATGGTCACTAAATGTAATGTTGTAAGTTGAACCTATCTGTAATTTGTACAAACCCAGATATTTTCAGACAGAAATTGGATATTGCTCAAAGAAACCTAAATAACATGTTCGTGTTCTTTTGCTATCTTTCGATTACGGTTGTCAGCTTTTGGGGATAAAGGTCAGATGTTCAGTATAGTTCTGCAACCTTCTTTTTTTAAAAAATAAACTGAAACTGCTTTGCCCTTGTTATTTTTCCCCCCAGACAAAATGTTTTGCATGGGACCTGAGTTCATGGTATAAAATGCAAATGATAAAAGCATACACAAGGGGTACTGGAGCATGGCAGTGGGATCATATTAGGAATGCAGTTGATAGTGTACTTTATTCATTAATGTGTGACCACAGAGCAACCATTCCATGTACCCAAATAAAGTGTTTACTGCACAGCAATGTCTTGGATACAAAACGTAGGTTCTATTCAGGTCAGGCTATTTTATTTTCTTGCAATTGAGCAAAGCCAAATCCTTGCCCTTGGAGCCAAACATTATTTTTAAGTGTTTGGTGATTGTAATAGGGAATGGTGGGAGATTCTAGGCATGTTCACGGTCATTCTGGATCGCTCTTTACATGATATTTGTATTCTTTCACCAAACAGATAAGGAAGAAGGAGGTGAAATGGTTGTGCTCTCTTCTGTTTCATTCTGCTGATGATACCAATAAATTTGGTATGCTTACAAGTTAATGCATATATAAAATCACACCACAACCCCACTAAAATGGGTTATTTCATTTTGGTTTACAGTATTATGGAAATCTACCTGTTATGATTTGCAAAACATGTTTGTTTGAAGTGGTGGTTGGTTTAGTTAGTTTTGATATGGTTAAATCATGGCTGAAACCGATTAGTGAGTCTGTTAAAACTGTTATAGAATATATAACTATAGACTATGTTAAAGAATTCAGAATGGCCACGCCAACAGAAACAATACTTACAAGTTCATCACTTGAGGATAATTGACCTCTGCTAGATTGGAATGTATTCATCAGCTGAATGCCATGTACTTGAGCTCTTGAATCTTTGATAAATATCCTAGGATATTGAAAGGGACTTGATATGTTTAGCCTGAAGAAATGAAGGCTAAAGGGAAATATGATAGCAGTCTTCCATAAAAGAAATGATGCCAAAGCGTATGGATTTATTATCCAGAACACCTGAGGGTAGGACAAGAACCTGTAGATGGAAGCTCTTATAGTGAGAGATATCAAAATTTGAAAGGATGAATTTCCTGACTGTGAGATCTTTTAAGCAACGGAGTAACCTGCCTCTTTGAAGTTGTGGATACTCCATCACTGGGAGTTTTCAGGAAAAGATTGGATTGCCCTTCAGGATTTTAGGAGTATTCCTGCACTGGGTAGATTGTTAGATTAAATGATGTCCAAGTCCACTTCCAGACCCAGAATTCAACAATATATCTCCTTTGTTTGGGACTTACAAAACAAAGTTGTGAAACAGTTTTATTTCAACTCTCAAACTGCCTGCTCTTAAAGCAGAAGACTCAGTAAGAGGACAATTCCAAAATATCTTTCTTTTTCTCAGTATTGGCCATTTAAGACATTTCAAACAGCTCAAAATGCAAGTTTGAGTCCAAGGCAATTAAAGTGTCAGTCAAACTTTGGAATGAAGCAAATCATTAATGATTTGTGAACACGGCCCCTAGTTGCATATCTGTCCTTTTTATAACAATGAGAAATTGGGTAATTTGAAACATCAATCTGCTGTTCTCCAGAGAAGCTCTTCAGTATCCCGCTAATTGATATTGTGGATTATAATTTAGTTATCATATTTCCAAAGAGATTGCTATGACAGTGATTAGGAAGAGAGGCAAATTCTACATTTCGAGTTCAGTGAAAAATGACTTCTTTGTTTCATGGTGTAAAATCTCTTGGAATAATGACAGCTCTTGATATTTACTATCTCACAAATAGCTGAGGAGGGTGAGAAACAGCACCCTGCCGAGGACATGAACTAAAATTGGGGTGTTTGGGGACAAAGTGCTTTTTGTCAATTTGTCCCAGTATGAAGCCTGTTGTAGAGCATCCTTGCGTTTACAAGTAATATGATTTCTGTTTATGCAGAAATACCAAATTGAAAGTCAGCTATTCCTATTGTTCATTAAATAACTAGTTTCATCCAGCTACCTAATATTTTGACTTTATTTGTTATTATTTAACACATTTGTAAAAAGTCTGTTACACAATCTTCCAGGTGGTAGACAACTTTAAATATATGTTAACATTTAAGCAATGTTAAAATGATAAAATTGTAGCCCTTGTAACATTATAGCCAGTGTTTGGGTATAATAAAGTACAGGTAATCCTCAATTTACAACAATTTGTGACCATTCAAGGCTATAACGCACTGAAAAAAGTGACATTTTTCATATTTACAACCTTTGTAGCATCTCCATGGTCATGTAATCAAAATCCAGATGCTTGGCAACTGGTTCATATGTATGACCATTGCTATGTCTCAAGGTCACATGACCGTGTTTTGCAACCTTTTGACAAGTAAAAGTAACGGGAAAGCCAGATTCGCAGAACAACTTTATTACTGTTTCCCCCCGAAAGTAAGACCCCATGTTATATTTCTTTGAACCCTGAAATAAGTGGTTAGCCTTACTGCCATGAACTCAAAAGCCTGATTGAGTTTATTAACAGGGGATCAGAGGTGGGTTCCTTCCAATTCAGACCAGATCACCCGAACCATTAGTGACCCACTGGTGATGTAATTTTGGCGTCACGGATCCGGTTCTGTCTGTGTTCACTGCCATCTTTTTTTCTGAATTTTGGGCCAATTTTACTGATTTTGGATAGTTTCTCGTTCTGCGCTTTGAAAAAAAGCTTTTCTGCCTCCCCCCCTCCCCCCGGTTAATACTGACCTTTATTTCTTTGCCCAAAGCACAGCTGATCAGCTCCTCAGCTGTGTTTCGGGCTGAATCCACTTTCTGAAAATGTGTGGAGGAGAAATTGCCCGAGGGGCTGTGAGCGTCATGATGCGAACCGGTGCCAAAGATAAGTGGAACCCACCCCTGCTGGGGACGTCTTGTTTTGGAAAAAACAAGGTACTAACTTATCAACTGTAGTTATTCACTTAACAAATGTGGCAAGAAAAATGGAGCAAAACTCACTTAACAAATGTCTTACTTATCAACAGAAATATTGGCCTCAATTGTGATCGTAAATTGAGGACCACATGTAGTATGGTGTAACAATTTAGGTGTTGAACCAGCATGCAGAAGAGCCAGGTTCAAGTCCTTCATAAGCCACAGGCCAGGCATTCTTTCTCTGCCACAACTATCTCACACAGATGAATAAATAGAATAGAATAGAATTCTTTATTGGCCAAGTATGAGTGGACACACAAAGAATTTGTCTTTGGTGCATGTACTCTCAGTATACATAAAAGAAAAGATACATTTGTCATGAATCATGAGGTACAACACTTAATAATTGTGATAGGGTTCAAATCAGGAAACAATATTAATATTAATCGTAAGGATAAAAGAATGGTATTGAGAGCAGGCAGCACTAAAAAGCAGGATAGAATTCAAACTAATAAATGTCAGGTGCCACGCGGAATGTAACTGCTTTGATCGTGTGCTTTCCTTGCAAAATAAACAGGATAGATAGATAATGGTCCTGCCAATGGACAGCCCCTGTACCTTGCCTAGGATGTATTATTTATTTATTTATTGGATTTGTATGCCGCCCCTCTCTGAGGACTTGGTGCAGCTCACAACATACATAAACAATCCAATGTAATCCAATTAACATAATTAAAAAACCCTAAAAATCCTAAAATAATTTAAAACATTCATTATCATTCACTCCATAAAACACACTAAAAAACACTCGTAATGGAATACTGTACTACCATCTGATAATATCTTTTCACAGCCAGATTCAGATAAAAATAAGGAATACAAATTGACTAAATGTCAAAAGGAGAAAAAGAAGGGCAAGCTTTAAAAATGTTCAAGAGTTGGAACAAATGACCAAGGAGCTGGAACAAATCCGATGTTTGTGAAAAATCATACGTTTTTGAGGTCGTCCAGCACTAGAAGAAAAAGCAGGATAGGCAGGGTTACTATGATAGAGGGATGTTAAGTTAAGCGTGACATGAAGACTCTTTCCATGTTATATATTATTCAGTATATCATTATTGCTCATGTTAGCCTCGCCCTGTTGTTGCTTGTTGTTTGTAAGAATCTGCTTCATCCTGTGTGATTGTTACATAGAGCAGTGTTTCCCAACCTTGGCAACTTGAAGATATTTGGACTTCAACTCCCAGAATTCCCCAGCCAGCATTCGCTGGCTGAGGAATTCTGGGAGTTGAAGTCCAATTATCTTCAAGTTGCCAAGGTTGGGAAACACTGGCATAGAGTATGAGCCTGCCAACCAGTGGCTGAGAAAGTGTAGTGCTATAATCCAGCATAGACTTTATTATTATTATTATTGTTATCATTATTATTATTATTATTATTATTATTATTATTATTAATTAGATTTGTATGCCGCCCCTTTTCGTAGACTCGGGGCGGCTCACAACACAATAAAAACAGTTTATAACAAATCTAATAATTTACAATTTAAAATATTAAAAAAACCCATTTATTAAACAGACATACACACAAGCATACCATACATAAATTGTATAGGCCTGGGGGAGATATCTCAGTTTAATTTATTAATAATGTTTAATAATGTACTTGAGGCAGTGGTGGGATTCAAAATTTTTTACTACCAGTTCTGTGGTCGTGGCTTGGTGGGTGTGGTTGGCTTGGTGGGCGTGGCAGGGAAGGATATTGTAAAATCTCCATTCCCATCCCACTCCAGGGAAAAATGCTGCAAAATCTCAATTTTAGCTGGGACTCGGTAGTCAGAAAATAGATGGGGGCAGGGCCAGTCAGAGGTGGTATTTACCAGTTCTCTGAACTACTTAAAATTTCCACTACCAGTTCTCCAGAAATGGTTAGAGCCTTCTGAAACCCACCTCTGTTATGAGGGCTTTGAGCTATGGAGTGTAGATCAGAGGTCCCCAACCTTTTTTGCACCAGGGACCGGCTTTCAGCTAGACCAGTTTTCCATGGCCCGGTGGGGGGGGGGGAGCTAGCTGTCAGCGGCGCCGTAAAAGGGGCGATCAAGAGAGGAATGGGTGAATGAATGGACGGAGGGTGGGAAGGAAGGAAGGAAAAAGGGAAGGTACAGGAACAGAAGAAGGGTGCAAAGAAGCAAAGAAAGGTGTGAAAGGGGAGAGTAAGAGGAAGGAGTGAAAGAAGGGAATGAGGGAGGAAAGAAGGGAGGAAGGAAAAGGAAAGCAAGAAATGGAGGGAGGAAAGGAAGGGAGGAAAGGAAGGAAGGAAGGAAGGAAGAAGGAAAGAGGGAAGGGACAGGAACAGAGGAAGGAAGCAAGGAAACTTATGAAAGGGGAGAGTAAGAGAGGAAGGACTGGAGGGAGGGAGGGAAGAAGGTAGGAAGGAGAAAGAAAAGAAATAGAGGAAGGAAAGGTAAAAGAGAGAAAGAAAAAGAGCAAGAAAGAAAGAAAGAGAAAGAAAGAAAGAAAGGCAACTTCAAAGAAAGGCTCACTGAGCATCTCTCACTCTCTCTCTTTCTATCCCTCTTTCTTTCTTTCTCTTCCTTTCTCTCTCTCCTCTTCCTTTATCTCCTCTTTCTCTCCCCCCTCTCTCCCCCTTTCCCTCTCTCTTTCTCTCTCCCTCTCTTGCTATCTCTCCCCCCTTTCCCTCTCTTTCTCCCTCTCTTTCTCTCTCTCCCCCCTCTCTCTTTCTCTCTCTCTCCTCCTCTTTCTCTCTCTTCTTCTCACTTTCTCTCTCTTGTTTTCTTTCTGTCTCTTTTGCTTTCTCTCTCTCTCACTCTTTCTCTCTTGTTTTGTTTCTCACGCTCTTTCTCTCTCTTGTTCTCTCTCTCTTGCTATCTCTTTCTCTCCCCCCTTTCTCTCACTCTCTCTTTCTCACTTTCTCTCTATCTTGCTGTCTGTTGCTTTCACTCACTCTCGTTCTCTCTCCGTTCTTCTCAGCGGTGACGCGCGCACGCCCTGCCCGCCTCACATTTGCCGAGAGGACTTTCGCCCCGGGCTCTCAGCAAGGGGGTTTGCATGAGAGGCGGGGCCGGCGGAAGGTGATATTCAATGTCGGGGGCGCACGGGCGGTTTTGCGCGCGCTCCCTATCTCCCTGCTAGCCCACTCGGAATACGTATTCAAAATAAGAAAAGCCTTTGCCGGCGAAGACTTTTCTTATTTTGAATACAGTATTCCGAGTGGGCTAGCAGGGAGATAGGGAGCGCGCGCAAAACCGCCCGTGCGCCCCCGACATTGAATATCACCTTCCGCCGGCCCCGCCTCTCATGCAGCCCCCTTGCTGAGAGCCCGGGGTGAAAGTCCTCTCGGCAAATGTGAGGCGGGCAGGGCGTGCTTTCCGGGTGCGGGAGGAGCTGTGGTGAAAGGCAGGAGGTGGCAGAGGAGCAGAGGGGGCAAATCGGGCGGGCGGTGGGCAGCGCGGAAAGGCCGAGGGGGCCCTGGTGCCGCGGACCGGCTGAAAACCCCCAACGGCCCGGTCCCGGTCCGCGGACCGGCGGTTGGAGACCCCTGGTGTAGATGACACTCAGCAGTATTCAATTTGTTTTGTTCTAGAGGTCTGTCTTTTGATACCTCCTCCTTGGAATCAATCTGTTCCTATTAATTTGCTTGATGTTGATGGGTAGGATCATTCTACCAGTTGTACATAGAGCCTGCCTATACACCAAGGGGCTCCAAACTCAGCATTTTAAAGACTTGTGGACTGACATGCTGGCCGAGTAATTCAGGAAGCTAATGTCCATAAGTCTTAAAAATTTGGAGACCCCTGCTATAGACAATAGATTTGATGGTGAGTTCTGAATGGAACCTGGATGCAAGTAAGCATACATGGCCATTTGTAGATTTCCTGTGCAATGTGGTGAGTTTCCATGTCCGAGGTATATTTGAAACTGAGTAACACCTTAACCACAAATACCACACTGGCTCATGTAATTAGGTAGAGACTAAATATAAGTAGTATAACTGTAACTTTAAAAATCTGGTGACACAATGTGAAAGTGTTGAATCTTCCACATCAGTGATTTTCAACCTTTTCTCCACCATGGACCCCTTTAAATTCTTCTTGTGGCCATGGACCACCAAGAGTTAACTCAAGATTTAAATCATATTTTTTCAAGCTTTCTTGGCCTCCATGTGATGACATTGTGGTCCCTTGGGTCCGCAGACCATAGGTTGAGAATTACTGTTCTAGTCTATTCTCTAAGACGGGGTGTCAAACCTGTTCACATTGTGGGCTGTAGCAGAATGGAGCGGGATTGTTTATACCCTTGCGGAGAGGGTGGGCATGGCTCCATGGGCTGTATTGAGATGCAATTTGCTGATACTGCCACTACCGGTGCGATGCATACACAGTTCAACTTTCGCTACTAGTACAGCGTCCTTATCTCTTCCGGTAGCAACCCGCTATTGGCTGTATCTGGTCCATGGACTGCATTTTTGACAGCCCTGTTCTAGAGATATTGATAAGGATACTTGGAAATGGCAATTGTGATAGATCTGAAACATTCCATCTGAGAGAGAAGCTTTGAGTTATTCACAGCACTGTTTTCTAGACAGAAAACATGTTATAAAGTTCATATGAATTCCACTAACCAGCATTACATAGTTTAGAGTACCCACAACTTCTGAAGGCAAGCTGTTTTGCTGGTTAATTGTCCTCACCGTTAGGAAATATCTCTTGGTTCTAGGTTGCTTCTCTTCTTGACTAGTTTCCATCCATTGTTTCTTGTTGGACACTACCTGCAATTCAAGGCTCAGAATTTTGCTGTATTTTACACAGTTTTAACTAGTTCAGGGGAACTATTGCGTTGATTTCATGCTAATACACTTACTAGAATAGAATTATTTATAGAATAGAATAGACTTCTTTACTGGCCAAGTGTGATTGGATACACAAGGGTTTTGTCTTTGGTGTATATGCTCTCAGTATACATAAGGAGAATAATATATATTCATCAAGAATAAAAAGATACAACACAGTGATATTTCAAGGTTACTTATAAGCTATTAAAACTTACTAGCAAACAAATAAAAACAATATAAATTGAAAGTTACAAGCAACATGATTTTAGTTATAAGAGGGAAGAGATAGTTACTAGGAAGGATGAGAAGAATAGTAGTAGTACAGTTTTAGTAAATTATTTGACAGTGTTGTGGGAATTAGTTGTTTAGTGGAGTGATGGTATTTGTTTGTTTGTTTATGCTTATATGCCGCCCAATTCCCAAAGGACCCTGGGTGGCTCACAACCAAATACACAAATGGCCAGATCCTGATGGTATACCATCAGACCAACGACTTCAGGTCTGCTGAAAAAGCCAGCACTTTACAGAGTTTTGGAAGGCCAATAGGGTGTGGGTAGTCCGTATCTTGGGAGGTAGCTGGTTCCAAAGAGTGGGAGCAGCCACAGAGAAGGCCCTTCCCCGCAGGTCTATCAGCCGACACTGTTTAGCTGACGGGACCCAGATAAGACCACTATCAGTCCCTTATTTTCCTTATTTGGAAAAAACCCTGTCCTTGTGTCTAGTTATTCTATAGCCAGTAATGGGCAGCCAAAATTTTACTGCCAAACTGTGGGTGTGGCTTATTTTGTGGGTGTGGTATGATGGTCATGTGACTGGGTAGGAGTGACTTGCCAGCCATGTGACCAGGTGGGAGTGGCCTGAACGATCATCATTGTTCAAGTGAACTGTTAAGTCCTTGATTTACAACCTCACCAGTGTTGTTCTCTGGAGTGACAATTTGCTTCATGTTTCCCGTGCTCTCCTTCCTGGGTCACTCCCTGCCTCAGGCTGGGTAGCTAGGTGAACAGGTGCCAATGAGCTGTTAAGAAAAGATGGGGGAGGAAATGGGTCCCTGCAACTCCTGCCGGTGATGGTCTCCCTGCCGCTTTCCGAGGAAGAGAGTGGGAGGGTCAGCTGGAGCTGGGCACACAGCTTCATTTATGTTGTGAGCAGCCCCGAGTCCTCGGAGGGGGACGGCATACAAATCCAATAAACAAATAAATAAAATAAATAAATAAATAAATAAATAAACTAATTAATTAATTAATTTCCGCTGGTGGAACTGCCTGTTGCCCACCCCTGCCTATAGCGTCATTTTGAGGGTAGAAGTTGAAACAATTTATGTCTAGGACATGATGGGTCTGTAGATACATTCACAACCCTTTTTGACTCATTGAGGACAGATCCTCAATGGAAGGCAGGTTGCTAGCAATTGTTTTTTTTGGAAGTTCTAATTATCCATTGAAGTACTGATAACAGTTTTGGAGTATTTGCGGGAGAGATGGATTGATTTGAAAAAGGAGTATTAAATGGGTCAAGACTCTTTCTTTTAGAAAGAGAATATTTTATTTGTCACAAATAAACATGCTTGAGATAGGATAAATACCAAATCTGAATTCTATACCAGGCACCCTGTGGGCAGTAACATATGTTCAGCCTGCTTAAGTTCAGCCAACCAAGTGCTAAACTCAAGGAGTAGAAGTTAAGTAATCAATAGCACTTATATACCAGTTGATAATGCTTTATAGCCCTCTCTAAGTGGTTTGCAAATGTCAGCACATTGCCCCAAACAATCTGGATCCTCATTTTACCGACCTCAGAAAGAGGCTGAGTCAACCTTGAGCTGATCAGAATCAAACTCCTGACCATGGGCAGAGTTAGCCAGCAACACTGCATTCTAACTGCACCACCAGGGCTCCTTCCATTTTAACAGTTCCTATGGTTCTCCCCAGAAGCTGGATCCCTATTCCAGAGAAGCAGGTTTTCCCAGCCTTTAATAAATGCTGTCATCCTGTTGACTATTTCAAATGCAACCTGATGACCCGTTGAATCTTCTGATTAATAACTGTAAATCCTGATGAATATCCCAGCTGCAACCTGGTGATAAATGTTTAACCAATCTATGCATTTTTTTTAAAATCCCAAAGGAATGACTGGAAGAGGAAGCTCCTTGAGTCAAAAAGGCTGGGAGTGGACAAAGTCAATTGATTCACGGTTGCCTATCCCTAAGTATCTTAATTCTCCTTCTCCACCTCTTAGACCAGCATTGTCTGGTCCTCTGTGTTGGGAAGCTTCTTAGTTCATTCCCTCTGCTGCCACTTTAGGAAAGAAAAAGGGTCCCTGTGAGGTTGGGGATCACATTTTCTGTGGTTTTCCATACTTCCTCTCCATAGTAATGCCACGATAGACATAACTCATTTTCCAGATTCGTGTTTGAGTGCTTTATATTGTGATAAACTTGTATAACTACGAAAGACTTTACACAGCAGTATGAGCGGTGCTAAACGAAAAATAAATCAAAGTGGTGGAAAAAGGCTGACTGTCCCCATTTAAAAAAAAATCACTAATATTTAAACTTGTTATTGGTTATAGTTACACTTGTACATATGTTTACACGCAGGCACAATTCTTGAAACTTTGAAATAATTTATAGTTTTGTTTCTTTGAAAAGTCCTCATGGAAAGTTACATTACATATAGGTAGACCCCAAGGTCCTGGGTTCAATCTCTTGAAACCTCAAAAAGAACCGGAAAAGCTGGATTTTCTTAATTCTGCAGAGATTTTGCTAATCACTGTAAACAGTACTAAAGTTAATGGAATAAAGACTTGCCGGTAATTCAGTTTATGCTGATATTAGAATTCTCTTGGGAGGTTTCTAGCTTTTTAACTGCACAAATCCTTCAGTAACGAAGCTTTGTCTTAAATTAACTTGGTGATACTTTTTAGAGAATTTCATATATATAATGTAAGCAGCTTCATTGTAAGTGTTGATTCTACGTTGCTTCTGAAAGTATTTTTACTGTGTTTGTGATCATTGATCACAGAATAATCTTCAAACATTGCACAAAGCAAAGGTTTATTTCCAGTGACTCTTGTCATTTCATGTGAATTGTTCTACGAATACAAAATATTCCTTGCTCTTTAATTACTTCAGAAAAAAAATTGTATTAACAAGGATTTGATTCCCCTCCCCAAACCATTGATGGCTTAGGAGTGCCGAGAAGACTTGTGTCCTGTATTGTCCTTCAGCAGTGTCCTGCTTTCTTCATATCTGAGATGTGATAGCATCCTAACTGTAAAAAACTTCCTTCAAAGATATTCATATATGGTCTGTATTATCAATTGCTTATTTTAAAACTACTTTTAGGTAAAAAATCTCCTTTGTTCCTTTGTTTATTGATTTTATGAGATTTAGAATATTTCAAAATCATTACATGGGTAGTTTTTCTGCTAAATGTTGGAGCATCTTCCTGAAGTTTAAAGGATGAAATGTCAGCCTCAAAATCTTGAAATGCACCATCAAAACTTAAATTGTTATGTTGTGTCAGATGAGGAGAGCACATCTTTCTACAGAAGCACAATTGAGAGTGTTTTAACAAACTACATCACTGTTTGGTTTGGTGGCCGCAGTGCCTCAGGTAGAAAGTCCATACAGAGAGTGGTAAGGACAGCTGAGAAGATTATAGGAAGCTTGCTTCCTTTCACTTAAGATACTGCTCATAAGTGCTATGTGCTTAGAATCTAAAGCATTGATAGAGACATCCCCACCACCACCACCCACCCACACATACACTTTATAGTCTGTTTCTTTCACTCCCCTCTGGGAGGAGGTTTCAAAGTATTTCTAGCAGAACTACCTGACTCTAACAGCTTTATTCCCTGTGCAACCTGGCGAGATTGGCTTTTCCTGCCTTGTACAATGATATATCCGAACTAGACTGTGTTGTTTCTCTATGTCATATACGTGGGTATATGCATAATTTTGTATTTATTTATTTTGTCATGGTTATGTAGTACAGTGTTTCCCAACCTTGGCAACTTGGAGATATCTGAACTTCAACTCCCAGAATTCCCCAGCCAGCATTCGCTGGCTGGGGAATTCTGGGATTTGAAGTCCAAATGTCTTCAAGTTGCCAAGGTTGGGAAACACTGATGTAGTATATATTGGAGGTGGTGACCCTTTGAGAGCTGTCTGCAACAAAATTTCATTTTCATGTATGCCAATTAGTGTACATTCAAAGAGACAATAAAGTTATTCTATGTCTAAGTCTGAAAATTAACTATGCTAGTACAGATAATTCTTTGAATAGCTTGTAGCGGCAAAGAGGTTAGGCATCTGAAACACGCTGCTGATAAATTGTGCTATATATAAACAAAAGTATTCCAGTATTTCTTGTATTATGTCATATGATCTGACAGACTATTTACATTGCCTCCACCATATCATTCAGATACTTTTTTTGTGCAGTCTTCCTGCATTTCTTTTGTATCTGTCCTTGAGTCCTAGAAGAAGCCTTATGAACCTTAACTCTGAATTATTTGAGTGGAATTCCTTTTCCAGTAATCTCCTGATTGTTGGTGTAAACCTTTTAAGCTCATTGTTAGTGCTGTGGGCATTATTGTGAAATAGTGAGAAAAAGCATTTACAGTTGTGTTCTTTGTAAGGATGGTTACCAGTGTCTTTCCTTTTGGTTGCATTGAATTAAAAAACAAGTCTTAGGAAAATGCAGTTTGGAAAAGATGGGGTATCACCTGCTGCATAATTCTTGTTTCGCCTGTTCCTTTCCCTGCAAGCCTTCTGAACATCTCTCCACCCACTTCACCCAAACTTCTCCCTTCAGAACCTTCTTGTTCTAAAAAGTTCTTCAACTGAAACTGTTGGGTAGGGATATTAGATTTGGGGTGCAAAAATCTGGACAGGCTTTTGTGGGCAAGATCAGATAGTTCTTTGTTAGGAGAGCTTGCTTTGGAACAAGGACCTGTAATATTTTTGCCCCACTATTTTAATAATAAACAAAAGATTACTAGTAACAAACTTTAAGCCATTGTTTCTCTATACACTCTTTCCTCACATAATTTCTTGCCCGCCTTTAAAGTTTAAGACTATGGTATTGAGACTATGGTATTGAGTAGGGCTGTCTACTGTGACATGCTGAACTCTATAAAAATATTGCAAGAAGTTTCTCTTTAAGCTTTTTTTCCTGTGATAGATCCATTAGGTCAGGTATTTATTTATGTATTTATTTTATTTATTTTGTCCAATACACAATGAGGGTTTTAGTGGGTATTATTATTTATTTATTTATTTATTTATTCATTCATTCATTCATTCATTCATTCATTCATTCATTCATTCATTCATTCATTCATTCATTCATTGGATTTGTATGCCGCCCCTCTCCGGTATATATCTATATACACATAGTAAAATACATGATGAAGGTTATAGAGGATATACTCATAGTGAAATATATCTAAGAAAGAGAGAAGAAGAGATATAGGAATGGAAGAAAGGTATAGGAGATGTAGGAGAGCAATAGGACAGGGGACGGAAGGCAGTCTAGTGCACTTGTACTCACCCCTTACTGACCTCTTAGGAATCTGGATAGGTCAACCGTAGATAATCTAAGGGTAAAGTGTTGGGGATTTGGGGATGGCACTATGGAGTCCGGTAATGAGTTCCATGCTTCGACAACTCGGTTACTGAAGTCGTATTTTTTACAGTCAAGTTTGGAGCAGTTAATATTAAGTAGTCCTCAACTAATGACAAGAAATGGTACCAGAATTTCCATTGATGAACAATGCAGTTGTTAAGTGACTCATGTCCAATTATACGTTTTTGCCATGGTTGTTAAGTGAAACACTGCAATTGTTAAGCGAATCACAGTGTGATGAAGCGACTGTGGCTCCATCGATTGACTTTTCTTGTCAGAAGCCATCTGGGAAACTTGCAAATGGCAATAACATGATGCCCAGCATGCTACAACCATCATGCCGATTGCCAAGCAACCAAATTTTTATCATGTTGCTGAGGGGATGCTGCAGTGGTCATAAGTGCAAGGACCAGTTGTAGGTTATTTTTTTCAGCACCATTACAAGTTCAAATGGTCATTAAACAAATACTGTAGTCGTAAGTTGAATACCTGTATTAATTTGGTATTGCCTGAGGGAAAAACAGGAGAGGGGCAATACACTTCTTCAGAGCAGATTCTTCACTTCTGATGCAGCAGATTCTTCAGTTGTGATGCTTCAACAACTAGGTGCTAGTTTTACTAACAACTTTTACAAGTGTTATAGCAATTAGTTGCGGAACCACCAAGTTCTCTGATCTTGTTGTAAACAAGCAATATGATGGTGCAGAGAGAGGATGTAGATTTGCTAGGATCATCAATACATCAAGACCTTTTCCATCAGTTGATGACATATGCATTTTTTAAATATCAGCCATACCGTAGGTAATCTATTTCCATACATATTACTGTGCTTTCATAAATCCTCTTGGATTGGAGCAGAATATAAATTGCAGCGAATAAATGAATCAATCAGTTAATCAGAGAAGGTGAGAACCATCTTAAGTAGGAAATAAAAATGTATGTATGTGTAAATGTTTTCCAAAGGAAAATGATCTAGGGCAGTGATGGCAAACCTATGGCACGCATGCCACAAATGGCACGCAGAGCTATATTGGTGGGCATGCAAACTTAGGTCTTACGCACATGCGCACGCTGGGCAGCTAATTTTCAGGCCTTCTGGGCCCATGAACAGCCTGTTTTCAGCCTCTGGAGGGGGTGGGAAAGGCTCATTTTTTGCTCTTCCCAAGCTCCAGAGCCTTTCTAAGAGCCTGGGGAGGGTGAAAACAGCCTTCCCCAACCCCTCTGAAGGCTGGAAATGTTCCATTTGCGGACTTCCGGTTGAACCGGAAGTTCTGTTCTTTTACTCTCTCAGTGCTTCAGAGCCTTTCTAGGAGCCTGAGGAGGGCAAAAATGGCCTTCCCCACCTCACCACAGGCCCTCCAAAGAAATGGCCCATTTTCCAACTTGAAATTACAATTGGGGGGATCATGCATGTGTGTGTGGGGGGGGAAGGCACATGATATGGGTATGGGCACGCACGCATCACATGGGCCCAGAAGGCCTGAAAATTAGCTGCCCAGCGTGTGCGGGTGTGCCAGACCTAAGTGTCCCCCATGCCCCCTTTGACATGCAAACCAAAAAAGATTCACCACTGATCTAAGGGAACTGGCAATATTTTCCAGAAAGGCTGCCTGCCTTTGAAAAACTAAATACCACAGTCTTCCTTTCACTTGATACTCGAATCTGTATTCACCTGTTGGAAGAATGGAGCCCCAAGAACTGTTTGCTACCCATTTTGACAGGTGCATTTGTTGGAAGCTGTTGAGTAATAGCATAATAATCTATCACAGTTTTTTTGTGGGCTGGGCTTCGAATTGTTGTGAGCATTTTAATTATGGGCTGGGCATGTGATGTTAGGGTGTTGGTTGTGAATGAAAACTGTATTTGCACTTAAGGCAGTGGTTATTAGCAATGAGACTTCTCAGAAGGAACAGTGAAACTGATTTTTTGTTTCCTTGAGGACCAGCAAAGGTAAGTGGCTTTATGGTTTGACTTTTCTTTTCACTGTTCAGGAACAGAAATGATGGGTTTTTGTTTCTTGAACTTTTATTCTTTCAATTCGTCTTCTTGGAGATTGCCTCTTCCTTACTTCTTTTTGGCTATTATGCCCTTCATTTCTCTTTTAAAATCCTTTTCCAAGTTATTTATTTCATTGCAGGGGGGGGGGGAGCTTGTATGTGAATTAAGACATTATTTTGATAAAGACAAGGCTTTTAAACGATGAAATCCCTGTAAGTTCTCGACTCTGCCATGAGTTCATTAGGTAATCTTAGACAAGCTACCCTTCCCTGACAGTTCTCCTCAACTCCATAGCCTGTAAGATGAAGATCATAATTCAACTATCTTATGCAGCCGGTTTGGAGTTGTTGCATAGATTTTGCAATCTGAAAGCAACTGTGGAATCCTCAGTATTGTTTTCCATGATAATCTAAATGGACAGTTGTTATATAACTAAGGAGAAGTCAAAGTTCTTTGAAATTGTGAATTTATTTTTCAAGGATCTGACCCACGTCAATAGAGAGGCGTGCATTATAAAGTTTTTTCAAGCTCAAACGAGGTTTGATTTACTAAACCTCTGTGAATGCATGCATCTACAAAAGATGTTTCCAAGAAACTAAATGATGTATATTTCCAGTAATAGACATAATATTTGCTAAGCTTGAGCTGCACAGAAAAGAGTCAGGAATGCAGTGCTGGTTTCGAAATATCTGCTCCAGCTAAGGAACTAGAAGGGAGTGCCTGGGAAGACCGATTTGCCTGAAGCTGTGACAACAGGTACGACTAGAAAAAGATGCTGAGCCAGTAATATGATCCAGTTGGTCCAAACAAAATGAAAATTATTATTCTTTCTTTTTAAGACTTTTCAGGGGTTTTAGTTATATTACCCTCTAGACTCTTATACTTTTGATTATGAAGAAATATGTGAAGTTTGCACAAACCTTATTGTTTAGATTTCAAAAAGCAGAAGATACAACAAATAGGATTTTCTTTGTAGATTAGTGGATTATAAGCAATTGCTATAATGACTGAGTGCAAAGCTTCTTCTGGAATGATTCTGTAGCAGTACTGTATAGGAATCACCCAACAATTGATACAATCTTCAATATATAAATAATTCTTTAAGAAATCCCTGCCATGAAGAACAATAAAAGTGACCCTACTTGAGATATTCTGCCTTTTAATTCATGTGGATTTTTCAGCATTATAATGGATTAATAATATTGCATAGCCTGATGCGGTCACAATCAGCGATGCAGTTACTTCATCAATAATAAGTCTGTAAAGAGTTTTTCTGTTGCACCTGTGCCTTTTTCTTATAAGCCCCTTGAAAACACTGCTGGAAGTGTTAAAAAAATCATCTCTGTGTACTCCATAGCCAAAGGAATTTGCTTAAAGCCACAGCAAATTAAATGTTGTTTGTAAAAGCCACACAGGAGCTTATTTCTACAAAGTCCCTTTCTCTTTCTAAAAGAGTAGCACTAGTATGATGTCACAAATGAGAATATAAGGGAAAAAAGTTCAGAGCTGGAGGCTCTCTTCTTTAACTCAGCTGCACAATGGTAAACACAACCCACATTTTATTTGGATTGAATATTTCTAGACAATTGATGCCCAGACATCAGTTACTTCAGTTACTTTAGATTACTCTCCTATTACTTTAGATTATTCCACGGTCTGCATTGGTTGCCGATCAATTTCCGGTCACAATTCAAAGTGTTGGCCATCACCTATAAAGCCCTTCATGGCACCGGACCAGGGTATCTACGAGACCGCCTTCTGCTGCATGAATCCCAGCGACCGGTTAGGTCCCACAGAGTGGGCCTTCTCCGGGTCCCATCAACAAAACAATGTCATTTGGCGGGGCCCAGGGGAAGAGCCTTCTCTGTGGCGGCCCCGACCCTCTGGAACCAACTCCCCCCGGAGATTAGAATTGCCCCCACCCTCCTCGCCTTTCGCAAGTTCCTAAAAACCCACCTCTGCCGTCAGGCATGGGGGAATTAAGATATTCTTTCCCCCTAAGCCTTTACAATTTATGCATGGTATGATTGTTTGTATGTATGTTTGGTTTTAGAATTAATTGTTTTTTAGCTGTTTTGTATTGGATTTACATGCTGTTTTTATTCTGTTGTTAGCCGCCCCGAGTCTGCGGAGAGGGGCGGCATACAAATCCAATTAATAATAATAATAATAATAATAATAATAATAATAATAATAATAATAATAATAATACTATTACTCATCATACAATAGTATTACATACTATTTTATGATGAGGAGTATAGGACTAAATACAGTTGAATAATTTTGATTGTCTGGTTTTTTAGTTAGAACTCTAAATTTGGAAATCTAATATACTATCTTGGCACTCATTAGGATACTTGCCTATTTTACTGACCCATTTAGTTAAGTGTTGCTATCATTTTATAATACTGCTTTCTTGAATTTTTCAGCATATGTGTTGTCTCTCTAGGCAGTATGACGCTACCACATAATCTTTAATAGAGAAAACAGTGTTTTAATAGGATGCAGCAGGAAAACCCTTTGCAAAATCAGCTTTCCTACAGTGGAACCATATCTGCATTAAATTAACATGCTTACTCCCCATGCCTGCCTATATAAATAGATTTTATTTCCTTATTATTCTCTAAGGAATGCAAAATTGTGACATGTTTGTTATCACATCAAGCTTGTTATAGCAATAATTTATTTTTTGCTACTGGTGTGCTTTTGAGGTTGTTGGGGGAAAAAGCCCTGCTTGTTTGTTTTGAATCCAAGTTATTGGAAAACACCGGCTGTCTTGCACATTCTCCTACCACCTATAGGCAGTCCTCAATTTACAATGACAATTGGGATGAGAATTTCTATTGCTAAGCGATGGGATATTAAAGTGTGGCCACATCACGTAGCAATGGCAGCCGTATAATCTGGGTTGTCATCATTAACCAAATTCAAGGGTCGGTAGGTGAGGTTGTCTCTTGCCTTGGGGAGCTGACGAGATATTGAAAGCAGCTTGCAGCTTGCAAATAGGTTAGCAGGCAGCTAAGTGGCTGCTACTGGGTGAGGAAATGGTTGAGAGAGGCATGAAGCTGGTGGAGTTGGCTGAAATGTCAAAAGTGACTATTTTGATTTTTAAAAAGAATATAAGTACTGTACTTTTGTTTCCACATGGAGACTGCTTCTGAACTTTGTGATTGAAGTGGAAATAATGAAACTTCGATTTCCGTGCCAATGTACCCATTGACTTTCTGGGGAAGCCAGCAGGGAAGATTACAAATGGTGATCACACTGAATGAATGTCATAAGTCAAGGATTACCTGTATTAGAGAAAGACATTATTACTTTCTGAATGAGTAGGACAGAACTCTCCCGATGATGGAACCTGGGTATTGAAACTCTTCTAATGAAAACCTGTGCTAGCTTTTCTCTTTCTCCTCTGTCTTAAAAGATTGTCAGTCAGTCATGGTTCTTTTGTGTACTTTTGTGGTTTGTTTATCAGAGGTTTTAATCTAGCAAGTTTTAATATTTTGTAACCACCTACATAGCAGATTTTGGTCCTATCTCAGCTTCCTTTAAATTATTATTATTATTTGTTGGATTTGTATGCCGCCTCTCCATAGACTCGGGGCGGCTAACAACAATGATAAAAACAGCATGTAACAATCCAATACTAAAACAACTAAAAACTCGTATTATAAAACCAAACATACACACAAACATACCATGCATAAATTGTAAAGGCCTAGGGGGAAGGAATATCTCAGTTCCCCCATGCCTGGCGGCAGAGGTGGGTTTTAAGGAGCTTACGAAAGGCGAGGAGAGTGGAGGGAATTCTAATCTCTGGGGGGAGCTGGTTCCAGAGGGCTGGGGCCGCCACAGAGAAGGCTCTTCCCCTGGGTCCTGCCAAATGACATTGTTTAGTTGACGTGACCCTAAGGAGGCCAACTCTGTGGGACCTCACCAGTCGCTGGGATTCGTGCGGCAGAAGGCGGTCTCGGAGATAATCTGGCCTCGCACTTGCCACCACAAACATACATTCATGACCCTCTCATACTCCCCCAACCCCACAGCACATGCCCATGTGACCCCCATGTTCCCCCACCCCTGTGCATGCATGTGAGACACACACACCCTCATACACCTGCCATGCATGCATGTTTTAAGATGAGCTTTAAAACTCATCTTTGCATGGAAGAGTCCCAAAAGCCAACTGGCCATTGGGAGTTATATGTGCAGGCATGTTGGAGCTGAGCTGAGGCGACGGCTTGCGTACCCGCAGAAAGGACTCTGCGAGCCACCTGTGGCACGCATGCCATAGGTTCTCCATCACAGCCCTATACTGTCTAAGCAGATTTTCAAGGTGTGAAGGGAAAAGGGCAAAAGTCTACTAATCTCCTGCTGGTAGAGAATGACTCAGAGAATTCATGAGTCTGCGGGGAGGAGCGGCATACAAATCTAAATAATAAATAAATAATAATAAATAAATCCATAGGATCAAAGAGTGGTATTGTTTATTTCTTGAATTTATACGACCACCTATCTCAGTTGCACGACTCTGGGTGCCTTAAAAACTTTTAAATAACTACAAAAAGAGCAACATAGGAATCTTAAAGCATATAAAGGCATATAAGAACTGAATAACAAAGCCTGCGATGATCATTCAACATAACCTCTGTATAGGCTCTTATTACACATTTGGGTCCCCAAGCTCAGCAGCACAGTGATATATTCATGCATTACAAAAGACCACTAAGATTGGAAACAATCTGATCTCCAAGCAAGGTGACATGACAAGTGGATTGACAGGGTTGGGTTGGTTTCTAACTTGCCTTACTGCCGGTTTGCTTCCTCCTGCGCCACATGGCCACGTCTCCATGCACATGTGCTTTGCGCATGCATATGCAGTGCCCAAAAAGTTTTTAAAAGCCAAAAATAAAAATAATAAAGCCAAAAATAAGATGATGCATGTGCAACTTCGGGAAAAAATACAAAAAAATACAAAAAAAGAGAGATGGTGGCGCCAATGGACCAGCACTGACCGAACCAGTACTGTGATGTCATCATAATGTCACCAGCAGTTTGCTACTGGTTCAGGCAAACTGGTCCGAAGCAGGAGGAACCCACCACTGAAGTAGGGTGACATTATATCAGTATTCCAATATTTGAGAGGTTGCCACAAAGAAAAGAGGATCCACTTATTTTCCAAACCACTAGAAAACAAGGCAAGAAACAATGGATGAAAACCAATCAAGGAGAGAAGCAACCTGGAATTAAGGCGAAGCTTCCTAATGGTGAGGACTATTAATCAATGGAACAGCTTACCTTCAGCAGTTGTGAGTGCTTCATCACTGGAGGTTTTAAAGAAGAGACTGGACAGCCACTTGTCTGAAATGGCATAGGGTTTCCTGCTTGAGCAGGAGGTTGGACTAGGAGACCTCCGAGGTCCCTTTCAACTCTATTCTCATTGATTGATTGATTGATTGATTGCTGTCCCTTCCACACATGATTCACACAGGAAATAACCGTTTTTGTATAGACCTTGCATGAATTGAAACTTCAGTCCATATACAAAATAAAACAAGTCCACTACTTCTGGATACAAATTGAAACTTGGTGACGGCTCCAAACAGTGGTTAGAAAGGGGTGAGGGAAACTGTCAGAATGGAAAAAAGCCAATACTGATGGGGAGAGGTTCTTGGAAATGGTGAAATTGCAGTGCTAGCTGAGTGGAGTGCATAATCCTCAAATTCTATCCTGCACAATTGACATTATTGTAGCCAGATGCTAGTGGCAGAAGGGGAGGGGAGGGGAGGGGAGGGCACGTGTTTAGCACATGGCGGGTCAACATAGGAGAAAGGAAGAGTGCAAAGATATATGCCAATCTTGCTCTGCTCATCCCATAAAATCACTCCACAATATTTTCATAGTCTGTTTTGGTTGAAACCTGAAGCAACCAAATTATTTGGAGGTTGTTTATTTTTTTCCTGCCAAACTGTGGCTGATGTGATGGTTTGGAAGAATGTTCTGCTCTATATTTTCTACTCCATGCACCGCTTTAAATATTTCTAATCCTAATTATTGTAATCAGATCAAAATAGGGGTATATTGTTACAAATTCTTGGCAAATACTGTAATTTATTCAAGTATAGCAAAATCCTTTTTGTTTTCTGTGGTAGTCCAAATGAACTGTAGTCATTAGACTCTGGTAACATGGGGGTCCCCCCCCCCAAAAAAAATAATAATACAGGCAGATAAATTGGGAAAATGACCTACTTTACCAAGAACACTTTTTTTGATTTGTAACACTGCTTAACAGGAAATGAAAAGTTCTCTGTGAAAGGAGTTCCCAGCAATATGGATTACTCTCTTTGAATCATGATCAAACAGACCTGAACAAAAATACTTGCTTAGCTCTCCAACTCTAAAAATATTTGTTTTTATTAGCAGTCAGTTTATAAGCTACAATGGTATATCCATATATGAAGTTATTTTTGCACTGTGCCTGGCACCAAATATGTTATGCTGAGCCTTTTTGTGTTCGTTAAAACATATACATCAAAATGACAGAAGTTAAAACCTCCTTTCATAAGACAAACAGGTTACCTGTAAGGATTTTTAGTAGGACTATATCTTAGGCATGGCTGAGTTTTAAGGTGCAGTTAAAACAAAACAATTTATGACAGGCTGACATGAGCAGGAATGGATGGCTATAAATTTCTTTACCCCAATTCAAAACTCTCTTGAAACTCCAGTCTTCATTTGTTTTTCCCAGATATTGGAGCATTACAGACAGCAGTGCATTAGCAACTGGACCGAAATAAAGCTACTTGCTTCAAATACTGTTCTGTGGTAGAGAGAGGGACTGAAATCACTAATCAGCAGGTCTGCCTTAATTCAGATATCTTTGTGATTGGAGCATTGACAGTCAATAAGAGTTACTTTTGCTGTCATGTTATTACCAGAATCAAGGCACTTTGGAAGGAGCTAATCAAACTCGGAAAACAAACCTTTAACTGAAGCATCCACTCCACCTCAACATTTCCTGGTCTCTCAAATAGTAGAGTAGTAGTTATCTGTTTTGATTATTGTAGTTTAATGGACTACCTTGGGAGCTGTTTTCTTTACTTTTCTTGTTAACCTCCAAAAATCATCTATAAAGCATTCATGCAGGGACAATAAGACTGTTTATTTCTTTTCCTATGTATAAAGTGCTTCTTAAAAATTTGCTGCAGATATTACTTGAAAAAGAATCTCTATTGGTGCAGGTTTTATCACATTAGGTGTTAAACATAGAAACATAGAAACATAGAAGACTGACGGCAGAAAAAGACCCCATGGTCCATCTAGTCTGCCCTTTTACTATTTCCTGTATTTTATCTTACAATGGATATATGTTTATCCCAGGCATGTTTAAATTCGGTTACTGTGGATTTACCAACCACGTCTGCTGGAAGTTTGTTCCAAGGATCTACTACTCTTTCAGTAAAATAATACTTTCTCATGTTGCCTTTGATCTTTCCCCCAACTAACTTCAGATTGTGTCCCCTTGTTCTTGTGTTCACTTTCCTGTTAAAACACTGGAGTTATTAGCATGCACATGCACATACACACAAACACACACATCTGCAGCTACATACTGTACATATAAGGTACCTGACTCAAATATTGGAATTATCCCTTCATAATGGACTAAATATTTTATAAACTTTGTCTCATTGTGATAAGAAATACAGCTACTTAATTTTTTCCCATACAAAATCAATGCTGTTCATTTTCTTAAAAACCAAAACAACAGTTATTCTCCTAAACTGGAATTGATAGGATAGTACTCTAGGACTGTTCCAGGACAGCTATTTTTAAAAGCTAGAATTCAGCCTTCTGAGTCGATTATAGAGCCTTATTATTTTATTGTTGTTCTGGCAATACCCCATTCTTAGTTAAACTTCTTGCATTGCCGTAAAAATAATCCTGTTCAATATTGTTTCAGATATGTGACAATACCCATTATGAACAAGAGTAACAATTGCTATTATTTCTTAGGCTCATTTAGTTTTCTCTAAACACCCCCCCCCCAAAAAAAAACCCCCAACCCCTAAAGAGATGCCTAAACAATTGGGTTTGAGAATCCTGATACTTTTTTTAATCTGTTCAGAGTAAGTATGATGAAATTAGAGTTTTTTTGTATTTCCAGACAATATTTGGATGGAAATCAAAATTCCAGCATATCCAGGAGGGAAAAAAGAAAAGAAGTAGGAAAGAAATGTTTATGCTCAGGAAACAACATTCCAGAGTTATATCAGTAATTACAATAGTGGTTTCTAAATATTTGATTCACCAGGTCTAGTGGTTAAGGTGCTGGCCTAGAAACCAGGAGGCTGAGTTCTGTCATAGGCATGAATGACCAGCTGCTAGGTGAGGCCAGTCACTTTCTTTCATCCCAACTCGCCCCACAGGGTGGTTGTTGTGGAGAAAATAAAAGGATGTCAGAGCGTTAAGGTATGTATGCTGCCTTTAGTTATTTATAAAAATAATAAAGATGGATCTAAATAAATAAATGAAACTGTACACAGAAACTGTACATTATCAATAGGTACAGCTAGCTAGCTTTTTTGTTTTTTTACTTTTGAGATATAGGCATGCTCTGGAAGCTGTAGGAGTTTCCCCACGTACAAATGGCCAGCAAAGAAGATATTTTGGATAATTTCTGTGTAGGATTTTTATGTACACTGCTCAAAAAAATAAAGGGAACACTTAAACAACATAATATCACTCCAAGTAAATCAAACTTCTGTAAAATCAAACTGTCTACTTAGGAAGCTACACTGATTGACAATCAATTTCACATGCTGTTGTGCATGTATGTAGATTGTTCTGAGTTTGGATTTTCCCCATGTAATGTTTTGAGTGTCTTTGTTCAAAATATTACACAGGAAAAACCTGAATTAAGAACTATATATACATACATACATACATACATACATACATACATACATACATACATACATGGATTATTTTATATTAATGTTTTAATTGACTTTTAATATTTAATATTAATATTAAAATTTAATATTAGATTTCTAATGTACTGTACTACTGTTATGTTGTGAGCCGCCCCAAGTCTTCGGAGAGGGGGGGGCATACAAATCTAATTAATAATAATAATAATAATAATAATACATACATACATACATACATACATACATACATACAATTAATTTTATTTGTCAAACATGTTTGAGATAACAGATATAAGTTTAAACATGGACATGGACACAGGAAATGAGTACAAATAAATGGGCAGGGACAGTAGGCACGCTGGTGTGCTTATGCACACCCCCTTATGATAGTGCCGACTAGTTTGATCCTGTTTGTGTTCTGCACCTGTGGAATAAAACGTTTGGCATAAAATAGCCTTATGCAAATAAGTGCCTGCTTCTTGTGTGAGGGATGAGTTATACAAGATAGAAAGCCTTAAGGCTTACTCCAACTAAGTTTGATCTGTGATTTGATTACAACAGCTTGAGTGCTTTATGTAGTGCAGCGGGTAAGAGTATAAAATGTTTTCTGTTTCTAGTTTCTATCACCATTAACACTCTAGGTGGCCTTTATGTAAGATTCAGTTTTGCCCTATAAAACAATAATATCCTCTAAGTGGTTTACTGGATTATTGAAATGATTGTTCCTACTACTCAACATTCCTTGTGTAATATTGTACCCTGGTTAATACATGCTGTTTAGGGATAGTACAGTATTCTGAATTCATAACGTAATATAAATGCTTATAAACAGAAGTGCACATAACATAAATATAATAGGTGTGTGTGTGTGTGTGTGTGTGTGTGTATAGCCAGGGAGAACATCTCAAATAATTTAATAATTTAATTTAGCATATATATGCACCTATTGATATGCAGGGAATTATTTTCCCATTAAAGGGGGGAAAATAAAATAGTCTGCCAAATTCTTTCAGAGAAGGAATGTTTTGCTAATCTTATTTCCTGACATGAACTTTAAATCTGCTTGTGAATGGCAAACTGGAAGCTAGAGGTCATGCCTAGAAATGTCTAATGCTTCTGCCAAAGTTGCGTTGGAGGCTGTGCCACCTGAGGAGCTCTGTAAATCTGGGATTGAACAAGGTTAGCAATGGCAAAAAACATTAAATAAATTCCAGTTAACTACTTCCAGGTCACATTCTGCAATCTAAAATAAGTACCGGTAACCTGTTAAAAATTGGGCTTTAGAAAGTTATGAGCAACTTTTAGGACATTTCTATATTTAAAAAAGAAATTAATAAATACTCATTGGGTTTTATAATCTGTGTTATAAAATAATTCAGTTTGCATTGAATCTTTCTTTTTTAAACTTTAATTCCATACCATACTTTATTTATATCTTGCTTTTCATTCAAGAATTAAAGGTAGAAAACATGATGCTATCTTCCTTTTCCTGCATAGCAACAGCAAGATGTAGGGGGAAAGTAATGGAGTGGGGAGATGAGCAAGAGCAACCAAACCAATAACCCTTAATGACCTACTAGGTCAGTGATGCTGAACCTTTTTTTACTTGGGTGCCGAAAGAGTGTGGGTGTGCGTTATCGTACATGCGTGAGTGCCCACACCCATAATTCAATGCCTGGGGAGGGTGAAAACAGCTTCCCCTGCCCCCTGAAGGCTCTCTGGAGACCGGAAATGGCCTGTTTCCCAACTTCTAGTGGGCCCAGTAGGCTCATGTTTCGCCCTCCCCAGGCTCCAAAAGCTTCCCTGGAGCTGGGAGAGGGTAAAAACGCCTTCACTCATCCTCCTGGAGGCTCTCTGGAAGCCAAAAACACTCTCCCAGAGCCAAAAATCAGGTGGCTGGCACACACATGCATGTTGGAGCTGAGCTAGGGCAATGGCTCACGTGCCAGCAGATATGGCTCTGCATGCCACCTGTGGCACCGTGCCATAGGTTCGCCATCACTGTTTTAGGTTGTAGGTGGACTACTACAGTTGTGTTGGGAGTGCCGAAGCGTTTCCAGATTGAAAGGATTGAACAGTGACATCACCATTCTTCAAGGCATGCCCACTAGGGCGCTCCTTTCATGTCTTCATTAAGTTGTCCACCATAGTGGTACCCACTTATCTAGTCGCAGTTGCCAGCTTGTAAACTTCTGGGTTGACAGGAGCTAGAACGTGTGATGTTCTGCAGCAACACAGGGTGTTGAATGCGAGCCTGCCAGTCATCATTTGAGCCACCTTGATCCCTGACTTCAACTTATATTCCCCCACTCCTCATTGATCACCTTAATGACTTAACTCAAACATATAACATATTGTTTTCAAACAAATTATTCTCAAGACAATTTACAACTAACGCATTGTAGTAGTATAAACTCGACAGTAGCTGATTAAACATTAGATGGAACTACCCTCCAGATCACAGGGAAGCTCTGCAGTTGCCTATTAGCTTTCTTCTGGGTCCATTACGTATTTGGGCAGACCATCTTAATAAGCAAAATTATGTCCTGGATGTACTTACCCCCACCCCCAATTCTGCCTTTATCTCATCCCCATTCCATGAGAGAGGTAGCCTTAAGATATCCTTGATTAAAGTTCTATTTTCCCCCTTACACTGACACAATTCAAGATAGCTGGTTGGACAGCTATCATTCTTATCCATCAATTTACAAGAAAGTCTGGTGGCTAGAAAGGTCTGCCATCTAGTTGGCTTCTCCAGTGGGTTCTCCAGTATGACCAGTTTTCAGACAACCATTTAAGGTAAAATGATTGCCCCTGCCACCCTCTTTAGTCCTCTATATGCATTCTACATGTTCACTTCATCCACTGCTTTTATAAATCACAACGATGAATTATGATCTGATTATTGACTTTTACACATGTATTTATCATTAAAATTAAATGGTTTCTGTTGATGGAAAATTAAGATTGTGATAACTACATTGTTATTATTTAACTTGCTTTATAACTTCTCATCTGGACTACTAGAATGTTCTCTACACAGGGTTGTTCTTGAAGAGCATTCAGAAGCTTCAACTAGTACAGAAAGGTGTCAGATATTCAATAGATGTAACACCACTGCTTTATGAGTTGCATTGGTTCTTAATGTATTTTCAAATACAATTTTAGGTATTAGTTATCACTATTAAAACCTTTCGTGGCCATCTTTTCCAGTAGTGGGATTCAATTTTTTTTACTAATGGTTCTGTGGGCATGGCTTGGTGGGCATGGTGTGGCTTGTTGGGCGTAGGAGGAGAAGGATACTGGAAATCTCCATTCTCACTCCACTCCAGGAGGATACTGCAAAATCTCCATTCCCTCTCAATCAGCTGGAACTTGGGAGGCAGAGAATAGATGGGGATGGGGCCAGCCCAAGATGGTATTTACTGGTTCCCTGAACTCAAAATTTCTGCTACTGGTTCTCTGAACTGCTCAAAAGTTTCACTATCAGTTCTCCAGAACTGGTCAGAACCTGCTAAAACCCACCTCTGATCTTCTCCTAGTTGTCTCTGTCCATCCAATTTGATCATGTTGGCTGCTGGTAACTAGAAGTGCTTTCTCTCCCATAGATAGAGAAATATCCCTCTGGAATATCGTTCCTTCAGATATCAGGATTACCCCAACCCAATTAGCCTTTTACAAGACCGTGAAGACTTGGTTTGTTAGAATATTCATGACTGGAAGAGCCAGTGGTAATAAGGTCAGTAGGCACAGCAACTCATTAGCTAACCTTATTTGGCTGTGCATCACTTCTGGACAGACTCAGAAGTGATTACTCCTATTGGGTCCACCAGTAGGAGTAATCACTTCTGAGTCTGTGCAGAGAATGAAAACTGAATACTTAAACTTAAGTCTGGCCGTAGCCCCAGGTCCACAGTCTGCACTTTCCTCTCTATACTCTTCCACCATGAACTCTGCTGAAATGAAACTAACTGTTCTCTATTGTCGGTAACTGCTTGAAGAAGAATTCTGCTAATGGAATTGTAAATTCATCTGTTACTATATTTAAGAAGTTAATGAAGCCAGCTGAATCTGTCATCTGTGTGACAGATGTTTTCGTTTTTGCATTTTGCAACAAACTTTAATATCATTGTGTGGCTCAGCCCCAAGTGCGTTAAGGGTCCTCGTTGTAGTTATCCATAGTACCATTTTTACTTGGTGCTATACATATTTATTTTGTATTGTTTAATTCTTTTTATATCTTATGATCTATGCCGCTCTGAGTCACCTATTGAGATGGGCAGCTATAGAAATCAAATCAAACAAATAAGTAAGCACTACCTTTATTCCCTCCCTTTAGACCAAGAAAACAAGATTCAAGCAAGCCACAAAAGATGACTTCTGATGCTAGTCACATGCTTGAAGCTGCTCTAGAACAAATGGATGATATCATTGCAGGTATTGTGAGAGTTTATTTTTAAAAAAACACACCCTACTAACACTATATCTGCCATTAAATCTCTTTTGTAACTATGATAATGAAAGATGAACTATCCAGGTGAATTTTCATCTCTATTTGACTGTTCAAGCTTTCTCAAGTTATTGACCACAATAATTCTTTCTCCTGAGTATTTTAAAATGGGTTAAGGTCAATTTCCTGGAAAGCAGAATGTACTTTGTTTTGTAAAAAGTCTAGTGTGGCAATCAAGATTGAGTTTATAGGGATAAAATGGTTAAGGAGAATATAAAATTTCACACACACACACACACACACACACACACACACACACACAAAGGGACAGGCAGGACATTGTTAGTGATGTGGTGATTAAACATTAGAATAATAATCTTCAGTAATTATAACTAAGGATGTTAATTATTTTAGCATAAAAATGCCAAGAAAGCATGTTATCTTTATATGGTATTGAAATACATGTTGTAAGAAAAAAAGCCTCCAAGTGTTAAGGCTTCGGCTTCAGGCACAGAAAAAAGTAGTTTATAAAGTATTATTTTCAAAGTCATAACAAACTTCTCTTTCTCTATACACCCTTTTTAAATCTCGTGGATACCTAGGACTTTCTGTTATTTTCAAGTGCAGGAACTGAAAATTGCTCAATTAAGTTAGTCCCTCCATAGTCATAAAGAACCCCCAAAGCAACCAATTGCATCTTCTAGATCTTAGTGTGTATAACAAAGCTGATAAAGTTGAATCTTGAAGCTTCCTATAAATACCAGAGCTGTCTGTGCTGCAGAAGTACCGGTAATTTAAAAGTGCTTCTTAATGCAACATCTGTCATTAAAGAAGGCTGCAAGCTTTTGTGTGAGACTGAAAAAAAAGATGCCTCTGTTTCAAGTTTGTCTAAAATGATAATTGCCTAAAGTGGTGACATCTTTTCTTTTCCTTCATGGAGAAAACTGGAAATATTTGGGGTGCTATTCACAGGAATTTCCAGTTTTTTTAAGGCTGTCAAAACTTAGTTTAAAAAAATTCTGAAATCCCTGACCAAAAAGCAAAGCTTGACTGATGGAAAGTTGACAGCACGCAAGTGAACATTTTCCTGCTTTAGTCTCTTGCAGAACCCCATAAAATTCTCACAGAAGCTATTTCAAATAACAAGTAACAGAGAGGAACTTCTTTCCAATCTGTTTGTAAGCCTGCACGATCCTTTAGTGCAATTGAGCCTGACTGAGTCTGTATTTTTTTTGTGCTAACTCAAAATGGCTGTTATAGGAGGTTTAGCCATAAAATGACTACTACTATCATTCACAAGGTAGTAATTTATCAAAAAGTGAAACAGCTAGCTTTTTGACAGCCCCACTTTAGAATATTTTTTATCATTCCAGTTTCAATCTGTAAAGAAACAGATTATAGTTAGGATGCCCTAAGCTATAGCAAGAGCTAGTTTGGTGTAGTGGTTAGGGCAACTGAAGGCAAACAGACTTCCCAGGATAATGCCCCACGATAATGTTGCAGGATCCAATCTGGTTTGGTCACCGGAACCAGAGGTTTAGTCTTCTAAACTTCTGGATTTATGCTAGAGCCCATCCTCAGGAAACTTCTCTCTAGCAGAATGTGGTTAACTGATTAAGGCACTAGCTTAGAAACTGGGAGACTGTAAATTTTAGCCCCACCTTGGCCACTTCCTCTCTCTTAGTATAGGAAGTAGAAAATGGGAAACTGCTTTCAAAATCTTGCAAAAAAAAAAATCTGCAACCTCTTGTCCAGGGAGTTGTCTGAAAAACATACCATTTTCTTTTATAAGAATGCCACTTGATTTTGCAATCTTAAAACTTCCTAAGACTCAGTAATTTTGCTTGAGAATTTATTAATAAAATATGTTTTGCTTAATAAAATCTAACATTGGAACAGTAATATAATACACAACATCTTTAATCCTTACACAAATTCCATAACAAATTTATTATTTATTGATACTTTAATAAGGACATGGCCAATAAAACTTTTTCAAGGATAGAAAAGCCTGCTTTAATATAGTTTATTGCATCTATTCTGCATCCATTTTCTATTATGGGAATACTAAATCTAGGAGTTTTTAATCAGAAGTGTCTGATAGACATTATGCTGCTTCAGTACTTGTTATTTTAATTATAACTGAAAAACAAATTAATTTGCCAAAATGAATAACTACATCAATAGCTGTTGTGAATCTTAGACAGCTGGGATCTTCATTTTGTTTTAATTTCTTAGGCATTCAAAGAAACTGATTTAAAAAGGCATTTTATTTTTGAGGCTTTGTTTCTTTCATGCCACTATTCATGCCACTTGAATACAACTTCCTCTCTGCTTTCATGCAATTTAATTGAGCATTATCAATTTTAGGTGAGTTTAGATAGCAGTAGCATTTAGGTTTGCATACTGTCCCATAGCACTTTACAGCCTTCTCTGGGCAGTTTACAGTATAAAAGCATTATTTGTATATTGCCCCAGACAATCTGAATCCTCGTTTTATCAACCTCAGCAGGATGGAATGCTGAATCAACCTTGAGCTCCATCAAGATCACAACTCCAGGTTGTAGGTAAAATTTGCCTGCAGTACTGCACTTAACCACAGTGCTACCAGGGTTCTAGATGTCGCATATTCTTCTGTTCTGAAGCATCCAGAAATCTCACTGTGTAATGATTTTAAAGTGAAAAGTGTTAGAAATTTGAAAATTCAGTACTAGGAAAGAGGCATGACATTGATATTTTTAATTCAGAAAAGAAATAATTTTGGCATCCCTGGTTGTTTTTACATTATTACTTTTCATTTAGTTTGTGCAGTTTTACAGCTA
This sequence comes from Erythrolamprus reginae, assembly GCF_031021105.1. Classification (NCBI taxonomy): domain Eukaryota; kingdom Metazoa; phylum Chordata; class Lepidosauria; order Squamata; family Dipsadidae; genus Erythrolamprus; species Erythrolamprus reginae. The sequence continues at coordinate 118,634,820 of NC_091950.1, forward strand.
CTTTCATTGAAAAACTGTTATGGTTCAATATAACAAGCAAATTACTTTAATTTCAGATTAAAAATAAGAGGTCCTCAATTGCACCCTAATTTCTTCCATTCTTCCTGAGGAGGAAGTATTATTTATTGATAATAACCAGTGAGGGGAGTATAGTATTGATCCAGTTGATTAAAAAGGGAGAAATACTGTCTCGGCAGCATATTTTGAGTAACAAAAGCCCTGTGTTTGTTAGTGTGTGTGTTGTGTGTGTGTGTGTGTCTTAAAAGGAGCTACATTGTATTACAAAGAACACATGCGAACACATAAACATAAAAACACTCTTTATAAATGCTATTTTTCTGACACTTAGAACATTTTTTTCCATTAAACATTCAATCTTATCTAACAATTGACATTGTTATGCCAGTCATCGTAGATCTTGAGGTAGAAGAATTTGTATGTAGTAAGGGAATTTCAATTGATTTTTAGGTTTGTGTGTGGATTTCTTTTAACTGAATACTTTATTTGTTTGTTTGTTTGTTCAATTTCTGTAGCCGTCCATCTCAGTCTGGGCAGCTTGCAATTCAATTTTAAAGAAACTATAAATAAATGCAAGAGAGAAGACAAACCAGGATTTTCAACATGCAGTAGAGTTATAGCTTTGTAAATAGTGAGAGCGCCTTCTGCCGCACGAATCCCAGCGTCCGGTCAGATCCCACAGAGTTGGCCTCCTCAGGGTCCCATCAACCAGACAATGTTGGTTGGTGGTACCTAGGGGAAGAGCCTTCTCTGTGGGGGCCCTGGCCCTCTGGAATGAGCTCCCCCCAGAGATTCGCATAGCCCCCACCCTTCTTGCCTTCTGAAAAAGTTTAAAGACTTATCTATGCTGTCAGGCCTGGGGTCATTAGATCTTCTCCCCTGACCAATGAGTGTTTTAGTGTGTTTCATGGAGTGAATGGTAATGAATGTTTTTAATTATATTACAACTTTTAGGTTTTTTAATTACATTAATTGGATCCAGATGTATTCTTATGTTTCCTTTGATATGTTGTGAGCCGCCCCGAATCCTCAGAGAGAGGGGGCATAAAAATCCAATAAATAAATAAATAAATTTAAATTTGAAAGAGAATATAAGATGAAAGAGTATGTTTTTGAGTTGCGCTCTTGTATTTGTTTACATCCCCCCCTAATGTGTGTAATGTTCTAAATTTGGGGTATCTTTCTGGCTACATAAGCACAAGTATAAATTTAAGTTAACATGAAATGAGAGGATTCATTTTCAGATCTTTCCATGCTCAGTTAGTTAAATGGAAAATGCTGAGTTAAAATTAGGCATTTTTACATATACAGTATTTGGGAGAGGGAATAGTGGTACAAGTTGAATCCTTCTGTGGCCAGAGTCCTGTTTTTCTTATTATTATTTTTTTCTTTCCAGACAAAGAAAGTGAAAGGACTAGTAGAGCAACTGCAGCAGCAGTTTAGCTTAAAAATAACATAGCATCTGTTTGTGATTAGAAGCTGATTATGTTTCTTCCATCCTGAGCTAGGCCTATTTTTCTGCACTCCTCCCCCTAACACCCCCTCCAATAAAAGCTATTTCGTAGAATTTTGAAAATGTCAGTTTTCAACTTTTAAACTCTTCTAAATAAAATGAATTTTCAGACAAGTAAGGATAGAGCTACCCCTCTCAAACTGACAATACTGGATAATAGTTTTCTCTTTCAATGCAATGAGCAATTAGCAGACCAGCCCTGTTCAGGGGAAGTAATAAGTATTGGCTCAGTAAAAGACAAATGGATGGACCAAAGGTGCTTTTTCAAAGGCAGCTGGACTTCGTTTTTCCTTGAAGATATTCTCACCCAAGAAGCTTCTTCAATTCTGACTGAATGGTGGAGGATGGAAGGATTTATATTAGGATTTATAAATGACTACAGGGAATATAAATCCTTCCATCTTCCACCATTCAGTTAGAATTGAAAATGTTTCTTGGATGAGAAAACAATGTCTAATTGTCTTTTCAAAAAGCACTTTTGGGACATCCATGACCTGGATAACTGAGAATCTACATAGAGATTCTTGGCCTTATCTTGTATTTTCAGGAAACCTGTATTCTGGAATATATGCAATGCTGTATTTATGGAATGCTGTATTTATGGTATGCCTAATCTAAAATATATTCCTTGTTGCAGAAATTCAAATAATCAGTTAGGTAGAAAGAGGAGGAGCCTTCCTCATGATTCATTAAATAGGAGTTTAAACTTTTTTTAAAAAAAGTAAGTATCCTTTAAAAACTTCAAATGGAATATCCCTTAAGATGGTCTTTTTCAGAGTTAGTCTTTTTAAGATACTCCAAATTCTTGGCACTCCAAGAAGGAAGGATGGAAGGCTGACTTAATCTTGAGCCGGTGAGAATTAAACTGCTGACAGCCCGCAGTCAGTAGAAGTAGTTTAGTTTAGTTTATTAGATTTGTATGCCACCCTTCTCCGAAGACTCGAGGAGGCAGTGCTGCATTCCTGCATTAACCTGCAGTGCTTCATTCTAACCACTGCACCACCACGGCTCATAATCAGCTATGGAACATGGGGATATATTCTGGAAAGGGAATGCTCTGGGGCGAATGAGAGCAGCAATGAAATCTACTTCCCTACCAGTTCGGAAGTGCACATTTTCTCCCTTACTCCACTCACCCTCTGTGCATGCACAAAACGCCTTGTGCATGCATGGAGCATTAAAATAAAACAAGAAAATGGCGATATCCGGGTGGGTAGGCGGAGCCTCATGCTGCCACCACTGCCTGTTCTCTGAACCACTGGACACCGCCACTACCAGTATTCCTGGACTGAGCTGAACTAGTAGCATTTCATCCCTGCATGAGAGGTCACTACCTCTATTGCAGAACCATCTAATTATGACCAGGAAGAGATATTTCTGTTCATTGTATTCTATTCATTGTAAATGTATGATACAGTAGTACCTATTTGGTCTTGGCTGATTTCAAAACCCGAATAGGGTCTTTTTGGATGTGACAAGGAGGTCCCAAAGCAATAGGCTTACTGTGGAAGTTTTTAAAAAGGCTGTTTTGGTAATGTTCCTAAGAAAACTATATGGATAAGTCTACAGTACCTAGTCAGTAGGAGCTGAGCTTGATTTTTAAAAGATTCTATCAATGTTTAATAAAGTACAGTGGTACCTCTACTTATGAACTTGATTTGTTCCGTGACCAGGTTCTTAAATAGAAAAGTTTGTAAGAAGAAGCAATTTTTCCCATAGGAAACAATGTAAAAGCAAATAATGTGTGTGATTGGGGAAACCACAGGGAGGGTGGAGGCCCTGTTTCCTCCCAGGAGATTCCTAGAGAGGCCCCACAGAGGCTTCTCCCCACCTTTTCTGGCCCTGTTTCCTCCCAGGAGATTCCTAGAGAGGCCCCATGGAGGCTTCCCTCCACCATTTCTGGCCCTGTTTCCTCCCAGGAGATTCTTAGAGAGGACTCACGGAGGCTTCTCCCTGCCTTTTCTGGTTACAGTTTCAGAGGGTCGGGTTTGTAAGTGGAAAATGGTTATAAGAAGAGGCAAAAAAATCTTGAACACCTGGTTCTTATCTAGAAAAGTTCGTAAGTAGAGGCGTTCTTAGGTAGAAGTACCACTGTATTAGGCTTTTTAAAATGATAACCTTATTATCTGAAAATGAAGCAGATTTTTTGTTAAACTTAAACCTTTACACCAAAAGTTAGCTTTAGAATAGGCAGTAAATGAAATGAAAGGCAGTAATTAAATAGGTACTGTATAATTAAATGTAAATTGCCCTATACATATTGTAAATAAAAGTCTTTACAAAGGTTGGAATGTATGTTTTGACTGGAAGGTCATTATCAGAATTGATTGGTATTTTCCAATTAAAAATATGTAGGGGAGATAGATAATAAGTACCCGCAGGTTGTTAATTTGTATGCCGCCCCGAGTCTTCGGAGAGGGGCGGCATACAAATCTAAGTAATAAATAAATAAATAAATAATTGACATAATTTTCTTGGTTGAGAAGAAGTGAATGACACATTTCCCTTTCTCTTCTGTGAGTTTCATATAGCACCAAGGTTCCATGTGTTCTCCTATTTTCATACAAGAAAAATGCCTTTTTCTCGTATGGAAATAGGAGAAAGGTTTTGGACGCTGCTGCCTTTCTATTTCACTGTCAGTTTTCCATAGAAATCTAGTTGATTGATTATTACAGATAGTCCTCACTTAACAATCACAATTGGGGCAAGTAACTTACCGTAATAGCTAAGTGTCACTGTTACTAAGTGAGACATTGCCTGACTGCAGTGGACTTACCTCACATTTGCCATGGTCATTAAGCGAAACATCCTGTAACCATGACTTGTACTTTTATTGCTGGTTTCCCATGGACTCAGCTTTTTGACCGCAAGCTGTGCAGCATAGAACTGGCAATTGTGTGATTATGGGAAAGTGCAAGAGTAATAAATACCCTCCAGCTGCAAACTTCCTTAATCTTAATCACATAATCGAATGCTGTGACAGTTGTAAGTATGGGAATCAGTAGTGAAGTTACTTTTTCAGTGATGTTGTAACTTTGAACAGTTGATAAATAGGGCAGTTGCTAAGTGAAAACTACCTGTATTGACAAACAGGGTGAGGTTTAGATGAACTGTTTGATATCTTTCACAAGTAAAGTTTAAATAAATTCCCTTGTTGGCAAAGGACCAAACAATTCCCTGGCAAAACCCCCCAAATTTTACATGCATAAAAAACAGGGTTTCTATTTTTGAAAAGTCGTTCTAAAATAATAACATGATGGACTTTGTTGCCATATCACCTCAATTAATCTAAGAATTGAAAGATTATATGGTTATCTATATTTACTACAGTGATTCCTCATTTTTTGTGGGGGATGCGTTCCAAGACCACCCGCGAAAAACAAATTTCTGTGAAGTTTGGGAAAGATATTTTTTATGTATTTAATGAGTATTTAGACTTTTGAAACCCTCCATGTATTGTTAACAACCCACCGCTGCTGACTGCTGAGAGAGACCGGCTTCTCTTAGTGGTCAACAGCAGTAGTAGCAGCTTTCCTGTAGTCAGATGGCGGTGGACAATCTTCAGAGAGTTGAGAAACATCCATGAACTGGAGGACAAGACAAGCTGAGTCTTCCCCATGACACGTGGGCTGAAGGAAGCCACCGCTGCAGTTCACCCCTCCCACACACACAAACCGTCCCTGCCCCGGTGTTCTAAAGCAATCACTGTAAATATTTTAGATATTCATCTTTCACGGTTTTCCTGGATTTTCCTTCATTATCCGCGATATAGCGGCCATAAGCCCCCTTTGAAAAACCCCGTGAAGTAGCTAATCCACAAAAGATGAACCGCGAAGTAGCGAGAGATTACTGTATATGGAACTGTTTTCTGTTAATTAATCAATAATATCTTTACTTTTTTCATGGTATAACTACTTTTTTAATTGAGGGCTTTTAAAAAATTTCACTAGTACACACATAAAAACCAATTAATTGTATTATTCTGGTCATGGTAAAATATATATACATTTTGGTTTTGTCATAAATATTTATATGATGCTTTCACTCATTTGAAAGGACAGTGACATCTAATGGCTGTTCAAAGTAATTTCAAGTAATATATACATATATATATACTGTATACAGTATCTATCTATCTATCTATCTATCTATCTATCTATCTATCTATCTATCTATGTTACTTGAAGTTACTATGTATATTTATATATCTAACATATTTTTGCTGATAATTAAAAGGAAGGGAGAGTAGTATAAATCTATTTCAAGCTATTTTGCTCTCATCAGCTAGCCATACCCTTACTGGGATTTGAATCTAGGGAGTCTGCCTTTAAGGCAGTAATTTTAACCACTAGACCACAGGTTCTCTTCCTCTCAGCTTCTACACTCCCCAGGTTCAAATCCCGGTAAGGGTATAGCTAGCTGATGAGAGCAAAATACTGTAGCTTGAAATAGATCTATACTAGTCTCCCTCACGGACCAGCACCACCTAAACAAGATTTCCATGTCACCAGCGGGTTGCTAACAGTTGGTTAGAACCGATCTGGTCAGAACCAGGAGGACCCCATCCCTGCAGCAGGCCCAAACCATGATAGTGCCACTACCATAACAAGTATAACACTTCTGACTCGTTTGCTTAATTGGCTTATCTTTATCTTGCCTTAGAACTTGATAAATATTGTTTATTTGAAGAAATTGATTGATATACTTAGTGGTATATCAATAAGGTGGTAGCCCACAAGAGTCCAGGCCTGCTCGCAATCAGCTTGCAAAATTCCTGATAAAAATCAGGAATTTTGCAAGCTGATTGTGAGCAGGCCTGAGCCGTGACTCTTAGCAAGCCAATTAGATGTTTTGCAGCTTACAACACAGCAAGAGAAGAGCTGATTGCTAAAGCATTTAAAAGTTCACTACTGAACATACTCCTTATACTTATCTAATGTTATTTTTCTGCATCCTTGTTACTTTTCTGTTTTGTTTCTTATAGGAATGGGATTGGATTTTTTTCTCCTTTCTGCCACTGTGGATTTGATGGTGAATTAATATGTTTTCATGAAGTAATTTAGCTATAAAATAGTGCTGTTTTCATAAAATTGATTTTCATAAAATTGATTTTAACATAGAACTTATAAGTTTTGTTTACTGAATAAAGGCAGCTATGTTCAAATCATGTGCAATGTATGTCCTGTATGCACTGCATTATAAAATATTGAGAAAGTAATTTGCAAAGAACTACTTCTAAAAACATGAAGGATCTCCTGCAGGGTATCTGTCAAAGCTTTTATAACAGAACCATGTAGTAATTTACATCTTTTTGTTGGTGTATTTGCAGCTTTTGTCTATAATTTGTTGGCATGCCGTAAGTTATATCGTCTAAGAAGCCTAGTCAAATGAGATACAGTTGAACTTAAAAGAAGACTAAAGATTACATCAAGTAGCTGTGGAGCGTTTTCTAACACATTAGATGCACAAGGACTTTCCAGTGTATAAACAAATAACCAGCTTTCTTTAATATGGCTCTTCAGTTTTTTATTGAACTCTTTTTGTTAACTCTGTTGTTTCTTTTTAGGTACCAAGGCAGCTGCAGAATATACGAATGGTGTCTACGACATGGTGTCACCTGCTCAATCAGTATATTTTGGCTCACTTCAAATTTTGCATCTCTTGGAAGATTTGAAGTTAGCATTGGAAATGCTCAAGGATCCTCAAGAGAAAGAAGCTTTGTGGCACCAGGTACCAGGGGCTACAGTAGCTTGCATACGTGACTGGCTGGAGGAACATCTGGTAAGTAAAAGCAGGAAAAAAGTACCCTGTTTTTCGAAGTATAAGACGCACCTTTCTCCCCCTAAAAAAGGGTGGAAATGTCGGTGTGTCTTATACACCAAATACAGTCTTTTTTTCTTTTTTCTTTTGGCCTCCTGAAGCCTTGCCACCGTGTCCCATTTTTGTTAAAAATGGGCCCGTTTCTCATAAAAATGGGGTGGGCAGAGGATCTGGGAAGCCTGCAGAGAGCTCCTGGGGGCTCGAGGGGGGGGGGGTAGGCAAAAACATCCAGTTTTTCAAAGAAATGGACAAAAAATGGGGCATTTTTTGCAAAGAAATGGGCAAAAATGGGGCATTTTTTTGCAAAACTGGAGGCTTTTTGCCTTCCCAGAGCTCCCAGGAGCTCTGTGCAGGCCTCCCAGACCCTCTGCCCATTCTATTTTTGTGAAACAAATGGACCAGTTTTTATAAAAACGGGGCATTTTTGCCTTTCCCCAGCCTCCGGGAGCTCTTTGCAGACCTTCCAGACCCTCTGCCACCCCATATTTGTGAAAAAAATGGGCCATTTTTTGCAAAAACAGGTGCATTTTTTGCTTTTCCCCAGCTCCATGGGAGCTCTCTAAAGGCTTCCCAGACCTCTGCCCACCTCATTTTAGCGGGAGGGGGGGAGACAGGCAAAAATGGGCCCATTTTTGAAAAGAAAATGGGACACACAGAGGGTTTGGGGGGGGGGGGCAGGGAGGCCAAAACCTCTTTCTTACTTACCTCTTTGAAGTTTTGGTATGTCTTATATACCTGTGCGTCTTATAGTCTGAAAAATACTGTATATATTGTATTGCTGGAGAGTATCAATTCATGTTTCCGTAATGTTTTTGTTCTGAAATATCAGAAATGGCTATGTAATAAGTTTCTTAAGAGTTGTTTTGATACTACTTGATTAAATGCTGCTACATGGCAACACTACTTGATTAAAAAGCCAAGGGTTAGCACAGTGGTATTCCTTACATTCGTATTAGGTGGTTCCAGTTTTAGGATTTCAATTAGCAGTGCTGGAAAAGGTTCTCGCCAAAGGATTGCATAATACATAGCAGCAGATATGAGGATTTCACTTTTTGTAGATGGACTGCTACAAAATAATGGTAACAGAATTGATAGATGGATGGAGGTGTAGATAGAAATTTAAACTATTGCAAGATATGAAACAGTTTTGCTTCCAAAACAAAAAAATATTGTTATTTTCGTGAAGGTACATAAGGTACATATCTTGTTTTGTTGTGTTGTGTTTTGAATATTACCTCTACCCTCTTAAGATTTAAATCTGAAGAGTTTGGTCCTGGTTAATCCATTACATGATAATAATATAGCTAAAATTATAAAGTTTGTGTCATTTATTTTATTCGTTGTTTTATTTTCCTCTAGCTCTCTGCAAAGTCAGCTTCCAACAAATTTTGTGTTTCATTCTGTGACCTTCCTAATATTAATTATAGGTTTAGAGAAAGGAAATTGTATTATTCCATTTGACATCTAATCTTTTGCTTTGAAATAAGCTTGCAAGGAAATGAATGTGTTGTCAACTAGTAATAGTTTCCTGTACAGGAAATTGTTCACAAAGAGATGCTACACTTTTTTCCTAATTAATCTTTGGTGTACTATCTTCATATTGTCGTTAGATGAATTGGTCTAAATTAACTGTCTAAAGAGTAGGGTATATATTTTCAGATATATATATGTAGGCTTATTTGCAGTACTTGTAAAGATATTCATGGCAGTCATAACATTAGGAAATGCTAGAGCACAAATGAATTGGTTCTACTGCTTTGCTACAACACTGTAATGAATCTTCAGCATATGATATATTGCAAAGTAGTATTGAGAGAACTAATGTAAACATAAATCACCTATGAACTATATACTGTTTTTTTAATTAAAATATTTTAATATTCATTTTAAATATGACCAGTTTGAAATCCTATGTCAGGTTAGTCAAGCAGAATAAAGAAATCCTAGTTTATTATATTAAACATTGTCCTGGATGTAGAGTAAAGGTCCCTTACTCTTCAAGATGAAAAACTTTGTAGTGTTCTGATAGATCTGCTCTGAATCATAGGAGCAACATTCATCAGCGTCTTATGATTATTTAGGAAGCTTCAGAATTGGTTACAAAGAATAGGCATTGCTAACTTTGCATTCCCATTAAGAAATTAATTTCAGGGTTACTTTTTAAAATAGGTGGAGTAGTGGTTTTTGCAGTTGCACTTATGATTACACCCCCCCCCCCCCCAGTAAAACCAATTAGTGGCAAAAGCTACCCTAACACTTTCCCCATCATTAACTTTTTTCATCTTATACTTTGAGGACTGACACATTGCAAATCAAAGTCTGTTTACATGAGGCATCACAGCTGAACTATGTTAGAATGGGTCACAGTCATATGCAGGATACCCAGCAGATTTAATTTATCTTCAGTGAAATCTTTGACACAGTCTTCCCATTCGCTACCAATTTAAAATTCAAAATGATTCAAATTTGAAATGGTTCATATTTCCCTACAAAAGAGTAACTCATTGCTTTATAATAACGTATCTAAAATTATGTTTGAATGATTTATTTTATTTTACTTTATTTGTTTCACTTTGCTCTATGCAAAAATATTTTCCCAAGTCATACTTTTAGAGTATCATTATTGGAAACCATTTTGTATCCAAGTAAGATATTAAATAAACAGGTGATATTACAGAATGTTTATTTGCTCTAGAAATAAGTTTTATATGTAACAATTTTATTTTTCCTGGCCATCAGTTAATAACTTGATTTCTGGGCAATACAGTAGTTTGAAATACATGGGGATGTGTACCCCAGATTTTCTCCATCAATCAAGTTGGTCTCCTTCAATTGCTTTATAAACGAACCTGAAATTTAATGAGGTTGTTTTTCTTATCTGCTTTATCAATCCCAAAGAGAAGTTATATGAAGACAGTAAAATGAGATTTTGTAATTTGAGTAATATCTGTTACCCATAGGTTTATACTGTAGTTCAAGTAACACAAGTTTGCGGTGACTCAAAATGTTCAACTAGTGAGTAATCAACAAAACCTGAGGCTAAAATTTCTGGTTCTCCAATGCACTTGCAAGGAGAGTCCAACGTGGGTAATTCTCCAGTCTCATTGGAGGGACTGAGTTTTAATTTAAACATTATGCAGGTACCGCCCCCTAGCCTACCAGTCATCAAAACTCAGTCGCAGTAATGGGACATTTTTTGAGTTTCTCCTCATAAGTATTAGTAGTTATAGCGCCCTGCCCCCCCCCCCTCCCCTGAAGAAGGCGAGCTTTGGCTCCATGGCATTAGCGCTCACGAGGAACGGAGCGCAGCCGTGGGGGGGGGCATTAAATTAATAGGGCGACCAGGCTCCCGGCCTCCGAGGTCGCGCCTGGGGATAGGAGACGGTTGCCGCCGGAAAGGGCCTGCCCCGCCCGGCGAATAATACCTCAGCCGAAGATCTGGCGACCAGAAGGAAGGCTGCGCTTTAAACGCAGAGCGAGCCCCATGGAAGGAAGAGTTGGTTATTGGGGCCCTGCACAAATGCAGGAAGCAGTCTTCGGGTAAAACGGCGGGAGCGGCTCTTGAGTTTCCCGCCGGTTGCCATGGCAACGGTGCGGCGGCCATTTTGGTTTGGCCGGTAGCTGTCAATCAAGAGGGGTGAGAGGAGCGAGGAACGCTCCGAGTCAACCCGCCCCCCCCCCGTTTACCCAGCAACACGCAGCCGCATTGAGGTCACAGCCTCATTGCTTTGTTAGCTGCGTTGCGATCGGCATTATTACATTGTCTAACCGTGAGTGATTCATTATGACCGATAATTCGGCCCATCTGGGGGAGGAAGGGGCCATTTCCATCAGGCCCACTACCCCCAAGGACAAGCCTTCCTCCGAAAAGGCCAAGGCTAAATCTTCTCAGGCCGCCTCCCTTAAGGAAGCCGAGAAGAGGATACGGGCTCTGGAGAGGCAGCTAGAGATGGCCCAGAAACAGCCACCAGCGCCACAGGCCCAACCAAATTATCTTCGGGGGCCCACGCCCCCCCCGGCCTCCCCCTTGCCAGGCATTGCTGGGGTTGTAGGCTCGGCAACAGAACGTGATTGGTCGCCTGAACGCCCCCTATTGTCCACTGGACCCCAATATACCTTGCCCATGGCCAGCAGCACGGGTGCTCAATACAACCAGCCCACAGCCACCTTTACACCGTCTGCTGTGGGTCTGAGGAGCTCGTTTGATACATGGCAAAGCATGCCCCAGGATCTCCAAAATCTAATTAGCAGTGTTTATGCCCAAGGGATTACAGTTGGGGCACAACAACAGGCCCCTGGAATTCCCATTCCACCGAAGCATAGGAATGTGTGGGCACCTCCTGCTCCAGCCTCTTTCCAAGGCTCCATGGAGGAGGATCTCTATCCCAGGGAGGAGGATAGTGAAGAAGGCGAGGGTTTGTCAGGAGATGAGCAACCACCTGAACCACCGAGTCTTGTAGGCCTCTTCAAGCCCTCTCTCTTTCGAATCATGTTAAATAAGGCCAAGTTGGTCTTTGAGGGAGCAGGAGAGGGGAAGTTACCTACAGAAAACACTGCACAGGCCTCAAAAGGGGTCCTACTTTCAGTTCCAAAAAAAGAACCAGAAACCATCCCCTCCTCGGATATTTTCCTTGACAATATAAAAAGGCCTTGGGAAGCGCCAGCAGCAGCACAAGGCCCCTCCTTGATTGATAGGAAATACTACACCTTCGATCAGGAGATGGAATCGCTTTTAACACCTCCAACCATAGACACTCCTGTGGCAAGTTTGGTGTCCAACGCCTTGGTCCCTTCGGAGGTTTCGGAGGGTTTGAAGGCGGAGGACAAAAGAGCCGAGACGGTGGTCATGAAGACTCACCAAATGGCAGCCTGGGCCTTGCGAGCCGCCTCGGCTGCCTCATTTTTTAATAGGGCAACCATCCTGTGGATACAGGACATGCAAGCACGTGCAAGTCAGGAGGATGGCAGGTTCCGCCAAGATTTAAATAAACTGCTGGCGGCAACGGAGTTCTCCGCGGACGCTACCATGGATGCGGCAAAATTTGCATCCCGTGCGCTGGCATCTTCTTTGTCCTCACGGAGATTAATTTGGCTGCGAAGCTGGCAGGCGGACGTAAAATCAAAATGGCGCCTAGCTTCTGCCAAATTCCAAGGGGAACAGTTGTTTGGCGATTCCCTTGAGAAGGTCCTTATCAAGGACAAAGATAAAAAGAAGGTGCTCCCAAGATCCAACAGGAGAGCAGAACGACGGTTTACCCCTTTCTATAGAAGGCAGAACTTTCGTGCAGAGCCCTCCTCAACCGTCTCTCAGGGTTCGAGGAATTTCTCTCAGGGCTCTTTCAACCAGGGAGGCTTCCGTCAGGATAGACCGTACTTCGCGGACCGCGGCAGACCCTTCCAGCAGGGACGCCGGCCATACAGGGGTTCCAACTTTAAGGGTTCCAAGCGTGGAAAATGACTCCTCAGACCCTTACCCTCTGGGGGGCAAGCTCCTCCATTTTGCCAACGCTTGGAGGGCTGCATCCCTCGACTCCTGGGCCGTGGCCACAGCAACTCAGGGGTTACGGATCAATTTTCTCCGGGTACCCCCACACCGCTTCATTGCTTGCCCTCAAGTGACAGACTCCCAGAAGAGGGCGCTGTTGCACCGGGAAATAGAGCACCTCCTGGAGATAGAAGCGATAGAGGAGGTTCCCTTTCACCTGAGGGGAACAGGTTTCTATTCCATCGTTTTCCTAGTCCCCAAATCTTCGGGCGGGGTCCGTTTGATTTTAAATCTCAAACGGTTGAATCTGTATGTGCGTTATCAAAAATTCAAAATGCACTCCCTCAGGTCTATACTGCAATCCATTCGACCGGGAGACCTCCTCTCCTCCATCGATCTCAAGGAGGCCTACCTCCATGTACCGGTAGCACAGGAGCACAGACGATTCCTCCGGTTTTCCATCAACGGATCTCATTACCAGTATCGAGCGATGCCATTTGGACTGTCGTCAGCGCCGAGGACGTTCACCAAACTTCTGGACGTCCTCACGGCCACCTTGCGACACAGGTCAGTGCGACTCATGGCATACCTCGACGACGTCCTGATCCTGTCAAAGTCCCGGGACCGGGCACAACGGGATCTCCAACTGACCCTGTCGACCCTAAGGACTTTCGGGTTTACCATAAACCTGGAAAAGAGTCAGCTAATTCCTTCAACCAGGTTAGCTCACCTGGGCACCATCATCGATACAGACTTGTGCCAAGTTTTCCTATCGGAGGACAGACAGGCCAATATCCGGACTCTACTACAGGACCTGTCTTCTCAACCGAAACCTTCCCTGGCCTTTCTCTCCAAACTCCTGGGCACGTTGGTTTCTTGCATAGATGTAGTTCCCTGGGCCAGGTTACACATTCGAGACCTCCAATGGTTTCTCCTACCCTATCAAAGGAGAAAGACCAGCCATACCAGGATGCAGGTGATTCTCCCTGCAGCGGTCAGGAGATCCCTGCGTTGGTGGACCTCAACCGCTATTCAAAGGGGGTCACCATTTCAAGGACAGGACTTTATCACTCTCACAACGGACGCCAGCCTGTTCGGATGGGGTGCTCACCTGTCATCCAATGTAGCCCAGGGCTTGTGGACTCCTCGGGAGTTGGAAACCATCAACATCAATTTCTTGGAATTGAGGGCAGTGTCTCTCGCTCTGCTGAGTTTTTCTCATCTGGTGCAGGGCAGCCATGTCCTGGTTCTAACGGACAACGTTTCCGCTCGCTCTTACATCAACCACCAGGGCGGGACGAGATCCAGGCGCCTGATGCAGGAGGCCAACACTCTGTTCAAGTGGGCGGAGACTCACCTGGCCTCTCTAGCAGCCGAGCACATCTCAGGCCAGGAGAATGTGACGGCGGATTGGCTGAGTCGCAGGACTTTGGATCCGGGGGAGTGGCAGCTGGATCCAGGAGTGTTCCGGGCACTAACCGCTCAGTTCAGCACACCGATCATAGACCTGTTTGCTACGTGCCACAACGCACAGCTACCCCGCTTCTTTTCCCGGTTCCCATCTCCGGGTTCAGAAGGGGTGGATGCACTACGTCTCCCCTGGCCAGTGGGGCTCCTGTATGCATTCCCTCCTACCCGCATACTTCAGAGAGTGCTACACAAAATCATACAGGAACGAGCCGAGGTACTTCTGGTAGCACCTTTTTGGCCTCGGCGGGCTTGGTTCTCGGACTTGAAGGAGCTGTCCGTCTCCCCTCCTTGGAGAATTCCAGACGACCTGGTAGCCCTCAGTCAGGGGTGCATCGCGCATCCAGAGCCTCAATGGTGGCACCTGACCGTGTGGCACTTGAAGGGGACCGTCTAAGGCAATTACATCTCCCTGACACGGTCATCGCTACCATGCAGGCGGCACGCAGACCTTCTACAAGGAGGATTTACCAATCCACATGGTCAGCCTTCTGCACCTTCTGTGAGGACCGGCAGCTCGATCCGGTAGCGGCCTCGCCTGGTACTGTTTTAACCTTCCTCCAGGCAGGATTAGACAAGGGACTGGCGCCAAACACGTTACGACGCCATGTGGCGGCGCTGTCTACAATATTAAACCACGACCAGTACCAACCCTTGTCAAGACATCCTTGGATTCGCGATTTCTTAAAAGGAGCGTCAAATATTAGACCGGCTCCCGTCCATAGGTTTCCCTCGTGGGATCTATCTCTTGTCCTTAAGGCCTTGACAGCTCCACCCTTTGAACCGTTGAGGACGGTATCACTGCGGTTTTTATCCATCAAAACGGCCTTTCTAGTCGCCATTACCTCGGCCAGAAGGGTGTCGGAGCTGTCGGCCCTGTCCGTAAGACCTGACCTTTGTCTATTCCATCCGGACAGAGTAGTTCTTCGACTGGACCCGTCCTTCATCCCCAAAGTGAACTCGGGCTTTCATAGAACTCAAGAGATAATATTACCTGATTTTTGTACACATGGCACGCACCCATCTGAACTCAGATGGCATAAATTGGATGTGAGACGGGCGCTAAAACTTTATGTTCGTAGGACACAGGCCTTCAGGTCATCGGAAGCCTTGTTTGTTTCCTTTTCATCACATGAACAAGGTACTAGAGTGTCTCCACGAACTATCAGTCGTTGGATAAGGATCTGCATCACTGAGGCCTATAAAGCGTCAGGACAGACTGTTCCTCAGGGAATTACTGGTCATTCAACACGAAGTGCGGCTGTTTCGGCAGCATGGTCTACGCAGGCTTCGATTGAAGAGATCTGTAGGGCCGCCACGTGGGCGGCTCCATCTACCTTCATCAAGCATTACCGGATTGATACCTTTGCTTCCGCGGAAGCAGCCTTTGGGAGGAGGGTGTTACAAAGGGTGTGTTCCTCTTGACCGCCCTTGGTCCTGTTTCCCTCCCTGTTCATGTCTTGGGTATATCCCACGTTGGACTCTCCTTGCAAGTGCATTGGAGAAGAACCGTTGAAACTTACCTGAACGGTCTTCTCGATGCACTGCAAGGAGAGTCCAAAACCCACCCGATTGGTGGACCAAGGGTTTTCTCTTTTTGTCTGCCATTGTTAAGAGTTGGTCCTGGCGTATGCCTTCCAGTTGTTAATAAAAAAAAAAAAAAAAAAAAAAAAAAAAGTTATAGTTACTGCTCCTTCGTTTCTTTATGACTGGTAGGCTAGGGGGCGGTACCTGCATAATGTTTAAATTAAAACTCAGTCCCTCCAATGAGACTGGAGAATTACCCACGTTGGACTCTCCTTGCAGTGCATCGAGAAGACCGTTCAGGTAAGTTTCAACGGTTCTTATAGTCCTAGTGCTTCATTCCAAGTCTCTAAAGTTCAACATCCTGATTACTACTTCCCTTTTTATCAAGTTTACAAATAATAAGCATTTTAGTAGATACATAGCATTTCTAATATTAATGGTAAAAGATAAACAATACAGTTGTTGCTAAGCCATTAATGTTCTGAGATTTTTCTTCTTCTGAGTTCAACACTTTAATTTCAGTGTGGAAAAATTGAGTGCAGAGGAGATGCAGGCAATCTTTGGCTCTGTGGTCCATTCTATTACTGTTTACCTTGGTTCAGGAAAAAGGGTGGGAAGCAATTATTAAGTTTAGGGACCAGGGTCTGAAATTTGTCTCATTTCCTCTGCCTGCTTTTCATTAGAAGTGCTTTACGCCTTCATTAAGATTTCAATTCATTTTTTGCTGAAAATCAGTGGGAACTTTATACCACTATCATTTAGCAACCTTTTCTGTTGGTTTTGGCAGAGTTGGAAAAAACACACAAGGGAGATGACTTGCAGTCCATAAGTTAGTTGTTCTTGGTGTGGAAAGAGTATGTTGTATAATCATGAAGAATTAGTCTTCTTTGAATCAAGTTTTTTCAAGGCAAATAAATAAAAATATTTATTACTTACCTGTATAACTTATATGTCACAATTCAAGAGATTGTTTTCAAAATATGCTTTTAAAAAGATCCTTAATGAAAGGATCTTGAAGTTTGAAATGAAGTTTCAAGGGAGAAGTACAAGTGGAAGCCAACTACAAGACTTGTTGGCCTGAACTATGTACCTTGTAGATGGCTTTTAATTCTTGTTGAAATCCTGACTTGATTTTAAAAAGCCCTAAATAGCCCTCTTCTTCAATGGGTTATGTTAAAACTTTTGCGCCACTTTTCTTTTGATTAATTGCTGTATTTTTTAATCTGTTTTGAACATTATATGCTGCCCCCTAGTCCTTTTAAATTGGGTAGTCTTTCAGATTACACAGCTAAAGTAATGATCAAGATGTGAGTTATCTGTCATAAGAATATCTGTAACCAGATAGAGTCATAATTGGTACACCAGCCAAAGCTGGGTTGAGGTCACAGCTTCTGTCTCTTGCTTAAGTAAGAGTTCTGGAAAGCTTCATAGTTAAGAGCTACCTCTTTTGGAGTGAACACCGAGATAATTACTATCAGCACCAACATTGGAATGTTTAAATGTTTATTTACAAGCAGCACCTCTGATTTGCCCCATCTAAATCCTCACATCCTCTAAGCATCAGTTCTGGATTTTCATAGGCTCCCCAAGGTAGGGTGATACATAGCGGAAAGGTTATTGCAACCTTATTTATTTCCCTTATCTAAATCAGTAGCTTTCTTTCCATTGCTATATGAAGTGTTGCTATAGGCAAGGCATCTGTTTTAATCATATTTAAATTTTAGAAACATCATGTCACTTTTAACATATAATATATGAAACAAATCCATTTTGCAAATGTGGATGCTGTCTTATATTCCATTACTTGAATATCTGCATAATGGAAACTATTATAGAAATGGTGAGAAAAAGGAATATTTGAACATGTATAACTTCCATCCCACTTACATAACTTTTGGGGAGAATTTTGACTGGAAGATATATATGTGTATAGTATATCTAGCATATAACATCAGTTCCCAGAAGGATTACTGAACTGGAAATAAACTGTATGATTATTATATAAATTTTATTCCTAATACTGAAGAGGTAATACGTCATAAAAATTCAAATTGGCTGGTTTAGTGTCTATGCTCATTCTGAACTGAAAAATCTAAAAATGCATTGATTATGTACAATCTATTTTTCTCAAAAAAAAAAAAACCAGTTCATTTTTCACTTTACAGTTGAGTAACAAAAGATTGAATAATCTTTGAAAGAAGTAGAAGTGGCAAAGAAGGAGGGCTGTAGGGAATTGATAAAGCTGATAGTTTATTTTATCTTGCCTTTGGATTGGCCAGATAAGTTATTTGCATTTTTAAGCATTTGTAAAATTACTTTGTCATCTGAACCCAATTGACTTCATTATGCTGTCATGATAATAATACAATTACTAGATTGAAAAAAATATCTAAAGAAAAAAAATGGAATGAACTTTTACAGCTCACACTCGTGATTGGTACTGAAATGGTAATAGAATTCAAAATTTTTCTATTTCTTGAAGTTACTATTTTTCCTCCTGAAAAGGTTTTTTTGAAAGACAATTATTTTCCTTATTAATAAGTATAAGTAAGCGTCGTTATGATGCAGTAATCAGTTGGCAATCTTTTTATTGTGCCTGCAGGTGAAAAAAAAGTTTGCTTGTTCCAGGTCATGTTTAGGCAGGCAGGCAACTTTGAAACTTTGATACAGTTTCAATTCATGAAAAATTAATGGCTGATTTTAGATTATTATCAGATTTCACAGCTGGTTGGCGCTTAATTTGCTATGTTGGATCATGCAAACTCCAAGTGAAGCTGTTGGTTATTTATATTTAAGAGTCATGCCTATATTGAATTGGTCCTCAGAAGATTGAAATGACGATAAAAGGACAATGGATATGTAGTGTGCAAGGATAGGCATACAAATCTAAAAAATAAATAATAATAATAATAATAATAATAATATTATTATTATTATTATTATTATTATTAACTCTAATAATTAACTCTGTAGTATATATATCTTGCTGTTTCATGATGATCTCTGTTCTACTTTTTAAAAAATTCATTTTCAGTATGCATGCATGTTTGTGCAGTAGGTGAGCAGTGTTGTACGGAGTAAGATGTAAGATGTTATTATTTTAAGCTTCAAAACAGTTTGGCTCAACAACCTCATAGATACATAACAAATGTAGCCCAAAGAACAAACATGAAGATAATTAAAACATGCTGTAAGAATGAGTTTGTGTTAATAATGCTATTGGTAATAAGCAAACTAATTTATGGTGATTATTCATAGTTATTATTTGGAAACCAGTCAGACAGAAAGCTAGAAACCTAGGCAATCGTGTTAGGGTTGGATTTGTTATTGGGTT
The DNA here is from genome assembly GCF_031021105.1 of Erythrolamprus reginae. Classification (NCBI taxonomy): domain Eukaryota; kingdom Metazoa; phylum Chordata; class Lepidosauria; order Squamata; family Dipsadidae; genus Erythrolamprus; species Erythrolamprus reginae. The sequence continues at coordinate 118,653,984 of NC_091950.1, forward strand.
GGGTTGGGTTGGGTTAGGTTCATTTTCTCCTATAGAGAGCACTGTTCCTAAACTGAATGGCGTGGTGAGAAAACTGAAAAGATCTATTCACAATCTAGTGCTATTATTTGTGAAGGCTTTTAATGTATAATGGCTTGAAGATGACATATACATAAAGAAAAACAGAAAACTGAAAAGGATCAGACAAAACAAAACGTGATGCTGGAGAGAGAGGAGACCGATAATAAGAAACAGAGTGTTATATTTCTTTTGGTTTTCCGTATAGGTGCAATAAAGGCTATTGTTTATGATATATGGCTGTGATGGTGAACATATGGCATACGTGCCACAGATGGCCATACGGAGGGTACAGGAGATGTTGCCCTATGTCAGCTCCAGTACGCATGCTCCTGTTGGCCAGCTGATTTTCAGCTGGGGAAAGGCCATTGAGCCCTCCAGACACTTCAGTAAAGCTCCCCTGAAGACCCAGAGTGCAAAAAAACCCAGCACAACGAACAAACCGGAAGTTCTGAAAATGCCATTTGCCGTTGTGCTGTTTTTGTACTCTGGAGAGTTCAAGGAAGCTTCTAGAAACCCTGGACTGCAAAAAACAGCAAAACAGGCAAACCAGAAATGTGTTTTCCGAACATCTGGTTTGCCCATTGGGCTGTTCTTTGCACTCCGGGGCTTCAGGAAGCTTCCCTGAACCCTCTAGAGTGCAAAAAACAGCACAACAGGCAAACCGGAAGTCCATTTTTCTGAAATTCCAGTTTGCCCATTTGACTGTTTTTTCAGGCTTCAGTGAGGCCTGTGCGCATGCACAGGGATGTGGGTGGTGGTGGCTGTGCACATGCACAGGGGCAGCACAGGGGGCCGTGCATGTATGGGGGGACGGGAAGGGATGTGGGCATGTGTACACCCCCCCTTTTGACACACGAACCAAAAAAGGTTCACCATCACTGATATATGTTATTACTGTCTGTAATTGGGTCAGGCTAAAGTCCCATTAATAGAAAAGATTGCTTTCTAGGGGGAGGGAGGGTTGATATATAATCCCTAACCTTGTTTAGCTTGGAGATCTTTTGCATTCTTTTCTTGAGAGCCCAGTGATCTCTGTAATAGTACGTGCCAATGAAAAATATTTTATTGCATTTGTTTACAAATGTTTGGTTCCTTGTTGAAGTGGGCATTTTCCCTACAACATCCCATTCATTTTATGCTGAAGAGGGCTTCCGTCTCTATTCTATTGTCTCATGTACATGAAAAGGTTATAGCTGGCATAAGTAAGTAATACTATTACCCAGCGTATTAGTTCCAGTGGTTCTATAATAACCTTTCTAAACTGAAGTTCTAAGAGAGGTCATGATAGGGGAGGATGCTTTTTGAGCTTTTTGAGATGATCTATCTGTTCAGCTTTTTGAGATCACCTATAACAACAACAACAACAGAGTTGGAAGGGACCTTGGAGGTCTTCTAGTCCAACCCCCTATTTAGGCAGGAAACCCTACACTACTTCAGACAGATTATTATCCAACATATTCTTAAAAACTTCTAGTGTTGGAGCATTCACAACTTCTGGAGGCAAGCTGTTCCATTGATTAATTGTTCTAACTGTCAAAAAATTTCTCCTTAGTTCTAAGTTGCTTCTCTCCTTGTTCAGCTTCCATCCATTGCTTCTTGTTCTACTTTCAGGTGCTTTAGAGCAGTGTTTCCCAACCTTGGCAACTTGAAGGTATTTGGACTTCAACTCCCATAATTCCCCAGCCAGTGAATGCTGGCTGGGGAATTCTGGAAGTTGAAGTCCAGATACCTTCAAGTTGCCAAGGTTGGGAAACACTGCTTTAGAATATATCTAGTCACTGTCATAAGTATGATTATGATACTCAACTTTATATCTCTATCTTGGTCAGTGATGGTGAAGCTAGTGAGATCCTATCCCAGTATTTGAGTTGTGAGCATCTAGGTGGGAGAAAACAGGCTAAAATCGAGATCCAGCAAGACAGAGATAATATGTGTCCATTGGGGTATTTTAGAAGCTCCAGTGAGACCTCTTTATGCTTTTGTCTCCACTTATAATGGGTTCTACGTGGGCCTGGTTTTAATGTGTTCTACATGGGCCTGGCTTTAAAGATCACTCAGAAGCTTCATTTGATCCAAAATTAAGTTGTCTATTTATTTATTTATTGCATTTATATGCCGCTAACTCCAAATGGACTCCGAGCAGCTAATAACAGGTATAAATTCAATATAAGTAAAAAACCAATTAAAAACATCACTAAAATCACATGTATCATAAAACCATACTTGCAACAATCAGTGTTATTGACTAATTTTATTGACTAACTTTCAGTTGTGGAACAAATACATCTGGGCCACAGGACATATATTGGTTTTCTGTTGGCTTTTGGATACAATTAAAAACACTAGTGTTAACCTACAAACCTCTTTGGGTTTGCACCAAGCCCAGGATCACATCTATCTACTAAAATCACCCTGATAGTAGCAACACCATGCGATTCATCACCTTCTGGTTCAATTACTGCAATGCTCTCTACATGGGGCTACCTTTAAAGAACGTTTGGAGACTGCAGTTAGTGCAAAATGCAGCCGCACAATCCGTTATGAGCCTTCCAAGGTATGCGCATATCTCACCATCATTCCGCGAGCTGCATTGGCTACCAATTGGTCTCCGAACGCAATTTAAAGTGTTGGTCATGACCTATAAAGCCATAGAACCAGATTACTTATGGGACCGTCTCCTGCCTCATGTATCCCAGCGGCCAGTCAGGTCCCACAAAGTTGGCCTTCTCTAGGTCCCGTCAGCTAAGCAATGCCGGCTAGTGGACCTAGGGGAAGAGCATTCTCTGTGACAGCTCCAGTCCTTGGAATCAACTCTCTCCAGAGATTCATCCTCCTGGCCTTGAATGTGGCTGCCTGTTTTTAATAATCCTGAGGTTTTAGAATCAAATTTTATGTTTGGATTTTTCACATTTTGTATTTATTCTTGTTTTATAAGCTCCCCTGAGTCTACGGAAAAGTGTGGCATAGAAATCCAAACAAACAAACAAACAAACAAACAAATAAATAAATAAACACCAGCTCTCTGGAACAACAATCTTTTAAAAAGTAGAGTAGCCCTAGCTTTAACCTCCCTCTGGTAACAGGTAAAAACAAAGGTATTCTAGAGTACATAGGGCACTTTTTCGCTTTTTCTAGTTTCTTTGCTTTAGGTTTTATATGCTTTTAACTAGTCCATGCATGGTTAATTTTTTTAAAAATTTCCATGAAACCAGTGGGGCGTTGTAGAAACGAAATAAATAAATATCCAGATAGAAACCAATCTACTCCTTTTCCACTGAGATTATTTGTGATTTCTTTAGGAATTTTGCATATTTCACTTTTTTAATGCCATGGAACTTAAGCATGTATGGAGTACCTATTTGTCCTCTACTTACAATATTTTGTTTCCAGTTTTAAGCTGGTTTATCTGGGACTTTACATTCCAGCTCAATTTGCTCTGTTGGTTCCAAGCTCTGAGTGCACGTGAAACTCCTCTTTAGTGCACACATACATGGACATGAACCATTACCTACACAAACATATAAAATACCTCTTCTAAAATTAAGCCTTAAAGCAAGATAATAGGTAGTGATCTAATAGAGCATTCATTCAGTACAATTTATTCTTCAAGCAAGTTCATCAAGTCCTTCAACTGCTAAAAACTACAGTAAGTTCCTTGTTCATTCTACAGAAAATTTAAAACAAAATATTCAGGTGTGTATTACTATTGTTTTTCTTTCTAGGTGGATTCAAATTTTTGGACAGATTGCTCCTGGTATTTGATTGCGATAGTATGCCATAATGTTAATGTTTTTTTTTTTTTTTAACTACATTGTAAAATTCCCTATAGACTTATCAGAACAAATTTTCACAGTCATTATAAGACTAACCAAAAAGAGACAGTAAAACAAAATCAGTTCTGTGAAAGAGTTCATTAATTCATTGAGACACATGTTTATGTGTGTGTATTTAGGACATCAAAGGAAAAGGAGGGGCTTACTTAAAACGTCCTGGTTTTATGAACTCAATGGTTAACTCTTGAGAATCTGTTCCAGGAAGTTGCAGTCAGTATGTTCACTGACAGTTTACTTTTGTTTTCTGGCATGGAGAAATGTCCACAGCACTCTTCTAAACAAAACTACAGTCTTAAATCAACTTACCAAGTGAGGAAAGAGACATCCTTGTTCAGTGGCATCCTATAGTTGTAAGTAAGAGCAACTGACAGATGTAAATCAACTTTCAAAATTGAAAATATTAATTTTCTTGAGCGAAAGAAATGAACAGGTGGAGAGGAAGTTTACTGAAGCTCCTCACCCATTTAAGGAACCTTGTTTGTTCAGTGTTTCACCATTTGTTTAAAACCTGTCTTTCTCCAAACTACCTGGAGCCAGAGTGACCTGAAACTAAGAGGCAGGTAACAGGGTAGCATGTGATTCACTGGAATGTACTTCGTCGGCATTCTTACTCATGAGGGTACTAACAGGAGTGTTGGATTAAAGTCTCTGGAAGTTTCAGTTCCTTTGTAGTGAAGAAGAACAATGAGAGGATCAAGGTTCAGTTATATGAAACCTGGAGGAGGTCAGTGAACCAGAAATAGGTATGTGGAATCTTTAAAATATTCTGATTTTGTCCATGGAAATAGTGCTTTCAATATCTGAAAGTCAGTACTTGAGGTGGCACGCAGGACAATCTACCTTTCAGCTCTTCTTTCTTTTTAGCTATAGACTTTTCATTTCTTGGTAGGGAGACCTTGATTCAGTGACATATTTACGAAGTTTGCAACAATGGAAGACATGCTTTGCCATTCAGAACATTATGAACTCTGCATCACAGGCAGTATAAGGGAAGTACATTTACCCTGAGAAGGAAACTTAACTGCTGTGCTACGATGATTAAAATTAAATAAACTATTCGAATAATTCAAATGCTATTGATTTTAATTCTAGAGCTTGTTTGGGTTCTCCCCTACCTCTCTGGATTTTATTTAGGCAGAAAATGATAAACAAAATTACTTCTATACTTCTTGGCCACTCCTCTCAAGTATAAGAGAAATAGGAAGTTCTGCATTTACTGAAACGTTTGAGTTATTACTCACAAATGAGGATGTAGAAGGCACGCAGAATAATATATGACTTTTAGATTAGAGTTTGGGAAAGAAAAATGTTGGAAGAATTTTCTAAGTTTGAAGTGGGACACTGCTTAATTAGATTCCCAATGGTCTTTTGTGTGTGTGTGTGTGTGTGTGTGTGTGTGTGTGTGTGTGTGTGTGTGTGTGTGTGTGTACAACACATAGAACAATCCAGTGCACCTATTCTGGAAAGAGATAAGTTACCCGATGATAGACTCCAGCAAAGGCTCTAAAGCTTGGAAAAATAAAGTTTTGGTCCTAGTGACTCGCACAGTGGATCCTGCAATAAACTTCATTAGTTGAAAAGTAGAGTCCTTAAATTTATCATAGGTGATCTACATAGTAAATTTGATGCTGTGACTAGCCTTAATTCCATAGTTATGGGTTTTATCTGTTTTACTGGTTTCACAAAGTGGTACTCAAAGGTGATACTCTACTACTGAGAAACTTGTTTTAATTTCTAATTAGTTAACTACAAATATGCAGTCAACTTCTGATGCACCTCCCCATAGCAAAAATTAACCATCCTGATCAAACAGCAGCAAGAATTATACTTATCATACTTTAGTGGCCTACACCATGTTTACCAATATTTTAGAAGCATTCCATTAGAAGAGAAGAGTAGCCTAGTTGTACAGCTACTAACCTTACATTCAAAAAATTAAGATTTTGACGCCTCCAGCAGCTCTGGATAAAGCCTTGGAACTTTGGAAGCTTGCTGTCAGTCATTGAAGGCAGTATTAAGCAAGATGGGTGAAAGATTGTCTTGGAATAAGGCATTTCCTATGTTTCCACAAAATCAACAAATAGACAATGTTTGTCAAGTCAACTGAAAAGGTCAAATTTTGTAAACTTTGATGCAGTTAGCACCCTCCGTGGATACACTGAGCGTAACTGGTTGGTGCTAAAGAGAACATGTGATTGTTTTTCTGTTTATATTTTCCTCCAAGGTTACCTTTAATGAATTAAAAGCTTAGTGGTTTTGCATAGAAGATGAAAGGGACATATCAAAATGATGAGCAGGAACCCACGCTGAGCCCGGTAACCTCACGTGATCACAACCTAGCTGGAGTGCTGCAGGGCTATGGAGTTTTCAGCTGCAAGTAACAGTGAATGAAAAGAATGTTGAGTTATGAATTTGAGATATGCTCATTCATCCCCCGCACTTAAAAACAACAACCAAGTGTGGAATACTTGGCATTACACAGGCAAAGTCCCTTTCCAAGTATTTTTGAGAAGGGAGCTACTAACAATTCTCAAGAGCAGGGCTTATTTTTAGGCTAAAGCTAATCTGAAATAAACACTGGCTCTGAAGACTGTTCCGATAAACACAGTGTAAAAACCAAGACAGGAAATAGAGGGTCTTGGGGGTAATGAGTTCCAGCCACTCTTGAAACAGAAAGCTAGAGAAGGCATTACTTGAAAATAGTTTCTCTATGACAGCCTGGCAATTTTTAGCTTGTTACTTTCCCATCAAAACAAGAACACTCTCGCTGCAGACTTCAATTGCGCGTGCGGAACCTTCCGTCTTTTATTTTTCTTTATGAGCCTATTTGACTTTAGGTGTCTTTTGATGTTTTTAGAATGATTTGAGAGCTAGTTGATGACTGATATCCTCTTTTTTTTAAAAAAAAAAAAAGCCAGATGCTGCTAGTAGGGGAGGTGGGGAATGCAGCCTGGAGTTCATAGAGTTGTGTATAAACATAGTGCTGTAGAAAAGTTTAGAGTAAGCCTGAAGGACATATTAAAGTCAGAGAGGTGCGGACGTTCTGCTAGCTAGAAGCTGGAAAGGGAGTAGAAGAGAGTTTGTGATTTTCCATAACTAAGCTGAAATTGTTGCAAACCAAGGGAAGAACTTTGCAATGGGCCCGAAGCATGGATAGCGAGATTAATATTTACAAACACTTCACGTGGCTAAAGAGGGTAAGTGACTTTTTTTCTTTTGCAGTTTTACAATTTACCATGCTTATAGGGAGAGAAGACTTAAGCGTGTCACATTTTCTGCCGCTGTGAGAGAAATTGTTCTACAGTTCGAAACTAGTAGCCTGAGAGGGAGGGCACTGGGGACATAGCCAGTATTCCTTTGTCTTTAGTAAAACTCTGCAAGACATTCTAAGCAAAACGATCAAGCAATCCTTTAGCTTGGCGGTGGAACCGAACAGTCTCAATAAGAGCTCAAGTTAGATTCCATTTTGCAGTGAGGTGATCATGTTTCTTTGCAAAGTTTTTCTTTAGTAGCTTTTGAAAAGATATTGCACAGTTGCTTTTAAAACTTATAAAAGTTCAGTTAATCAGACCGGCCAGTAAGCTAATTAGTTTACAAGGTAGGGTTTTTTTTCTTTTAAAGATTTATAGAGCTTCAGGCTTTCTAATGTAGATTTCAATATATTGTATTGGTCCCAATTGATTTAGATCCACTTCATTTTATAATGTTTAATCTAAACCCATTATTAAGAAATACTCAATACTGTATATTTTATGTACAGTAATGCTGCAAGTATATTCCATATATTCCCTCTAGTTCGGGACTGTACTACTATCTTTAATGGTGCAGTTAAGATGATGATGATGATGATGATGATGATGATTATTATTATTATTATTATTATTATTATTATTATTATTAATTAGATTTGTATGCCGCCCTTCTCTGAAGACTTGGGGCGGCTCACAGAATGCTGTTTACATGAAGTATTCTTTTCTAAGCTATTTAATTTTAATAATGCTGAGGGAATCTGCATTATTTAGATTCAATCTTCACTACATTCAGTATAATTAAAGTAGTCACTGAAGTTTACAAAACTTGACAGTAGGCATTTGGATTTTTGTATTGAGGAATTTCATGCTGGTGTTGAATATATCTTTTCATTGGTAAATCCTATTGGAGTCATAATTTATTCCTAAGTAAGTAGATCTACGATTGCAGCCCCATGTCTATAATTCTGGGAACTTAAAAAACAGACTTTAAAAAGGTTTTCTTAGAGAGTGGATGGTAAAAGAGAAGATTTCTCTTTTAAATAAACGTGTTAACAAAGCTGTATAATAAATGCATACTAATTTCTCATTTACTATGACATCCTTTTTGAACAACTAATTACCAAAGCTATGGGAGAAACTGGGATTATTTCCCATTATACTTTTAAAAATATATTTATTTTCTTATTTCTGCTCAAATTCTGAGGAAAAAGAAGTAGGGTGGGGTTCTAGTGGTTTTGGTTTATATAGAAGTTTTAAGGAACAAAATGCCGTACTTCTGAAGGATTCTTAAAGAAAGGTCTGAGAAGAGAGAGTATGTTGTGCAGCAATTGTGCATTAAGATAATTCAGGTACTTAATCAAAGAGAGAAGCAACCTAGAACTGAGGATAAATTTCCTGACCATTAGAACAATTAATCAGTGGAATAACTTGCCTCCAGAAGTTGTGAATGCTCCAACACTGGAAGTTTTTAAAGAAGAGATTGGATAGCCACTTGTCTGAAATGGTGGCTGGCAAACCTTTTTTTTCCTTGGGTGCCAAAAGTGGACATGTGCATGTTATCCCATGTGTGTGTATGCCCACCCATAATTTAATGCCTCATGTGCCCCGCACCTCCATGTATGCGTGCATGACCACTCCCAAGCTGCCCCATCCCCACATGCATGCACAACCATCCATGGTTCCTCATTTCCCAACTTCCACTGATCCGGTAGACCTGTTTTTTGCCCTCGGCTTTCTTGGAGCCTGGGGTGGAGGAAAACGGCCTCCCCCACCTCCAGAGGTTGAAAACACCCTCTCAGAGCCTCCACGTAAGCCAAAAATCAGCTGGCTGGCACAAGCATGCATGCTGGAGCTGAGGTAGGGCAACAGCTCACGTGCCGACAGATATGGCTCCACATGTTACCTGTGGCAAGCGTGCCCTAGCTTCACCATGACAGGTGTAGGGCTTTCTGCCTAAGCAGGGCGTTGGAATAGAAGACCTCCAAAGTCCCTTCCAACTTTATTATTCTGTTTATTCCTTCCAGAGGGGAAAAAATACAATTTGCATGAAATTTCACATCACAAACCCCTTTGATTAAATAATCTTATTTTTGTTGAAAATTCATTCTACACAGATTTTTTTTTTTAATGCCACATGATTATATTGGTGCTGCATGCTTGGACACCAGCTGTGGTGGTAAACTGATGATCTATGGCTGGTAATAAAAACTCTACTTCCTCCAGGGTGGGAGAGAGAAAAGGAATTGAGCTGGAGTTCTATCCGTCCTCAGTGGCATTTGCCAAAGCAGGCTCTAATATCAAAGAAGAAGGAAGTCTCAGACTGGGGGAGGGGGATTCAAATGTGATTTCGGTTCTGATGTTGCAAGATTCCACGTTCGTTATAAGAATGAACTGAAATGCATAATCTAAAATCATTCATTTATGCAATGGACGAAATAGATTAAAAAACATAAATCTAAAAGATTATTGAAGATTTTATATATATCATCAAACCAATGCCCAGAAAAAAATGCAATATTTTCCTGAAAGCATTCCAAAATTAGTTTGATAGCTAATGTCAGAAAGTGCCTTTGTATACCAACATATGGAAAGATCAAGTGACAGGAGCCAGATAATGTTTGTTTCTTTCACAAGAGAAGCATAGGAAAGCAATTATGCTAAAAAAGTAATAAGGAAAAGAGCTTTACTTAATCATGTTTGTCCTCGTTAAAAATATCACATTAGCCACTTCTTCATTTTGCTTTGTGTTGCATTACTTTTATCAGGCACTTTCTTCTTTCTTTATGTTTATCAAAGCATCAAATCTACTAAGTCAAAGCAATGGATCAGTCCAGGATAAGCCTTGGTTAACATATTGTCAGGCCTGGGTTTTTAAAACCATGATGTGCTAAAAGAACCATAATTGTCTGTTTCGTATATAATTCTAGGCCAGTGATGGCAAACTTATGACACGGGTGCCACAGGTGGCACGCGGAGCCGTATCTGCTGGCACGTGAGCTGTTGCCCTAGCTCAGCTCCAACATCATGTGTGTGCCGGCCAGCTGATTTTTGGATCGCACAGAGGCTCTGGGAGGGCATTTTTGGCTTCCAGAGAGTCTCCGAGGGGATGGGGGAGAGTGTTTTTCCCCTCCACGGAAGCTTTTGGAGCCTCGGGAGGGCAAAAAACAGGCCAATTGGCCTAGCAGAAGTTGGGAAACAGGCCGTTTCCAGCCTCCAGAGGACCTCCAGGGGGTGTGGGAAGCTGTTTTTGCCCTCCCCAGGTATTGAATTATGGGTTTGGGCACTCATGCATGTGTGATAGCAAACGTGCACGCTCTTTCGGCACCCCAGGAAAAAAAGGTTCACCATCACTGCTCTAAGCTATTAAAGGTCAGCTTACCTACAATCATAGAGGTGGTATGTGTCATTATCAGCCCTACAAGATAGACTAGATTAAGAAGCCAATTCCCTATAGGTTCAGAACTACTATTATCGTAACAGCTATGATAACAGAATCTTACAAGTCTGAACATTCTTCTTCCCCTGCACCCCCTTCCTGTGAACTTGCCTGGGACAATTTTCTCAAGTTCATTTCTTGGCCCAGGCTCAAACCTTGCTTAAGTGACCATTGCCTTGATAGTGACTCTTTCTCCTGTCCTTCAAGGCCATCAACCAAGACCTTTTTCTAGGATCTATCTTCACTTCACTGGTGGGACACCTGGCGCAGTATCACCAGGTATTTCTCTATATTTGAAAACAGGACCATATCTCTCTATGATAAACTATGATTCTCACTTTAATTTAGGATGCCAGGGACATGCTGAAAACAACATTCCACATCTTTATGCATCCACAGTGAGTCAACATAAAGCTGTGTCAACAAGGGACTCCCACGTGGAGAATGATATTGCTATGTACAGTTAGGTCTCTGAATGTAGCTCAAACCAAGGGGGAAAATGTTGGGTAGGTGAGCTGATGATTAGCAAACTGATGATTGAGGTACTTCTCACAACTTTGTTCCAGAGGTGGGTTTCTACCGGTGCGGTCCAGTGCACCACTCCGTTAGTGGCTTGCCGATAGAGCAATAAACACACAACGGCTCTCATGCTGTCTTTGTCGGTCCGTGCACAGCGCCATCTTTTTCCCCTAATTTTCAGTGACTTTTTTTTTTGCTCTCTGAGCATGATAAGAAGGAATATCGTTCTTCTGCTCATGCACAGAAGCAAAATTGTGCGAGGAGACACAGCGCACCAGTAGGGTGGTAAGAGGAACCTGACCCTGCTTTGTTCTACTGATTAAAAAGCTTATACTCCACAATGTTTTCATTAGGGAGTGCCCGCAAAATATTTTCATTTATTCATTTAATCAACTTATATGTTGCTCATCTCACCTGGGAGAAACTGTAAGTGGCTGAGGCTCCACTCATTTCGAGAGACATATGAGGCAACAGAATAATTATTGTAGAACAGGAATAAATAGCATTTGAGGAAGCTGAGAGCCACCCCTTACTAAGGGTTATCTCCCCTCCTCCCCCAAAAATAAAGGATGAGTTAAAGATAAATATTCAATTGAGTTTATTGTCATTTACATTTAAACAAAATACCTAAAGAAGACAATAGGACAGGGACGGTAGGCACAGTGGTGCACATGCACGCCCCTTAGAGACTTCTTAGAAATAGGGAGAGGTCAATTGTAGATAGTCTAAGCCACAGAATCAGGTAGTGCATTCCAGGCGTTGATTACTCTGTTGCTGAAGTTGTATTTTTTGCAGTCAAGTTTGGAGCGGTTGACATTTAGTTTAAATCAATTTCGTGCTCGTGTGTTGTTGTGGTTGAAAGCAAAGTAGTCGTTAACAGGTAGGACATTTTGGTATATGATTTTATGAACTATAATTAAGTTGGAATGGAGACGACGGAGTTGTAAGTTGTCTAAACCAAGAATTTCAAGTCTGGCGGAGTAAGGTATTTTGTTGTGAGAAGAGGAATGAAGGACTCTTCTTGTGAAATATTTCTGGACTCTCTCAATTGTGTTGATGTCAGATATACAATGTGGGTTCCATACAGGCGAGCTGTATTCTAGGATTGGTCTGACAAATGTTTTGTAAGCTCTTGTTAGCAGTTCAAAATTACCAGAGAAGAAGCTGTGAAGGATTAGGTTAACAACTCTTAAAGCCTTTTTGGCAATGTTGTTGCAGTGGGCTCTAGGACTTAAGTCATTGGATATGAGTACTCCAAAGTCTTTGACAGATTGAGGGTTATCAATAAGTTCAATTCCTCCAAGTTTATATTTAGTATTCTGATTCTTTTTACCAATGTGTAAGACAGAGCATTTAGTAGTGGAGATTTGAAGTTGCCACCTGTATAGCATGTTTATCCATTAGATGTGCATTTAATGAGGTTATCTTTGTGTTACATCAAAAATTACAGTACAGTAGTACCTCAAGATACGAACTTAATTGGTTCCAAGGGGAGGTTCGTAAGATGAAATGTTCGTAAGACGAAACATTGTTTCCCATAGGAAACAATGTAAAGTCAGTTAATCCGTGCAACAACAAAAAAAAACCGCAAAAAAACGCTGCCGCCCGGCTGTCACCTTTTAAAACAGCCAGGGGGGGGGGGCTTCCCAGCAGCCTCCCGAACCCGGGGTTCGGGAGGTTGCTGGGAAGCCCCGCAGCCCGGCTGTCACCTTTTAAAACAGCCGGGCATGGCGCTGACGGCGGCGGTGCTGCTGCTCCGGTCGCCCGATTGTCTCCTGCCTCCTGCGCCCTTCGCTTTGGAAATGGACCCCGGCGGGACTCGGGAGGAAAAGTGGGAAGGGGCGCCAGGGAGGCGACATTTCTCCGTGGGGATGCTGGTCCCAAGCGGGTTGCGGTTTTCCCCGCACACCGATGAAGGTTGGGGAGAGCGGGAACCCCGCAGGCGAAAGGAGCTCGGGCATCGGAGCGTGGCGCCAGGCATTGTTCTCCAGACCCCGCCCGCTCAGCCCCGCGGCGGCCCTTTCCCTCTCCAGGCTGCGGGAGAAGAAGAAGGGGACGTCCCTTCCCTGGCATTGTTTAAAAAGTGAAATGGGTTGGGGAGGGGAAGAGAAAACCTCGTGCCGGTAAGTGGAAAATGAAGGGGGAGGGTCGCGGGAAAATCGCCGGCGGGAGCCTCAGTTTCCCGAAGAGAGCGGGAGAGGAGGAGTGAGGAGTGGGAAGGGTCGCGGGAAGTCTGGAAGCGCAAAGCGGCTTCACTCCGGGCGGGGAGCGCCGCCTTCTTTCTTTCCTCCACCAACTAACTTTTCATAATCTGTTTTAATTTTCTTCACTCCCCCCCCCAACATTCCCCGCCAAGCCCCACCTTGCCTCGCTTGACTGGTCGGAGGACAGGACATTCACCGCCTCCCATGCCTCCTTCGGCTTTGCGATTGGGCAGAGCGGTGGGAGGCGCATCCATAGGCTTGGCCGGGTCGCCGCAGCACCCTCCCTTCACCAACCCTCTGGCGGTCACCGGTGGGCTTAGGGTGCCTCGGCACCAACTTAGCCCTTCCCCGTCAGCCAACATGAGCCGTAAGGAAGGGACCATCGTGGCTGGGCGGGAAGCGCCGCCTTCTTTCTCTTTTTCCCTCCCCTCCCAGCCCAGCCCCCCGGCCAAGCCTATGGACGCGCCTCCCGCCGCTCTGCCCAATCGCAAAGCCGAAGAAAGCACGGGAGGCGGTGAATGTCATGTCCTCCGACCAGTCAAGCGAAGCAAGGCGGGGAATGTTGGGGGGGGAGTGAAGAAAATTAAAACAGATTATGAAAAGCTCGGTGGTGGATGGCACTCCTTCCAGGAAAACCCCCAGCCCAGCCCCCACAGAGGCGTTTTCCTGGAAGGAGTGCCATCCACCAACTAACTTTTCATAATCTGTTTTAATTTTCTTCACTCCCCCCCCCAACATTCCCCGCCAAGCCCCGCCTTGCCTCGCTTGACTGGTCGGAGGACAGGACATTCACCGCCTCCCGTGCCTCCTTCGGCTTTGCGATTGGGCAGAGCGGTGGGAGGCGCGTCCATAGGCTTGGCCGGGTCACCGCAGCACCCTCCCTTCGCCAACCCTCTGGCGGTCACCGGTGGGCTTAGGGTGCCTCGGCACCAACTTCGCTGCCCCTTCCCCGTAAGCCAACATGAGCCGTAAGACAGAGGGACGGGGTTAAGCCTCCTTCGGCGATGCGGAGCTGCTTGCTGTCAACTTTGCACCAGACCTCCTGCCTTCCCCCCCCCCCCAGCCAAAACCCCAAATGTCTCCACTGTAGCAGCTGCTACAATAGGCTTCCACGCCTTTCGCCCGTGCCTGGCGGGAGGTGAAGAGTGCTTTGCCCAGTGCAAAGTTGACAGCAAGCAGCTCCACAGTCGCCAAAGGAGGCTTAACCCCGCCCCTCTGTCTCACCCCTCGCCCGTATCCGGCATAAGTTCCTCCTGCCTATCCCCGCTCTCCTGCCGGCCACGGGAGAGGGGTGGGGTTAAGCCTCCTTTGGCGACTGCGGAGCTGCTTGCTGTCAACTTTGCACTGGGCAAAGCACTCTTCACCTCCCGCCAGGCACGGGCGAAAGGCGTGGAAGCCTATTGTAGCAGCTGCTACAACGGAGACATTTCGGTTCTGGCTGGGCAAAAGGCAGGAGATCCGGCGCTTCACTTGCCCTCCCAGCAAAAGGTAAAGCCGCGCAGCTCCGCATCGCCGAAGGAGGCTTAACCCCACCCCTCTGTCTCACATATCGCCCGTATCCGGCATAACTTCCTCCTGCCTATCCCCGCTCTTCTGCCGGCCACGGGCGAGGGGTGGGGTTAAGCCTCCTTCGGCAATGCGGAGCTGCGCGGCTTTGCCTTTTGCTGGGAGGGCAAATGAAGGGCCGGACCTCCTGCCTCCCCCCCCCCCCAGCCAAAACCCCAAATGTCTCCGTTGTAGCAGCTGCTACAATAGGCTTCCACGCCTTTCGCCCGTGCCTGGCGGGAGGTGAAGAGTGCTTTGCCCAGTGCAAAGTTGACAGCAAGCAGCTCCGCAGTCGCCAAAGGAGGCTTAACCCCGCCCCTCTGTCTCACCCCTCGCCCGTATCCAGCATAAGTTCCTCCTGCCTATCCCCGCTCTCCTGCCGGCCACGGGAGAGGGGTGGGGTTAAGCCTCCTTTGGCGACTGCGGAGCTGCTTGCTGTCAACTTTGCACTGGGCAAAGCACTCTTCACCTCCCGCCAGGCACGGGCGAAAGGCGTGGAAGCCTATTGTAGCAGCTGCTACAACGGAGACATTTGGGGTTTTGGCTGGGCAAAAGGCAGGAGATCCGGCGCTTCACTTGCCCTCCCAGCAAAAGGCAAAGCCGCGCAGCTTCGCATCGCCGAAGGAGGCTTAACCCCACCCCTCTGTCTCACCCATCGCCCGTATCCGGCATAACTTCCTCCTGCCTATCCCCGCTCTCCTGCCGGCCACGGGAGAGGGGTGGGGTTAAGCCTCCTTTGGCGACTGCGGAGCTGCTTGCTGTCAACTTTGCACTGGGCAAAGCACTCTTCACCTCCCGCCAGGCACGGGCGAAAGGCGTGGAAGCCTATTGTAGTAGCTGCTACAGCGGAGACATTTGGGGTTTTGGCTGGGGGGGGGGGAAGGCAGGAGGTCCGGCCCTTCACTTGCCCTCCCAGCAAAAGGCAAAGCCGCGCAGCTCCGCAGTCGCCAAAGGAGGCTTAACCCCACCCCTCGCCCGTGGCCGGCAGAAGAGCGGGGATAGGCAGGAGGAAGTTATGCTGGCCACGGGCGAGGGGTGAGACAGAGGGGCGGGGTTAAGCCTCCTTTGGCGACTGCGGAGCTGCTTGCTGTCAACTTTGCACTGGGCAAAGCACTCTTCACCTCCCGCCAGGCACGGGCGAAGGGCGTGGAAGCCTATTGTAGCTCGCCCATGGCCGGCAGAAGATCGCTCTTGCCTGGCTTCCCCGCGAGGCATCAGGTCAGCATTCTGGGCGGGCGGGCGGCGGATGAGGAGGGGGAAAGCCTCCTGCAGCAGCTGCCACAGCCGCTGGCTTCCCCGCCGCCCGCCCGCACAGAATGCTGACCTGATGCCTCGCGGGGAAGCCGGGCAAGAGCGATCTTCTGCCGGCCATGGGCGAGCGGCGGGGAGTTGGGGCTGCTGGCAAGCGCCCCAGCCCGGCTGTGACCTTTTAAAACAGCCGGGCGGCTTCCCAGGAGCCTCTCGAAGCCAAACGCCAAACCCGAACTTCCGGGTTCGGCGTTGGGAGGCTCCTGGGAAGCTGCCCGGCTGTTTTAAAAGGTGACCGCCGGGCTGGGGGGCTTCCCAGCAACCTCCCGAACCCCGAACTTTTGCCGAACTTCCGGGTTCGGGGTTGGGGGGATGCTGGGAAGCCCCCCAGCCCGGCGGTCACCTTTTAAAACAGCCGGGCAGCTTCCCAGGAGCCTCCCAACGCCGAACCCGGAAGTTCGGGTTTGGGTTCGTAACTCGAAAAAAGTTCGTAAGAAGAGGCAATTTTTTTCTGAACCCCGGGTTCGTATCACGAGTTGTTCGTAAGACGAGGGGTTCATATCTTGAGGTACCACTGTATTTTGAAGTCTTTGCGGGAGGCATTAAACTCTGGGCCTCAGGCAGTATATCCCATTGTAGAATGGGATCCTTAAAATGGTTTCCCTACATGAGCCTAATTTCCTCTTTAGGAAGCTTGCCCCCCAATGTGACACCCTTTCTGCCTAATTGAGAAGAGATTGAATGGAGAAATTTGGCTTTGGGGATAAATACTGTTGCTTCCACCTGGCTTAGAGCTATTAGGTCTTTCTTTGGGGAAGTATAAAACAAACCCAGCAGCAGACAGTCATCAGTGCTATAGGTAAATATGCTAATGGTATACTTGGTAATATGTGACTGCATATGTGATGCAACCAACTCTTGTGAAATCTCTCTCTATAATTTTTATCACATTATTACAATATTAATGGCATGATTCAGAGTAATATTGTGGACTCCCCAGAAAGTCAAACACATTATTCAACTGCATCTCGGTTTTCTCTCTTTGGACATTAGAAATGTGCTGAAAAGCTCAGACAGCTGTTCCTTCCCCCAGTTCTTTTCAAATCTGGGGGTGTATTAATAAACGAGATCACAGCCTTCAAAATGATGAGCTACTAAACAAATAACTGGATGACCACATTCTCTTGTCTCTGCTCTGCTTCCGTCTGCCACTTTTCATTAGCAGAATGCCACAATGCATTGAACACATCTCAATGTTCTGCTATATCTTTTCTGCACAAGTAGTTGCTTTTAGGGCACATGGATTTTATTAAGTATTCAAAGATAATGACACCACAAAAGCAAAGCAGGCTGTTCTGATGGTACAGCTCCCTTTTATAGCTTGGGTGGTTAACTCAACCAGACCTTTTTCAATATCTTGCATACGAACATTACTTTGCTTAGATAAGGGACCAGCAGTTGTACTGAGCAAAATCTTCCCAACCTGCTTCATATCTGGACCCTTAGCTTATTTAGGTCCAAAGAGCAACCAGCACGACCCATGTACATACTGGAGTAGTGTGAGAAACAGAAATTCCCCTCCCATTTTCTAACATATTTTTGCTTAGAACCACTGCTGGCGTGTTTTTTTAGAGCAGGATAAAATTTGCAGGAAAATACAGGCTATTTTGAGAGTATATAGTACCCCAAATTTTGCAAACTGTTTAATTGTAACAATCTACCTTCTTAAGCTATTTTCATAGCATATTCCGACCCTCAACAACAGATTTAACTGAGTTGGAAGGATTTAAGCATTTGTAAAATTTAACTGGGGTTATTGTTTTAATTTGTACTTCTTTTTAGAAACATAGAAACATAGAAGATTGACGGCGGAAAAAGACTTCATGGTCCATCTAGTCTGCCCTTATATTATTTCCTGTATTTAATCTTAGGATGGATATATGTTTATCCCAGGCATGTTTAAATTCAGTTACTGTGGATTTACCAACCACGTCTGCTGGAAGTTTGTTCCAAGGATCTACAGTGGTACCTCGAGATACGAGTTTAATTCGTTCCGGACCTGGGCTCTTAAGTCGAGCAGCTCTTATCTCGAACGACTTTTCCCCATAGGAATTAATGTAAATAATTTTAATTGGTTCCAGCCCTCAAAAAACTCACAAAGTTAGTCTAAATTATGCAGAAAGACATGTTTTTAATGAAGAAATGTACATGTACATATAAATGAATAATGAAGTTTCTTTCACTTAACTTGTAAACTTTCTTAAACTTTTAAATTTACATATGTTCAACTTCTCTGCCACCCAATCCTGTAGGACAGAGGTCCCCAACCCTTTTTGCACCAGGGACCGGCTTTAAGCGATCAAGAGAGGAATGGGTGAATGAATGGACGGAGGGTGGGAAGGAAGGAAGGAAAGAGGGAAGGGACAGGAACAGAGGAAGGAAGCAAGGAAACTTATGAAAGGGGAGAGTAAGAGAGGAATGAGTGAAGGGAGGGAGGGAGGGAAGAAGGTGGGAAGGAGAAAGAAAAGAAGAAATAGAGGAAGGGAAGGTAAAAGAGAGAAAGAAAAAGAGCAAGAAAGCAAGCAAGCAAGCAAGCAAGAAAGAAAGAAAGAAAGGGGGAAGGGACAGGAACAGAGGAAGGAAGCAAGGAAACTTATGAAAGGGGAGAGTAAGAGAGGAATGAGTGAAGGGAGGGAGGGAGGGAAGAAGGTGGGAAGGAGAAAGAAAAGAAGAAATAGAGGAAGGGAAGGTAAAAGAGAGAAAGAAAAAGAGCAAGAAAGAAAGCTGCAAGCACCCCTCCGAGCCCCCCAGGCCGGCTGCAACCTTTTAAAACACGCGCGCCGCTTCGCAGCTGTCTCCTGAAGCCGAACGCGGAAGTTAGCGTTTGGCTTCAGGAGACAGCTCCTTGGCGCTTGTATCTCGAATTTGGGCTTGTAAGTAGAACAAAAATATCTCTCCCCTCCCAGCTCTTATCTCGAGTTGCTCTTAAGTAGAGCAGCTCTTATGTCGGGGTTCCACTGTACTACTTTTTCAGTAAAATAATATTTTCTCATGTTTCTTTTGATCTTTCCCCCAACTAACTTCAGATTGTGCCCCCTTGTTCTTGTCTTCACTTTCCTATTAAAAACACTTCCCTCCTAAACCTTATTTAACCCTTTAACATATTTAAATGTTTCGATCATGTCCTCCCTTTTCCTTCTCTCCTCCAGGCTATACAGATTGAGTTCATTAAGTCTTTCCTGATATGTTTTATGCTTAAGACCTTCCCTTTTATTGTTAACTGTACTTTTTATATTGTTTGTAATTGTTTGCCCTGAGTCCTTCAGGATTGGGCAGCATAGAAGTCGAATAAATAAATAAATAAATTGTTCTCTGTCAGAAAATTTCTCCTTATTTCTAGGTTGAATCTCTCCTTGATCAGTTCCCATCCATTATTCCGAGTCTGACTTTCTGGTGTCTTGGGAAATAGCCTGACCCTTTCTTCTCTGTGGCAGCTCCTCAAATATTGGAACACTGCTATCATGTCTCCCCTGGTCCTTCTCTTCACTAGACCAGCCATGTTCCTGTAACCATTCCTCTTATGTTTTAGTCTGCAGTCCCCGAATCATCCTGATTGATCTTCTCAATTTTTCTAGTGTCTCAACATCTTTTTTATAGCGTGGTGACCAAAGCTGGATGCAGTATTTTTTGTTTGTTGGATTTATATGCCACTTCTTTCCGAGGACTCGGGGCAGCTTACAACATATAAAAGAAAAAACAATACAATACAAGTGTCCTAAATCCAATTAATTTAAAGGAACTAATTTAATCTAAAATCCCCAGTTACATTAAAAGTCAATCATTCCCACTCAAACAACAAACATACATAACATTTCTCAGTCAGGAGGCTAGAGTCTAGAGTCTAATAGCCCCATGCCTGGTGGTATAGATGAGTCTTCAGACTCTTGCGGAAGGCGAGGAGGCTGGGGCCAGTATGAATCTCTGGGGGGAGCTGATTCCAGAGGGCCGGAACCCCCACAGAGAAGGCTCTTCCCTAGGCCTAAGCCACACCAAGCGACATTGTCTAGTTGACAGGACCTGGAGAAGGCCCACTCTATCGGACCTAACCAATCGCTGTGTTCTAGGTGTAGGCTTACTAAGGTATTAGTTCCTCATTTGATCTTGATTGTATCCCTCTATTAATGCAATTTAGGGTTGTATTGGCTTGCTTCGTCTGTCTGTCTGTCTGTCTGTCTGTCTGTCTGTCTATCTATCTATCTATTTACTAGATTTATATGCTGCCCAATCTCATGGGACTCAGGGGAGTTTGGCTGCCACTGCACACTGCTAGCATATATTTAACTGTTTGTCTTCTAAAACTCCAAGATCTCTCTCACAGTTACTGCTATTAAGCCTGGTTTCACCTGGTCTATATGTGTAGTTTTGATTTTTCTTGCCTAAGTGTGAGACTTTCTTTAAGCCTCAGTAATCCTTTGCCAGGGTAATTTGATTGAGCATCAACAACTTCTACCCGTCCTGTTCTTGATATCTCTAGTGACACTTCCTATTACACTAATATCTATCCCTGTCAATAGGTTCCAATTGTAATCTAGGAGAATATTGCGTTCAAGGTAAAAGAAAAGTAATACACAAGTTTCTCATTTTTAAATAGTTTGTGTGACGGAATGGACAACATGTTGGACTAGGAGCAAGAAGACCCAAGCTCTAGTTGACCCTCACTTGTGGAAGTGCAGCAGAGGTGAATGAAGGAGAAATGCTAACTAAAATCTGGCAGAATTGAAATTGTATTGTAGTTACATGAAGTAATGAGGTATAATAAGGAGTCAGAGGAAGGGTGGGGAAAGAGAGGAACTGAAAGGCAAATGAATTAATTGCAAGAGAATTAAACAAGAATGAATCAAGTGAGGACAAGAAAGGGAATGGTAAATTGAAAAATAATGTAGTGGTTTGCAAGAAAAAGTGCTGTCAACTATAAAACCAGCTGAAAAGGGAATCTGCGAGACAAATATGTTGTTTTGTTTGTTTATTATTTTATTATATGGACTAAGAGGGCCACCCGAATCCAGTAGCGTGATTCTGGGCAGCATACAATAGAAAAACAATACTGAAAACAGTAAACCAAAAGAACCACATAGCATTAAAGCATAATGTGTTAATGGCAAACAAACACAATAATGAAAACAATCACTGTGGTACTAGTGTATGAATAAACAATACAGTGGAACCCCGACATAAGAGCTGCTCTACTTAAGAGCAACTCGAGATAAGAGCTGGGAGGGGAGAGATATTTTTGTTCTACTTACAAGCCCAAATTCGAGATACAAGCGCCAAGGAGCTGTCTCCTGAAGCCAAACGCTAACTTCCGCGTTCGGCTTCAGGAGACAGCTGCGAAGCGGCGCGCGTGTTTTAAAAGGTTGCAGCCGGCCTGGGGGGCTCAGGGGGGTGCTTGCAGCTTTCTTTCTTGCTCTTTTTCTTTCTCTCTTTTACCTTCCCTTCCTCTATTTCTTCTTTTCTTTCTCCTTCCCACCTTCTTCCCTCCCTCCCTCCCTTCACTCATTCCTCTCTTACTCTACCCTTTCATAAGTTTCCTTGCTTCCTTCCTCTGTTCCTGTCCCTTCCCCCTTTCTTTCTTTCTTTCTTTCTTTCTTTCTTTCTTGCTCTTTTTCTTTCTCTCTTTTACCTTCCCTTCCTCTATTTCTTCTTTTCTTTCTCCTTCCCACCTTCTTCCCTCCCTCCCTTCACTCATTCCTCTCTTACTCTCCCCTTTCATAAGTTTCCTTGCTTCCTTCCTCTGTTCCTGTCCCTTCCCTCTTTCCTTCCTTCCTTCCCACCCTCCGTCCATTCATTCACCCATTCCTCTCTTGATCGCTTAAAGCCGGTCCCTGGTGCAAAAAGGGTTGGGGACCTCTGTCCTACAGGATTGGGTGGGAGAGAAGTTGAACATATGTAAATTTAAAAGTTTAAGAAAGTTTACAAGTTAAGTGAAAGAAACTTCATTATTCATTTATATGTACATGTACATTTGTTCATTAAAAACATGTCTTTCTGCATAATTTAGACTAACTTTGTGAGTTTTTTGAGGGCTGGAACCAATTAAAATTATTTACATTAATTCCTATGGGGAAAAGTCGTTCGAGATAAGAGCTGCTCGACTTAAGAGCCCAGGTCCGGAACGAATTAAACTCGTATCTCGAGGTACCACTGTATTGGTATGTTGGTGTATGTGTATAATTGTTTCCATCTCCTGTGATCTTGCTTTTTTTTTCAGTGTCTCTGATCCGATTGGATCCGATCTGGAAATTAGAACCTGTAACCAATATTTCTCATCCTATCAGAAAAAGACATTTTTTCCTTAATCGAGTACTGGAGTGTTTTTGTTGTCAGGTTTTTAAATATAAATATTTTATATATAATTTGTGTTTGACTTATGGTGCTGTCTGGTATATTGAGCATTTCATTCTTAACAGAGGCAGAAATCTACAAGTTTTTGAAAGTGTAGCAGATAAGTTAATTAATTAAACACATTTTTAAAAGTTAGCTATATGGAATTGCTCCATTGTACATCAATGCATTAGGTTCCGGGGCAGCCTCAATTAACAGAACATTGTCCTGATCATGAGTTTTGTGTATATCGAGTTTTGTATATTCGTTATACAGTTGCTCTGTATATATTCTCCACCCTAGTGATACTGGACTCCATTTCCCATTATCATTTATTATTACTGTAGTCAGTGATTGAAATTGGAAGGCTGCTGTCAAACACCAGGGAAATCTGAAGAACCAGACAGTTCAAATGAGTATAAAGATTTATTGCAAACTTAAGCTCCGTACAAAAATCTGAATTACTAATAGCTTAAATTGGTGGTAGATAAGAGTCACAGGAAATCAAGATGGGTTGGACTTGGATGTCTTTTGGGCATGAAGGGACTCATGACTGATGACACATTTGACCACTCCCTTGGGCTCAGCTGGTCATTTCAGAAGTCAGTGAATTCTACATCAACTTATTCTTGCCATGCCCTGTGTATGTTGACACTCCTTTTTTATTTCCTTTGTTCTTCCATTTTTAAATACTTTTAACTGTCTGAATATCTCGTTTTATTTTCAAATAATGTCATCCATTCTGTGTTGAGAATGTTATATCCTAGGGCAGTGATGGCAAATCTATGACAGACATGTTGGAAATGGCACACAGAGCCATCTCTCTGGGCATACCAGCCATCGCCCGTTGCTCTTCGGGTTCCAGCCCACACATGCGTGCCGGCCAGCTAGTCTTCGGGTGCGTATTTGTGTCAGAAACCAGAAAACTATGTGACTGGCACACATGCGCACGCCAGAAACCAGAAGGTCCACTTCCCAGCATGTGCACCAGGGAACTGCTCTTCCAGTTTCTGGCATTCCCAGGCACTCCTGTTTCAGCATTTGGTGCTGAAAATGTTCGCCAATCTTTGTTCTAGGGCATGGAATACTGCTTCAATGTATCGGTTTGTGGGGATAATTTTATCAAGAAGAATAACAGTGAGATGTTATGGTTAGTGTTGGACAGGTTCTGAGTGGATTTTGGTTCAACCATCAAGTGCACAGCATGATCATTTCTCTCACCCTAAGATATCTCGTAAAGTTAATATACAGATCTTGGCATATTCGGGTCTTTTCCTGTGTAAGGTTGATAGAATCTTTGTGTGTGGACCCATATCTGAGAATACGCAAGACGTTGCCCTGTGTCAGCTCGAGCGTGTATGTGCGCATTGGTCAGCTGATTTCCAGCCTTATTTTAATCCGTTTTCGCTCTCTCTAGGCTTCAGAAAAGCATCCTGAACCCTGGGGATGGCGAAAATCAGGCCAACAGGCCTACCAGAAGTCTGGAAGCTTCAATGAGGCTTGTGCATATGCATTTGGGGGGGGGCAGTGTGCATGGTTATGTGCAGGGGCAGTGTGGGGGTTGTGCGCCTACACAGGCGCAGTGGTAAGCTGAAATTTTGCTTCCCGCACCTGTGCAGGTTTTTTACTTCCCCGCAAGCATCTCTGTGCGATATTTTGTTACCTGCACAGGTGCGGGAAGCAAAATTGCACTCAATCCCACACTTGCGCACCAGAGCCATGGAGCTGTGTGCAATTAGTCATTCCGGTAGGAGCCCACAACTGTACAAGGGGGAGGATACTGCATTATGGGTGTAGGCACACACACACCCTTTTGGCACCTGAGCCAAAAAAGGTTCGCCATCACTGGTATAGCAGATATTCGGCATTCTATGTATGAAGAAAACTTGCACCACCAGATCTCCAACTAATCATGGAGGTCTCTGGAGTTGGATTGATATGATTTCTCCGTACTGAAGGAGCGGGTCCAGCAGTCACATGGGTTGCTCATGTCCAATCCGGTGGAACTGAGCCTAGTATTAAAAAAGCTTGCCGGATCCGCCCCTTCCCCAGAATTCGCTCAGTTCGCATATCCTGCGGTTGTATGTGATAGCTCGTTCAACATTCTAACACCTTCCCTTCGATCTTTCCTTCAAAAAAGTAGTAAGATTTATTGTCTTTATTTTATTACTTGCACTATTTGCGCCAGCCGTTTTAAAAAGGAAAAAAAGTAAAAGGCGGCTAGGCTTTTTTACTTGGGAGAAGTTGCGGTTTCGTTTTCCCCCGGCGGTTTTGCCGGTTACGATTCCTGCGGCCGCTTGTGGATTCTTCTAATCCCTTGGCCTGGAGGTCCTAGTGCAAGTATTTATCATTGGATTATTGCTTATTGATTGTATAAAAATATATTTAAGGGCTTATAAATACCTCCTGCGGAGTGGGACGCCTCTAGTCTCCTGGACTTAGTCGATCGCTTTTCCCTTAAGAAATTCTACGAAGCGATTTTTTGGCGCGAAGGCCTTCGCGCCCTTTCTTAAAATATCTAGGCCTCTCGTGTTGGCCTTCTGCCAGCCGCGTAGGCCTCAGTCCACCGCGTGGATCCGGGAGCGGGCCTTGGGGGTCCCAGGCTAAATTCTCCACCGGCCTAGCCTCCAACCAGAGTGCCTTGGTTTTACTTAATTGCAAAGTTTAGGGAGGCTGGCCCCGCTGGATTTGGGGGCACGAACTCTGGGTTTGCCCAGATTGTCCTCACGTTTCAGCAGCTTCGAGGCCTCGAAGCAGGATCCATTCCTCTTGGGAAGTCCTTGAAATCTTCTCCTTATAATTTAGTATTGGCTCAGCCTTGTCTTCTGTTAATTGTCAGACTATGGCTACTTTTCCCAAGAGAGGCACAACTAAAGGTCCCAGAGAGGCCAGGCCTACAGGCGATGAGATTACTAGTATCCCCCAGGCCTCTTCCTCCTCTTCTCCAGGGGCCCGCCCCTCGACCAAGGTCACCAGGGCCGAGAAGAGAAGGGACCTAGCCCTACAAAAGATTCATGATAAATCAGCAAAACGTTTGAAAGTGCAGGCCCAAGTAATCAGTAGTCAAGACCCACCAGAGGCCTCTAGTCTGCCTCCTTCTGGGGTCCCTGTGTTATCTCTGGATGAGCCAAACCTAGACAGACCCCAACCTAACCTATGGGGCATAGGTCCAGAGGAACCAGATATTATGGAAGATTCCCCCCAGCCAGGATCCTCCCAGGCCTTTAGGAATTCTTCTGCCATTTCTGCTGATATTTCCAGTTTACCTCCTGAGTTCCAATCTATTTTTGCTGTGTTGTCCAAAGCCATTGATGCCAAACTCTCCTCCATCAATGAGCTTCCTTTACCTCTTCCTCCTTCTCGTTCCTCCCGCCCCTTGGGTTCTTCCCCAGCGGTCAGAGCTCCTATTCAGGATGACTCAGAGTCCTCCCAAGATGAATATGAGGATGTAGAGGAGGATGAAGACCCTTTCCAGGGCTTATCAGAGGATGAGGAATCCCAAATAAAGGTCCCTCCTCCTATTACTATTTTCCCTTCTCAACTATTCAAATCTCTCCTCCTCAAAGCTAGAATTTCTACGGGATTAGCGGCCCAGGAGAAACAAGCCTCCACTTCCACTGATCCCCCGGAGGAGAATTTACCTTACTTCACAGAGGAACAGGAGGATAACGAGGTAATCCCTATGCCTAAATTATTTAAAGATGCCTTACTTAAACAGTGGGATTTTCCAGCCTCTGGCCTTAATCCCTCTACCAAGGACAGAAAGTTGTATAAACTCTCCTCTTCCTATGAAGAGCTTCTATCTTTTCCCAAACCAGATGAACCTGTCAAAATTCTTCACTCGGCAGCGGCTGTGCCAGGCGAGGCGGAGGAAGTCCTCCGTCCAGAGGACAAGCGCATCGAGCAAATGCTCAAAAGAGGATTCTCCGCTGATTCCTGGGCCATTAAAAGTTCTGCAGCAGCCTCCTTCTTCTCCAGAGCCATGCTGCTGTGGCTTCGCCAACTTCAACAGCACATTCCTCCAGATGACTTGAGAGGTCAACAAGACTTCAACAAGGTCTTTGCAGCTGCCCAGTACGTGGCTGATGCCACCTTACAATCTACTAGATTTTCTGCTAAGTCTATTGCAGCCTCTACAACGGCAAGAAGACTCCTATGGATTCGCCCTTGGCAAGCGGGAGTTCGCCAAAAGTGGCAGTTATCCCAGGGCCCCTTAAAGCGCGACCTTCTCTTCGGTGATCTTCTGGATCCTCTCCTCACGGAGACCACAGACAAGAAGAAGGTTTTGGGTCCAACCACAAAAAAGGTTACTAAAACGCAGTCCTTTCGTCGCCCAGGGCGCCAGCAAGATCAAGCGGCTTCCTATCAGAGATCTCCAGGTCAGTATTCCCCCCGCTTTCGTTCCCAAGGTAGGAACTCCAGGGGTAGGGGTTTTCGTTTCCAAAGGGGAGCTGCCTCTAACAGGGCTTCAAAAAAACCTAGATGGTAACCTTTCCTCCATTCCCATAGGGGGTCGCCTAGCTCATTTCGCTGCAAATTGGCGTCTCACCTCCAAGGACCCTTGGGTCATTGACACTGTTCAAACAGGCCTTCTTTTAGAATTTATTTCTCCTCCCCCTAAACGTTTTATTTCCTGCCCTTCGCCCAGGTCATCCTCAGATTGTAACCGTATGGAGGAGGCCATTTCTCATCTATTGTCCATTAGAGCCATTCAGCCGGTCCCTTCCGGTCAGAAGGGCCTAGGTTTTTACTCCATCCTATTTATGGTTCCAAAGTCCTCCGGAGGTTGGAGAGCTATTTTGGATTTAAAGAAACTAAACCTATTCATCAAATATAGGAAGTTTAAAATGCACTCCTTGTCTTCTATTTTGGCCGCCATTCACTCGGGAGATTTCATGGTCTCCTTAGACCTCACTGAGGCCTACCTTCACATTCCTATAGCCAAATGCCACAGAAAATTTTTACGTTTTTCCTTTCAAGGCAGGCATTTCCAGTATAGGGCGATGCCATTTGGCCTTTCCTCGGCCCCTCGGGTCTTCACAAGCTCTTGGGGTCCCTGGCGGCCTATATCCGGGCGTCTCCCATCCACATTTTATGTTATCTTGATGATATTTTAATTCATGGGAACTCCCTAGAGAGAGTGAAATCAGACCTTTCTGTCACCATGTCAGTCCTTCAGGACCATGGGTTTTCCATCAACTTTGAAAAAAGTCACCTCCAACCTTCCACTTCCATTCCTCACCTGGGAGCCATTATTGATTCAAAATCTTCCCAGGTTTTTCTCTCTCCCGAGAGAAAACTCAGTATTGTGGAGTTAATTTCTAACATTTTATCTAATCCTTCAGTATCCATAGTTACTCTATCTTCCCTTTTGGGGAAGATGGTGTCATGCATAGGCATCATTCCCTGGGCTCGCCTTCATGCTAGGGAACTCCAGTGGCTTCTGTTGCCTTTTCAGAGATCGGGGCACAGCAACTCAAATCGACGCATCGTCATTCCACTGAGTGTTCGCAGATCCTTCAAGTGGTGGAAGTCTCCGGCCATGGACAGAGGATCCCCGTTCAGGTGCCCGGATCAATTTGTCATCACCACAGATGCCAGTCTATCGGGATGGGGCGCCCACGCCCAGGGGATGATAGCCCAGGGCACGTGGTCCCCGGAGGAAGCTTCCAGGCCAATAAATTGGCTAGAGTTAAGAGCCGTCTCCCTGGCTCTGAAGCATTTCTCTTCTCGCATCCCCAACCGGCACGTCCTCATTCTCACCGACAACATTGCCACAAAAAGCCATATCTGCAGGCAAGGGGGCACGAGATCCAAGGCTCTCATGAGGGAGGCCCTCAAGCTGGGCCTTTGGGCGGAAAAACATCTCCAGTCGCTCCTAGCCGATCACATCTCGGGGAGTCTCAACATCCAGGCGGATTGGCTATCCCGAGCAACGATAGACCCAGGAGAGTGGAACCTCCATCAAGACCTGTTCCATCAAATCACCCTCAGATTCGGCCTACCAGTCCTGGATCTCTTCGCGACCAATGCAAACGCCCAACTCCCTCGCTTCTATTCCAGATTTCCATCCCCGGGAGCGGAAGCGATCAATGCCCTCCGGAGTCCATGGCCTCCAGGCCTACTCTATGCATTTCCTCCAATTCCAATCCTCCCGGACGTGATTCACAAGGTCCTCACCGAGAGGGCCCGAGTAATCTTAATCGCCCCTCATTGGCCCCGCCGGCCCTGGTTCGCAGATCTCCAACAGCTGTCCGTCCAGGACCCTTGGCGACTCCCCGTTTCGGGGGATATGCTGCGGCAGGGGGCCTCTTTCCATCCAGACCCGGAGTGGTTCCACCTCACCGCCTGGCTGTTATCAGGAGAGATTTAGAACTGCGTGGGCATGACCCCGATTCAGTGGAGGTCATTCTAAAGGCCAGAAGGGGCTCGACCAATCGAATCTACGACCACACGTGGTCCAAGTTTCACCAGTGGTGTCTTCAGGAAGGTCTCTCCCCTCTGTGCATCCCCATACACAGAATTATTTCCTTCCTTATGCAAGGTTTCCATAAAGGACTCTCCACCAGCACCCTCCGGCGTCATCTGGCAGCCATTTCATCTGTCCTAGGGGGCCCCCGCAGACAGCCTCTCTGATCCTTCCCTGAAGTTCAGGAATTCCTCAAGGGCATAGCCAACCTCAGACCTTCCAAGGTCCACAGGTATTCATCCTGGGACTTGCCACGGGTTCTCCACTCCCTCACGCAGGCACCATACGAACCCCTAAAATCGGCGTCCCTCAGGTACCTATCCTTTAAGGTAGCCTTCCTGGTGGCTATTACCTCTGCCCGACGCATTTCGGAGCTGGCTGCCCTCTCAATCAGGCAGGACCTTTGTCAATTCCATCAGGACAAGGTAGTCTTGCGACTGGACCCCACCTTCTTACCCAAGGTCAGTTCCATGTTCCACAGATCTCAGGATATTGTCCTACCTTCCTTCTGCCTCCAACGAGACCATCCCTTGGCAATTAGATGGCACACCCTGGATCTCACCAGAGCGCTGAGAATATATATCCAACGCACAGGACCCTTTCGGAGGTCAGAAGCACTTTTTGTAGCCTATCATCCCAGAGTCATGGGGGCCAAAGTGTCTTCAACAGTAATAGGCCGTTGGATCAGAGGGACTATATCTAAGGCCTATGAGTCGGCCTCCCTCTCAGTTCCAAGGAACATCACTGCGCATTCCACCAGGAGCGCAGCCACCTCGGCCGCTTGGGCGACTCAAGCCCCGTTGGAGGAGGTCTGCAAAGCAGCCACTTGGGCCTCGCCAAATTCCTTCATCAGGCACTACAAAATTGATTCTTACGCTTCAGCGGACGCTGCCTTCGGCAGAAGGGTACTCCAATCCGTTATCTCACACGATAGCAAGCTAATCCCACCCTAGGGACCATCTATTGGGTATGTCCCATGTGACTGCTGGACCCGCTCCTTCAGTACGGAGAATAGGCGTTGATTGCTTACCTGAACGCCTCTTCTCGTACGGTGAGCGGGTACAGCAGTCACTTCCCGCCCTTGTATGTGTCTTCTTTACCTTTCTATCTCTTTCTTCCTCTAACAATGAGAGTTGAACACTACAGAGCTTCACAACTGAGCCTAGTCTATGGATTCGCGAATTCTGGGGAAGGGGCGGATCCGGCAAGCTTTTTTAATACTAGGCTCAGTTCCACCGGATTGGACATGAGCAACCCATGTGACTGCTGTACCCGCTCACCGTACGAGAAGAGGCGTTCAGGTAAGCAATCAACGCCTAATCTCTCCATTTTGCATTTTCTTCTGATGTAAACTTTATTCCAATTCAAGCCTGGTATGACAGTTCCATCTGTTTTCCCTCTCTTCTGAACTTCCTGCAACTCTGCAATCCTCTGGGAAACATTTTGAGTTAGCTTAGAATAATGTGTAGCTTAAAGAAGATGTCCACTCTAAGAAAATAACATTCTTTTAAATATAAGCAGTAAGCAGTTACCAGCACTTTAAAACATGAACATGTAACAACCAGATGCTGCAAAAATTTCATAATTATCTTAAGTTGATTGGCCACAAGATATTTTTTCTTGTACAATCTTGATTGTTTGCTTCAAGCTTCATCCACACGCATACACCTTTGGGGTGTGCCTCTATATTTTTTCTTGTCATTAGCTATAGATCTTTGCATACTTTTAAGACTGAAGCAGGGCAGCTGTTTACTTAATAGATGAACTTGTCTGGACTATGTTTGTCTATTTTTATTAAGGCCGGTAGTAGCTGATGCTTTGGCAGAGCTGATGTTTTTCTCCCTGATTACTTCATCTCATGTGGATATTAGCTAATGTGGTTTCAGTCTGGGATATTTTAAAGCTTAAATGAGAGTAGGAAGCATTGTAATACTTTATCTATTTATGGCTTAATGAAGAATGAATTTATTTTCCCAGAACAAAATGAGCTAAGGAAAATGTATCACAGCATTCAAAATGCACCTGTTGTTCCAGTTACCACATTTGCCTGTTCATTATAAAGAATTTGGTTTTTAATCTCTTAGGCTTGCCTAATTAGGATATTTCTGATTTATTATAAAGCTCAACATGTAGTCAAGCCTCTAGCTGGCTTGAAATTAGAAGTTGAAAACATTATAGAGCATTTTTCTTGATAGCAAGATGTTTGAATTTTCATTGACTGTACTTTCAAGTAAGTGCGGGCAGATGTTCCCAATACTATTTGTGAAGTTTGTGAAGATTGAATGATTTTTTTTTTTAAAGGATCAAAAATAAGCCATGGCATTGTAATTACTACTGCATAAATCTATGGAAAGGCTGCATTTGAAAAATTGTATAGTGTTCTGTTCATCATATTTGGAAAGAATTACACCTTTAGTTTGGAAAAAGAGAGACTGAGGGAACATGGGCATGAAGAAATTTGATCAAGAACCATACAATAAATAAACCTGATTTGAAAGAGATTTAGGATAAGCAAAAAGAAAGCACTCCTTCACATAGTACATAACAAATTTGTGGAATTAGTTATCATAGGTCCTGATGGTATCTTTTAAATAAGAGGATGCAGGATAAATTTACAGAGGCTAGAGCTTTCGAAGTCTAAGAGTCTTGAAATTCAAGATTACTAACCAGATTGCAGAGTACAGACATCCAGCTATAGAGAAAACAGTATTGGGAGAAGAAGATGTCTTCTATTTGTGGCCATCCTAGAGGCCAATGTGTGAAATAAAATGCTGGAGTAAAATGGGCTTTTTCCACGGAACTGTAGTTTTCTAGTATAATTTCAGAATGTCATGGAGGAACTTGGATATAGTGGTTCAAGTGTGGGTTCTGGTTTTTCCCGCTGCTGGTTTGCTTGGGCGTGTTGCACACCACGCATGTGTACATTGCATACCCACATATACTTTGTGTGTGCATTCGCAGTACTTTAAAAATGCTTCTGTACATGCGCAGAAGCCAAAAACAAGGTGGGGGTGCCCAAGGGCGGATTGCTCTTACCACTGATATCGGTGTGCTGAGCACGCAGCTTTGGGTGTCTTGTGTGCGTGCATGTGCATCCCAGCTTGGAAGCAAAACCTCGCAAGGGGATGTGTGCGAGAGAAGTTTTGGCAATTGTTTTTGCTTCCGTGTATGCGCAGAAGCAAAAAATCACCAAAATCTCACATGCACGCATCCCCTCGCAAGAATTTGCTTCCTGCACATACACAAAAGCAAAACCACACTGGGACACATGTGCGCACACACAAGACACCCACAGCTGTGCGCACTGCTCAACTTTTGCTACCGGTGTGGCATTCTTATCCGTTCTAGTAGGAACTCACTACTGGTGGTGCCTATGACACCTCCAAGAGATTTGGCTTGTGGGTTGGCAAGCCTGGGTTGATGCCGGTTCCAGCAACCCAGGCTGTCAAGTTACTACTGATTCCGTAGAACCGGTCCAAAGCTGGGAGGAATCAGTCTTTGTAGTGGCTACTTGGACACATAAAATTTTGCTTCACTCAGGAACTTTAACTAAGGATTTCTTTATAAATTCTGTTTTGTTCTAGAAGAAGAAGTCATTATTCAAATGCCAACTGTAAAATAGATCAGGAACTGGAGTTGATTTTTATTATACTGATTTGAGAACTTCTGCAGAATAACATGCCTCCATTTGCTCCATTGCTAGCTTTGAGAAAGTTGTTGTTGTTGTTGTTGTTGTTCTTCTTCTTCTTCTTCTTCTTATTATTATTATTATTATCATCATTATCATTATTTGGATTTATAGGCCCTCTCCAAGGATTAGGGGTGGCTTACCGCATATAAAAGAAAACAATATACAGTGATCTCTCGATTAGCGCGGGGGTTACGTTCCAAGACCTCCCGCGCTAACCGATTTCCGCGTTATACTGGATGCGGAAGTAAAACCACCATCTGCGCATGTGCGCCATTTTTTTCATGGCCGCACATGCGCAGATGGTGGAGTTTGCGTGTGGGCGGCGGGGAAGACCAAGGGAAGATTCCTTCAGCCGCTCAACAGCTGATCTGCTCCGCAGCGCGGAAGCAGCGAGGAGCCGAAGATGGGGTAAAGGCAAAGGGGAAACCCCATCTTCGGCTCCTCGCTGCTGCCGCGCTGCGGAGCGGATCAGGTGTTGGGCGGCTGAAGGAACCTTCCCTTGGTCTTCCCGCCAGATCACTTGCCGCTTGCCAGTCCACGCCCCCCTGGATGAGCGGCCCCGCATGGCCCCAGCGCCGGACTCCGTTGCCGAACGCCGAAACCGGAAGGGGCGAGGTGGGGGAGAACGGGAGGCTCAGCATTCCGTCAGTCGCAGCGCTGGCTGTCAACTTTTCTTTTTAGCACTGGGGAGGCAAGTCAGCTCCTGCCCAGTTTTAAAAAGAAAAATTGACAGCCAGCGCTGCGGCTGACGGAATGCTGAGCCTCCCGTTCTCCCCCACCTCGCCCCTTCCGGTTTCGGCGGTTTCGCAGCGCTGGCTGTCAACTTTTCTTTTTAGCACTGGGGAGGCAAGTCAGCTCCTGCCCAGTTTTAAAAAGAAAAGTTGACAGCCAGCGATTGTTCCGCTGCCGCCAGCATGGCCTGGCTGGCAGCGGAAGATGTAACCTTCGCAACCTCGGAGAGCTTCCTGGGCATGAAAGCTCACGAAAACCAGGAAGCTCTCTGAGGTTGCGAAGGAGCCCACGATCACTCGGCTACAAGCGGGAGGAAGGCGAATCCCACGGGGCTGGGCTCGGTTATCCCCCCGGCTCCCCTCCTACCAGCCCCGCCGCGGAAGGCTCCATTCTGTTCCCTGAATGGAGACCGCGGGCCGCTCAATCGGGTGGCAGGAAAGCGAATGTCACGGGGCTGGGCTCGGCTCCCCCAGCCCCGCCGCGGAACGCTCCATTCTGTTCCCTGCCGGCCCGATTGAGCGGCCCGCGGTCTCCATTCAGGGAACAGAATGGAGCCTTCCGCGGCGGGGCTGGTAGGAGGGGAGCCGGGGGGATAACCGAGCCCAGCCCCGTGGGATTCGCCTTCCTCCCGCTTGCAGCCGAGTGATCGTGGGCTCCTTCGCAACCTCAGAGAGCTTCCTGGTTTTCGTGAGCTTTCATGCCCAGGAAGCTCTCCGAGGTTGCGAAGGAGCCCAGGATCACTCGGCTGCCGGCGGCAGGAAAACGAATGTCACGGGGCTGGGCTCGTCTCCCCCCCCATAGCAGCCCCGCCGCGGAACGCTCCATTCTGTTCCCTGCCGGCCCGATTGAGCGGCCGGCGGTCTCCATTCAGGGAACAGAATGGAGCCTTCCGCGGCGGGGCTGGGGGAGCCGAGCCCAGCCCCGTGACATTCGCTTTCCTGCAGCCGAGTGATCCTGGGCTCCTTCGCAACCTCGGAGAGCTTCCTGGGCATGAAAGCTCACGAAAACCAGGAAGCTCTCTGAGGTTGCGAAGGAGCCCACGATCACTCGGCTGCGGGTGGCAGGAAAGCGAATGTCACGGGGCTGGGCTCGGCTCCCCCAGCCCCGCCGCGGAAGGCTCCATTCTGTTCCCTGCCGGCCCGATTGAGCGGCCAGCGGTCTCCATTCAGGGAACAGAATAAAAAAAAATTATTTTTTTTTAAAAAAAAATTTTTTAAAAAAAAATTTTTTTAAAAAATAATATTTTAATATTTTATTTTTTAAATAATATTTTTTGAAAAACCGCGTTGCAGCGTTTCGCGCTAATCGAGAACGCGCAAGTCGAGGGACCACTGTAATGCAATGTCCTAAGTTCAATTAATCTAAAATCCCCAATTATTAAAAATCAGGCATTCCCACTCAGACCACAAACATACATAGCATTCACCAGTCAGGAGGCTAGAGTCTAATAACCCCAAGCCTGGCGGCATAGAAGAGTCTTCAGGCTCTTATGGAAGGTGAGGAGGGTTGGGGCAATATGGATCTCTGGGGGGAGCTGATTCTAGAGGGCTGGAGTCCCCACAGAGAAGGCTCTTCCCCTAGGCCCCGCCAAACGACAAATTGGCTAGTTGATGGGATCTAGAGAAGGCCGACTTTGTGGGATCTAACCGGTCGCTGGAACTCATGTGGCTGGAGGCGGTCCCATAAGTAATCTGGTCCGATGCTATGTAGAGCTTTATAGGTCATAACCAACACTTTGAATTGCTTGTTGAGCTTGACATCTTGGCATTTTGTATCCCAGTTAGATCCAATGTCCAGGAGCTGTGGAGCAGTATAGTTAGTCCTCGACTTGAAACCGTTCATTTAATGACTGTTCAAAGTTACAACATCCCTGAAAAAAGTGACTTCTGATCATTAGAGAATTTCAGCGGTCATGTCATCAAAATTCAGGTGCTGGCAACTGACTCATGACGGCTACAATGTCTTGGGGTCATGTGATCCCTTTTTGTGACTTTCTGACAGGCAAAGTCAATGGAGAATCCAGATTCACTTAACCAACCGGGTTACTAATTTAACAACTGAGTGATTTACTTAACAATTATGGCAACAAAAGTTGTAAAATGGGGTAAAGCTCACTTAACAAATGTCTCACTTAGCAGTTGAAATTTTGGGCTTGAGGACTAATTGTAAATTAATGGCCATTATTCATACCTCTGTTCATGGCAACTAGGTTGATAACAAAAGTACTCCTAACAACTATATTTTGCTTAAGTTTGCCTGTGATTTGAGAGAGAAATGTGATGATTCAAACTTCCTTTCATTCACTAGGACACACCTTGTATTCTTTGTTCCCACCCATTCCAGGCTTATTTTAAAGCAAGTTAATCTTTTTTTAACTGAAAGGTGTAACTAACAATCCTCTGGTTCGGGCATGAGTTATCCATCAACAGCAAAATCCTAAAAATGACCTGAGCTTGTTTTAAACTTTTCTCCATGTCTTTCCTATGGCTGGTCTAGTCTGACGTTTGCTTATTTGGATCCTATATAAGATTCTGTGAATAAGGTAGAACAACTGCACACACACACAAAGAAAGCCTTGTTGCATCCTTTCTACACCACTTTCTCTCTCTCTCTCTCTCTAGTTTCTACTAATGGGAAGCTCTAGCTTTACAATAATTACATTCATTAAACTTGGAATAACTAGATTAATTACATATAATAATTATGTTTCTGTTACTTGTGTTCTAAACTTGTTTTTCTTTTCAGTCTCAGGTGAATCATCATACTTCTACCAGTAATGAGACGTATCAAGAACGTCTGACAAGATTAGAAGGTGATAAAGAATCTCTCATATTGCAGGTATGAAATTTACATAACCTCGCATTAATGATGCCATAACAAAGTCTTCCTCCTAGTAACTATAGAGACACAGCCATGGGATTTTCTTGACAATATTTTTGAAGTAATTGACCACTGCTTCTTCCAGAACTTTTTAAAACTTTCCGATTTCCTCCAATCCTGGGATTTCCCAAGTTTTCCCCACCCAGGTACTGACCAGATCCACTTCTGCTTTTTCGAGATTAGCCAAGATCAGCTAGATGCAGCCACCATTTATTAAAAAGTATGAAATACATTGATTCATTTAATAGTCATGGTGGCGTCAAAAATAATTTCATATTCATTTTCTTCAGATACAGTATCTCCTACTTTTTACAGAAGATGAATCACTTAGCTGCTACATATAAAAGAAGTTTAGGCTTGTAGAATGATTAAACCACGTCATTCTTTTTAGAGCAATTTAAAATAATTTTAAGAGGCATACATATGTACAAGTCAATGTAAGTTCTGTTATCCGTGCAGTCTTTTGTGTCCTTGTGTAAAATCAATTTCCTACATGAAAAGATTCCATGCTAATTCATCTTGCCAAACTAATCATTGCGAAAGGAACAATAAATGAGAACTTCCATTTTCTGTTTGCAGGATTTCTGCTATAATCATGGATTAGTCTACCACACTATAGTTACAAGGATGTGAGAGGAAAATGACCTGGCTGGATTGTCCTTTTAGCAAAATGATTGTATTGCTTGTGTTAGTTTATTATCAACCCTAGGAAATGAATGGCTATTTCCCATGCCAGTCCTAGGAGCATTCTTCCCAAGATACTCCCGTGGCATTGTTCAAAGCAGCAATAGAAAATAAGCAAAAACACAAACCATCAAATCCAGCTATCTACTGGGCCTTGACTTTCAATAAAGTCCTGGAAATCAGTTTGGAATGACTTATGAAAACAGTTTATGAAATAAACTGTTGATGGGGATGACTGTGGCTAGTGACAATAGGTTTGGTAGGGAACTGGTCCTGTAGGATTTTTCATAGATTATGCTTAGTGATTCAGCTATGCTGTGGAGAGCTTTTTTAGATAGTATGCACATAGTCCATCAGGTCCAATTGACAGAGAAGGTTTTAGGCTTTGCAATGCTTTTTCAACGTTGTCTTCAGTGAAGTCTATTTGTGTTAAGTCATTGTGAGTATTTGTCGTACGTCTAGGGAATTTTGGGTATGAGCCGTTGCTGTTTGCAAAGACTGAGCCAAAGAATGTGTTGAAGAGGTTAGCTTTGTTTCATCGTAGCATTCTTTGTTGTTGGGTATTTTATGGGTGGGAGAGGTCTCGAGTCTTTGAGTTTGTTATTTACGAAATTGTAGAAGGTGCGGTTGGATTTTGTGCACAGAAGGTTTTCCTCTTGTTTGCTGGGATAGTTGAAACATTCCTTCTTTATTTGGTGGCATATATTTTTGTAGCAGTTTTTGAGGTTAGCTAAATAGCCTGCTTGTTTTTTTGCCAGAGGGATTTTTTTTTGGATTGTAGCTTCCTTATTGATAAGGATAGTTTCTTTTTCTTGGTTATAGTGGTTATTAGAGGTCATCAGTAGTGTTGCAGCCAGAGAATAGAGTTTGCCAGTCAACAGTTGAGAGGTCGGTGTCTATGAGTTCATAGTTGGTTTTTTTTAAGTTGTACTTGGGTGTCCCATTAGTAAGATGATTCGTGTAAGGGTGTAGATTGAGGTCTAAGTCTATCATGCTGTGGTCACTGTGGAAAAAGGTTCTTTTATTTGTAGTCCATAAATTGTGCTTTGGCTGTTGCAGAATATGAGGTCAAGGCAGTTGTTGAGTCTAATATTGTTCGTTACTAGTTGGTCGAATCCCAGATTGGTAACGGTGTTGTATAGGGTTGTATGGATAGGTTCAGTCATGCATTCGTTTAGGGTCCAGTTAACGAGAGATAGATTGAAGTCTCCAAGAAAAATAAGAGGGTATGGGCAGAAGGCTGCCAATGTTAGCAGTGAGGTTAATTTGTTCACATGTGCAATGTCATTGTTGTAGTAACAAAGTAGGAAGCGAAGTGTTGTATTTAAGGTCAGATCACAGATGATGGTTTTAGGAAGGATGAGATCATATGTAACTTGGATATTATTTAGATTTAGTGTCTTTTTGTAGAATATAGCTACTCCGCCTCCTCTGCAGGTTTCACGGTTGGAACGGAAGACAAGGTAGTTTCTTATTATTACTATTATTTATTATTATTTATTAAATTTGTATGCCGCCCCTCTCCGCAGACTGATGGAGTCAGGGAGGAATGCATTTAGCCATGTTTCACAGACAAAAATAATGTTGAAGTTGTCAGTGTTTAGTAGGAGGACGAAAAGGCCAGATCTATATGGTAATATATTTGGAGTATGTATGTTCCATGATAGAACTGCACTTCTTAAACTAGGCCACAAGGTAATCTTGAAACAAAGCCATGTCCCTATTATTTTCATGACTGTGGTCATTTATCCTTCCATTGGTCTTAAATTGTTCATGATAGTTAATTGAAGATGATGATGTAATTAGAATAATTTTTGTGAGTTGTATATCTATTTCCTGCTCTAGTATCTATTTCGCATTCAGAAAAGCAGGTGCAACTCATTAATGCTTCTTTTATGAGGCATTGCCTTAATAGGGCATCATGTTGAAATATGACATTATTTGCAAAAGTAATTTGTGCTGCAAATAATAATTGATTCAATTATTTTGCAATAGCTTACACCATTATGCTAATGCAACAGATTTTATAATGGATCTAATTATTATTAATTAGGGGTATTATTAGAAATACAGTATTTTCAGTCCTATAAAATCGATTGCATTATTTTTACTCACCGGTTGTGAAATGACTGAATGTTTGTACCTATAGTACAATACATGTAGTAATAAAAAGATGGTATTATGATTGCAACTGAAAATTTTTAAAGTCCATGTTCTTTCAGACCAAAAGCAGGCTTTCCACAAGTGACACAAAGGAAGATATATTATATTTTAAAATTGTACAGGCATTGTTGTGTCAACAATGGTGATGGTTAGGTAAAGCTAAAGAAGGCTGAAGGACACTAATGGGAAAAAACCTAAACTGAGTGGATACAGTTTCTGAAAAAAATCTGTAACCAATGTTGGCATTCACAATGTATAATTATGTATTATTACAAAAGTATGTCATTGATCCCACATTCTCTAATAGTTCCAATCCTGTCAAAAAGAAGGAAGGAGATAGTAAATCCATGAACATCTCCAATCATTTTATCCCAAATTTTAGGTTTTATGAAGATAAAAGAAATGTGAATGGTGCAAATTTCCGTTTATCATATGATTATTATAATATTCAGATGTATTACAAAAGATGTGTGTATGTATGTGTGTGTGTATGTATTTGTATTTCATAATTTTTTTTAGGATGCAATAATTTATTTCTTAATGTTTTTCTATAAATCTCCATAACAATAATTCTCTCATTTATGGCAATTTCATTGCATAAATTCTCCATTCGTGTTCAAGCTTGTATACTTTGAACTGGTGAGAACTAGCACACTGACAGTACTAGGACATGTCTTTTGTGTAGTACGTTATGTAAGTTAGAGAGGCTTTATTTGATAGGTGAGCTTTTCTTGTAAGAAGCACGGTTATTGGTTAGCTTCCTGAAAGATTTTTTGCTTTGTGTTTTTCCTGCTTTTAAGGGGAAAATTGGCAAAAGCTGAAAAGACTTTGCTCAAAGCCTGCTTAAAATATTAACAGGGTTTCTACAAAGACTTTTTCCTTCAAAGCAGTGTTTAGTGTAAATATTATTGCATGGTCTTCAGGTCAATTTTTAACAGATCATTTTTCCTTTGTTTTTAATTAACAAAAAATTCTGTTGATTCATTTCCTCTGTTGGTCACTACATTGTAGCGACTTTTAAGGTGAAAATTAAATTGTTTTTTTAAAATAGCTGAACTGTTAATCAGTTTGTAATTTTTGCAGGAAAGGTTAAGAGGCACATGACAGGGAAGACAATGTATAGATATGGGCCTGTGGGGAGATGTATTCAAATCCTTCTTCAGACACAAAATTAAGTGGAAAACGGTAGATTGTGTTCAAAACAAGAGATCCGATTGCTGAAAGTGTTATTATTTTTATGATGTTACTTTTGCACTGTTGCTGCTATTGATACAGTCGACATCATTCTTATCCTTAAATTACAGGTGAGTGTTCTCACAGACCAAGTTGAAGCCCAAGGAGAAAAAATCCGAGACTTAGAAGTTTGCCTTGAAGGGCACCAGCTGAAGCTTAATGCTACAGAAGGGATGCTTCAACAGGTAGGAAAACAATGGGATTGTTTTCTTCTTCTTTAAATAAGCACACTTATCACTCTTGACTCTACAGACGTTTCAGCTAAGTCTGAGATTAAGTATGTTTCCAATGATCAGCTGTACTTATTTGCTTTGTTGTTGAATTTTTCAGTCATATTGCATTATATTGCTATTCAGCTGGAATGTAAAGTGATACTACTGTGTACATTATTCATTACTATCCAACAGTGAAAATTCAACAAGAGAACTGGATGGGGCTAAGAACCTGTTTGACTGGTTACCAACTCTTTTGATAATATAGAAATTCATTGAAACTGAGAGTTTAGAAGCTGTCTCTGCTTGGTATCCTTTGTGACTGAAATTACAGGAGATTTAAAGTACATGGATTTGTAGATTTTGGGGACTGGTTTACATAAATGCTTAAATAAAAGTATTTTATTTTAAAACAAAATAAAGAATATCAGTGTAAAATCTCAAAATGAAGACTATCATTTATGAAATTATAATTTACATTTAAAAACCCCACAAGCAGGGAGTTGGACTAGAAGACTTCCAAGGTTCCTTCCAACTATTATTATTATTATTATTATTATTATTATTATTATTATTATTAAGTTTGTTATTGGGAAAACAGGAAGAGGCAGTGCTGTCTAAACAGTGTATAAATGTGTAAATGTATGAAAGGTGGGATATAAATTTAACAGGTAAATAAAATCAAAATTCCAATGGTAGAGCCAACTATATCCTTTTATAACAAAGGGCTTAGGTTTGTTCTATTAGCTGAAAAATGGATTGCTGAATTAAACAGCAACAGTGATATTTAAGTCCAGATGGGCTGTAGTAAATAGAATTCTGGAGTCCACCTGGGACATCCAGTTTCAAAGTCTCTACTTGGCCATAAAACTAATTGAATGATTTTGAGGCAGCCATTATCTTTCAACCTAATCTGTCTCATAGGATTGTTTCTTAGAACTCTAAGAAAACAACAGCATAAACAACAAAAACTGGGGGAAACATGGAATATTTTGGACTTTTTTTTTTTACAATAGAAAAGCTTGATCCTACCCCCTCTTTTTTTAGATCCAAGTCATAAAACAAAAAAAATATATACAATATGATAGTTTACCTGTCTGTGAAATTCAGGCAGTTCCTGGGTTACATCAGCAATTTATTGATTGATTTGATTTGATTTGATTTGATTTGAATGCCGCCCCTCTCCGCAGACTCTGGGCGGTAACAACAACAATAAAACAACATGAAACAAATCTAATATTAAAAATGATTAAAGCCCCTTATTAAAACCAAACATACATACAAACGTATCATGCATAAATTGTATAGGCCTGAGAGGGGGAAGGAATATCTCAGTTCCCCCATGCCTGACGACAAAGGTGGGTTTTAAGGAGTTTACGAAAGGCAGGGAGGGTGGGGACAATTCTAATCTCTGGGGGGAGCTGGTTCCAGAGGGTCGGGGCCGCCGCAGAGAAGGCTCTTCCCCTGGGTCCCACCAACCGACATTGTTTG
The DNA here is from genome assembly GCF_031021105.1 of Erythrolamprus reginae. Taxonomy (NCBI): domain Eukaryota; kingdom Metazoa; phylum Chordata; class Lepidosauria; order Squamata; family Dipsadidae; genus Erythrolamprus; species Erythrolamprus reginae. Next base: position 118,696,016 of record NC_091950.1, read on the forward strand.
GTCGACGGGACCCGGAGAAGGCCAACTCTGTGGGACCTAATCAGTTGCTGGGATTCGTGCGGCAGAAGGCGGTCCGGGAGATATTCTGGTCTGATGCCATGAAGAGCTTTATAGGTCATAACCAACACTTTGAATTGTGACCGGAAACTGATCGGGAACCAATGCAGACTGCGGAGTGTTGGTGTAACATGGGCATACCTAGGGAAGCCCAATATTGCTCTCGCAGCTGCATTCTGCATGATCTGAAGTTTCCGAACACTTTTCAAAGGTAACCCCATTGGGATCAGGATTGCTGTTGCTAAGCAATACAGTCATAAAACATTATGTTAAACGATTACATTGCTTAATGAAAGCAATCCTGGCAGTTCGGGATGCCATTGTAACCCCAGGCCATGTAGGCCATTAAGTGAGGAAAGGTGGGAATCCCAAGTAAGGAGTGCAGAGAGAACAGTACTGCAGATACACTAGGAAGCATGGTTAGTATAGTGGTTGCTAAAAGGCAGAGCCAACAGAGGTCAGTAGACTACGTAGGAGGGGAGGCATTAAACAGGTCAATGGAGGACTGACAGAGCAGGTCAAAGGGTGCCAGATCAAGCTAAGAGCAACTCAGGTCCACAGCTGACAGAGGCCCCAGGTGGGCTGACAGACATAGCTAGAGAGCTACTGGGGATCATGGAGTGCGGTGGGTGCTATGGGCAGTGGTGTACTGTGGAGTCCACAAAGGCAGGGAGTGCCAGAGTACCAGATCCCTGTATCCCTGTATTGAAATTTTCACTCTTGTTACTAGTTTAAACGCCTCTTTCTTATTTGGTGGCGATTATTCCAATTCAGCAAATGTAAAATAAACAGCTCTCCAAAGTAGTCACAGACCATCACACAGGATTATTTTCATGCACTGTAAACTAGCAAACATTTGTTTTCAGTGATGTTCCTTTAATGTTGATTCCAGCCACCTCTTTCGAGTCTTTCTGGTGAATTAAGAATTTATCTTTGGTAACATGGGAATTTCTCTTTAATGCGGGAAGGAAATAGAAATTATTTGTAAATTAAAACTGTCAAATGTTCAGTGCCAGATGAAAGAAATATTACATATTAATTCCAGGAAATGGAGCTATATCTTATTGATAATAAGACAAGAAAAAGATTTAGTTTTTTCTCCTCACAAAGTACAAAATAAGTATAAGTTAATATACTGTTCTTAGGTGTTTGTTGTGATTAGGTATTTTTTCTTTTTTGTTTTTTTTGTTGTTTTTTTGTTATTTTTTATTTATATATGTGTATTTGTGTATTGTAATGTGGGTTTTTTATTGTATGTTATATGTTTTTTTAATGAAGAAATTTAATAAAAAATATTTTTTTAAAAAACCTGCCAAATGTTCACTACTGTCTCTTTTCAGTCTGAAATATGCTGCTTCTGGGTTGAAACCTATGTATCATTAACCAATCCACCTATAAATTCCATTTTCTTTTTTCCTTTTAGCCCCTCCACTGTAAATAAATGTTTATATATTCCAAGTAAAAAAGGATGTGTTTTTATACTTTGAACAGACCTGTCCACCAAGTGAACACAGCCAATCATATAGGAAAAAACAATGATTTTGTAGCACCATCCTTGGACTATTTATATGTATATTTATTTAAACCTTTAAACTACCAATAGCTAAAGCTCTCAAGGTAGTGTACAATAAAATACAATTAAAACATAAATAAAGATCCCATACAAACTGATGGTTGTCAAAAATCTAAAACAATATGAATTATAATACAATTGCAAAAGGCAGCAAATGAAAAGATCTTCACCTGTCACCAAAAGGATTTATTTATTTATTTTATTTTATTATTTAGATTTGTATGCCGCCCCTCTCCGCAGACTCGGGGCGGCTAACAACAAAGTGAAAACAATTTACAACAAATCTAAATTACTGTTTAAAAATATTTAAAAGACCCCATTTTCTAAACACACATACATACAGACATACCATTCATAAATTGTACATACCCGGGGGAGCCTCTCTGGAGGCTAGTGATGAGCCTCTCTGGAGAGAGTATTCCACTCATTGGGTGCCATTATTTTGTCAGGGAAACCAGAGGAGGCCTCCTTAGAAGAACTTGCTTCATCTTCTGGTTGAAAAAAAAATCCTCTCACATCTTACTGTTAATCTTTGTATTTCACATTTTTAACATTTAATAATTCAAAGTTCAGTTTCTAGGACATTAATACTTATTAATTGACGAGACGCGATCCCCGCTGGACGGGGGTCTCGACAACCCTGTGATGGTTCACTTTACGAGGCCCGATCCTGAAACCATTACTAGTGCTTACCAATGAAACACGGAGTCAATGGTCTGGGTAAAGTGACAAAGCTTTATTGTTTACAGGTGTGCTTTTTATACCCTTCATATGCAAATGAAGGGGTTTCAGCTAGTAATTTTCTATTGGCTAAATACAAGTCTAATTTCTCCTAATATACGTTTCTTATAGGCTACAAATATAAGGTTTTTCAAATCTATAGGCTAATAATAAAACTTTTGAATACACAACTTATCATAGGCTATTTCTATATGCAAAAACAAGGCTTCTGAGCACCTAACTGTTTATTGGCTATTTCTATTAAGCTTCTAATTGGTTATAAAAGGTATCATCTACAGCTTATGATAGGCTACTAAATTCTCACTTTATGCACCTATCGGTAGCTGAGTTGCCAGCCAATCACACTGCCAGTGTCCTATCTCGTGCCAGGAGTGCTGTTGAGGGTTTTTTCTTACTGTGTGAAAAGTTCATGGCCATTGTATGACTCACTGTCTCTGGGCAAATCTTCACCATGCTTTTTCAGATAACTGTCTCTGCGTATATCCTAAAGCATAGCTAATATTTGGCTTACACAATCCCTACAATTAATAGCTTTTTTGTGTGTCTCTTTTGAAGGGGGTGTAAAAATGGTTTATTTCTTAGTGTTTATTGATGGCTGACTTGTCTAAATGCCAGGCTTTCCAGAATCCCCTATATTTTTGGATTTAATTTGGCCCTGGATACTTACAGTTCCCCAGCTGAAACCAGGGCTGGGCTGCTGGGGATTCAGACAAATTCGGGAGAACCTCTAGCTAAGATTATGGGCATTACAGAGAACCAAATCCTATTCCTGGCTGGCTCCTCCCATCCAAACACCTCTCAGGGGGCGCATGGAGACTCACGGAGAGTGAAAAGTGTAATGCATCCAGAGCCTTGGGAGGCCATTTTCGCCCTCCGGAGCCCGAAGATGGCAAACTCGCATCCCCTGCTATGGTACCAGGCCCAACATGGCCATGCCCACTCATCAACCAGGCAGAGAACCCCTTCCTAAATTTTTTGAAGCCCACCCCTGGTTGAAACTATAGTTAAGTCTGTGTTTCTGTGTGTTGTGTGATTATGGATTTTTCATCATATCTTCTTTCTGCTAGTTGCTATTCATGGATAGACTCTGCGAGTCTTTTGCCCATTGCAATCCATACAGTGAATGTTGTAAATGTCTTTTATTTATCTTTGTCTTTTGCCCCAATGTGAATTTTATGACAAAATGATCAACAGTCAAACATTGAGAGAAAATATACCCCCAACATTTTTCCCTTAGACTATCTCTGGGTTCCCTTAGACCTCTCCAGGTTCCTTAGAGGTCGGTAAGGGGCTTGCATAAGTGCACCAGTGTGCCTTCCGTCCCCTGTCCAATTGTCTCTCCTTATCTCATTTATCTTTTCTTCCTTTCAAATATGTTCACCTGTACTTTTATATTTTTTCTTCTATTCTTTTCTTTATTTATATTATTACATATCTATTCTTTTCAATGTGTATTATGTATTGGACAAAATAAATAAATAAAATAAATAAATAAATGTACAGCGGGAACTGATGTCTGGGATAAAGTGTAGCCCCACTTGACCCCATTCTTATTTATGTCTTATGCAGCTCTAGCGTGCATTCCTTAGGTTTATGTGTTGCATTGCACAGCTTGGCTATTTTCTGTCATGTACATTCTTCAAGGGACATATGCTCAGTTTCACAGCTTTGCTTGGAACCTCTGAAGCTGCCCTTTTATTCCTAAACTATTTCCCTTTTCCAGGACATTTTTCAGTTTCCCAGTCTGGCCTTTAGCCCTGAGCTTCCTGATTATCTCTCATACAAGTCTAGCCAAGCTCAGCTGGATTGTGTCACAAAGTCATTTTTACTGACATGACAACAAGATCACCCCTCCCCCCTTTCAGTTTTCAGATCTCAAAAAAACATAACAAAAAAGGCATTCGTTGTTGATGTGATACGGATATTATAATGGCTAGTCATAATTGCTGAAATGGCACAGAAGGTTTTTAGTCTTTTAAAGCTCACACTCATCCCTAAAAAACGTTCCTGTTTTAGCTTTTTTGAGTTATGTCTAGAATTAGTGTTGAGTCTAAATGCATAAGCCTATGTGTTGAAGCGATTTGCTCTGGCAAGTTTGGGCTTCCTCCTTTTCCTTACATTTGCAATGTTTTAAACAGTGAAGAGGAAGGCTGCAGGCCAGTATCTGTTACTGTGTAATAACACAGTCAGGTTTTTCTGTGTTTGAGTTAAATGAGTATCCCATCCCTTCTACAGCTGACACATGGTTCTTGTAAAGTGCAGCCTTCACACAATGGTGATTCTTGCTGAATTTTGCAAAACAGGTAGGATTCATCTTTCCAAACTTCTTTCATGAAGAGATGAAACAGAATAGTTTGTACTTTCAACAATATATATTTTAATAAAGCATATATATTGTTTTGGACTGTTCCATTACAGTATAAAGTTTTCTGCTTTGTTTCTGTCTTCTAAATTCTTAAAACCTGATAGTTGGGGATTTTGCTGCATTTTCAAACTGCATTTTCCAGATTTTGATATTTTAAATCAACTAAATATTTCAAAAACTGTGCTGTTTTGCAACTTACAGTCACAGTATGAATCTATGCTGCTGTTCTATACTTTCTATAGTATTTAACATACCATATTATTACTGCTGTTTCTGTAGTATTCATATATTTGTTCAATGTATTTCACATGAAGTTTTGAAATGTACTACTTACAAATCATATAAAATGCAAATAATCTCATGGAAGATCCTTAGTTTAAAACTCAATCTTAACTTGAAAATAATATTTAGTGCTCATTTATAGAATTACGTTTGAGAAATATGAGTGATTGATGAGTGCATGAATCATATCTTTTTCAATCATGCCATTTAGATTGATTTTTATGAAACCATTTTTTGGTGGAAGCTGCTTTAATTGATAATAAAGATATGCATATTAATATAAATAAAACAATAGTTTAGATGGAAGCATAATGCTGTAAATAATATATGTGTGTGTGTATTATTTTCTATGGCTCTACTCTGAGTTCTTTGCCATTCATATTGGAGTTTCTATAGAGTTCAGATGGCATATATTGTATTTTCACTTCAAAAGTAACAACTCTGCTGTACTTTTACTTCTTACAACTCCATATTTATTTAAGCTGTCTTCCAATTGCACCATACTGCTGGAATACTCTGTAATTTCCACATAGCAAAGTGGGCCATATTCCACTAGAGAATTGGTCAACGTAAGCATCTGCTTGAAAATAGAAGTAATTACTTCCACATGTTAGCAACTGTACTATGGTGATTTCTTTAAGCTCCACTTCAAATAATTTTCAGTTCAGTATATTTTCTGGGCCACAAGTGTCATCTGGTTAATGTTTAAGATGGCCTCACCGAAATATAACCTGGATTAAATAAATATATAAAACAAACCTTGAGAGGATGTAATTGTAGTTCATAAATGTATAGGATAGTATGGATGTTCTGATATGATGTGTGTGTGTGTGTGTAGATTGTTCTGAGTTCGTGTTTTACCCCATGTAATATTTTGAATGTCTATGCGACATTTCGGTGAAATCACATTCACCATAATCAGGCTGAAGTTGTTAGTTTCGTGCTGCTTTGAATACACACACACACACACATCATATCAGAACATACATTCATACATTCAGCTGAAATATGATGTATTTATATATAATATAGTACCAATGGAAAACTGCCTCCATACTATTTGTTGAACATAGCTTATTATAGTTTATACTGTATAGCTTTTTCAAATGTGGTGTTCAAAAACCTCATGTCTATTTCTCTGACATTTTGCTACATGCCTTTCAGATGTCTGTTTGCATTCATTATCTGATCTTCATGTTAAAAATCCTATGTTTATATCTAATAGTCATCGACAGCAATCAGTTAATACTATGGGTTTGCTGATGTCACATAGCATATTCCTCCAGTTTTTGTTTTGTTATTATTTTTTGTGGTCCTGTTTCCAGGGATTTCTATATGTTTTAGCTATTTGTTTTTTGTTTTTGTTTTTTTGGAGCTCAATCCCGGGTGTGATTTCCTGAGTTGTTGATGAGAAAGTTGGCAGGGGTCATGCAGTAGTTATATTTCTGAATTTTATCAACTAGCATAAATTGGTTGCAGAACCATTCTTTAATTGTTTCATTTTGTATTTTTACTCTTCTTCTGCACTGTTCCGTGTCATGTCTCTCATCTTTCTCTTGGCAATGTCCCATAGATTCTCTATGGAGTTCAGGTCAGGCGAATTTGCTGGCCAATCAAGGACAGTAATCCCATGATCATTGAAGTAGGTTTTGGTGCTTTGGGCAGTGAGGGCAGGTGACAAGTCCTGCTGGAAAATTTAAGTCATCTTCCTCATAAAGCTCGTATGCGGATGGAAGCATGGAGTGCTCCAAAATCTCCCGGTAGACGGCTGCATTGACCGTGTACTGAATGAAGCACAGTGGACGAATACCAGCAGATGAGATGGCTCCCCAAATCAACACAGATTGTGGAAACGTTATACTGGGCCTCAAGCATTTTGCGGTGTGTGCCTTTCCATTCTTCCTCCATACTCTAGACCTTGGTTTCCAAATGAGATGCAAAAGTTTCCACAGTCTGTGAAATTTTCTAAGATGAGGAATTTGGGGTTTTCATGAGCTATACCCCATAATCATCACAATTATGACAAATCATAGCTTGAACTATCTTGCCTTGCATGTTATGAATATATCTCATATATTAAGTTTCACCTTTTAAGTTACATTACTGAAATAAATGAACGTTTGCACAATATTCTAATTTTTCGAGTTTAACCTGTATTTGGCTAAGGTAGAATTTTGGAAAACTTCAACCTACTTCCAATCAATTTGAAGCAAGGTCCAAGATCTTGTGCATTGATAATTGATTGTTGATAACTGTACATTTCAGCAGCAATCCTTATGCTGCTTTTTCTCTAGAAACACCTTTCTGAAGGTTAAAGGGGCCATGGCCAATTTGATTGTTGACATTGTCTGTGGCAATTATTTTATATTCTTGGAGAAATTAGCCAAAGTATGTCAATTGCAAAAGTGAGCATCATTGAAGTGTGTGATAATCTGGGAGTCATTGGTTGTGAATACTTTGGTCTGGTCAATATTGATAGAGATAAGCAGGAGCTTCTATATAAAGCGTAATTTCATAGGCATATCTTTCATTGCCTGCAAAAATAATATTTGAAGTGTGATGAAGTCATCTTGTATCAAATATGATACCATTCCAAGCAGCAGACTATCACTTTACTGCATTGATCCTATTGTTGAATTCCAAGAGAGAGGGGTGGCATACAAATCTAAAAAATAATAATAAGTAATAATTGACAGAAATAGAGATAAATTACAGCTGCCGTGGATCATAATAAATCATTTCTGAGAGTCAATGGATTAAAAGAAAGAATCTGGTTTCAAATGAAGTTTCTTTTATTACAAAAACAATAAAATATAAGGAATGCCTTGGGTGGCATATGAGATGCGTGCTACATCATGGCAGCTAACAGAAAATATAAAAGACAATATGGAGAATCTCAACAAGACAGAAATGATACATGAATGATGTGGCAGGATTTTACATCATAATAGGAGGAGCTAATAAAAACACACACTGTTAACTATTTAATTACTAAATAACTCTAAAGTCTCTGAATGTCTCTGGGGCTGTAAATACTCAGCATGACAATAATAATATACAGGGAAGCCTTTGGACATTTTGTCATTAATAGGAACTGTGTCATCCTTTATACACTGTATATATGAAGCAAGGTGCATATGGTTTTAGCAGGAACACCTTCTGGACTAGCACCATTCATATCATTGTCAGTGGAAACTGTCAAATGCTCCTGCAAAATCAGTAAACACAAGAACAATTCTGTATACTGATGTGTTCCGTGAACAAGTGACATTGTATTTCAGTCACAGCATCTTCTTCCAGGCAAGAAAATGTCCTGTTATTCTTGGATAGTTGTTCTCAACCTTTTTGAAGTCTTTTTATTGAATTACTTTTGCAAATAACTTGCCTACAACTGACTCGATAATAACTTGCCTACAACTGACTAGATAATCCTGCAATAATTGTCTCTTTCTTGACAATTAAAACTATCATTACTTGCTTCCTAAAATGTAATATTTAATATTTACTTAGACTACCATTTGAAGGAGTGGAATCAACAACTTTGTCTATTGCTACTGTCTTTAGTGTTCTGCATGTCTTCAATTACTCCAGTTATTTCCTTTTAAAAAAATAGGTATAACTTTCATACAAAAAAAAAGTTGTTTATTGAGTGTAACATAAGACAGAAATTACTTGTGCTGTATTTAGTTGAAGTGTTCACTATTAGGCCTCCTTTCATTTTAGGACAAATTTTAGTTTGAATGCTAGCAATCATTTACTCATGGAATGTAAAGGTTGAAGAGGTCCTTGAGGATCATGTGCTCCAAACCTGTGCCCAGGGTAGAAATCTTCCACTGTAGCATTATTGACATGTGAAAATTTCTATTTAAGCACTTTCAGTGAAGGAGAGTCTACTACCATTTAATTTTGAACAACTGGTAAAGTTTGGATATTTTTCTCTGTCCTCCAACTGAAAAGAAAAGTCCTTATAATTTAACCCATTATTTCTTGTTCTGTATTCTATAGCATCTGTGAATATAATTACTCAACTGACTTTATTTTATTGCCACATTATTTGCAGAAAGTTTTGTTAGTGTTTATTTAGTGCTCCCTTGTTGATACTAATGCACATTTTCCCAGCTTCCAGAAAAGATGGGGTCAGAGATCTAGCTGTGAGAAAAATGTGACATGACATTGTTAGAAATAGTATCTCCATATTCTGTCATGTGACTTTCTGAAATCCTTAATGCTCATTTATCTTCTGGTTCTTTTTAACATTGTTGCACCCAGGGTGCCTGGGTGCTGTGGGAATTTTAAACTAGTTTTAAACAATCCCACTCAAAGACAAAACAACCAAAAAAACCACCCCCACCTCAGGATTATGGTAATTTGTAGAGCAGACATAATTTATAGATTTCAATGGATCTTTCTAGAGAGTTTTTACTTTAACTATTCCCACAAGCTCTCTGAGATAGAATGCATGCCTTCCCTCCATTAACCACAGAATTCCTTTGTATTTTTGAAGTATGCCCTATCTAGTCATCTTTGTAGAAAGAAAGAGGGGAAAGGGGCAAACATTTTCCCGAGTTGCTATTTCCTGCTCAAAAATCCAGGCGCTCATATATAATTTTCTAAACCTAAAAGAATAAAACAATTTTGTTCTGTATTCTGGATGAACTCCTGGAGGACAAAACCTTTATTTTTGGTATTTTTATTCTGTTCTGACAACTATGGGTTATTTTATTTACTGGTGCTACATGTTAATGTGACTGTTTCCATAATTCAAAACAAGCTTAAGAAAACCATATACAAAATGCTAAAACTCTTGGATAATAAAGTAATTGTTGTAGTAGTAGTAGTAGTAGTAGTAGTAGTAAAATAAGTAACTACAAATAGGAGTCAGAATGATTGTACCAAAAGAAAGCAAAAAGAGTAGCAATAGGCACCCTGGGTGCAATTCTAAAACATCTGGAGCACCACTTGAGCACCATCAGCACTGACAAAACCACCAGTCAGTCAATTGCAAAAGACAGCTTTACTTGGAATAATTTATATCCTGCAATAATAGCTTTAAACACCATCAAACATTCCTATTCTAGGTCCTTGGGAAGGACTTGCTGAGTGGACAGAAATATCAGATCCAGTCTAGACATCTGACTATGCGACAAACCTTAATAATAATAATATTAATACTACTACTACTACTAATAATAATAATAATAATAATAATAATGATGATGATGATGATGCATATTCATTGTTAAAATCAAAAAGGGATCGGTAAAAGATAATTTTTGTTATTTCACAATTGAATAACTGGAAAAGTCATCTTTTTTTTTTGCAGGAACTGTTAAGTCGGACGCAGCTAGAAACTCAGAAATTGGATTTAATGGCAGAAGTTTCAGATCTGAAAATCAAATTGGTTGGAATGGAGAAGGAACAAAGCAAATATGAAGAGAAGCAGAACAAAGCTGAGGTAAGCCTGATTTGTTTATCTATTCGGTTCCTGAAGCTATGATCAGAACTCTGCACAGATTGCTTTCTACATTATTAAAGCTGACTGCTGCCATGTTCCTATGCTGGGGCAAGAAAGTTTTTGTAAAGACTTCATTTCCAGCAGAGAGAGAGGGAGAGAGGATAACAACATTTTCTATATTTTTCTAAGCTGTCTTTTATCTTCCTTCTTCTCAATCAAATTCAATATCTGGAAGATAGATTTATGTCAAAGTTAACCAAGTGTGTAAATTCCAAGTTCTTTTCTTAACTTTATTTTTTGTGGGATTTTTTTATTTTGGCATTTTGTTTTATTTATTTTTTCACATTTTTGAACTGCTCTTTTCCCTCCAGAGGGGTTTTTGTAATAGCAGCATTTAGCTCTCTCCTCTTCCTCCTGCTGTGGTTTTTTTTTCCTTTGTCAATAGAGGATGGTGAAATTCTGCTGAAGAGAAAACATGCAGATTTTCCTTTTTTAACAGAAAAACACATGGAAGAGAGAGGCTGCCAAAATAAATGGCACCCAAGCTATTTTTGTCTCCTCTGGGGTGGATGATTAGGAGATTAAATAGATAAAATGATCCTTGCAAAACAGGAAGTCCAAATTCTTGGCCTCACGTATTCTGATTTGATACAGTTATACTCAATCTTCCATCTACCGGTAGCCATACGGTTTCTAAAAGTTGTGTATTACGTACTCCTGATATAGTTTAAAAAGAACAATTAATATTTTCCCATGATCCAGTCCTTTAAGGAAAGCAAATCATTTCAAAAGCATTCCTTTATTTCTATTATTCCTGTTATGCTTCGACACATCGTCCATTGCAGAGATGGGTTCCTCCCAGTGTGAAACGGTTCGCCCGAACCAGTATTGGCTCCCTGATGATGTCATAATGAGGTTACTGAATCAGATCAGTTGGTGTTGGTCTGTGGGCACCACCATCTTTAAAAAAAAATTAAATATTTTCCCGGGGTTTTCTTCTACGCGTGCGCAGAAGCTGAGTTTCCAGCACAACACATGCACCGCCATCTTGTTTTTGGCTCTCTTTTTTGCTAGTTTTGCTTGTTTCTGCACATGAACTTCTTCCAGGCCAGGAGCATAAGCTGACCACCCTCTGTCTGATCATTTGGAGAAGGAAAGGAAAGTGTTTTCAGGAGGCAGTGCTGCAGTCCTGCTCCAATTCCAAAATTGGGACGTGTGACTGGCGCAGTGTGGAAAGAGAAGCTGAATCTGCTGAGGAGGTGGAGGGTGCGCAGCTCTCTGATGTGCATTGGGAAAGTGGGAGAATAAAACACTTTTTGGCATTTGGCAACTTTTCCCTTGGATCTAAGACCCTTCTTTCCAAATGCCTTAAAGTTGCCAAATACCTTAAAATCTGGATTCTCTCTCAGTGAGGCAGTGGGTGTCACTAAAATGCCAATACTGAGAATGCTAATTGATTATAGATCACATTATCTACAAACTGCCCCTTAGTGTGTATGTGTGTATCTCCAACCCATTTTGTTTTGGTATGTATTGGATTTTTATGGTAATATATTGTGAGCTGCCCAAAATCAGCTGAAATCAAGTGGTACCTCAATTGAATTAAATAAACAAATACTTATGATATGTAGAGGCATCACATCTTTTTCATATTTATTTACAGTAAGCAACAGTTTCGAACTGGTAAAAATCTTTTTTTAAGAACTTTTAACATAATTTAAACAAATAATTTAAGTTCCTGTTTAAAAGCACCTTCCTTTAAAAATGTGTATTTTCTGTAAGTCATTGTCTTCCTTTTTAAAAGTTGACCTGATGGAATACTAAAGGCCGAAATTGGTGAAATTGACTTATAACTGCTAAGGAGAAAGGTCCAAGGAGTTGTTCCCAAAACAGTTCCAAGGTATCAGGGGTGAACTACTGCAGGGGTGGGAACCCAGTGGGGTAGCAAAAATGGAGCTCCACCCCAGAGCACCCAGTTTGCCCTGAAAGATGTTGAAAGAAAATGCAGAGCACCCTGCACAAGCCATGCCCACAGTGTAGTAGCAAAATTTTGGTAGCCCTTCACTGCAAGGTATCCATTGAGAAACCAAACCATACAATAGAAGGATTAGAAAGGAGATTGCTATATTTTTTAAGACGCACCTAGATTTTAGACGAAAACAAGGAAAAAAGTATTCTGAACCAAATAGTATAGTAATATATTATTTAATAAAATACCAGTATAGCAGAATACTTTTTACAAACATCTATACCTTTTACAACCATGTACACTTTTCACAAACTTCAAACTTGACAGCTTTAAGACTTGTGGACTTCAACTCCCAAAATTCCTTCTCCAGTCATGTTAGCTCAGGAATGGGAGTTGAAGTCCACAAGTCTTAAACTTGCCAAGTTTGAAGACCCTTGTACCTCTAATCCCTAATCCAGGGGTCTTCAAACTTGACAGCTTTAAGACTAGTGGACTTCAACTCCCAGGATTCCTTCTGCAGTCATGCTAGATGGGATAATTAGAAGGCAACACCACCACCCACCACCCCCATTTTTGTGAAAAGGACCATTTTTCGGCCATTTGTATTTTTATTTTTTGCAAAAATTGATGGGCAAAGGGTCTGGAAAGCCCACAGAGAGCTCCTGGGTGCTGAGGGATGGCAAAAATGTCCCATTTTTTGTGAAAAATGGGCCATTTTTATTTACATTTCATCATTTCTGTACATTTAGAAATCTAAAAATCCAAGCTTTTATTGTTTTTATTCATGTGCATATGTGACTAGTTTTTTCTTCACAAATAGTTATAGCATATTCCCATGCAGGGGTTGGCTGCAGCCCAGATGGCTGGGGGGACGCAGTGGGGTAGTGAAAATGGAGCTCCACTCTGGAATACCCAATTTGAACTGAAAGATGTTGAAAGAAAATGCAGGGCATCCTGCATAAGCCATGTCCACAGTGTGGTAGTAAAAAATTTAGTAGTCCTTCACTGCCCATGTTATACCTACTAGTCATCTGATCTAGTGAAACTATTACAATATATTTGTATTTTATTTTATAATACCAATATAATTTATTTGAGGACTGTTATTAATGCTCAGAACGATGTTTCATTTTGCTTTCTTTAATATCCGCCTTTCATAGGCCTTGAATGTTGCTTAACAAGGAAAGTGAAACAAGGTACAGGTAGTCCCCAGGTTACGTCGTCCCCGATGTACAACGTTTCGTCGTTACGATGACCCGGGGACAGTTTCAAAGCCGCCGCCGCCTCGGTTCAGGAGAAGGGATCTCCATGGTGGGCGGCGGCTTCAGAGACCCCGCGGAGATCCCCTCACCTGAACGGAGGCGGCGGCAGCTTCAAGGGACCAACAGCCGGTCCTTCTCAGCACTGCGTGCCTGCAGCCTCCGAGGTTGTCGCTGCCGCCGCCTCCATTCGGGCAAGGGGATCTCCGTGGCGGGTGGCCTCCAACTTAACACATTCAGTAACCATTCATTGTTGTGATGATAGTGAACAAGTGGTACTTATAACTAATCCTCAAAGTTCCAGCCATTGCAGAACCCCATAATCACATGAGTGTGATCTAGATAGTTGGCAGCCAGTTCATACTTACAATGGTTGCAGTGTCGTATAGTTTCATGACCGCCATTTGCTGGCTTCCCACTCGCAAAGTCAGTGAGGAAACTGTCGAGAAGTTTACATGTCATGGAGCTTTCTGTTGTTGTTTTTTCTTGAGGAAAAATAGGGGGCCCTATCCATGGGACCTCCTGTCTTTCGATATTTCAGCTTGTCCAGTGATCTGGCACAATGCATAAGTTGTAGGCCCCCTCCATTGAACGTTGTCATCTTTGTGGGTCTTGGAAGCATGCCTTTTGTGTAGCAGTGTTGTCCTCTAGAATAAGCCCCTGCCCCCCTGAAATCTATATTTATTTATTTATTTATTTTGTCCAATACACAATGAGGGTTTTAGTGGGTATATATCTCTATACACATAGTAAAATACATGAAGAAGGCTATAGAGGAGATATTCATAGTAAAATATATCTAAGAAATAATAGAAAAGAAGGTATAGTAATAGAACATATCAATGAATGAATAAAAGAAAAGATATAGTTATAGAAGAAAGGTATATGAGATATAGGAGAGCAATAGGACAGGGGACGGAAGGCACTCTAGTGCACTTGTACTCACCCCTTACTGACCTCTTAGGAATCTGGATAGGTCAACCATAGATAATCTAAGGGTAAAGTGTTGGGGGTTTGGGGAATGACACTATGGAGTCCGTTAATGAGTTCCACGCTTTGACAACTTGGTTACTGAAGTCATATTTTTTACAGTCAAGTTTGGAGCGGTTAATATTAAGTTTAAATCTGTTGTGTGCTCTTGTGTTGTTGTGGTTGAAGCTGAAGTAGTCGCCGACAGGCAGGACGTTGCAGCATATGATCTTGTGGGCAATATTTAGATCTTGTTTAAGGCGTCTTAGTTCTAAACTTTCTAGGCCCAGGATTGAAAGTCTAGTTTCGTAGGGTGCGTGGAGGAGTGAAGGGCTCTTCTGGTGAAGTATCTTTGGACATTTTCAAGGGTGGTTAATGTCTGAGATGCGATATGGGTTCCAAACAGATGAGCTGTATTCGAGGATGGGTCTGGCAAAAGTTTTGTAAGCTCTGGTAAATAGTGTGAGATTGCCAGAGCAGAAACTACGTAGGATTAGGTTTATAACTTTTGAAGCCTTCTTGGCTATGTTGTTACAGTGGGCTTTGGCACTTAAGTCTTTTGTTATTAGTATACCAAGGTCTTTAACCGAGTGGGGATTATCTGTGATAATTTGATTATTCAATTCAGATTCTTCTTCCCAATGTGTAGGACAGAGCATTTGCTAGTTGAGATTTGGAGTTGCCATGTGTTAGACCACTCAGAAACAGCGTCAAGGTCTTTTTGGAGAGTAGTTGTGTTATCGGTGGTGTTGAAGAGTTTTACATCGTCGGCGAAGAGGACACAGTTGCTTGTGATGTAATATAACTCCCACCACTTATTTCATTCTGGAAAGCCTTTAAAGAGCTGGTTAATCTGTTGCTCTTCATATTCTTTTGTATTCTCTTTGTATTATTTTATAGTTGCGAGCCACCTCAAATTGATTGGAGCGGGACAGCATCCAAGTTGAATAAAATAAACATTTCTGCTGCATACATGAAACTGGGCTTATCTCCCTTGATTTATCTCTTATTATTTCATTAAAGGCACACACAGAAAACAGTGCTCTGGGGAAAAATAACAGATTGGCTTAAATCAGAGACGTGTCTTTCCCTTCCTTCCCACTCAGCTTGAAGCTGTTCCCATTTTAATTCTGAAAATAAGTGACATAGGTAGTAGAAACCAGATGAAACCAATGTAATAGTGTGTGTGTTTTTTCCAGACAGGAGAATAAAGAGAAACAGATTGAAAGAGGAGTAGCAGAATCATGTGGCTTTATACACTCTGTGAAATGGTTCCCATGGCAACAAAATGTCATGAAAAACAAAGCTGTAATTTTTGTACTTAATTCTGACACAAAAATTGGGTGGTGAAGACTGTTGGGTCACCCTGACTGAGAGATAGAAGCAGGGGAGGATTTAGCATCTGCTTTCAGCTAAGTGAAAGGAACCTGTCAGAATCCCATTTCTCCTAGTTTGAAAATGAATGCCCATTGCTGAATATATACAGGTAGTTCTCAACTTACAACCATCAGTTTAACAATGGTTCAAGCCTTAAAACAGCATTGGGAAACGTGATTTAATGAGCAGTCCTTGCTTATATGACCCTCATGGCATCCCCATAGTTACGTGATCATAATTTGGGTGCTTGACAAGCAGCATGTATTTACAAGAGTTGCAGTATCCCAGGATCATTTGGTTGCCATTTGTGACCCTCCCAGCCAGATTCCAAGAAACAAAGCAAACAATGGAGTAGCCGGATTTGCTTAATAACCATGTGATTCACTTAACAGCTGCAGAAGTTTGCTTAACAACCATGGCAATAAAGGTCATAAAATCCAGCAGACCGTAATTCACTTAGCCGACTTGCTTTGCAAATGAAATTTTGCTCCTAACTGTAGTTATAAGTCAAAGATTACCTGTTTTTCTGTGTCCATCTGCAGTTTAATTTTGGCTTAGTGAGAGGGTTTTCTCTCGAAAATTATACCTTCAGAATTTCTACTCAAAACTTAAGGGCTCTCCAATTGAAAATATTTTTGATTGATACTGTAAGAAAAAATATTAATAATAATATTTTTTTATTTACGGTCAAAGACCATCAATATAATATTAATAATAATTAAAAGGAAAAAACAGGAAACAGGACTTTTGACTGAGCAACCAAGATTGACCCATCGTAACTATACAAGAGATGTACATATTTCGCTATGAAGGCACACATTTACGATGAATCCCCGCGGCTGCCGCGCAGAATCTGGCCATGGACTTTGAGACTTTTGTCATTTTCATTCTTGAATACCTTGCCTAGAATTGATTTTCTTATATGTTTTGAAGATGCAATTTTGTATGAATACAAAATTGGTCTATGTATACTAATATATTTATTTAGATCCTGCCTTTTGTTACTTTTAACAAATAAATTAAGGTGGTGAACTTATATATAATCACAGAGCCACTCATAAGCAATAATTTTATTCAGTATAAAGTTAGATTTTACCTTTCTATGCTGCATTAGTGTTTCACTATTTAAGATTATCTTTTACATGAAAATATAAGAGTTGACACTCATCAAATACAGTATAAAAATGAAATTCAGTTTAATGGTGCCTCTGTGGTGTGTATTGATATGTATCATAATCTTAAAGCATAAACTGAGGTTATGGAATGCTAAACCTGATGCAAATATACCCACACTTTCTCATCTATCTCGGCTCCATCAATTCTGCAAAGGCTATTGATGCTTCTATTTTCATTTGGGAAGTAGCTTTAAATTTTGAGATATTATTTTCATCTGTTGGTCCTCAAGAGGATGTTTCCAATGACTCTGTCACTGAATCCTTGTGATTTAAAAAGAACTTCATGTGTTTGTAAGATATTCTTTCAATTCATTATTCTTGAACAAAATCTGCTAGGTATTAAAAAGAAAGATATTGAGGGATCCTGATAGATAGCAACACAAGAATACTTGCATTTATAATTGATTTTTAAGAATTACCAAGATTCTGTCAGAACAGTAGCAATACCTGATTGTTCTTAGTTGGCTTTGAATAAGCAGAGTCAAAGCTGGTTAAGCATTTGAATGGGAAATCCCAGGCTGTAGGGTAGACTGGAGAAACAAACAGTATCCCAAAAGAAGCCAGTAATAACATACCTCTGTATTGTTGCCATGAAAACAACAAAGGAAACACTGCTATTTAATAAGATTCCACAATAGCCAAATTCCTAGGTATATTTTTTGAAAGCTTGAGATTTATGAGGCCTTTGATACGTTTTTAAATATAGGATTAGAACTGTCAGTGCTTCAGATACTTTTTGGAAGATCTTCAAAACATAGCACAATCATAGTATTTATCTGCAACTCATTAAATAACCATTTCTGTTTCCAGTATCACAAAGCTGCAATGGAATGCTTTTTGCTATAGTTGTGTGATTCTGTTAAAAACAACAACAACCAGAAATGCTTTAATGAATTACAGATAGGTGTGAAGTTCACTTTCCAAATTTTTGGAGGCATGATTTCCAGATAAATATAAAGAATTGCCTAGCCTTAATAAGTAACACAATTTCTTTTTACTGATCATTTTTATATTCTTTTAAGAAATGTAGGTTTTTCAGACAGAGTTCCTTCCTTTTACAATATGGCAGAAAAAGACTGGTTTGATATGATCACTTAAGACTTAATGAACTCAATCTGTATAGTCTGGAGGATAGAAGGAAAAGGGGGGACATGATTGAAACATTTAAATATGTTAAAGGGTTAAATAAGGTTCAGGAGGGAAGTGTTTTTAATAGGAAAGTGAACACAAGAACAAGGGGACACAATCTGAAGTTAGTTGGGGGAAAGATCAAAAGCAACATGAGAAAATATTATTTTACTGAAAGAGTAGTAGATCCTTGGAACAAACGTCCAGCAGACGTGGTTGGTAAATCCACAGTAACTGAATTTAAACATGCCTGGGATAAACATACATTGTAAGATAAAATACAGGAAATAGTATAAGGGCAGACTAGATGGACCATGAGGTCTTTTTCTGCCGTCAGTCTTCTATGTTTCTATGTTTCTATCACAGCCAGATGTTGAGGAAATCAATCACAGATATACATTCTTAATTAGGTAAGAGTATTTATCAATCCAAAGGGCTTTTGAGTCTTCCCAATGCATTATTATTTTATCTCTGATGATGTTACTTGTCCTCTGAGCTTCTTAAGATTAAGAATAAATAGTTTTGATCGTTGTTTTAAGCATTAATAGGATCTGTCCTGTGGAATGGTCCCTATGCTTTTTCACTATTTAACAAAAGAGGACACCTTAATGCCTATTGTTACATATCCCCAAAAAGTATGTTCTTGGCTTCATTTCATGTTGTCTCTAGATGTCATTTTCTGTCTTTCTTATTTAGTCAGTGGTTAACCTGATCAGTGACCTGCAAGAACAGATGTGTAGACTGCAACTGGACATTAATAATCAAATCCAGGAAAGAAAATCCCACAGTAGGAAACCAAGTGTGAAGGCAGTTGGTTTTCAAAACAGCACAGAGTGGGTGACAGAGTTCCCGTCACAGGAGAATTGCTTTCAATGTGAAGTATGAAGGTCAAATGTTAGCCTGAATCTATACATTTCTTTGAGGAATAAACTAAATATTACTAATCAGAGTTTGCTGTGACCACTTGGCATGAATTGATTTTGACCGAATGCTGTGTTTCATAACAAAGTAACGTCTTGTCCTGGAATTGGGGTAGTAATAGCCTATGACTCCCAGTGATAAATCAGTTGTATCTCCTACAGCTCACATCTATCTGCTAAAAGGGATTTTGCGAAACTGATGTTGTCAAAGCTGAACAGCTGTGCTTGAAATAACAATTGCTATTTCTGATATACAATTGTAATGGTGATCCATATTTGGATGTGTATTTGTAAAGCCCATTTTTACAATATGTAAGTAGTTTCAAATTATGAATTATAGTATTATGCCAATATTGTACTCATGAGTCGTGGTGCCACAGTAGTTAGAATGCAGTACTGCAGGCTACTTCTGCTGCCTGCAAGCTGCCTGCAATTTGGCAGATCGACTCTCACCAGGCTCAAGGTTGCCTTCCATCCTTCCAAGGTGGGTAAAATGAGGATC
Organism: Erythrolamprus reginae; assembly: GCF_031021105.1. Lineage (NCBI taxonomy): Eukaryota > Metazoa > Chordata > Lepidosauria > Squamata > Dipsadidae > Erythrolamprus > Erythrolamprus reginae. The sequence goes on from NC_091950.1 coordinate 118,715,788, forward strand.
CAGATTGTTGGGAGCAATATGCCGTAAATCTCTTAGACGAGGCTGTAAAGCACTCTGAAGCAGTATCTAAGTCTAAGTGCTATTGCTAAGTGCTGTTGTCTAATTTGTTAATATATGAATATTTTAACTCACAGTATATTGTTAAAGCAGAACCATGCTGCAAATTGTTAAGACCTTGACAGACTTGAACATTGGGCCCTATCCAAAAAAGTGCAATTCAGTGGTTAGAAAAGTAAGGATCTACACATAGGCAAGAAAAACCAAATGCACAGGTATAGAATAGGCAATAATTGGCTTGCCAGCAGTAACTGTGAGAGCGGAGTAGGAGTGCTAAATGAATATGAGCCAGTAGTATGTTGAAGCTGCCAAAAATACCAATGCATTCTAAGGTTGCATCAACAGAGAGGCAGCATGAAGATCCCAGGAAGAGACAGTACCTCTCTATACTAATGGCACAAATGAGACCAGACTTGGAATACCTCATCCAATCCTGGTCACCCAATTCAAAAAAGATGTTGAGACCTTAGAAAGAGAACAGAGAAGAGCAATATATCAACTTTATTTGATTAGTCAATCGACCATATCAAAGCGAGAAAAAGGACCACATTGATCGTCATAAAACTGTGACTGGTTAAAATACAATAAAATTGGCTAAAATAGAGGGAATTTGCATAAATAATAAGTTAAAATGCAGTATAATATGCTAAAATTGAGTAGTAAAACATGAGAATATAACTCGTGCAAAGGATTATATTAAACAAATCTAAGATACTGATATAAAATATTCTTAAGTGAGTTCGTCTCCTTTGCATGCCACCCCAATATGAGAAGAGCAATAAAGGAAACAGAAACCTTAACCCACATATGATCAATGATTGAGGAAACTAGGTATGTCTAGTCTAGAAGAGAAAGATTAGGGGTAATAGGGTAGCTGTCTTCCAGTACTTGAGGGACTGTCACAGAGAAGAGGGCGCCAACCTAGAGGGCAGGACAAGAGGCAAAGGGCAGAAGATTGTTAAAGAGAGATCCAACCTAGAACTAAAGAGAAATTTCCTGATAGTGAGAACAATTAATCAGTGGAACAGCTTGTTCCATCACAGGAAATTTTTAAGAAGCAACCATTTGTCTGGAATGGTATAAAGCAGTGATGGCGAACCTATGGCACACAAGCTATTGCCCTAGCTCAGCTCTAACCTGCATGTACATACTGGCCAGTTGATTTTTGGCTGACATGGAGCCTATGGGAGGGCGTTTTCGGCTTACACAGGGTCTCCGGGCTCCAGGAAAGCCTACTGGGCCTACCTGAGGTTGGGAAACGGGCCATTCTGGACTCCAGAGGACCGGGTGTGGGCACTCATGTATGCACGATAGTGCACACGCACTCACTTTCAGCACCCATGGGAAAAAAAGGTTCGCCTTCACTGGTATAATGTCTCCTGCTTGAACAGGGAGTTGAACTATAAGACCTCCAGGGTCCCTTCCAACCTTGTTATTCTATTCTGTTAAGGATTTAGGATTTTAGATCTTTCCATTCTTTTTTGTTAATTTATATATATTTTTAAGAAACCAGACTTCTTATTTATAGAAGTATGTGAGGAATATTGAACCTAATTGATTTGTTTGGAAAATCTGTTTTAATAAGGCATAAGTAGAAAAGCAAAAAAAATCATTTCAGACATAATCTGTTTTTTTAATTCAATTTTATAATAATTAAAGTTTTATTAAACCTACTAAGTAATTTTTAAATTATAAACTATATATATAAACTATAATTTTATAGTTTACCTATAATATATTATCATAGTGCATCAAACTCTTATTATTTGATGGATATGAGAACATTTCTAATTGTGAGCCTCCATTTAAGGCAATGATCTTCAAAATGTATTTAAATTATAGGCATCTGGTTTCATTTATTTTATTTCTTAAAGAGACTCAAATGAGTGGGACAGAGGAAAGCTTCTATAAAAACTTCCTAATTTTTTTTTCTTTGTCTAAAGCTCTTTAAAGTTAATTACTTATTCCGCAAAAATATCTAAAGGCTATCTGGGTTTTGTAGAATAAACTTTCACTCTGATCAAAACCACTTTATGTGTCAGGCTGAAAGCTACTTTAGATAAGCTCGTAAAATTCAACAGGATAGGGCAGACACTGGTATGCCTAACATAAGCTCATTTTAAGATTTATTATTGGTTCAGGTTTACTGAAGTTGCAGTGTTATTTTCTGAAACTTGGGGAATCACATTTTGGACATACAGTACTTGTTTTGCTCCTGTTATTTCAAAGGAAAGCCTCCACCTTGTCTGTTTCATTGATTTACATTAAATATAACATAGTAAGTGATTAACATAAATTGAAAAACAAATCAAAGCTCAAAGAAACTGACCCAAAATATATATGTTATTTTCTTCCAAGGATTAGATCAAATAGGATCATCTTTTTTTAAATCCTATCTATCTGAGAACGAAAATACCTAAGAAATACACTTTTATTGCGGTTTCAGTGTGTGGGAATATTCTGTCTACATAAATCCAATGTATACATTTCCTCCTGGTTTGGGATGGAATGGAATAGAAGAGAATAGAATAGAATAGAATTCTTTATTGGCCAGTTGTGATTGGACACCCAAGGAATTTGTCTTTGACGCGTATGCTCTCATTGTACAGAAAGAAAAACAAGATACAGCAATCAGGAAAGAATCAGTATCAATATAAATCATAAGGATACAAGGAACAAGTTACAGTACTGCAGTCATAAATGTGAGGAGATGAGTGATAGGAACAATGTGAAGACTGATAGTAATGCGGCCTTAATGAATAGTTTGACAGTGGTGAGGGGATTATTGGTTTAGCAGAGTGATGGTGTTCGGGGGGAAACTGTTCATGTGTCTAGTTTGTCTTGGTGTGCCTAGACAACCCCTAGCTTTTCCATCTCTCACTCTGGAAGAACACATGTTATGTTGACCGCACTTGTCTCTTTGTAATTAAAGCTAAAAATGGGATTTGAAGTCACTTTGTACAGATAGTCCTCAACTTGCAATTATTTGCTTAGTGACTGTTCAAAGTTATAATGGACACCCCCCCCCCCCCCAGAAGGTGCTAATGATTCATTTACAAAGTTTCAGCAGTGGGCCCCTCTAGCATCATAGGGGTGCATTTCAGGCACTTGGCATTTGAATGACCACTTGCATATTTTTTGCCAAAACCAGCAATTACATTGCTTTTTGGCAAAAATGCCCCATAGCCAAACAATGATTTTACTTCAGAACTGCAAAAAAAACACCATATATCATAAAATCTGGTCTGGTCAGGTGCTTTAACCATGCTCATGATTTATTAATGGAATGGGCAAACTCCATCACAGTTGTATGTTGAGGACTACCTGTAGAAGACCAAACACCCACATTTATGAAAGGAGGTTAGGAATAGACATTTCCGGCTTATAAATAAAACAATGTTATCTGCCACATAAAATAGAATGTTTGCTTCTACTTTGTCTATTGCAGTGTTTCTTAAAGTTTTTTTCTCTCAAGGCCCCCTCTCATTTATAAAAATTATAGGGGCCCCCCAAAAGCATTTGCTTCTATGGGTTATAATATCAATATTTATTGTATTAAAAATTAAAATTGACACATTTGCTTCTCACGGCTGTTTGATGGAATCTTAATGTTATATTATTTTTCAACATAGACTTCTAAAATAATTTTGCATTTTTTTTAACCCATGAGAGGTTCTCAGGAGACCCTCAGAAATCCTAGAAACCTTAAGAAACTTGCACTTTAAGAAACACTGCCCTACTACAATCTGTAATATTATTAGTCAAGTCGTTTTATCATAACATACCCTAAATGTAACTAAGGAATGTATTTGTCATTGATAATAATGTTTACATGTGATTAATATAAAGGCAATTGAACTGTAAATGCCCTGTCATTAAGTATTTTTTTATCTTCCACTTCTCTCCAGAATTTGTTACAGGAACTCAAACACCTGAAAATTAAGGTTGAAGAGCTAGAAAATGAAAGGACTCAATATGAGTGGAAACTCAAAGCAACTAAAGTAAGCAACACAATATAGAGAAACGTTTCAGCTTTGCCCCAGGAAAGTTAAATCCACAGAAATGTCATAGAAATAGAGAACATGTCAAAATAGGTATATATATATGTACAATAATTTGTATGCAATCTCTCCCCAAGACTCTAGACCCCTGGTTCCCAACATGGGGCCCACGCCCCACAGGGGGGCAATTTCATTTTTAATGGGGGCAGTTGGAACCTGGTTTAAACCCAGTTGGTGGCCTTTTAGGCTTTCTCCACATGAGTTGTTCACTTTTTGAATAAGAATTATATGTCATGGGGGGGGGGGGGGGCCTCAGGATTTTAGAGATGCTTAGGTGGGGCATGGCCAAAAAAAGGTTGGGAACCACTGCCTAGACCAAAATTCTCCAAAGTGATCAGTGGAACCCCAATATCCATTATTATTGCTGTTTTATTGTAATATGTAGCACTACCATGTTTCCCCCAAAATAAGACAGCGTCTTATATTAATTTTTGCTCCCAAAGATGTGCTATGTCTTATTTTCAGGGGATGTCTTATTTTTTTTCAATGAATTGTATCCTGCATTCTGCTGCAGCAAAAATGCATCCAAACAAGCAGCCACATGTTGGATGCGTGTTGGATGTGTTTTAAATCTGTTTGATTTAGCGTTTTGGGATACACTTTATGGACAGCATATATGTTCTGTTCGGGAATGTTGCGAAATGAAATGTCTCCTACATCTTACTTTCAGGGGATGCCTTATATTAGGCAATTCTACAAAACCTCTCCTATGTCTTACTTTCAGGAGGTGGCTTATTTTCGGGAAAACAGAGTATTAGTATTTATTAAATTATGTTCATATAATAAATGCTTGAAGATCAGTGAGCAATCTGAAACTTTCTTAAGGGTTATTGAATTGAAGAGTTTGAGAAGCCCTTTTCTAGACCATATCCTAATAGAAGGTTGTTCTAAAATCTGAACACAAAAGCCATCCCACTCTCAAAACTCCTATAGGCAGATATTCCCTACCTTTTAATTAAAGCAATAAATAGTTCATGCTGCGTAAAACCAGGTTAGGTGTAGGATCATATACTGCATATATCCATTATCTGGTCTTCTAATCCCCTAAAAAATAAGAGCAGGTGGGCAGCTTGTTTCTGATATTGTTGAAGTAAATAATTCACAGTGATACTTTCTGCATTACTTTATTGGCAAAGTATTAAGGTAGAAATAACAACATTATTTATCTGTTCCCTTAGGCTGAAATAGCACAGCTTCAAGAACAGTTAGCTCTAAAAGACTCAGAAATTGAACGATTACAGAGTCAAATCTTGAGGACATCAACAAATAATGAAATTGCAGAGAGAGGTAATGGTGTGTAGTTTATTTATGTTATTGCCAGATGTTTTAAAGAATCATATGTAGACTTTTATTATTTAAAAAGAAGTTTAATAAATAGTCATAGTGCCAAAGAGAATGGAAACTGATTTTCTCAGTTATCCATATAGCATTTCTGTATCTATTAAGCTATGACAGTTGCATTCCCATATCCTGCTTCATTATCTATGTATTGTGTCACAGTTTTGATTGGCATGCAGCAGTTTAGATGGAATTCCCACTGTAATCCAGAGTTGGCTGGAGATAGACTTGCTCTCCATACTCTGGAGAAGAGTAATTGTTTCCATTAACTACCTTATTATTACAGATTATACAAAGTAATGGGCAATATTAAACGTTATTCTTCCTTTCTCTTATTTACCAATATTCTTTATACATCAGTCACACAAGCAAAATATATGTTTAGTGGCTCTGTTTCAGTAAAAATTGTAGAAAGTTATATCAAAGATGCTTATTTGGATTCCTATACTGAGTCATAAGAACATAAAGAGCCGGGGTGACGCAGCAGGTAGAGTGCTGTACTGCAGGCCACTGAAGCTGACTGTAGATCTACAAGTCAGTGGTTCAAATCTCATCACCGGCTCAAGGTTGACTCAGCCTTCCATCCTTCCGAGGTGGGTAAAATGAGGACCCAAATTGTGGGGGCAATATGCTGGCTCTGTTCAAAAGTGCTATTGCTAACATGTTGTAAGCCGCCCCGAGTCTTCGGAGAGGGGCGGCATACAAATCTAAATAATAAATAAATAAATAAATAAAAATTAAATAAATAAAAATAATAATAAAATAAATAATAAAATAAGAAGAGCCGTGCTGAATCAGGCCAAAGCCCATCGAGTCCAGCATTCTGTGTCACACAGTGTCCCACCAATTGTACATGGGGATCTTGAGTAGAAAGAGAAGGCAAAACCCTCCCTTTCCCTTGACCCCCAACAAATGGTACTCAAGGGAATCCTGCCTACCTCAACCAACATGGACATTCATTTCAATAACCACTGATACACTTGGCATCCATGAATCTGTCTAATCCTGCCTTGAAGCTATCAAGGCTGACAGCTGTCATGACCTCTTCTGGAAGTGAATTCCATAAACCAACGACCCTTTGGGTGAAGAAATATTTCCCTTGATTTGTCCTCTCTTTCTTACCTATGAGCTTTAGCGAATGCCCCCTCGTCCTAGTATTGTGTGATAGAGAAAAGAATTTTTCTCTATCCACTTTTTCTATTCCATGCATGATTTTATACAGTTCGATCAAGTCACCCCTTAAACGCCGTCTTTCAAGACTGAAGAGACCAAGGCGTTGCAACCTGGTTTCATAAGTCAGGGATTGCAACTAATGATGCACATGGCCATTTCCCATTTGATAATTTTGTAATGTTATACAATAATTGTATAATTTGGCCAATAAAAAAATTTCTATTCTGTTCTTTCTGTTCTATTCTATTCTTTTCTATTCTAATTATTCAGCCTTTTATCCTTCCAGATCAATTGTGGATGCTTGAATCTTGTTCTTCTATTTATGGGTAGTAAAATTGAATTAGTGGTATTGACCATAAATAAATGTATATTTCAAAGATGTTTTGAGACACACTAGGAATTGATTGTTCATTAAATGGATAGAAGTTCTGTTTATCCATATGTTGTTACATGTTTTGCATTAAACACATGTTTGCTAGATTTGACTATGGGCTAAAAATAGTCAAAAACTAGAGGCTAAAAGTTGCTGGAAATGTTAGCAAATACTGTACACTTGTTTTTGAAGACCACCGAATTGTCTGTGGATAACAAAAAGAGGACTTGTGCATTTTAAGTGGTTAGCTCCTTACAAACATTCTTAACCTCCCTTTGAAAATGGGAAAGAGATTAGAAATGTCAAGTATATATTTTATTTTTGGGTGCATATTTTGGTGAAAATTCTTGATTGACTTTCTCCCTTTCCTATTGTAGAGGAAGTGTATAAGAGAAGGCTAAAAGAAAAACGTAAGCCCTGAGATTTCACTTTCTTGCCTTTCAAGCACAAATTTTCAGCAGTGAACATTAATTTACATTTTGCTGCTAAATCATAATGTTAATATATGTGAATAACTCATTATTGAAAGCAACCAGACAGCTATTTAAATTATCTAAATACAGATAGTTATGATGGTAATTGAGACCGGAATTTATGTGACTAAGTGATGTGATTGTAAAGTACAATGTCAGATGACCACATCATTTAGTAACAGAAATCCTGATAGTCCCTTTTGCTGTCACTAACAAAACCCCACCAGTCATTAACGAGGACCCACCTCGATCCACTTCCCAGGTTGGTCACGCCCAACTCCAAGCTTCAGTAAGGAGTGACTACCTCCTCTGCCTTCATTTCAATTCCTTTCACCCATCCAGCTCCCTCTCATCTCTGCCTTTTGGCCACTTTGCACAGCGACACTTCATAGCAGTGGCACTATGGTTGAAGTACAGAATTAGGGCCTTCAGTCTCAGCCAGCTGCCACCATTCCCAGGCCACTAGTTCAACCCTAGTGTTGAACTAGTGGCACTGCTGAGGAGTGCTTCCTCAGACTCCATGCCATGGCCAACCACCCCAGAGCTACAGCACAAAGCCCCAGCCACCCCTCCACTCTGCACACCACAGACCCACAGCTGACTTTTGTCATCTTTCTTCCTCTCCGGATGAGGCATGCTCAGCTCATCCCTATGCAAGGCAGCTGCCAGCCCTCCCAGGGCGCCTTCCTGAGGCCACTCACAATGTTCTCCAAATAGCCTGTGCCGTTCTTGCAATCCATCTGAGCCATTCTGTAGCATTGTGAAAATAGTGTGTGCTATATAGAGAACAATGCAAATGGCTAGCTGAGACTATTGAAGGCCTCAGGCCTTTACTTTAGCCCCAACACCACCACCAAGGAGTCCCTGCAGGGTAGACAAAGGGCAGAGACCATGGGGAGATAGGTGGCTGGGAGAAATTGAAATGTTCCTCTGGTCATAACTGGAGACTGATGGCTTTGGGCCAGTTATTCTCTCTCATCTTAGCTCCACATGGCTGTTGTTGTAGGAAAAATAGGAGGAGATAGGAGGATTGTGTATGTTTGCTGCCTTCAGTTACCTATAAATAATAAAGATGGGAAGAAAATGTAAATAAACAATAAACAATGACATAACTATGGGGTGCTGTAAAGGCTGCAACTTTAGGGACTTACAAGTACCATTCATTCAGCAGCTTATAGCTTCAAAGAGTTGCTCAACAAATTATTGTTAAATGAGGACTACTTGTACTATAAGATTTGTGTTATAGATAGCATTTTTGTTGTTTTTATTATCTGTCAGAAAATAAATCTTTCTGAAATTAGATGACACTTTTAAATAGGCTCTGCCAAAGTCAATAAATTCCAGTACAAGCTCTTTATAGTTAACATTTTGAGTAACAAAAACGCTACCCTTTAATTACATGTTGTGATTTCAGTAGGTTTATCTGTAATAAAATCTAATTATAACCTATAAAGATCTTTTTAAGTGCTTTTTCTACAGCGGGTTGCAATACTCGACCAATTTTGACAGATTTTTTAAGAGCATCATACCTGCTTATTGGATTGCAGACACCAAACTTGTAGGATAGACTGGATAGTTTAAAAAATATTGAAATGCAAACCACCACTGGTTGCAGAGAAATGGTACAATTGTATTAACTTCAGTTCTTAGACACTTTTTTCCTTTTTATTTCCAGTACCCTTCTGGCATTTGTTCGTTTGAATAATAATAATAATAATAATAATAATAATAGTAATAATAGTAATAATAGTAATAATAGTAATAATAATAATAATTAACAAGCACAAGCACAATCACAACCACAGCAACCACAAAACAACATTATTATTATTATTATTATTATTATTATTATTATTATTAATAATAATAATAATATTTACATTAATATTAATAATAATAATATTAACAACAACAACAACAACAATATAAATTGATCTTTTGAAATAATTTACTTGTCTAATGAAATACTTTCAGAGTACTAGTGCTTTAATATTAAAAGACCTTGCTGTGGCTCTTTTAGAAAGTTAATGTTTGTTGTTTGTTTGTTTGTTTGTTTGTATCTCACCGTTATTATTTTTACAAATAACTCAAGGCAGGGAACCTATCCAACTTCCTCCTGCTATTTTCCCCACAACAATAAACCTGTGAGGTAATTTGGACTGAGAATGTGACTGGCCCAAGTTTACATAGCTGACTTTCATGTCTAAGGATGCAGTTTGTAGCCTGATAGCCTTAACCACTAGACCAAATTGGCTCTCAAAAATTTCTTACTACAAAATGCACCTTTTTCTGTCTGGTTACTGCACATTGTATGCAATTGTGTATGGCCTTATCATTCTTTCAACTTTAATTTTTAACATACATTAAAATAAAATATAAATTACTAACTTAGCTACTCACTAATATACTTTACAAAACTTTATAAATCATTAGAATGAATAATCCAAATTTTCTGAATGAAATTATCTCTAATCAATGATATTTCCTCCATACTCTACTAATATTCATAACTAGCGCTTTTTTTTTTTGGTACTTTCCTTGTGTGTCACATTGCCATCTTTGCAGATTATTCCTTTGAAGCTTAAATAAATTGAATCATTTTGCACTATTGTACAAAAACCTCTGGAACTTGGGAAATGTCCGTTTAAAATTCCTCAGTATTGTTTGGGCAGATATTATAATCAAATCCATTTTTACATGATCAGCTATATCTTTTTCCTAAAATGCTAGCAATTTCATGTCTGCAGTGAAGAAGAATCTACCATCCAGTTAATACGTGGTATTTACAATATTTGAGCCATTTACACATATTTATCTTGATGCCCTACTTTCATCCATGAAGCACACTGACAAGCTGATTCTACTCCGTGATTTAAAGTGAGAGTAGGGTCCAATCACTCTGCCTGGGATGGCGTCACTGGAAAAAATGGAATTGGCAAATGTAACAGCAATGGCCTATTACTACTGAAGACATGTGCGGCTCATGATCTGATCTTCACCAATACCATCTTTCACCTGCCCACTTGCAAAAAGACATCCTGGATACATCCACGCTCCAAGCATTGGCATCTTATTGATTATGTCATTGTGCGGAGGAACGACAGACAGGATGTAAGGATGACCAAGGGCATGCCGAGCGCTGACTGTTGGACGGACCATAGACTCATCATCTTCAAATTAAGCTTTCACATCAAGCCAAAGAGACGTCCACAGGGAAACAAAGTTGAAATGAAATAGATCAATGTCAGTAAATTGAGGAACCCCAACACAGCAGCCTCACTAGCAGAAGATCTTGACAACGAACTCTCAGAGTTGCAATTAGAGGGAAATGTTGAGAAGGACTGAGAACACTTTCGGGAGATTATGCACTCTTTTGCACTGAAGGTTCTAGGACCCTCACACAAGAAACAGCAGGATTGCTTTGACAAAAATGATGAAGAGATCAAGGACCTACTTGCTGAAAAGCACCGCCTTCATCGTGCGTATCAGAAGGGCCCCTCATCAACAGCTAAGAAAAATGCCTTCAATAACACTTGCAGGATTGTACAGAGCAAGCTTTGCAAGATGCAGGACTCCTGGTTGAGTACCAAAGCACATGAAATTCAGAACTTTGCTGATAGAAATAATGTTAAACGATTCTATGAAACCCTCAGATCCGTGTATGGACTTCAGCCCTCAGCAAGATCCACTCTACTGGACACAGCTGGTGCAACTCTTATCACTGAGAAGACTGATTCTACAGCGTTGGGTTGAGCACTTCCAATCTATTGAAGTTACAAGCAGTGGACCAATTTACATACTTTGGCAGCACCATCTCCCATGCAGTGACAATTGACACTGAGGTCAACTGCAGAATCGCCAAGGCAAGCTCTGCATTTGACAGATTAATGACCAACATGTGGAACCGATGTGGAATAAACCTTGCTACAAAGTTCATAGTCTATCAAGCAGTAATGCTAACTACCCTGTTGTATGACCGGAGACATGCTAGGCAATTGAACCACTTCCACATGACCTGCCTCCGTAGAATTCTGAGGATCCAATGGCAGGATAAGGTGCCTGACACCGAAGTCCTCTCCAGACCAGGCCTGCCAGCAATTCCCAGCCTGCTGATGAAAGCCCAGACACGTTGGGTAGGCCATGTTGCTAGGATGCCAGACCATTGCATCCCTAAACAGCTCCTCTATGATGAGCTGTCTAAAGGAAAGTGATCGCATGGGGGATGAAGAAAGTGATACAAAGACATGTTGAAAGCCTCCTTCTAGTCCCTCAATATAGACACCACCTCCTTGGAAGTCCTGGCCAAGATCGACCAACCTGGCTCATGCTGAACCACCAAGGCTGCCAGACATCTGAGGCCAGAAGAACATTCATAGCAGAAGAGAAGCGAGCACTCCGCAAAGCCGGAGTTTTAAATGCTGCAACAATGGTGCCCACCATGTCTGCCAACTTGTGGCAGAACATTTAGTGCCTGTATAGGCCTTACCAGCCACCTGCAGATACATCACGTACAGCCCACAACCGATTAGATGTCAAGGTTCTCTTTGAACATGATGGACGAACATAAGTGCTTACAGTATTTGAGCCATTTATCCATATTTTGTCTTTGAAGGGTAACTGAGCTGTCCTATTATAGTAAATCACCTCAGAATAAATCCAACATATAAATTAAGATTTTACATATAGACTAAAACAAGGCAACCAAATGGTTGCAAGAAATGCAGGCAAAAGTTTTCCTTTTTTCTAAGTTGCCATCTAGTGATAACATGCATACTTGCAATCCAGTCTGGAAGAAGACTGTGAAGATAGCCCACATTAAAAGAAATGCACAGACAAAAATCTTATATTTTAATAAAACTAGTGAAAGGTTGTTATTATATGTGATGAATACCTTGTACCTAACAAGACTTTACTTTTCCTAAAACGCTCTTAACCAGATTCAAGAGAAAAGGATAGAATGGAACAGTTGCTACCATTTTTCTCTTAAATGGCATTGCTAGATTTTCTTCCAATGACTTTTATATCATTTAGTAAAGCAGAAAGAGGCAGTTATTCTTAGAAATAAGAATGAACAAAATCTAAACTTTATAACCATCTTTGTCTTCTCAAGTGATGTTTTAAGCAGTTTTAAGGAAGTGGGTTTTTTTATTTTTGTCAATTACTTTCAATCACTTTGAGTTTGAAATTGTCCATTTTTTCATATTTAAAACATTGACACTGTGCTGGAGGTTTACTTTTTAATAAGGAACTAATTTTTGTAATCCATAGAAATCTGCCTATATAAAGACACAGATACAGTTACATGTAGTTGTACAACTCTAGGCTAATTTTTTTTCCTGTTGTGTTTTTATTTTCTGCTATATTTTCATTAACTTGAATGTTGTATAAAAATTGGGCCATTTTTTCCCCACATTCTGTTCTCTTATGTAGCTGTCTAAACTTCTCTCTTCCCCCAAAAGAAAGCTATTATAGGGTAGAATTTGCCAGGGAGATGGGGGGGGTGTAGCTGAGACCATTCCTTTTTAAAACATCACTTATCACTTGGTTTGTCATGTAGATGGTTGAGTGGTTCAGGGTGGGGAATTTGTAGTGGGTGGGACATTTGATTCTATTTTTTATTCTATTTTTTATTCTATTTTTAAATTTTATGTATGGTGGGACTGGTCTCTGGGTGTCACAGGACTTTCGTTGCCAATGACAATTTGTTGTTTTGACAATGACAATAAATTTATTATTGTTGTTGTTGTTGTTGTTGTGCTACTGTGTTTTCCTGAAAATAAGACCCTGTCTTATATTTTTTTAATCCCGAAATAAGCGCTTGGCCTTATTTTGAGGGGAGGTCTTATTATTTTGGGGCACGTGAAGCAAGATGGAGCTATTTTTTTTCCCGAACTTCCTGTTTGCCTCTTGGGCTGTTTTCCGCACTGGGCTGTTTTCCGCACTCTGGGACTTCAGGAACCGTCCATGAAGCCTCCAGAGGGTGAAATGGCCTTCTACAAGGCTGAAAATCAGCTGGCCAGTGTGCACATATGTGCTGGAGCTAACATAGGGCAAAGCCTCGCATGCCCTCCAATATAGCTCCGCCTGCCACCTGTGGCATGCATGCCATAGATTTGCTACCCTAGAGTCAGATGCAATAAAACCTAGGAACTGATAGGAAATATTTGCTATCGTTTAAATGGGGGGAGATACAATGTTAGTGAAATAGCTGCCATATTATGGTTCACTAAATCAATCATTTTGTATACCATTTTGGGGAATTCACACTGCTCAAATATTGCTTCCATTTTTAGACCAAGAAGTCCAGCGTTTGAAAGTAGGAATGGAGTCACTGTTGGCTGCAAATCAGGAAAAGGTAAGAAAGCAATTAGGAGTTTTCATAAATTTATTTATTTATTTATTCAATTTTTATGCCGCCCTTCTCCTTAGACTCAGGGCGGCTTACAACATGTTAGCAATAGCACTTTTTAACAGAGCTAGGCTATTGCCCCCACAATCCGGGTCTTCATTTTACCCACCTCGGAAGGATGGAAGGCTGAGTCAACCTTGAGCCGGTGATGAAATTTGAACCGCTGACCTACAGATCTATAGTCAGCTCCAGTGGCCTGCAGTACAGCACTCTACCTGCTGCGCCACCCCGGCTAAATGTATGAAAAAACTCCTCCCCCAAAAAGTGACTTCCATCCTCATCATGACATATAAACAATTTCAATCTCTTATATATAGAGAAGTCATATACTAGCCTCGTTTTTCAGTCCAATTACCAGCAAAAGATCCAAACAAAACTCTAAAATTTCAATAATATATAGAACTCAACATTCTACATCTCAGTTATAACAGAATCATATATAACATTTCAAAGCCATACAATGGTTCTAGTAAGTAGCCTAATATAATCTAAATAAAAGAAAGCCCTCATTTTAAAGCCACCATTTCTACTTTACAAAAAGCAAGCTCCAACATACACATTCAAAAAAGCACCTTATCTCTACAACATATGTGCCATATCTTTAAACTATAAGCAAGTCCACATTTCACATATCGTATATAAAGTAACCCTAATATCCTAATATAAACAATACTGACATTTAGCATAACAAAGAGAAATATCTTTGCCTTTTAAAAAACCCACGTCGCTCCTTTAAATTTTAAATCACCCAAAATGACAACATATCCCATTTTATCCTTAGTCCAATAAGGATAACTTTTTTCTTCTAAATAGGCAATTTTTTTCTGTAATTCACTCAAATGGTTGTTGATCCTGGTTACAAATTAGCATTTTAAACAACCTCTTTTGTAAATCTAGCAAAAAGGAAATTATTGCAATTGTTCTTTGGGATTATAATTTTTACCTTCTTTGTAATTTTGTAGAGCCGTATCAAGTATTTTAATATCTGGGGACAAATTCTTATTCAGAAACTTGTTATAGTTTCCTCAAATAAATTTTGCTGCATAACTTGTTCTGTAACATCTTCAAAGGAGAACCAAGTATTCTCAAGAAGACCCAACAAAGCTGACATGAATGAATCAAATTCATGACACAGATACCCATGCAATTCCTCAAAGATTATAAAAATAAATCTTTATATTCTTATACGGAAGACCGAAAGCAATCACACAGTACTTCCAGCCTTGTCCCTCTGCAGGTGTCTTAATTTGTTTAAAGTACAAATTATTTAAAGACAGTTTCTAAAAATAGATAGCAAGGGAAGTGCACAAAGTTTTTGTCATTTGAAAAACATCATTTGCAGTTGTAACAAATATAGTGAATTCTCCTGTCTCCCAATTTCACCATTACCACCACCCCTACCACCCTCACCTGAGATAACTATCTTTCAATATCTTTGTGAGGAAGAGGAGCTACCAAGGAGAAATAGCTTGAGCAATTTATCATCTCTTTGATCCAGAGAGGATCGCTTGAGACAATCTGTGCCAGCCTCCTGTGTAATTTCTGCAACTGTTGGTTTCACCCGTCTGTTGAGCTGT
The DNA here is from genome assembly GCF_031021105.1 of Erythrolamprus reginae. NCBI lineage: Eukaryota > Metazoa > Chordata > Lepidosauria > Squamata > Dipsadidae > Erythrolamprus > Erythrolamprus reginae. Next base: position 118,731,249 of record NC_091950.1, read on the forward strand.
CTTCATTCAGCCATGTTTCTCCAGAAATATCTTTGAGAAGTTTTAAAAGGAAAAAAACCCCTCCCTGTTCAGGAATATCCTTTCCTTTCCATTCTTCACTTCTCCTAACTGAAAGATGTTGAGTATTAAAAGTTTAAATCCAGACATAGTGGGTGATCGTGTAACTATGAATATTGCTTATTTAGTATTAACAAAAATTTATCCCAAATCCAACAGGCCTTATGTTTTTGAGTCCCATGTATAACTCACTTTGCTTTCTTGCTCCTCTGTGAGACATGCACAAACTTCTTCAATAGCTCACAAGCAGATACCACTACACCTTCACTCCAGAGGTGAAATTCAGCAGACTCAAACAGGTTTTATAGAACCAGTGGCGGTGATTGTCCGCAATTCAGAGAACCGGTAAATCACATCACTGACTTAGCCCCTCCCCATCCCTCCCACTCACTCCTTCTCTCCTTCTCGGGCTCAGACACACAGAACAAATATGAGAAGGAGGCTAGAAGCAGCAAGGTTGAATGCCCGAAGACCTGGCCAAACTTTTCTGTCGATTCTGTGGGGATGGTTTGGTGGCATGGTGCCACCCCATGAGTGATGTCAAGTTGGCCATGCCCACTCAGTCACATGACCCCATCACCAAGCCATGCCAACAAAAGCAGTAGGAGAAAAAATTGAATGTCACCCCTGCTTCACTCATCTCTCTTGTTCTCTCACTGCTATATCTGCCCCAGTCCAACTCAAGGAAAGGAAAGCTCTTCTAAGGATAAAGAGCACGCAGTTTGCTTTGTCTCTTTTTAAAGGTTTTATATTTGTGCCTCTGCTCCAAATCTCACTGTGCACAATACTAATTGGTTAATTCGTGCTTGTTTATTTCTTTGGCTGGCTTCTTCATTCCTCAGGTATCTGTTCTGTCTCCCCGTTCCTCCTTGGAAGCTATCCACAATGCATTCATTTTGAAGTCATGGTTTCTGGCATTGTATAATGTACTGACTTTTACTGCTTTTTTAAAATTCCTTATTCTGTCTCTAGCCTTTCAGAATTTTATTTTTATTTTTAATTATTACAATGGTGAAATGTCTTAATCTTTTATTATAGTTATTCTATTCTTTATTTATATTTTATGTAATATAGATTATATTCAAGCCATAGGTAGGGAGAAATTTATTCTTATAAAAATGATGTTCTCATAGTGTGCTTATTCAGAATTGAAGTCGCTAACTACCTCAGCATGACTTATTTTTTCGCCCATTTCATTGGAGAAACTTTAGCCACACTTTTTTTGTACCTGGAAATGAAATAAAGCTGATAACGGCTAATGAATATTTGGATTGGAGAAAGGATTGATGGCTTACTTTCATGTACAAATTGGCTATCATTCTGGGGTTTTTGTTTTTTTTAGCCTATCAAAGTTTAAATGAATTATTGTATGTGGTTAGCTAAATTGGACTAGCTAATTGGTTAGCTAAATGTGGGGCATAGGGAGAATGATAGATAGTTTTATATTAATGTACAAACTGTTGCATTCTTCTTGAAATAATAATGTGACTTTTAGAGCAAATATTGTGTATACTATTTTGCTAATAGTTGTAGGTAGGGAACGTTGCAAGAGGCCTCACATGCCGTCCCCTTACGAAGATGCTATCCACTTGTAGAGGGAGTGGCACAGGCACACTAATGCAATTGCACACTATTGAATAGGATTGTGCATTATTTCAGATTTGATTAGAAGAAGATGGGCAGAAAACGCAGGAGCGCAAATGTAGCTGTCCCAGGAGTTGATACATGGACACTTCCATACCTGCCATAGAGTCTTAAAAGATAATGGGATAACCTACCTACAGAGTTATTTTAACAGGACTCTTGTATTCCAAAGCAATTCTTCAAAATCAAATCCAGAGCATTGTACAGCCCTATTAAATATAACCCTCAGTTAACAACAGCAGTTGGATCAGCAATTGCTGTTGCAAAGTGAAACATGATGTCATGTGCCTGTGCCACATAGCAATAGCAATTCTGGCACTCTTGATTGCATTAAGAGAGTAACCATGGATCATTCGATTAGTTAGGACATCACATCTGTCCTTTGCAACCTCCTGCTGGCTTCCCTATTGACTTTGCTTTATGGAAGCTGGCAAAGAAGGTTGCAAATTGTGACTTCAACATTCTGGAATGTTATAATTGTGGAAACTACTTGTTCAGTGCCTATGCAAATTTGAATGGTCACTGAATGAGTTGACCAAGGATATCCTGTAATAAAAGCTTATATTTTTAGTAGTGATAGAAATGAGTGAAACATTCTAATGTAATTTTAAATATTTCATTGTTTGATCTAATTTCCTTTCTGTTGCACAAATTACAAGTGTTTACATTTCTTCTTCTTTCACTATTCTTAATCCTTAAGTATACTGTTCATTTGAATTATTATTACAAATGCAAGTTGAGAGCTTCTTGCAGTTTTAAAAACTGTTTTTAAAACTGTTTTCTGTCAAGATGGCATTACCGTAATAAAGGTGGTGTTGAAGGAGAAAATACAAGTCTTCCAAATACAAAAACAGATCTTCTATCAGCAGTTATATGTATTCTCTCTATCACTTGTAATAACCTTGTTAAAACAACTATTTAACCTTAACATGCAAAAGAAAAAAGGTAAGGCAGTAACAGCAAAAGTGAAACAAAAAAAACCATTTTATCAAATATGCTGCAAAACGCTTCTATGTTTTGCTTTTTACAAGCAAGAAAATGAACATCTAAATACAGTTTCCCAAATATCAAAGTGAAGCAGTAAAAACATGTTGCATTTTTGTGCATCTGATTAAGACCAGCCTGGAAAAATATACACTTTTATCATTTGGCAACAAATCACAGAAGCAAGTTCAGGATTTGGAAGATTAGAAAAAGCCTCGTGTATCTAATGTTTCACACAGAACTTTCTGTGTTTGATTATTTTGATACTGTTATAAATTCTGTGTTGTTGCCTTTTATAGGACCGCCGCATAGAAGAGTTAACCGTTTTGCTAAGCCAGTACCGAAGAGTAAAAGAGATAATGCTAGCAGTCCAAGGTATAATTAATTACTGATGTATTGATTGGAAGTTTCTCAAAATGGTCTCTTCTAATTTAATAACTAAAATTTATCTAATGCTCAAAAAAATGGCCAACATTACCATCACTTCCCCCCCCCCAAAAAAAACCCCACTTTCTGCTTCTTTCTCAAAGTTATTTGATGTGTCCCTATTTTATATAAATATAGATTCTACTTCAAAGTGTTTCAATTAAAGATTTCAGTCCTGTGCCTGGAATATTAGGCAGAAAAGACTTTTTGAGTTCCAATACACTGTTGAACCTTTTTTTTTCATGTGCCTTTGTACTTCTGTGGATATTTTGTATTGAATGCAGTGTAATAATCTCTATGTTTATTATGTAATCATGTATCATTCATCAGTGGATTGCAGTGTCAGTATGGGAAAAGTAAAAAGTTTAAACAAGTTTTTTGCTCTACTATTTGTGTTTATAGCAGATGAAATATATCATAATATTGATTAGAACTATAATCCACAAGGTACTACATATAAATACATTTGTGGAAAAAACAACCTATTTCCATTTTCTTTAAAATTAAATAGACTGATAAATGCTTGTGGGGTTGTTTCTGAGGGGACATTTTAAAATAAAAAGATTATGCACTTGTTTACTTAAATGGGTCCTAGAACATTGCATTATGCCTTCCAGTAAGGGTCATTGTTTGAGATCTCAATCACTTTAACTTACCTGTACAAAATTCCAAAGTCTCCAGGTGTAGGAACTCAAAATATCGCTTAGTTACTATGATAATCATTTTGACAATGGAAGCATTATTTAATATTTAATAATAAATTTTCCCACAATAACGTAAACTAATGAGGAAAAAAAATCAAGGTTGAAAGAATATTAGCTGGCTTTTGGTCTCCTATGTCTACATTCTTCGAACTGTCATCCTTAAGCATGAAAAGTTTATTGGATGGGATGGCAAATTGTGTTCAGATTATTTATTTATGTATGTATGTATGTATGTATGTATGTATGTACGTACGTACTTACTTGTTTGTTTATTTGTTTATTTATTTGTTTATTTGTTTGTTTATTTGTTTATTTATTTATTTGATTGATTGATTGATTGATTGATTGATTGATTGATTGATTGATTTCTATGCCACCCCTCTCCAAGGACTCGGGGCACGGCTCACAACATATACTGATAATAAATAGTGTACAATTACTTTAAATCCAATTAATTAATTAAAATCTAAAACCCCAAAAAGCATAAAAAACAATCATTCCATTTATTCAACATTCTCTCAACACATTCATTGGCCAGTGGGCAAGGATATAATGGCGCCAGGCCTGCAGCACAATTCCTGCTTCCATTGCCAAAACTGATTTCTTTTCATACTTAATTTATTTTCTATGTGTTCATTTATCTCTGACTGGACTTTTCTAAATCCATACAGTAATTGTGACATTGTATACAGATGTCTATGCAAAATGGGAAACATTTATATATAGAACATTTATTCTCCCTTCTTTAAAATAAAAGCTGTATACCTAAATAAATACCGGTAAGTTTTAAACCCATTTAGCTATAATAATGTACAAATAATGTATTATAGTTTTAGGCTATAATTATAGTATTGCAGTTTAAAGAAAGCTACAGGGCAAAGCTTGCTGACATGGTACATAACTTGACATCAAAATTTACTTTAATCATCATATTTCCCATCTTGTAGTCATTATCAGGCTAATGCCAATCCTAATCCTTTAATATTTCTTAGATGATAGGTCTAGCAAGAAGGTTGTGTTAAATTGCTTACTTTTTCCTCAGAGCACACAAAAAATACAGGGGGGAAAATGCAAGAAGTAAGTTCTCATATTTAGCTAAACCTAATATTTAAAATAAATAGTATGGGGCAATATTTCATTATGCATGGTTATATTTTCCAGTGATGTAATGTATCTTTAAAAGAGTTTATTTACCACAAAACATTCAGTGATCCGATATGCTGTAGTTAATTATCTTTGACTATTATGAGTAAAACTGTAATGGAACATTTAAAAAAATCCTGGATTACCATCTCTCTCTCTCTCTCTCTCTCTCTCTCTCTCTCTCTCTCTCTCTCTCTCTCTCTCTCTCTCTCTCTCCTTGACTCCATTTTTTTAAAAAAGTTAAACATAATTTGAAAAAAAACCCAATTAAATCCAAAGTCATAAGGGGGGGCACAGGTGCAGAGTGGAGGGGGAGTAGAATCTGTTATTAATCTGTTATTTTTTAGCCAGATGCCTCTTATATATTATTATACCATACAATAATCTATATTTAATAATATAATAATCTATATTTGGTTTCCTCAAACATTGAAAACATATTAAAATTGCCTTTCCTTCCCACAAGTAGTTACTAGAATAATTGTGCTTTTTAGGCATTGTCAAAATGCATCAGTGTTATACTGCAGTATCTATGTTTATTTAATTTAATCAAACAAATTTTATTTATTTATTTATAAAATGTATTGGATGCCCATCTTACCATAGGGTAACTCTGGGCAGCTTACAGATACATCTAAATTAAAACATAATTTAAAAGAATTAAAACCAAAGTCATGAGTGGAGGACAGGTTTGGAGTGGAGGGAGGTATAATCTGTAATTAATCAACCACCTCCATTGCGCTGTTCCCCCACTGGGGCCCAAAACCAAGTGGCAAAGCCAAATCTCCAGGTTGTTATGAAAAGATAGGGTTGGGGTCAACCTCACATTGGATGCCAAGATGTTCCAGTAGAGAAAGTCCTATTCCTGAACCCCACCAGCCTATATAATTGGGCTGATGGGACCCGCAATATGCTTCCTCTGGTACTGGCCAATCCCAGTGTGCTGAGGTGACCTGGACCCATGCCATGAAGGGTTTTAAGGGTCATCACCAACACCTTGAATTTCACCTGGAAACAGACTGGTAACCAGTGCAATTCAAGGTGTTACAGAGGTCATTCTTGGGGGACCCCAAACTACCCGTGCTACTGCATTCTGCACCAACTGTAGCTCAAGCGGTGCTCAATCATCTCGAATAATTAGTATTTGTAATAATCTTTTAACAAGAACCAGTGTTAATGAATGACTTCATCAAATCTCTAGGTTTACAATTATGTATTCTCTCATTTTAGAGTTACAAAAGAGAACCTGAGTAATCAAGCCATTTTTGCTGACGTGTTCAAAACTGTATTTACATGATTTCCAATAACTAGTTCAGATCTAATTAATTCAAAACCACAATCTTCTCCATCTAATCATTGGGTTTTTCTATATACAGAGTTCATGTTTCAATTTTATAAGACATTTAAAGTAGAGCAGATTCTAAATTTTGACTGTGTCAACTTAACTTTAAATTTTATATGGTGGTTTATATTGAACTGGCATGGGTCTTGATATTAAGTCTTGCTCATAGCATAATATGATTTTTAATTATCTAAAGGAAAATATTTAGTCATTCATAATTTACTAATGATGTATTTGGAAATTATAACTTCCTCGGTCTTTTTAAGATCTTTTATTTATTTGTACTTTATCATTTTATTTACTTGTTTTATAATTATATTTTATCTACCTTGTATAAAAATGACTTCCTGGGACTAGTTCCTGCACTTTACCTTGTAAAGACTTTTGGAAGTAGTTTGTCATTAACAATCTTAGGGCTGAGAGAGAGAGTGACTAGCCCAAAGTCACCCAACGGGCTTTGTGCCTAAGGTGGAACTAGAATATAGCTGTCTTCTGATTACTACCTAACACCTTAATTACTACACTAAACTCACATTCTTAAAATCCTTTAACCATTTTCAGTTCTAAATTTCTACTTTGGAAAATCGTATCTTTTCCTTTCTATAAAATGTTGTGTAATTGTTAGAGAGATTATCTAACAATCAGCAACATTTATCAGGAATTGTTCATTAAATGAATCTACTTTATTTAACTTTTCTTGCTGATTCACCCAATTGGTATTGAAACCTTGGTAATATTGTGGAGTTTTGTCCTTTTAACTGACATTTTTAAAAAAATTCTACCTTCAATATGAATTATAATAGGATACAATAATAGGAAAGTGAACACAAGAACAAGGGGACACAATCTGAAGTTAGTTGGGGGAAAGATCAAAAGCAACATGAGAAAATATTATTTTACTGAAAGAGTAGTAGATCCTTGGAACAAACTTCCAGCAGACGTGGTAGATAAATCCACAGTAACTGAACTTAAACATACCTGGGATAAACATATATCCATCCTAAGATAAAATACAGAAAATAGTATAAGGGCAGACTAGATGGACCATGAGGTCTTTTTCTGCCGTCAGACTTCTATGTATCTATGTTTCAAGGAACCTCAGAAAGAGTTTTGTCTGGCAGTGGTGAAGTTGATTTTGAAGCAACCTTAAAAAAATGGAACCAGATGCACGCGCCCCAAATAGAATATAAATCAGAGGTTGGTTTGCTTATTTTTTCTTCTAATTACACACATTCACTTTTGCTTTTTTATGTGAAAGCTAATCCACAGTCAAATGTTTTTTACATAGATACCTCAAGGGGATGTGGCCCTACCTATATTGCTTTCTGCACCACAAAAAATACTGGAAATCAGGTAAGAATTAACTTTTTCCTTAGTTCATCGATGTAGCTGAAAGTAACCTATGTCTACTTCACTATTTATTTTTCACAGTTAATTTTGGATACTTATATATGTTTGGATGTGTAAAATAGCCTGAGATAGAATTAAACTAAGTAAAAGATTGCCCTTTGCATTCTATTTAAATTAAATTCAAATTCAAATAACACCATACTGTTATATGTTATAATCAACAGGGGAAGCTCTCCAGTTCCCTCAAATAAATTATCTTTGACAAATGGGGAAACCCTGGAATTTCAAAACAGGTAAGAAAATACCTGTGAATATTTTTTTTAAAGAAATTATCAAAGTCATTTTAATAGAGCCATTTGTGATTTCCTCCCACAACAAACAATCTTTGAGTTAGAAGAACTTGTGTATTCTGGTTCATCAGTTTGCACTCCAGTTTATCTAAATGAGGTTTTCTATCAATATATCCATTCATGCATACACATCATGGTGTTAAATAGATTATATTATGAAAAGTACAGAAAAAGGTGTAGCATGAATGAAAGAAATTAAAATGTGATAAGAAAAAAACGGGAAACAAATCTTAAACTGATCTAGTTTAAGCACCACTTCTGAATTCTCTTTTTTGAGGATATTATTGAATTCATCAACCAAAGCCTTTATATGTTTCCCTTCCTCTCGTTCTTTATTTAGTTATTTGTTTTCTTTATATCATCTATAAAGTGCAATTCATTCTTCCTTCTTTGCCTCCCACATAATCTAATAATAATTCAGTTATTATGTTCACATTATGTTTTGTTTTCCTTTGATAAACAAATCAGTCATCCTTAAGGCTGTGTGTTCTGGCATTTGGATTCTTGTATTCCCGATGTATATGTCAAAAACAAGTACACTTCTGTCTTACATATACAATGTATATCAGAAATTATATCCATATTAACATACTGCAAGCATTTAAAAATCCTAATCTTCTATAGCCTACTTGCATGTAAGACACACACTTGTCTTAACAGTCTCCAGTAAGAGTTTTACCGGTGGTATTTATTAATCAAATTTAAGATTTGCAGGTTATGCGGGAGGGTTTTGTAAAAGTCACATAATTGTTGCTGCTGTCAATGTGATTTGGTATGTGTATGGTTTCATTAATTATTGTCATTATATTTTGAAGGATATCTCAGAAAAAAATTTCAAGCAGTCTAGAAGACTTGCAAAGTGAATCTCTGGAAAAGGTTAGCTCCAATATTTCAATCTTTGCCTAATACATTTGCATTAGAACTATATAAAGCTGGATATAAAGCTCAATCTACAGAAGTTTCATATAGCAGAATAATTCTAATTCCACTGTTGCATTGAGTTTGAGATCAAAAGAAACTGCTCTGTACTGCCAAATGCAACAATATCTGCTAAATCACCCACCCATATATATATTTGGTAAATTCTGAACAACATATGCAATATAAATCCAAATCTAAAATAATTTGATTGCACTTAACAAGCTAAACTCATTTATTTACCACAAAGGTGATATATCAGTTTAATAGGCTAATCTGTGGGTTGTCCATTGTATCCCTTCTGTATAATTGTGTTATTATGCATAGCAAATGAAAAACTAACTTTCCCAATTACCATATAATTCTAAAGTTTATTTTCTCCTTGTTTTGCATTTTTGCTTTGTTCTTGTGTAGGTATAATTTGGATGTGCATATAAGTAATTGACTTTTAGTGAGACCTTGAGATTGATAAAATGCTGATATGAGAGAGTATGTTGATACTACAGTATGTGCAATTGGCAGATACATCCTAGGCAGAAGCTGAAATAACTGACCCTGGCCAAAAATGTGAAAGGAAGACCTCATACCCTAGGGCCAGAAATTGCAGGTTTATTAATGTTTATCAGGAATATTATAGATTCTGTTTCATTTGTAGCATCCAGTTTACCATATACTGGAGCTCTGGGATTACATATTTTGTAAGAATTAGTTTTATAAAACTGTTGGCCATCCATAAATGCATTGTTCCTGCAGTGCATATCTTTCTGTGACGTTGCACATTTGGTTATGTGCATACTTGACATGCCAACAATTATTGAACTGCCAACAATCTTATCTATATAATCCTTTGTACCTATAAAGAGCTCTCCAAGCAAACCAGGGGCTAGATCAGATTAGAATACAGCCTCTACTACTTGCAGCTGAACTTTGCTATAAACAGATTGTTCTATTCCTATTTTTACTATAATAAAATGATGAAGAAGATTTGCATCACTTTCATGCATTAGAATGTGCATTATTTGTGTTACTTATATATTGCTAAATCCAATCTGCATAACCTCAGTGAATAATGTATTGCCATTCACTTCCAGAGAAAAATCAGCAAGTCTTTTAGTTCACATACAATATAAGCACTAATTAGTACAGTTAGTATATCTTGCATAGTGTTCATGGAGGAGGTGAGATTGGAGTCAGTGTAATTTTTACTATTTTTCCAACATGTGCTATGTATACAGATTTCTATAGTAGTCAACTTTTGAAATTTGTTCTCTGTGAGGCAATTATCAGAATGAATGGAAGGTGATTGGGTTCAGCATAGTATCTGTAGCAACCCCTGCAACAGATTCCATTGATAGATGGATGGATAGATAGATTCCAAGATAGATTCCATTGGTAGAAGCTAGACCTAGGAGATAGATAAAAGATAGATGGAAGGGACCTTGAGGTCTTCTAGTCCAGTCCCCATAAGATCTTATACCAAGTGATTGTCCAATCTTTTCTTGAAAACTTCAAATGATGGAGCACCCACAGTTTTGAAGGCAAGCCGTTCCATGATAAATTGCCTTCACTGTCAGGAAATGTATCTTTAATTTTAGATTGGATCTTTCTTTAATGATCTTCCACCCATTACTTCTTGACATGCTCTCTGGTGTTTTGGAGACTAGGTCAACACCCTCTTCTCTATGAAAGTCCTTCAACTATTGGAAGACACCTTCTTTGGCACCTTTGGTCCTTCTCTTTGTTAGAGTAGACATACCTAGTTCCTTCAACTGCATTGCACAGTTTAGCCTCCAGAGACCTTTTCATTTTTGCTGCTTTTCTCTGTATTCTTATAAGAAATGACATGCACATTATTATCTTTAAAAAAAAATTATTATCACACATTATTATCTTTATAGCAGGACACTGCATATTGAGGAGAAAATAAACCTATTATTGTTATCCAACAGACTGGACTAAAATATCGCATCATTTATGTCTACACTAACATTTTGTTTGTTACTTTCTCTCCCTCATACTTTGAAATTGCCCCTCCTGCAACTTCATAGCATGTTGATGTGAAACCAGTAGAACGTGATCTAGAAGAAGAGGTATATTAACTCCATTTTAACATTTACACTCTGAAAACAATTTCTTCAGTTTGTGCATAATTTTCTTTACTGTATTACCACGGAATGTGTCCCTGAGAATTTTTTTATGTGGGCAATCTGTGCAAATTAGCCAAGCTTTTACTTTTAATTTTTGTATAATAAATATGTTAAGTTAAGGCTGCAAATTAACATTTTCTAAGGCTGATGAATGGTAATAATAGGGTAAATTTATGTCAAAGTGCTTGTGTAACTGAGTACAGTGATCCCTCGCCACTTCGCGGTTCACTTTTCATGGACTCGATGCATCGCAGGTTTTTACAAAATATTAATGAAAAAAAATATATCGTGGATTTTTGCTACTTCACGGGTTTTCTGCGGAACTCGATCTGAGATGATACTTGTCTATATGAGATTGTGAACAACACACGATTGGTTGATTGAGGGAGAAGTGACCAACCAGAGAGTGCTGCTTTGTATCCCAGAGCCTGATTGGCTCAGTACAGTAGCACATTGTTTACTTTTCTTCTGTGCGCAGCTTCCCCATCTCTGTGTCTGCTCCCACATTCAGCCATTTCACATGGAGCATCGTTTCATTGTGTAGGTTTAGGAATTCAAAACATTTTACAGTAAGTGTAAAGGTACAACACATGCACAGAACAGTCTGGGAATTGTTTTTAAGGGAATGGGAGAGGTTTATGTATCATAAAAATGTGGGGGGGGGGGTTTATAAAGCCTTAAAATAGTGTATAAATACTTAAATATAGCGTCCCTACTTTGCGGATTTTCCTTTATCGTGGGTGGTCCTGGAATGTAACACCTGCGATTAATGAGGGATCACTGTATTAACACATTACTCCTTGCTTTCCTAATCTATAAATGATAAAAAATTAGGTGTTTGTAATAAATGGACTAGTTAAATGGGCCATAAAAGCTATGTGTGACTATTCAGCACAGAGTACAGACAGTCAGTATATTGGAGGGATATATCAAGTGTCAGATAAATTAGGAACCTCCATGGTGCATCTATTCCAGATGTCACATGGATGATGGCATTTATTTCCTTAAATAATATATATATATATATCAAGTAACATACAAGAATAAATTAAAATAAAATAGTTACTATAGCACCAATGGTTGCTACCAGTACGGTACGGTTCTTTGAACCGGTAGCAGTGGTGGTGGGAAGCTCCACCGACCTGCCCCGGATGCATGCATGCAAACCGGTAGCAATGGGATTTATAACCCATCGTTGTATTATGGATATTGATATTGCTAGTGATGGGTGAACCGAACCCACACAATTCGGGTCCATACCAAATTTTGTGCTGTTTGGTATGTCAAACCTGAACCTGAAATTTGTTTATTTTTACGTGAAAGGACCGCCCTTTGCTTGCAGCACCGCTGTGGTGTCCTTTTTCATAAAAATAACAATGTTTATTTTTATGTGAAGACCTCCCTTTGAAGGAGCTGGGGAATCCCTCCCACGAAGAGATTCCAGGAAATGATCACCTTGGCGTTCTTAGCAACCTGCCGGTGACGTCAAAGCTCCACCCCCAGAATCTCTTCGTGGGAGGGATTCCCCGTTTGGGTTTGGGTTTGGTTCGGGTTCAGCCAAATTTTGCGTAAAGTTCGGCTGAACTTACCGAACCCGAACACTGTTGGGTTCGCCCATCACTATATATGGCATATGAACATATATATGTCTCTACCACTGCTTTCATTACTCTGCTTTTAGCTGCCAAATCCTGCTGTTTTATACATTCTTTAATCCAGAAAGTCACATCTCTCCACAATAGTCGAGAACATTTGACCACAGTGAGAATTTCTTTATTAGCTAAATATTTTTACTTCTCAGAAGACAAATGCTGATAGTTTCTGACCAAAACGAATGTAGCACATTTTAGAAACAATGTTGACTTAATTATTTTTTTCTTTTTGTTAAAATAAATGGTAACCTACATAGAATAAATCTCATGTGAAAAGCAGCAAGTACCAAACCTTGCCAGGGAAACTTCCTCGAGCAGCAACCAACGGAGATAACCATCTGTATAATACACCTGCTACTCCATGTTGTATAAATGGTAGTGAGGACAACAGCATACGGAGCCTGAGTATGTACTATGGAAACAACAATGAACTTGCTATGTGCATTTGTGTATGTTTTAAAAATATTTTTAAAATACCATGGAGCAAAATTTGGATTTGTGAGAATAATGTCATGTTATTAAGGGTAATGAATCTTAATTTCCTTCAATATGGGTCCTACGCTCTAGACAGTTGGATTTCCTAACTGTTAGCTGCATACTTATTTGATGATGGCCCTAAAATAAAATTAGTCTGAGAGTTTGGAGTATCAATTGATCTGGGAAGAATTTTTGTGGACACGGAATTGTTACATCCACTACAAAGGCAGGACATGAACAACTGCAGGGATGTCTGTAGAAAAGTCACAATGGCAGCCAACACAATATGATATGTGACACACATTAAAAATCTTGTGGACACCTCTGTTCATGGTTATAATAAAACACTGTCAGACCAGGACAATGTAGGTCCAGGAAAAGTAACTTCCATTATTTACTTATATTACTTTAGTTCCACCAGTCTTTATTCATCATTATTTAATAGACTGCCTACATGTTATTGTAAAGCTATTGCACCTTTTTGAATTGCTAATTAGAAATATCTTTGTGGGTTGAAGCTACCCACAAATTTAACTGGTGCATGTAAACAAGCTGCATGACTTAATAGTTGAACTCCTAAGAAGTTGGCCAGAGGGCTCTGATTCTGCTTTTCATTTGCACTAAAGTATGGAGACACTCAAAAACCCAGGCCTGATGAAGTAGTAAACAGTCCTTTTCAAATGCATAGATTCTCCTTGAAAATAAAAAGATCTTTGACCTTTCTTTATAAATAAAACTGATAGCTGAACCTAGAAGATCAGCATGATTTATTTCTAAGGGGAAACTCACACATTTTGCTATGAATTGTTTGCATTTTAAGTTTTAAAAAGAACATGTTTTGACTTATTCATTGTACTGGCTTAGTACTCAGTATGAGGATTTTTTTTAAATTGTGTATTTCTCACACTAAAAGATTTTCATTGGTATGTAGAACACACTGCTCCTGAGCATTCAAGTTCATCTGCTTTGCTATTTTGCCTCCTGTCTGTGTTTTTTATTTTTCTTCTTTTGTCTGTTGGCTTTCTCTGCTTTTCTTTAACTTTGTTTTGCTTCAATTTTACATCATCTTTGCTTCTTCATATGGCTTTCTGCTTCTTGGAATGAATGAAGATCGCCTCAGGAGTGTCAGTGCACCAATATTAGGTATTGTACACCTAGCCAACATGCCACCTTTATGCAAGAAATAAATAACTGTATTGAAAATACAAGTTGCAGAGAGTTGCCTTTTTTAATCGTGATTTCTTACCCAGCAAGTGAAAGCCACATATGGTCCTAATAGTACAAGACTACGTTTAGAGAGCAACACGAGGGATTCTGTGGTTTTTAATGGACATGCTTGAACTCTGCATTTAGTATTTCAAAAGAAAACATGTTTGGGAAAAATATTTAAAAGGCACCTTATTTTTGCCATTAAGCAAAACATAGCTTATGGGAAAACATTTTGGCTATTCCACACCACAGAGAATCCTGCTCATTTGAAAAATGTATTTTGCATCTTTGTTACAAATCAGGCTATAATTACCAATATTCATCATGTGATACCATGTTCAATTTATAATACAATCAGTGAACCCTAATTATTTAAAGGTAAAGTTACTACCCCGTGTTTCCCCAAAAAGGAGACCCTGGTTTATATTTTTTAGAATCCCTGAAATAAACACCTGGCCTTATTGCTATGCATTTAAATTCCCGATTGGCCTTATTATTAGGGGATGTCTTATTTTGGGGAAAACAGGATATATAATAATAATAACAGAATTGGAAGGGACGTTAGAGGTCTATATCCAACACATGCTACTCAATATATATGACCAGCTTTGAGTGGTTCATACTCTGGATGTTCATAGATACCTTTTATATTCTACAGGGACTCCTGACCAAATAGACAGCACACCTTCAGAAGAACTTTCACCCTTGTCATCTGGAACAGATTCAGGTGCACAGTCTCCATTATCTCCAGACAATAAAAGAAGCCCAAAAGGAATTAAAAAAATATGGGGAAAGTAAGTCTGCTCCCCCACCCCCGATCTTGATTATTTATTTTTTTTACATTGACTTATACAGCTACCCTGCTCAGCACACATCAGTAATAACTGATAGAAATCACATAATAAAACAAACGTAAAAGGAAAATCCAGGAAACAGAAACAATGTACAGTGGTACCTCTACTTAAGAACGTCTCTACTTAAGAACTTTTCTAGATAAGAAAAGCTAAGGTGTTCAAGATTTTTTTGCCTCTTCTTAAGAACCATTTTCTACTTAAGAACACGAGCCCGGAAGAATTTCCCAGTTTCCTGTCATTCCCCCTTTAATCCCGGCCATCTTGGGCTTTTCTGGGCTGCCAGAGGAGCCTTTCAGTGGTGCTTAAGAGGCTTTGGCAGTCCAGAGCGAATAAAGCATTTTCCTTTCTCTGGGCGTATGGAAAGAGAATAAACCACTTCGCTGGGGTGACTCCCTCGCACTGCCTCCCACACACCCGGCGCGAGGTTGCCTCCCAGAGCATCTGGGCGCAGAAAGCCGAATCAATTCAGCTTCAGCCAAGAGTCACCAAAGTGAAGGAAAGGCACCAGCTACAAAGCAAGCAAGCGAGAGAAGAGGGGAGCCCTTCAGCATGGGAAGGAAGAGGAAGCAGGTAGCAGCAGCGGCAGCTGCTACCTTTTGGTCAAAGGAGTGGGAGGTTCCCCCCTCTTGCCCACCTTGGTCTCTCTCTCGGGCACAGTGTATGGGAGGCAGCCTCTCACTGGGGTGTATGGGAGGCGCGTGCTCCTTCTCGACAACTTCAGAGTCCCTCCTTTTTTTTTAAGCCTTAAAAGTTTTGGACTTTTTTTATTCCCCTCACCTCACCTTCTTCCTTCGGCAGCGACTGTACTCCTCTTCTTCCTCCTCCACCTCCTCCTCCCACCCAAATTCTGAGCTTTTACTTCTTTCCTAATGGGTTTGCATGCATTATTTCCTTTTACATTGATTCCTATGGGAAAAATTGCTTCTACTTACAAACTTTTCTACTTAACAACCTGGTCACAGAACAAATTAAGGTCTTAAGTAGAGGTATGTCCATGTGCTGCCTCTATGTTGCTTGAGGCAAGTAGGATTCCCTTGAGTACCATTTGTTGGGGGATAGGGGAAAGGGAGGGTCTTGCCTTCTCTTTCTGCTCAAGATCCCCATCGACAATTGGTGGGCCATGTATGACGCAGAATGCTGGACTCGATGGGCTTTGGCCTGATTCAGCATGGCTCTTCTTATGTTCTTATGTTCTTACCACTGTAATAGATTAATGAATCCACCTGAAGAAACATTAGAAACTGCCGTATACCTGACATTAAAAATTCAGGTATTGGTATGTAAAATTTGCTGCCCATGTTTGAATTTCTGATGATTTGCCATTTTTAATATCTCCATAAAAGGATACGTCGAACTCAATCGGGAAATTTCCCTGGCGATGATCTAGGTTTGGTTGAATTTCGAAGAGGTGGCCTCCGTGCAACAGCTGGGCCTCGATTATCTCGGTCAAAGGACACCCGGGGTCCAAAGAGGTAGAAGATAACTATTTATTTTTTGTGTGGCTAACTATTTGCTAAAGTGTTTAAATTCATTCTGAATTTAACTTTAATTTACTCTAAATTTCATTTAACACAGTTAAATTCAAACCAAGATTTCTCCTCTACAGGACCTAATTGGTAAATGTGTGTTTGCAATTGTACGGAATACATTCAATTGTTTAGGAATGTCTGTCAGTAATCATTCTTATTTACAAAGCTTCAGTATTCTATTTGACTGCAGTTTAGAATGAATTTTGTTTCTTTGCTTAGTCTATTTTATCATTAATTTTATCAAAATGGACTTTGGTTGTTTGCAAATGAGTCACAGCAAATGACCAAACAGCAAATTGATTTGCAATGGGATTAGCATGAAATGCTACAGCTCCTAAGCCCAGATGTCATATTGAAGCTATTGGGCTTTTACTTTTGTCCTATTATGTGGCTAGCTCATCTGAATATTTCTGAGAAATATTCCAGGTTTATTAATATTCAAAATCAAGTGACACATAGCAAATTTCCCTGTTCTTGAAAATAAAAACCAATAAAGATATACTGGAAATCCTTTGATAGTATGAAGTGGGATATTTCTCTGTGCTCAGTTTTTTCTTTCTGAATATAATCTCCCCACATTATTATGATAATAATCCTGTGATTAAGTGATTCTGACTTTAATCTGAAGTGACTAACAGTTGGCAAACTTTTACATATTTATTTGTTCAATTTATCTTACATCTTAGTCCCGTTTATGGATTGCAGGTCATCAATAATGATATGCTAACGCAAATCCCTTTTCCTTAATTGTGGTTCTTAGTGATCCTAATGCCCCATTTGCCCAATGGGGTACTGAACGTGTTTGCAACTGGCTTGAAGAGTTCGGCCTCGGTCAGTATGTCATTTTTGCAAGACAGTGGATAACATCTGGCCATACACTTCTGACAGCAACACCTCAGGATATGGAAAAGGTAAACATTCTAGAATGCTAAAAATTTCTTTAAGAATACATCATGGGTTTTTTTCTGGTTGCTGTATATCCATGATGGTGAATCTATGGCATGCGTGCCACAGGTGGCACATGGAGGCACATACATCTTCTGGCATGGGAGTCATTGCTGTAGGTCAGCTTCAGCACACAACCCACATGCTGGCCAGCTGATTTTTGCCTGGCCTTACCCCCCTCCCCTCCCAGGAGTCTCCATGCGGACCATTTTGAGGTAAGTAAAAGGTGTATGCGGAGGGTCTGGCAGGGCATTTCTGGCCTCTGGTTGGCCTCTAGATGTGGTGGAGGCTGTTTTCACCCTCCTCAGGGTCGTAAAAAGCCTCTGGAGTCTGGGTAGGGTGAAAAACAGGCCTAACGGACCCAACATGTCATCGCATTCCAAAAGCATTCCAATAATTTAGATCAGTGATGGCGAACCTTTTTTTCCTGAGGTGCCGAAAGAGAATGCATGAGGGCTATTGCGCACGCACTAGTGCCCACACCCATAATTCAATGCCAGGGGAGGGCAAAAACAGCTTCCCCTGCCCCCCAGACACCCTCTAGAGGCCGAAAACTGCCTGTTTCCCAACTTCTGGTGGGCCCAATACACTCATGCTTTGCCCTCCTCAAAGGCTTCCCTGAAGCCAGGGGAGGGTAAAAATGTCATCCCCCATCCCTCTGGAAGCTCTCTGGAAGCCAAAAACACCCTCCCAGAGTTCTGTGTGGGCCAAAAATCAGCTGGCTGGCCCACACATGCACATTGGAGCTGAGCTAGGGTAATGGCTCACATACCAGCAGATATGGCTCCGCATGCCACCTGTGTTCGCTATCACTGGTCTAGATTATTTTTACTTGTTCTATTTTATTTTATTTATCTACTATATATTTAATAAAAAATTTCCAAAGTCCTTTATAGCAATGATTCATGAACATTCCTAAAACAGCTCTTAATGTAAATGAAATAACAGGACATGTAAATCTAATAGCAGGCATTGTTAATTCAGCTCTAGTTGATAATTAAGTTTAATTATGTAATACACATGCAAACATATCTTTGTAAACAGATTATATAAACTTGGTTGGGATTAAAACAATTGTTCAAGATTGTTTTGCCAGAATTTTCATAGAACAAAATAGAAAACAAAAGTTGGTAAAGGTAAAGGTTCCTTTGCACTTATGTGCTAGTTGTTCCCAACTCTAGGGGATGGTGCTCATCTCCATTTCAAAGCCAAAGAGCCAGCTTTATCCAAAGATGGCTTCATGGTCATGTGGCCAGCATGACTAAATGTCAAAGACGCACAAACACTGTTATCGTCCCACCAAAGGTGGTTTCTATTTTTCTATTTGAATTTTTTACGTACTTTTGAACTGGGACAAGTAATGGGAGCTCACCCCATTACGTGGCACTAGGGATTTGAACCGCTGAAACTCTGACCTTTCAATCACAAACTCTGCATCTTAGCCACTGAGCCTCCACGCCCCTAAACAAAATAGAAGGCAGCACAAATTAGACAGAACATATGTATATTCATGTATATGTTTTTCCTAGTATGTTCATTTTTATAAAGATTTTCAAAGAATAAAATCCTTATCCTTTTTCACCTTTCTCTGTAGGTAAATATACACACAGAGAGAGATACATACACTTTGCATAACCTTTTTTTGATATATAATTTTTTTTCTTCATATTTTAAGCCTAGAGGTGAAGTACATCAGTATTTATGATCCATAGGTCCAAATAAAATCAGCCATGAAATTCTATGTACTAGCAGACAACAAATTGGATATCTTGGGGTTTAAACATTAAAAATTAATATTACTTTGGAAACTCCCAAATTGCAATTCAGCATAATATCTTTTATTCAAGAACGTCAATGTATTTGTGATCTATTTCAAGATGTATCAAGTTGACAGGAACTGTTTTAATTATCATCATTGCTTCCTCTTGCAGGAGTTAGGAATTAAGCATCCTTTACACAGGAAGAAATTGGTTTTGGCAGTCAAAGCTATAAACACAAAACAAGATGATAAATCTGCAGAGTTAGATCATATCTGGGTTACACGTAAGTATTTGAAATAGCAAAAAGAAATGAAAAACAAATTGATTACGGTTCTAGCCTACTTTACAATTTAGACATTTGTATGTGCTTTTAAAAAAATCTACTTAACTTCTATTCCATTTCTAGAATATTACAGAGATATATGACTTTATTTTCATTTTCTTCAGTTTTATTTCCTTGTTGAGCATTGTATTGCTTTTTATAAACTATGAAATTGGATGGAAGATTTCCTAAAAAGTTATTTTGATGGGGAACATATTAAATATGTAGAATGGAAACAAAAAATAGGGATGGAAATCAAATTATTCTGCAGAGAATACAGTGATACCTCGTCTTACGAACTTAATTTGTTCCGTGACCAGGTTCATAAGATTAAAAGTTCGTAAGACAAAGTAATTTTCCCCATAGGAATCAATGTAAAAGCAAATAATGAGTACAACCCCATCCCAAAAGTCACCCCTTTTGCATTGCACCCCTGGGAATCCCCGCCTCCGAACTTCCTTTACCAGCTGAAGCGCAGGAATTCCCCTGAGGCTCCCCTCACTGGGGAAACCCCCCCTCCGGACTTCCATTGTGAGCCGAAACGCGGGGATTTCCCTGAGGCTTCCCTTGCTGGGATTCAAAACAGCGCCGGCAAAAATGAAGGGGGGAGCGTCAGGGTAATCCCCATGCTTCGGCTCACAACGGAAGTCCAGAAACGGGGCATCCCAGCGGTGGCGGCTCGGGTTCGTAAGGTGAAAAAAGTTCGGAAGAAGAGGCAAAAAAATCTTAAGCACAGAGTTTGTATCACGAAAAGTTTGTATGAAGAGGGGTTCCTAAGAGAAGGTATCACTGTATAAGAAGCTAGAAACATTCTACAAAAACAAATTTTAGTCTTGTAAACAAATGAATTGGTTTTGGGGGGGGTTTAAAGCAGTAAAATATATTTATATATATTCCACAGGATGGCTTGATGATATTGGTTTACCGCAGTACAAAGATCAGTTTCATGAATCACGAGTTGATGGCAGAATGCTGCAATATCTAACTGTGGTAAGGTAGCTAAATTCCTTATTTTCAAAGTTTGGGACTAGAAAAGTCCCTTTCTTTCGTTCAGATGGAACAGAATAATTTTATCCCAGAATTCCTTTCTTTCAAATTCCTTTCTATCATATTAAGTATTGTTAATATTTAACTTTCCAGACAAGTTAAGTGGAAAGGAAGGGGTGAAATTCAAAATTTTTCTCTACTGGTTCATATTGTGGGAGTACTTTGGTAGGCATGGCAAGGGAAGGATACTGCAAAATCTCCAATCACACCCCACTCCAGGGAAAGTATACTGCAAAATCCCAGACTATTGCAGGGTCCCCAAAATACAGGCACCATGTGTTTATGACTATTGCAGGGTCACAGGAATCACAATAATAGTACATACAAGCTCCAATAGAAAAGAAAAAAGGAAATACTGTGTTATTTTGGTTTCTTAGAGTTCCAAGAAATTCTAATTCTAAAATTTAATACATTTATTCTGTTTCCTTTACAGAATGACCTTCTCTTCCTCAAAGTTACAAGCCAGCTGCATCACCTTAGCATTAAATGTGCCATTCACGTGCTACACCTGAACAATTTTAACCCAAATTGCTTACGCAGAAGACCAGCAGATGAGGTGAGATAAAAGTCATTGATATTTGCAATCTATCAGCCTTTCTTGTTCCTAGGCAAGCTCACTAATTAATTTCTCCTTGCCTTTTGCTTCTGCTCAGAGAAATATGAATGCCATGGACTTTGTGTGGGAAAAGAAATTTGAATAAATAGGTTAAGGAAGTGGGAAAAGAAATTTGAATAAAACCTATGCAACAGATTAAGGAAGAAAAACTGAATACAGTGGTACCTCTACGTAAGAACTTACCGTATATACTCGAGTATAAGCCGAGTTTTTTAGCCCCAAAAATGGCCTGAAAAACACAGCCTCGGCTTATACTCGGGTCATTGACAAAGTCACCACATGAGGGCGCCATTGCTTGAGCCAGAGCGAGGAGGCACCAGCTTTTGTCCCCTCTGGCACGCCGTAGTTCCTCTCCCTGGCTCAAGCAAAGAAGGCAGCCATTTGCAATGGTGAGTCGGATTAAAAAGGCCCCCTGCTGTCAGATTCTCCTCCCCCTGCTTTGAAAGGATTTAAACTGTTTAAAAAATGGTATTTTGTGGTAGTTGCTGTCCTTGCTTGGATAGGATCTAATAATGTGTTATGAGGCAGAGCTAGACAGGAATTCTTTTTCTATCTGTCTATCTTTCTATCTATCTATTTTTCTATCTATCTATTTTTCTATCTATCTATCTATCTATCTATCTATCTGTATCTATTTCTTTCTTTCTATCTATCTATCTATCTATCTATCTATTTTTCTATCTGTCTGTCTATCTTTCTATCTATATCTATCTGTCTGTCTATCTATCTATCTATCATCTATCTATCTATCTGTATCTATTTCTATCTATTTTTCTATCTAACTATTTTTCTATCTATCTATCTATCTGTATCTATTTCTATCTATCTATCTATCTATTTTTCTATCTGTCTGTCTGTCTGTCTATCTATCTTTCTATCTATATCTATCTATCTATCTATATCTATCTATCTATCTATCTATCTATTTTTCTGTCTGTCTGTCTTTCTATCTATATCTATCTATCTATCTATCTATTTGGTTTTCTATGCTGATAACCTCACAGCAGCTAATGCTGAAGCTCTTCTTTGGATACACTTATTTGTTTGTTTGTTTGTTTGTTTATTTATTTAATTGGATTGGTATGCAATCCCTCTCCAAGGACTCAGGGTGGCTCACAGCATATATAAAAACAGAACAATAATGTAAATCCAATTAATGATGAGAAGGAATCCAGTTTTGAAGGATTTTAACTCTTAGGTTTTAGCTTTGTTCCTGATCGAGCTACTTTTTTTACTTTTTAATTTATTGTTAATATTGTTAATTTGTTTACCCTCTTTTAAATTTACAGAGCTAGTTTACTGGTTTTCTTTAAAATAAATATTCTAAAACATGTCTCAATTAATGTAATTTTATTGTTTTCCATTTTTATAAGTTACCAGTAGCCACTGCATTTTCTAACCTCGGCTTATACTCGGGTCAATACGTTTTCCCAGTTTTTGTGGCAAAAATTGGTGCCTCGGCTTATACTCGGGTCGGCTTATACTCGAGTATATACGGTAATTCATTCCGTGACCAGGTTCTTAAGTAGAAAAGTTTGTAAGTAGAAGCAATTTTCCCATAGGAATCAATGTAAAAGCAAATAATACTTGCAAACCCATTAGGAAAGAAATAAAAGGTCGGAATTTGGGTGGGAGGAGGAGGAGGAAGAAGAGGAGGAGAACAGTCGCTACTGAAAGAAGAAGGTGAGGTGAGGGGAATCAAAAAAATCCAAAACTTTAAGGCTTAAAAAAAGGGGGGGGACTCTGAGGCAGTGAGGAGGAGCATGCCCCTCCCGTAAACCTGGTGCGAGTCTGCCTCCCATATACTGTGCCAGAGAGAGAAACCCCGGCGGGCGAGAGGGAGGAACCTCCAGCTCCTTTGACCGAAAGGTAACAGCTGCTGCTGCTACCTGCTTCCTCTTCCTTCCCATGCTGAAGGGCTCCCCTCTCTTCTCGCTCACTCGCTTTGTAGCCGGCACCTTTCCTTCACTGTGGTGACTCCCCGGTTTGGCTGAAGCCGAGTTGATTCGGCCAAGGCGAAGCACCCACTTTTGCCTTTCCAAGCCCAGATGCTCAAGTGGTTTAATCTCTCTCCAAGCACCCAGAGAAAGGAAAATGCTCCGTTCACTCTGGGCTGCCCAGATCGAAGGGAGAGTTTCTTTTCTCTGGGTGCTGGCAGAGGTTTATTCCCTCCAAGTGCCCAGAGAAAGGAAAATGCTTTCTTCGCTCTGGACTCCCAAAGCCTCCTTAAGCGCCACCAAAAGGCTCCTCTGGCACCCCAGAAAAGCCTGAGATGGCCGGGATTAAAGGGGGAATGGCAGGAAACTGGGCGGACCTTCATGCCACTCTCAAATTTCCTTGGAAATTTTCTGATTGCTTATTTGTACCCTATGACAATCATTAAGCATTGTACCTCATGATTCTTGACAAATATATCTTTTCTTTTAAGTACACTGAGAGCATATGCGCCAAAGACAAATTCCTTGTGTGTCCAATCACACTTGGCCAATAAAGAATTCTATTATATTCTATTTACCATGCTTGCTTCTTCTTTTTATTTGCAATACAGAATAATATTTCACCATCAGAAGTAGTACAATGGTCCAATCACAGAGTGATGGAATGGCTCAGATCAGTTGATTTGGCAGAATATGCACCAAACCTTCGAGGAAGTGGCGTTCACGGTGGACTCATCGTAAGGGGGGAAAAAACTTAATTTCCTTTAAGTTTTGCATTATAAATATTAACATGAGAATTTATCAACACATCAATTTTCAGTTTTTAATGTTTGTGTCTATTTTGTTGAATGAAGAAAAGGAAGTTTATGGATTTTTTTCCCTGAGTGTTTTATGTAAAATAAATTTGGCAGTATTTAACTTAACATATTATAAATGACTTTGTTTTATAAACCAGTAACCAAATCATTAGCATTTAATATATGAAATAAATTAGAGAGCAGAAACTACTTTCAAATCAGCAATTGTTAAAACGTTGGCTAGTCTTTTAATGAATATAAACTATCCCAGGCAAGGGAGAACAAAATATCTTTATCATGAATTGTTTTTTAAGAAAACATTGCAAATTCAAGTGGCTTAGACTGAAGATAGACCGTTACAAATGCTTTTTTAAACAATTGTGTTCTTGACACCAGTGATTGTTTATCTTATTTTAAACAAGATCGCTTTAGCCTAAGAACTGTATACATTTCATAGCATTATATCAATCATATAATCCTTCTCTTCCTTCTTTTAAGTCTTTTCATCTCTTCCTTTGTGCCCCTAAAAATGACACATCAGATACTATTAATGTAGACAGTATATACACTGCTCAAAAAAATAAAGAGAACACTCAAATAACACATCCTAGATCTGAATGAATGAAATATTCTTATTGAATACTTTGTTCTGTACAAAGTTGGATGTGCTGACAATAAAATGAAATTGATTGTCAATCAGTGTTGCTTCCTAAGTGGACAGTTTGGTTTAGTAGAAGTTTGATTTACTTGGAGTTATATTTAAGGGTTCCCTTTATTTTTTGAGCAGTATATATTTATGTATACAGTATATACTCTTACTTGCGGTATTTTTCGGATTGGAAGATACACCAAGATTTCAAAGAGGTAAGTAAGAAAAATAAATTAAATTTAGAGGGTGGAAGGTAAGTAGAAAGGAAGGAGAGAGTGGAGAAAGGAAGGAGAAGGGCAGGGTAGTAGAAGGAGGGAGAAGGAGTAAGAAAGTAAGTAGTAGAGGCGGAATAGTCGCCTGAGATAGAAAGAAGGAAGTAGAAGGAAGTAAATTGGATATAGAAGAAATAATTTAAAGTTAACCTGGAATGTGATTCAGTTTATTGCATTTCAAGAACGATATATGTACATTAAGCTGTATTGAAAGTATATAAAGCTCTATGTTGATCATGAACAGAAATTTTTTTTAGACCTCTCAAACTCTCTGCGCACTTGTTTTTATGAAAAATATGCTGGGTTTTGCCCATTTTTGACAAAAATGGCACTCCCCACCCCCCAGCCCCCAGGAGCACCCTATAGACCTCCCAAACCTTCTGTACACCTGTTTTCGTGCAGGGCAGGGCAGCTGAAGGCCAAAAATGGCTGTATTTGCTGTATAAACGCACCAATGTTTCCACCCTCTTTGGGGGCGAATGCATCATACTTTGAAAAATATGGTAATTCTGTTCATCTATTACATTTTTCTGTTCTTTTTTTCCCTTGTGCTATTTTTCAACATTCAGCTAAAAAATTCATTGTTATAAATAACCAATACCCATTCAAAACTATGGTTCCCAAGTTTTCACTGCTGGACAGAAAAGGTGGGAATTTTAACATATTTGTTACAATCCCCTCCCATGGATTTGTTGCATATGAATGGGGAACCCTCCAGAATAGCACGGGCGATGCATGGTGGAAATACAGGAGGAAAAGGAAATAATTTCTTATCCTGACGTAGGGGAAATTCTGCTGAAACAAAATCTCAAGAACATCTGCAGGATCCAAGTCATTATGGGTGGCATTAAGAGATGTGACCAAATGGAAATGGAAGTGCACACTAACTCTATGCAATAGATCTGGAACTGCAATATGAAACAGATGTTTTTTTCTTTGGTATCCCGAAGAAGTGCCGTTTAAACCAGTATTTTTAAAATTTTTACTTCCTGTTAATGTCATATATTTGTTGGAAATGGATTATAACGGCTAACATGTGAAAAAGCCCTGATACGGTAACATATCCCGCATATGCAGAGAGTAATGAAAATAGGCAATCCTCAGAATAGCCTTTTAATACCTTGCTGCTTAGAGACCACACTTAAAGCAGCACAGATTCTCTTTGTTTCTCCCACAGATCCTGGAGCCTCGTTTCAATGGAGATACTCTAGCAATGCTCCTCAACATTCCACCTCAAAAGACTCTGCTAAGACGCCACTTAACCACAAATTTCAATGTGCTCATCGGGCCCGAGGCTCAGCATGATAAAAGGGAAATCATGGAATCTACCGCTTATGCAGCTCTCACAACCACCGCGAAAGTCCGGGTAGGCTGCAGAGAAACCATACAAACTTTAGAAATCCTGCTTGAGATCCTAGTTGGTAATTTAAAAGCCAGTAATCTCTTAAACAGCAATCTTGCAATCCATGTAACTACTTGAGAGTGAGTTTCGTTGAGAGGTCAATGGGAGCTCTTTCTAAATAGATGAATAAGAGTTGTTATAACTGGTACGTTATTTTAAAACAGAGAATTTTTTGTACTCTTAAGAGCATGCATCCCCAAAGAATTCTGGGAAATCTGGCTACGAGAGGATAAGGATTTCAGTTTAATGTCCCAAAGTGAGAAATATCTGTTCTAATTATTAAACCATTTTGAGGTCCTAGCAACAGCATCTGTATCTGCAGAGTATTGAAGGCTTTTTTAGTATCTGAAATACTGCACTTAAACTTATCCATGGGATGGAAAGAGTCAGCGGTGGGTTGCCCCCAGTTTGGGACGGTTTGGTGAACCGGTAGCAGTAGCAACAGGAGGCTCTGCCCACCTGAGACACTTATGCACATGCACACACACAAACCGGTAGCAACAGTAATTTCCTTCCCTCCCTCCTTCCTTCCTTCCTTGAAAAGCTGTTTGTCCAGATTTTTTTTAAAGCTCATTTTTAAAAAAACCACGGGGTGTTGTTGTTATGGTTTTGTGCTGATATTTGGGAGCAGGAATGGAAGAAAGGTTCTCCATAAAGATAAATGGACCTTTATGTGTGTTTCTCAGTATTATGTACAGTAGTCAGCTTGTTTTAAAGAAGCATTTGTTTATGTTCTGTTACTTTGCATATCACACACTCAGTAGCTGGGATCTGTTTTTTTCTTCTGTGGGTTAATTATTGCATTTAAAGGTATGTATGCCCTTGAAGATCTTAAATTTAATGTACCCAGAAGAATTATGGTTGAATAGGAACATAATAGCAACAGAACAAAGTTTAGTTTCACTACTTCGCCAAAGCCTTCCTTCTTGCTACCAACCAGGGATGTTTCCTCTTGCATTGAGAATCTGCCTTTAACAGGAAGTTGGATTAAATAAATTCTGAGGTATCTTCTAGTATTTTGATTCTTTATATAGAGAATTCTATATTGGGACTTGTAAATATTGGGACTTAGGAAGGACATAATAAATTGTTTTAAGACTTCATTGCACTATTACCATTCCTGTCCTTTTAAAAGGATACGTTGATACATCTTTCTAAATGGTAAAAAGTTATGCTCTGATTTTTTAAGGACTTTACCTCAAGTTAGTTTCCCTATATGGAATCCAAAAAAAGTTATGTCAGTGATTCCATTACTAACCCTTCTCTTCTCCTCCCCTTTGCTTTTGATGTATTTGTTCATTTCCTACAGGAACTTGGAAAAAAAATCAATGAAAACATTCAAATTAATCTTATAAAGTCTGTGAAAGGTGTTATTATTTAGCAGGGGTTGTTTTTAACTGTCGGTGTTTTCTACATTTCCCCCGTAGTGATTTTCTGACAATGCTTTCTCTCTTTCTCCACCCACCCTGCATCCTTGATAGCCAAAGAAACTCGGATTTTCACATTTTGGAAACTTAAGAAAAAAGAAGTTTGATGAATCCACAGATTATATTTGCCCTATGGATACAAGTATAACCAACGGCACTCAGAAGAGTTGTGGTGCATACAGAGTGCACAACACCCTCCCTGACAAAGAATTAGACAAACTGGATCAGGTGGGCCAGGAGGACTGATTCACTCACCTTTCATCCTCTTGATGCATTCCGGAACATACAAATAACCTTTTCCTATAATTTAACTAAAGTGCATAATGCATCTGCATGTCTTTAGTGAATGTATTAGGATGAAGCTTGAAGAATCTTTAAAATATCAGTTGGAATTCCCCCTCCCCATTTGCAATTGTTTCATCTTACTCATCTTCTCAAGCCCTTTTTCAGGAAAAGGAAAAAGCTTTACACAACAGTTGTAGCTGACATTCAAGGCACCTAAAATTGGGCATGGGTGTTCTCTGAGTGGCTGTGGCCGCTCAGAGCTTTTTATATTTCTTTTACAATGCCCAACAATAATTTTTAACATTTTGTATTAGCTTTTTTCATGTCCACAGTGGTAAGAATGATCTATTTTATTCTTGACAGCACAGCTGAATTGTATATTTTTATTAAAATATGTTCTTTTAATTGTGCAGCGTCTGCACCATAGTCGTTACATATGATACAACATTAAAATACAGTATAGGCCTAACGATGGATCTTTTCTTTTTAAAAAAAATCTGGGAAAACAATTTCTTGAAGAAAGCAATAAAATATTTACTTGGGAAAACTTCTTAACTGTTTTGTTGTGATTATTCTTTTTTGCGATTCAATTATGTTTTAAAAGGTGCTTAGACTGAATTTATAAATTGCTTTCTAAAGAAATACTATATAGAATCATGTGTAAAGTAATTTTTTAAAAGCCTGAAAAATGGACTAATTGGAGTTTCTGCAAGATAAAAGATAGCAAGCCAAACTTCCATTTACTCTAATTTCAGAATCAAACTTACTCAGAAAAATTATGGTAATATCACAAAAAGTATTTTTTTTTCATGCATGATTTACTACATCTAACACGTTCCATTTTTCTCTCATTTAAAATGTAATTGTTTTTCCATCTTGTTTAACGCATGTAATTTGTTCAGTATGTGTTCGATTTATACACTATTGGAACTATGTTAATGTTATGCTTGTTTTTAAAACACAATTTTCAGTCAAACTTCTGGAACTTCTTGAAATTAAACACTCATAAAATATAGATCCCCCCCCCCCCACATTTTCTTGGCCTCCTAACTTTGTGCTCAGCCGCCCCGAGTCTGCGGAGAGGGGCGGCATACAAATCTGATTAAACTTAAACTTAAACTTTTCATTTCAAACTCACTGAGAACTCCCTTCTCAGTGTGGGTACAGGATCTGTCTAGTTTACAGGAATCAGTCGTGTACCGAAAAGCTTCTCAGCATGCATGAATGTAATACCATAAAGTAAATGAAAATTTGCACCTTTTAAATACTATGATTCCTGACAACTTGTAATTTGGAGTTATATGCTATTTCCCTACGTAGCTAAAGCAGTCATGGTTGGAATTTAGAAAGCCACAAAACCACATTGTTTGAAGACCAATCTGTTCTGTCCTGATTCATTTAAAGCAGTATTTCTCAAACTTGGCAAATTTAAGATGTGTAGACTTCAACTCCCAGAAATTTCCAGCCTGAACGTTGATTTAAAACAATTAAAACGAATCATCAACATTTAGTTGAATATCTGTATTCATTTTAATGGGACGAAAACTATGGTCTTAGGACCTGTTCTATCCCTAACTGTTAAGGCTTGAAAGAATCCTTGAAGACATGCAATCAGTTGTATGATTTGCTAGTAGACCTATTTGAGTGTCACTTAAGGCTGATTTGTATAGAATACTGTAAAGTTAGATCATGGGTGTCAAACTCATTTTCATTGAGGGCCACATCAGCACTGTGTTTGATCTCGGGGTGGGGGGACAGGGCCAGCTTGATGTCACTCATGGTCAGGGGTGCCTGTGGGGGTCTGAGTGCTTTGCCAGTGAAAATGGGCTCCTGATCTCCATTTTCAGCTGTGCCAGCCTCCTGCAAATCTGTGCCAGCGAAAACAGAGCTCGGGAGGCTGTCCACAGTCCTCCCAGGCTCCATTTCTACTGGCAGAAGCACCACAGGTCAGTCTTTTGCTGTTTCCAGGGAGACTCTACGAACCAGATCTAAGCACCCAGTGGGCCAAATCTGGACCTGGGCCTTGAGTTTGACATTCCTGGATTAGACAAAAGTATCTAACCCAAAATAAAACCTCGGGTATCTGGAATAGATTGATTATAAGAAATATAACTTTAATAACAGGAACACATCTAAGTAAGGCTAGTTGATAAATGTCAATTTCTAAAATTTACAAGGGGAAGGGATGGAAAAACACTAGCCAACATAGACCACAAGAATTGGTTATAATTTACTTGGGCACCTAATCTCCCAGGGATCTAAACAAGGCAGGTAGCCCTATCATTTAGAAACAAACTGCCATCACCACAAATATCTCTGAATGCAGAAATCCAAGCCCTACAATGGGGACATTGAGTGAGGATGGAAAAAAGAAAGAACACTGTATATATTCCTACTTTCTGTGTTACGCATGACTAAATGATGGAGCCAGATGAAAAACTGAAATACATTTTAGAATAATGAAGCATTGAGCCTATTAATGGATATCTTATCCATTAAACAATGAACACGAGTGTCTGAGTTATTAAAATAGCACGATAAGCATTTGAATCTGCATGAAATCACGAAATGCTTTTTGAATGACTGAAAATAGTTCTACTGTATTTTTTTTATTTAAAAATATAGTATGAAACATACCACTTTAAAAAAAAAAGAAGATGCAATGAATTTCATTTTCATTTTTGGTCCCAGTA
This sequence comes from Erythrolamprus reginae, assembly GCF_031021105.1. Taxonomy (NCBI): domain Eukaryota; kingdom Metazoa; phylum Chordata; class Lepidosauria; order Squamata; family Dipsadidae; genus Erythrolamprus; species Erythrolamprus reginae. The sequence continues at coordinate 118,762,187 of NC_091950.1, forward strand.
ACCTACTAACCATGTTAAATGCAGAGGTGTCAGATCTATGTTTATGGAAAATTTGCAACTTGGAAATCTTTCCAATATTGCGGATGGAGGGAACTGTGTAAGTCAGCATCAACTTCATGAAGACAGAGACATGTGTCATATGTGTGGAACAATTTTGCTATCCCAAAAGTTGTGCATGCAGGTTTGACTAAGATTGGATGGCTGCTTTAATTTCAATCTAGTTGCCGAAATGATTTTGCAGATGGACCATTCAGAAGGAGCAGTGATGCAAATAGGGGAGCTGTCTCGAGGAATAAGCAACCTCACGGTATGTATGAATTCAAGAGAGCTGTCTGGCAGGGTTGTTATGGATTGTTGTTAGTTTTATATAACATTAGCTGCCATCTAGGGGTGAAATCCAGCAGGTTCTGGAGAACTGGTAGTGGAGATTTTGAGTAGTTTGGAAAAATGGCAAATACCACCTCTGGCTGGCCCCAGAGTGGGATGGGAATGAAGATTTTGCAATATTGTTCCCCTAGGAGTGGGGAGGGAATGGGGATTTTGAAGTATCCTTCCCCTGCCACTCCCACCAGGCCACACCATGCCCCAAAGCCACACCCATAGAACCGGTAGTAAAAATATTTGGATTGCTGTTGCGATCCTCCTGCAAGAGAGGGATTTTTTATTATTATTATTTTTAATTTTTTTTATTTTGATTATAATACAAACAAACAACATAAAACATTTCTACATACCTATATACATACATATTAGTTTACTTAATGATTAATACTTTACAATTCTGTTTTTGTTACTTTATTTTTTCCCTTTAATATTAATTCACTTTCTTATTTTTTTTTCTATCCAATTTCCCCCACACACTATAGTAGTTTCCCACACACACTATAGTAGTTCTTATTTTGTTTATTCTGTAATTCATAAGTTAATTTACTTAATTTAGCGCAGTCTAACATTTTCCTAATCACCATCTCTTCATTTGGTATCTTTTCTTGTTTCCAAGTTTGTGCGAACACCAATCTTGCTGATGTTAGTACGTGAGTTATTAAACAATAATCTTCTTTGCTATGTTGTCCTCTGATGATTCCTAATAGGTACATTTCTGGTTTTGTTTCTAGTTTATATTTTAATTTTTCTTCCAGCCAGTTTTGAGTTCTGATCCAAAATTCTTTTGCTTCCGGGCATAACCACCAAATGTGATAGTATGTTCCTATGGCCGTTTTGCATTTCCAGCATTTATTGCTTATACTCAGGTGGATTTTAGCTATGCGTGCTGGGACATAGTGCCATCGGTAAAACATCTTGTGTAGGTTTTCTTTATATGGTATGGACAGTGTCATCTTATAATTTATTTTCCACAGGGATCTTTTTTTAGAGCTATCATGTTCCTCTCATTTATTTTATTTCTTCCTACTGAGGTCAATGAAAGAAAACAATTTCAAAGTTCTGGATCCTTTAAAGGAGGAAAGAAGAAGCCTAGGCTTCTGGTTGGAAAAGGGTTTTGGATAAACTGTTTCATAAATTATCATAAAAACATTTCAACATGAGCCACAATTGCACAGTGGTTAGAGTGCAGTATTGCAGGCCACGTCTGCTGACTGCCGGCTGCCTGCAATTTGGCCAATTGAATTTCACCAGGCTCAAGGTTGACTCAGCCTCCCATCCTTCAGAGGTAATAAAATGAAGATTCAAATGGTTGGGGGCAATATGCTGACTCTAAATCGCTTAGAGAGGTTCTGTAAAGCACTGTAAAGTGATATATAAGTCTTAAGTGTGATTGCTATTATTTCTCATTTTCTAGTGTATCTTACTGTAGATGCGGCTTGATTTTTTTTAAATTTCCAGACAATGTTAAGCGAAGATCAGATGCTGAACAACGATCAATTTTTAACATCAACTTTTGAGGACTGGAGATGAAGATGCCACTGGAGTAACACTGAAGTCCTTTCTCCTAATGACAGAAAACTGGTGCAGGCTGAATGCTATATCTAAAATATTTCATTTTCTTGGTTATTAAAATATGTGAAAGTTCAATGTGCTTTTAAAAAACGTACAGACATTCAGAAATAAACTCTCTAGTCTAGGTAGTTAAGAAATGCATTTAAAGAACTCTGCAATTTTTCTAGAAATTTGGAAATCAAAGATCTGTTGATCACTTATTTTAATCACTATGAACACATTTTTCCATATTTTTGTAATTTTTAAGATTTTGTTATCGTGAATGGAACTGCAATAGACTTCAAAGCTGTAGCTATTCTTTATTGTCAGTGTACTTTATGCAATGATTTATATTGAATCTGAACTTTGGCACTGAAAAAATGATTCCTTAATGTATTAAAATGTGTTCACTGGTTCAAAAGATAGTTATGATCAAGAGGACTATAACTCCTGATGACTCCATAGACATATCCATGCAGCTGTCTTTGAAGCAGTACGGAAATAATTTTCCAGTGCTTTTTCTTCATTTTTTTAATGGTTTCTGGGCTAATCTACAATCTTGGTGTTTCCTGGTCTTCTCCTATCCAAGAATTAACCAGGTCTGCTTCTGTTTGATTTTCAAAGCTGGACAATATTAACCCCAGTGCTACCACCAACTTAACACCCTCACTGTTTTCTTGAGGACTTTTGACTAGTTGCTATGAGTATCAAGCATCCAGTATTTGATGAAGAAATCATTCTTATCCTCTTTGTAATCATTCTTCCATCTTGCTAATTTTGAACTATACATGCAGTCTACAACAAGTAGCCTTATTATCAGGGTTAAGCAGTGACAGGTTAACAAAAAACTTCCATTAGCTATTTGTTTATATAACATTTCATTGCTGTAGAAAAGTCAGAAATGATTGTGCTTTGTTCAAGGGTTTAAATAGGTGTATTAATTCATTCAATGCCAAAAATGTGTCTTAAATATATTGTAATAAATTCTACATTTCGTTTGACTTACAAATTCAGCATGTTGGCATAGGATTTCCTAGATGGCATCAGTGAAGCAGCTATAACTGTTCTGGAAGTATGGCTGGCTGGAGAATTCTGTGAGTTAAAGTCCATAAGTCTTAAAGTTGCAAACACCAATCCTAGACCATAGCTATATAGCCAGACAGCTCATCATAGCTTTGTAGACAATAGCCTTTCAGATCAGTTTATTTTTGTCCTAATCAGCTTGAAGCTAAACGTTCTTTGAAATATTCTATAGATTTGAGTTAATTGGAAGCATGAGAAACAATAAAGGGACCAAGCAAATGCCCACAGTTGGACTCTCATCTCGGATAAGTTAGTAAAAACAGCAATGCGTGCGCAACGGCCCGCCCGATGCTCCCATGCACGAGACAAGGATGCTTGCACACGTAAGATTTCAGCAATTTTTGGGCTCTTTTCGTTTCTGCATATGCGCTGTAGCAAAGAAATTGGCAAAAATTGCCAAAATCTCACACATGCGAGCATCCTCATGCAAAATTTCACTTCTATGCATATGCGCAGAAGCCGTATCTCATGACGAGGGTACGCACCTACACCAGATGCCCCTACACGCCCAGTGCCAGGAGCGTACCAGTAGTGCCGGTGATGGGCTGCCCCTCAGTGTCTGTCCCCCCACTTATTTTTCAGTGCAGAAAATTCTTCAAGTCATCACACAAGTTATTAAATTTTAATATTTCCTTAAATTATAGTAATTGAGAGAAAAATGTTTTGTCAGAAAAGAACCAACCCCTTCAAATTTTCCAGTTTTCAAGACTAAAAACAGCTTCAAAATTCATAGCTAAATTTGGGGGGAGGAGGTTTATAATAATTTATAATTATATCTAAACCACCAAAATTTCTGATTTGGAATATCCCAAGTTTACCATCTAAATTCAGAGAGAAAGATTAGTAATATTTCAGCAGTGTGTGTAAACGGCTTTCCACATCAGGGAAATATTGTCAATTAAAATTTGATATGGGATTCTTTCTTATCTCTAACAAAATTTTTGTCTGCTTCAGTTTCCTTTTAAAATGAGATAGATACAATATTCCCTTTCAGAACTGATTTGGGGGATAATTGACCACTCTGAATATTTTTTGGGTGGAAATATTTGCCGATCTGTTTTTAAAGGCTTGCGTCAGTCTACAGTTTAAAAGCTTAAATTAAAAGGCTTGTAGCAATTCTAATATTGCATCTAAATTGTTCGTCTAAATGTCTTTATACAAGTTTGCCACCTACTGGTGATAAAATTCCTTGTTTGCCAAATACATTCCCAATATATGTTGTGCTAATATAAGCACAGCCTTATTCTTCCTGCAGAAGTGTTAACCCGAAGAGATCAGTAAATTTATATTTTGGCACCAGCCCAGTTTTCAGTTAAATAACAGGAGTGGGATATTATAATCAATGGTAACTTGCAGATGTAGCTTAATATTCATCCACAGGTTATCCCTTTCAGACCTACGATCATTTGAAATGTATTTTTATTTGAAATTGAAACTGATGTAAAGGTATAATTCTGGATCTAAATTATTGCATGTTCTAATGTCAAGCTTTATTGTACAATTTTGTTTACAAAAATAATTGCATTAAAGCATGTATACAGGTGTTACCAGGAGTTGAAACACATTTGGTCTACAAGGTAAAATATATTGGACCACAGTATCTTATATCAGTAATGGCAGAATTTTGATTTCTCTCCTGAAGAATGAGTATGTTGAATCCAAAATGAGATATAAGATTCTATATAAGAATACTTTTTAAATGTTTATAATTTCTTCACTTGTCCTCATTATTATCTAAATCAGTGGTCCCCATAGTGGGTGGTACTGCACCCTGGTGGGGGTGGGATGACTTGGTGGGCGCTAAGAGGCAAGGCGATGGCACGGGGTGCTAAGAGGGGTCGGGGGTGGCAGAAACATAGAAGACTGACTGCAGAAAAAGACCTCATGATTCATCCTTATACTATTTTCTGTATTTTATCTTAGGATGGATATATGTTTATCCCAGGCATGTTTAAATTCAGTTACTGTGGATTTATCTACCATGTCTGCTGGAAGTTTGTTCCAAGGATCTACTACTCTTTCAGTAAAATAATATTTTCTCATGTTGCTTCTGATCTTTCCCCCAACTAACTTCAGATTGTGTCCCCTTGTTCTTGTGTTCACTTTCCTATTAAAAACACTTCCCTCCTGAACCTTATTTAACCCTTTAACATATTTAAATGTTTCGATCATGTCCCCCCTTTTCCCTTCTGTCTTCCAGACTATACAGATTGAGTTCATGAAGTCTTTCCTGATATGTTTTATGCTTAAGACCTTCCACCATTCTTGTAGCCCGTCTTTGGACCCGTTCAATTTTGTCAATATCTTTTTGTAGGTGAGGTCTCCAAAACTGAACACAGTATTCCAAATGTAGTCTCACCAGCGCTCTATATAGCGGGATCATAATCTCCCTCTTCCTGCTTGTTATACCTCTAGCTATGCAGCCAAGCATCCTACTTGCTTTTCCTACCACCTGACTGCACTGTTCACCCATTTTGAGACTGTCAGAAATCACTACCCCTAAATCCTTCTCTTCTGAAGTTTTTGCTAACACAGAACTGCCAATACAATACTCAGATTGAGGATTCCTTTTCCCCAAGTGCATTATTTTACATTTGGAAACATTAAACCGCAGTTTCCATTGCTTTGACCATTAGTCCTGCAAGAGACACTGCTGCAGATGTGCAGGAAGTCTCTCCCCTCCCCCGTCACCTGCAGATCATCCTTTCAAAGAGTTTCACCAGGACGAAGTGGGGGCTGGAGGCAGAGTTTGCTTCAGGTTGGGCTTTCTTCACAAGGGGGGGGGGCATCTGGGCAACGACAGATTTAGGAAGCCTGGGCTGACAGGCAGTTTCTCCAGCATAGCGTCTGATTCATCCCAAGGGGTGAGCGATTTCAATGAACTTCGCTCTGTTTGTCTTGCAGGCAGCAAGTGTCAGCAGAGTTTCCTCGCAGGGCTCTTTCCTCCTTCTTTCTGGTCTGGTTCTCAAATATTTTCAAGCAAAACACTCCTGACAGCAGGAAGTATTTCTTCCCCCTCCCTCACCAAACTTTGTTTGTAGGCATGACGTTTCACAAAGCTCCTTCATCTGCGGCTGTTGGCTCCCTCCCTTTGTGGCTTTTATATACATACCAACATACCTGCCCTGCCTGGGGATGCCGTTTCAGAAGGAAGGAAGGAAGGAAGGAAGGAAGGAAGGAAGGAAGGAAGGAAGGAAGGAAGGAAGGAAGGGAAAAAGAAGAAAAAAAAGAAAGGGGGGGAAAGGAAGGGAGGCAAAGAAAGATGGTAGGAAGGAAGGAAGGCAGACAGAAAGATGGTAGGAAGGAAGGAATACTGACATAAAGAAAGGAAAAGAATATAGGAAGGAAGGAAACAAGAAAGGAAGACAGATAGAAAAAGAAAGGGAAAGAAAGAAAGAAAGAAAGACTTATGACCACAATTGAGCCCACCAAAATTTTGATTGCTAAGCAAGAGCATTAAGTGAATTTCACCACATTTTACAATTTGGCCACACCCACCCAGTCACCTGACCACCAAGCCATGCCCACATGAAGGGAGTGTGGATGGAGGCAGTGAGGATGAGTCTGTAGCACCAAGGGGACTGAAAAGGAAAGCCACAGGCTCTTTGCCCACTGCAACTAATTCCTAACCAGCTTTGCTTCAAATTCAATTCAATTTAATTTAATCTATTAGTCTTGTATGCTGCCCTTCTCCAAAAACTCGGGGTGGCTCAAAGCCAGGTCATGCTTTGTACACTAATAAAAATCGCCTAAGAAACTCAAAGCCCACAAAATGTATCAACGTTTTATTTAAATGAAACAGAAAAGCTTCATAAAACTTTATTAAGGCTCGGCAAGGCATTTGAAAGGGGTACTTTGCCAGGTGCGTTAGTGTGAGAAAATTTTCCTCTTTGGAAGGATTGGCACAGGTCTTCTGAGGTCTTTCCCTTCTGGAATGTGTATTTGTCAGGCCCAAGCCTAGAGATGATACAGCAACATTCAATTGAGCTCACTCCTTTATTTGCTTACAGTTAACAGACAGAATCTTGCCCGACTAAAACTATAACCTTCTAATCTACTAGATGCAACCATAAGCGAACTCTGAACCTCTTCCCGTCTCCCACACTCAGCTTGGGACTTTGCAGTCTCTTAGTCTGGTCTTCTCTCTGGAAAAACAACAGTGTTGCCACAAGTCCCTCCCACTGCTCCTCCAGGTGTGCATCCCATCACAATATTCTTGCACAGACAACATTTTCTTTGGGACTGCTGGCCAATCAAAGCAGTTGTGCACACATTTGGGGAAATTTTTCAACGTAGCTCTTAGAACTTACGATTTTTTTAATGCTTCAAGGAGGAATCCTTTGCTTACATCCACCACTTTGTAAAGTGCACCTTCAAATGTTTTGCATAATCATCGTACCTGTGACATTTGCTAAACAAATGAACTTCAAGTTCAGTAAGCAAATGTGCTCTCTTTTGCATATCCCAGAAGCTCAAGACTGGGCTGACAGGCAAATTGAATCATGGGTGGAGGTCCACACATAAGAATCAAAGTATCTCCAGAAGGGGGAGGAAGATGGTTCTTTATCATATCTGCGGTAACAAAGCCAGAACTATACTTCCATCCTACAACAAAAATGAAAGAGAAGCTTCATGACAATGTCTAGCCAAAGGTAGTACTGCAGGTATTTATGGTGTTCTCATGGTTCCTCTTATTTCAAAGAAGACTAGGCTTGGTTTCATTTAACTTGAATGTTCTATTTCACAGTATATGATTATTCTATTTATATTTAATAATTTCCCCAGACTATATTGACAATTTGGCAGCAGTGTTTGGAGATACCATGGAAACACACATGGCCAAAATTGTATACCTCTACTTTATAGCAACATTAATATACTTTCTAAGATAGAAATATAAGCTTAACTGAGATTGGTTTAGTCAAGGGCTAGGCAAAGTTGGCTCTTCTATGACTTGTGGACTTCAAATCCAAGAATTCCTGAACCAATCATGCTAGCTCAGGAATTCTGGGAGTTCAAGTCCACAGGTCATAGAAGAGCCAACTTTGCCTACCCCTGGTTTAGTCCAATGGTTAAGACTCCAGGCTAGAAACCAGGACATTTCAAGATCTAGTCCTTAGGCATGAAAGCCAGCTGGGTGACTTTAGGAGGAGGAAGGACTATTATGTATAGTCACCACTTTGAGTTATAGTAATAAAAGGGGTAAAAATCTAATAAATTTGTTTTTAACTTATACAAACATAATTGCTTAATTACTGTTGCAAAGGCTGCATTATAAATTTTCATGCTACTCTTCACCTATTAAAAATGTGTATCATTAACTGATAGGTGAATCCATTACTTAGAAATAACAGCACAGTAACTATATACTTCTCAAGTCATTTTCTATAAAGACTTAATATCTGATATCACAATGGAAATGTGCTTGGAATAATGGGAATAATAACAGTCAGGAAAGGCAAGGTTTGAAAAAAAATAGTTTCATAAAAGTGATATTATATAAAAACAAATGTCTCAGATGGTTGAAATAGAGATATACATGTTATCTTAAAATTGGTTGTGTTCATAAGAGTTGGTTTATCCTTTGAGCAACATCAGCTTACCCTGAGGCGGTTTATCCAAAGTATACCACAATTTAAATTGGTCAGAGTGGTTTGCAGCTACGTCTTCCAACTCTGGTCTCAGTAATATATCCTGTTCCGTCTGCCAATCAAAAGTCAAACAGCCAGTTGAGCATGCACATTGACACAGAGCCCATTGCTAGCATTAGCTTACCATTTGATTTTTATTTTATATATTGTTTTCTAGCTTTTCTGTATTCAACAATTCTCTTTGTCTTGCAAGGCTTAGTCCTCAATACTGCAGTCTACTCCCCCTTTCTTAGAAGTGAGTTACTCTCATGTAGAGTGGCTTATGTTATGCGCAATGTGGTTAGAATTAGATGTTAGCAATTCTGTGGAATCAGAAAATTACCAATACTACCAGGGATTTACTAAAACATTCAGAACATCTTATGCTGATTCCATTAATTAAATATGCTTGGCCTTGATGATAATAATGTGCTAAGTATAATCCCTTTCCAATGAACACTTGTGGCAGGCAGAATTAATCAGTCAGCACTTGACTTGGCTTATATTAGTTTTACACTGGAGACATATAAGGTAAGGAGGCTACTCAGACTATAATTCTTCCTGGCTATCTCACCATCCTCTCACCCACCTCTATTTGCAATCAATAGCATCCAGCTTTCCATGGGAACAAGAAAAAATGTTTAATTTTCACCAAAGGAAGAGCTATGGACAAACTTTTTGAAGATGGTGCAGATGTATAAGCAACTGCTGGTGTCTAGCTGCTTTTGTAGTGATTTCACAAAAAGAAAAAGTAAATAAACGTAAGTCAACCAACCTGATTAGCAAAAAGAAGGTAACATTTTGTTTTATCAGCAGGGTCCCTTGTGATATGGCGTATCAGCTGAAGCATTGGAGTAATTCCTATCAAATCAAAGCCAAAGTTCAGAATGAAAGTAATATTTTTTTCCATAATCCAGAAGTAGAACCATAATGTTTTGTTATTACCCGCATTCTTGTCAACTATAAAACTCAGTGGGCATTTGTGTGAACATGAAAGGCATGCAAAATAGAACAAATGTGCTTTTTTAAAATAGTGAAGGTAATATAATTTTCCAAAATTTCTAGGATAGGAAAAGAGAGAAAGAGAAATGATAGATAAAACAGTCTTTTCTGAGATTCAAGAATATTGTTTAACACTTTCTGTAAGAAAGTATTTTTCTTCCTTTTATATTAAATGATTTTAGCCTCACACAGTTTGATTTTACATTCAACTTCTGAGCTTCAGGTTCATGGCTAGTGACAGAATATTAAATTATGTTTAACTGCAAAAGAGGATCTATAGCAAAGAAAAGTAATCTTAAAGATCTCAAAAGAATGCCTAGGCTCATAATAAAAAATGTGGCTTGTCAATAGCCAAAGTGTCAAATTGACTAGGATTTCATGTCATAATCAGCACTTCAAACGGGCTACAGAGGTAGCTTATTAAGCAATATTCTAGTCAAGGTTAAATAATCAAACATTTTTTGAAGTAAATCTAACTTGTGCTCAGGTATGACATATCTTCCTTGCTAAAGGAAGTTCCATGCTAAACTTTGGTCCAGCATTCTGTGCTTACTCTTTTGTAACAGAGGAGAGAGTAATAAATATCAGTTAGCCAAGGTTCCTTTTTAGAGCAGGGGGGCTCCAACCTTGGCAACTTTAAGACCCATGGACATCAACTCCCAGAGTTCCTCAGCCAGCAAAACTGGCTGAGGAACTCTGGGAGTTGAAGTCCATGGGTCTTAAAGCTGCCAAAGTTGGAGAGTCCTGTTTTAGAGCATACATCATAATTAGGCAATACTATATAGTTTTTTTAAAAAAATATTCGAACCCCCTTATTCCCAAAACAAGGAATGCTTACCTGTTCCCCCAGCAATCATCCCAAGGTGCTTAACAAACTTTATTTTTGCTTCAGACTTTTTATCCAATTTGATAGCAAATTTACCTGTGTAAAATTACAAGAGTCAATTCCAACAAAATTAAACCACCGCAAAGCTCTGAATTACAGCTGTTATACACCACTTTGTATTAAATCTGCAATATTATATCAATTTCTAAGAGTGAAAACCTGTACAATACTAAAGGCCTTCCCTCTCATAAGCAGACTTAAACTAGGTATATATTTGGAACTAGCTTGCTAAATAAGCCACAGTTGCCTGAACTCGTATAAAACTAAATATTTATCCACAAGTGTACAATTTAAGTCTCCAGAGCAGTTTACAGCTCCTGGAAGCTTTCTTGTGACCTTTGAAACAATGCTACTAAATTTGAACTGCAAATATGAACCACCTTTAGATGGTGGCATACAGTTATAATATTCTGTAAGCAATTGCATCCATTATAACAGAGTTATAATGCTCTGTAAATATTTCCTAGTACAGTAGAACCTCTACTTACTAACTTAATTCGTTCCGTGACCAGGTTCTTAAGTAGAAAAGTTTGTAAGAAGCAGCAATTTTTCCCATAGGAATCAATGTAAAAGCAAATAATGTGTGCGATTGGAGAAACCACAGGGAGGGTGGAGGCCCTGTTTCCTCCCAGGAAAGTCCTAGAGAGGCCCCACAGAGGCTTCTCCCTGCCTTTTCTGGCCTTGTTTCCTCCCAGGAGATTCCTAGAGAGGCCCCACGGAGACTTCTCCCTGCCTTTTCCGCTTACAGTTTCGGAGGCTCGGGCTCGCAAATGGAAAATGGTTCTTGAGAAGAGGCAAAAAAATCTTGAACACCCGGTTCTGATCTAGAAAAGTTCATAAGTAGAAGCGTTCTTAGGTAGAGGTACCTCTGTATTCCTAAGTATTTGCTGCCATCTAATGGTTGGTTACATTTCTGCAGCTAAGATCTGATAGCTCAACTAGAGGCGTTCAGTTCTTACCAAGCTATGTTTTGTGTAATAGAAAGGAAATTCTGTTATTATAAATATTATATCTGTTATTAAAAATAAGAGAAGCAGTTTTGTCTAATTATAGAAAGGAAGAGACGATGAGTTCAAGTCCCGCGCTAGCCACATAAGACAGCTGGATAACTTTGGGTTAATCAGTTTGTCTCAGCCCAGCCTACCTCACAGAGTCATTGTTGAGGAAGATGAGTTGGATATGTTTGCCACTTTGAGTTTTATTCATAAAAACAATAGATAGGGTGTGGTATTTGTTGATATATAACGTGGCTTTTGTTGGCTGCCCTATTCAATGAATCACATTCAACCACATGAGTAATGTGATAGTTCGCTCATGGTCTGCCCTGTCCATCCTACAATGAATCTGCTCCCGTGAACTCCAAGCACATCTTAAAAGACTTCAAGACCTAGGATATATTGACTACTGTACTCCATCAAAACTAAGTCTCACAATCCACCATCCAACCCCCAATCACCCAAAACCAATATTTATTTGATTTGATCTGATCTGATTTGATTTGATTTGTATGCCGCCCCTCTCCGTAGACTCGGGGTGGCTAACAACAGAAAAAAGACAATATGAACAAATCTAATATTAAAAGTAATGTAAAAAACCCCAATCTAAGAAACCAATCATACATACAGACATACCATGCATAAATTTTATAAGCCTAGGGGGAAGGGAATATCTCAATTCCCCCATGCCTGACGACAGAGGTGGGTTTTAAGGAGCTTACGAAAGACAAGGAGGGTGGGGGCAACTCTGATATCTGGGGGGAGCTGGTTCCAGAGGGTTGGGGCCACCACAGAGAAGGCTCTTCTCCTGGGTCCCGCCAAACGACATTGCTTAGTCGACGGGACCTGGAGAAGGCCAACTCTGTGGGACCTAACCGGTCACTGGGATTCATGCGGCAGAAGGCAGTCCTGGAGATATTCTGGTCCGATGCCATGAAGGGCTTTATAGGTCATAACCAACACTTTGAATTGTGACCGGAAATTGATCGGCAACCAATGCAGACTGCGGAGTGTTGTTGTCTCATCTCATATCTCATCATCCAAAACCAATACCAACCATATAATCCAAACCATCACCGAAAACTAGGTATGCATGCCCCTTACTTCCTCAATATCACCCACTGCTGATTTTAAATGCAAACTAATTAATGCAAGAACCATTGTAAACAAAATGCCTGAACTCCTCCTCTTACACAAAACTGCTAAATTTGACATTATATTTGTCTGCGAAACATGGCTGAATGCTTCTCCACCTGACTCCGTTATTATAGTAAGAGACTATCAAGGTAAATAAATAGATGTAATTTATATAGACTTTTGTAAAACCTTTGATTCACTAGTACATGACACACTACTTTGAAAACTAAAATCTTATGGCATCTCTAGTTCCCTTCATGATTGGATAACTACGTTCTTGTCAAACAGACAACAAATGGTTAAAATAGGGAGTGCCTTATCCTGCACCTGTCAATAGGGAGTGCCTTATCCTGCACCCGCAAGGCAGCATTCTAGGACCAAAATTCATTCTTCACATAAACAACCTTACTGATCATATTATAAGTAACTGTGTTCTTTTTTGCTGACCATGTTAAACTATTCAACAACACCGAGAATACTTCTACCCTTTGAAAAGACCTAGCCCATGTATCACAATGGTCAGATAACTGGCAACTTCAAATCTCAACCAATAAATGCTCTGTTTTACAAATTGGCAAAAAGAATCAGAACACAAAATACCAACTTGGAGAACACAACCTTGTAGACGACTCTCACTCTGTTAAGGACCCCGGAGTACTCATATCTAACGATCTAAGTGCCAGAGCCCATTGTAACAACATTACCAAAAAGGCACTAAGAATTATTAACTTAATCTTGCATAACTTCTTCTCTGGCAATATTAAACTGCTAACCAGAAGATACAAAACATATGCCAGACCAATCCTCAAATACAGCTCACCCATCTGGAATTTACACTGCATATCAGACCATAATATAATTGAAAGAGTCCAGAAATATTTCACAAGAAGAGTCCTCCAGTCCTCTGTTCGCAATAAAATACCTTACTCCACCAGACTTGAAATATTAGGATTAGACAATTTACAACTACATCGCCTCTGATCTGATCTAAATGTAGTTCATAAAATCATATACCAAAATGTCCTTTCTGTCAATGATTACTTCAGCTTCAACCACAACAATAGACGAGCATGTAACAGATTCTATTACTAGATGAACTAAATGAAAACCACTCCAAACTCGAATGCAAATTCAAATTTTGATAAATAAAAAATAAATAAATATCTCTCATCTGCCTACTGTTTTTATTTATTTAAAAGCAACTGATCGCCCCTATTCATAATTATAAACTTCTTGGGACTTGACAATGAAACAGTACCGTATCCTTTGTACACCAGAAGTCCATTAGGCCCTCTGAAATCAATGGTGTCACCAGTCTTCATGGCATCTAAGTACTGGGACATCTTCCCACCTTCAGGAAATTTGGGGTGAACATTTTTGTGGTAAACCTAAAAAGAATACATAAACAAATGCAATCATTACAACGTTTTACATCTACAGTAAGTGATCAAGGTAATTCTATTTTGCACTGTTACATAAATCATGATTAGAGGCCGGAAAAAGTCACATTTCTCCTGCTTACACTCCATAAAACAAATCTACTGCAGTGCTGAGGGCAAATAATTTTATCCTCAATAAGGTTACAAGAGTATTAACCTATGTTATGTTTGGCCAATTATGAATTTTACCAGCTATTTATATTATCTGATTGTTTTAGGCCCCAAAATTAGGAGCAAGTTGCCTAAGATACCATCTTCTCTATAGACTTTTTCCCAGCTAAGCTGGGTCTTTAGACCAGGAATTCCTTCCTAAGCTATAGAGCAGTGGTGGCGAGCATATGGCATGGGTATCACAGGTGGCACGCGGAGCCATATCTGCTGGCACACAAGCCATTGCCCTAGCTCAGCTCCAACATGCATGTGTGTGCTGGCCGACTGATTTTTGGCTCACACAGAGGCTCTGGGAGGACATTTTTGGCTTCCAGAGAGCCTCCAGGGGGATAGAGAAGGGCACTTTTACCCTCGCCGGCACCAGGGAAGCCTTTGGAGTGTGGGGAGGGAAAACACGAGCCTACTGGACTCACCAGAAATTGGGAATCAGGCCATTTCTGGCCTCTAGAGGGCCTCCTGGGGGCGAGGGAAGCTGTTTTTACCCTCCCCAGACATTGAATTATGAGTGTGGGCACTCGTGCATGTGCGATAGCACGCACCCATGCTTTTTCGGCACCCGAGGAAAAAAAGGTTCGCCATCACTGCTATAGAAAAATCAATTTTTCAGCAGTTACTCATTGTCCTCAAATCTCGTTGCTTTATCTCTAAAATAACTTTGCAAACAATTCCAATCATATCTTCAAAGATAATTTCTGTATATAAAATGTGGTGTATTGTTTGTTTTTAATTTGACTTATTATATAACTGGAGTGTTAGGGAACAATTTATTTGAGATACATAGGAACCAAAACTAAGTTACTTGGTCAAAACAGTTTAAACCTACCTTTATTACTAAATCAACATATCCTTTCACTTCATCACTAGAAACTGGAGTATAAGCCCGAATCACAAGATTACCACCGACCTTGGCAGAAAGGTACACATGTTGGCCTGGAGAAAAATAATCATAGTTCCATTCCAAATGTAGCATTTATGGCATTAAAGAAAAAAGCAAATGATTTGGGATACTTTTCCAAACTGGATAACATGTGCAAAATTGATTGGGAGAACAATTCTTCTCATTCCCAGGGGGAAACGTCAGTTATATATTTAATTAAGAATGGGTAACTTCCTATAGTTGTTGTTGTTGTTGTTGTTGTTGTTGTTGTTGTTGTTGTTGTTGTTGTTGTTATTATTATTATTATTATTCATTAAATTTGTATGCCGCCCCTCTCCATAGATTCGCGAAGTTGCGAAGATAAGCATGAAAATGTTGGGTTAGTGCACACTTGGCCTATTCTATTCTATTCTACAGTGATCCCTCGATTTGCGCGTTCTCGATTAGCGCGAAACGCTGCAACGCGGTTTTTCAAAAAATATTAATTAAAAAAATAAAATATTAAAAAATAAAAAATAAGTCCACGCTAGTTCTCTCTCTCTTTCTCTCCCTGTTGCCGGCGTGGTATATGAGAGAGAAAGAGAGAGGCAGAGGTCGGGCGCATTACCGGGAGGTGGAGGCGGCGTGGGGACACTGGGTGCCGGGGACTCCGAGGAGGGGGTGGACGTCTGTTCCCTGAATGGAGACCGCCGGCCGCTCAATCGGGCCGGCAGGGAACAGAATGGAGCCTTCCGCGGCGGGGCTGGTAAGGGGGGGGAGCCGAGGGGGGAGCCGAGCCCAGCCCCGTGGCATTCGCTTTCCTCCCGCCCGCAGCCGACTGATCGTGGGCTCCTTCGCAACCTCGGAGAGCTTCCTGGTTTTCGTGAGCTTTCATGCCCTGGAAGCTCTCCGAGGTTGCGAAGGAGCCCACGATCAGTCTCGGCTGCGGGTGGGAGGAAGGCGAATCCCCCGTGGGCTCCGTTACATCTTCCGCTGCCAGCCAGGCCATGCTGGCGGCAGCGGAACAATCGCTGGCTGTCAACTTTTCTTTTTAAAACTGGGCAGGAGCTGACTTGCCTCCCCAGTGCTAAAAAGAAAAGTTGACAGCCAGCGCTGCGACTGACGGAATGCTGAGCCTCCCGTTCTCCCCCACCTCGCCCCTTCCGGTTTCGGCGTTCGGAGTCCGGCGCTGGGGCCATGCGGGGCCGCTCATCCAGGGGGGCGTGGACTGGCAAGCGGCAAGTGATCTGGCGGGAAGACCAAGGGAAGGTTCCTTCAGCCGCCCAACACCTGATCCGCTCCGCAGCGCGGCAGCAGCGAGGAGCCGAAGATGGGGTTTCCCCTTTGCCTTTACCCCATCTTCGGCTCCTCGCTGCTTCCGCGCTGCGGAGCAGATCAGCTGTTGGGCGGCTGAAGGAATCTTCCCTTGGTCTTCCCCGCCGCCCACACGCAAACTCCACCATCTGCGCATGTGCGGCCATGAAAAAAATGGCGCACATGCGCAGATGGTGGTTTTTACTTCCGCATCCAGTATAACGCGGAAATCGGTTAGCGCGGGAGGTCTTGGAACGTAACCCCCACGCTAACCGAGAGATCACTGTATTCTGTAGGAAGCAAAACCATAGGAAAAGAAGCCTGTGTTTGAGCACATATGCCCAACTGATTGACTATCAGCCCATATTTCCCAATATATCTAGATAAGCTACTCTGCAACACAATTAGTTAAAAATAAGGCCAACTTTTGTACACTGGATTTACCCATTAAAGGTTGCCCATAGCTGCAATTTGACTGCTTACTCTACAATGTGACTGAATTCCAGCCTGCCTTTTGAGTGAAACAGTAAGGGGATTGGTCCACAAGGAGAAAGGACTGTCCGTCATTACCTTCATTCATTTAACCATGTGTCGTAAACTGAGCTCTCTGTATAGTTACCTATAGAGACACACACAGGGAGCCACTTTGCTACTCTGTTTGATATAAACTGACTTCATAAGACATTGTGAATTAATTTTCAGGCCTTTGCCTCAACTGAACATTATTAATATATTCTACTACTAGCTTAGCCTATAATGGTGACCAATGTTGTTGAAAAGCAGATTGTTCTCTCTCCTCACACATTACAAGGTACATAGTATATCATACATACATTACAGCACATCTATGATACAATAGATATTCTAGCATTTATGCTAACAATTATTCTCTCAATATTAAAATCACTTACAATTTCAAGGAGATAACTAATAAAACATTTGGTGCAGCACTGGAAAGAAAATTACAGTATCAAACAAGTTTCACCAGAAGGGGTTTTCAGATATTTAGTGGGGGGGCATCAATGCAAGGATAAGGCCATGCTTACCTACAGGCAAGCCCAAAATATGTTTTTGTGATGGTAGCACAAATCGAAATCTCCTGGTATCATGGCTGATATCCTGGGAAAAAGCAATCAGGTGAAAAACATTGAGCAAGAAATGATTTAAGAACGTAAGAACATAAGAAGAGCCACACTGAATCAGGCCAAAGCCCATCAAGTCCAGCATTCTGTGTCACACAGTGGCCCACCAATTGTCCATGGGGATCTTGAACAGAAAGAGAAGGCAACACCCTCCCTTTCCCTTGACCCCCAACAAGTGGTACTCAAGGGAATCCTGCCTGCCTCAACCAACATAGAGGCAGCACTTGGACATCCGTTTCAATAACCATCTATACGCTTGGCATCCATGAATCTGTCTAACCCTGCCTTGAAGCTATCCAGGCTGACAGCTGTCACGACCTCTTCTGGAAGTGAATTCCATAAATTAACGACCCTCTGGGCAGTGTTCCCTCTAATTTTTTTGGGGGGTGGGCGGAAAAGTATAGTGTCTGAGTGGCAGTCCCTTCGGGACTGGGCAGCACAGAAATATTAAATAAATAAATAAATAAACAAACAAACAAATAAAAAACCCACCCTGTTTTGCCTCAGAGAATTTCAAAATAAAATACTGTACTGTGTGTCTATAACAGTGAGCTCATAATAGGGCAACTCTATCAATATCAAAATGCCACTTAAATAGTTGAGCTAGTTTCAAACTAGATTTTGATTTTCTTTCTCTCTTCCTTACTCTCATTCTTTTTCTTTCTCTTTTCCTTCCTCTCTTTTTTCTATCTTCCTCTCCCTTCCTCTCTTCCTCTCTCTCTCCTTCCCTCTCACTCTTTCCCTCTCGGCTTCTGGGCAGGTTTGGAAAACTCTGAGTTGATGATGATTTTTAAGTGAGCGATTGCTCACTGCTCAGCTTAGAGGGAACTATGCCTCTGGGTGAAGAAATATTTCCCTTTATTTGTCCTCGCTTTCTTACCTATGAGCTTTAGGGAGTGCCCCCTTGTCCTAGTATTGTGTGATAGAGAAAATAATTTTTCTCTACCCACCTTTTCTATCCCATGCATGATTTTATACACCAATCAAGTCACCCCTTAAACGCCATCTTTCAAGGCTGAAGAGACCAAGGTGAGCTGATGCCTGTGCAGGCTACTTTATAGCAACGTGAGAAAATATTATTTTACTGAAAGAGTAGTAAATCCTTGGAACAAACTTCCAGAAGATGTGGTTGGTAAATCCACAGTAACTGAATTTAAACATGCCTGGGATAAACATACATCCATCCTGTTGTGGTTCCGTCTGAGGCCCCTCCGGGAACGGCTGACCTTCTGTCGGTTTCCAGCTCAGAGGGAGAGGCTGAGGAACAGGAGGTGCAGACAGACGAGGAGGAATCCCAGGCTGAAGAAGAGGGAGGACAGCCAGAGTCCCACTAGGGGGAGCTCTCCTCAGCAAGCAGCCTGGATTCCTTAGAGGAAAGTGCACAAGCCATAATTGATCTGCGACAACGAAGAGCTAATCAGAGACGGAGTCAATTGGCTAAATACTTTCAGCATTAAAGTGGCAGCAGCTGGGTTTGGGTGTGGTGCTCTTGGGAAAGGCTAAAAGGCAAACCCACCCTTCCTGGCTTGTGGAGTTTTATCTTTGAGAGTCGTGGGACCTGACTGTGAACTTTGGTGTCTTGGAATCCTGGTTTGTGCCTTTGACTATTGAAACCTTGGGGGGGGGGGTTGCCAGCAAGAAGCTTGCTGTATTGTCTGGACATCAGGACCCTGCTGTACTGTATTATATCCTGTCTGTTGGGAAGAACAGGTTTTCCTCTGTGCTTATTTTTTCCAGTTATAAAATACTTTTGGCTTTTACCAGAGTGTCTGGCTGTTTTTTCCAGTTGGTGTTGAGGTCTGGGGGAACCCAGACAGAACACATCCTAAGATAAAATACAGGAAATAGTATAAGGGCAGACTAGATGGACCATGAGGTCTTTTTCTGCCGTCAGTTTTCTATGTTTCTATGTTTCTATAGAGTGATAGTAAATTTGAGGATTTGTGCGCAGCTGTACGTGACCAACAGACATGCGCATGCCCCTGCATGAGATTTGGCTTCCATGCCTGCACAGCAAGCCAAATCTCATGCAAGGATGCTCGCCCATGTGAGATTTTGGTAATTTTCACCTTTTTTTTTTGCTTCTGCGCATGCACAGAAGCAAAGAAATCAGCAAAACATGCCAAAATCTCACTTACACGAGCATCCTTGTGTGAGATTTGGCTTCTGCACATGCACAAGATGCAGAATGTCGGGACCAGATGCATGCACACCTGCGCTGGAGACACCCATGCCCGCTGCTGGGAGCGCACCGGGAGCACCAGTGGCGGGCAGTCCTCCACTGTTTAAGACCTTTTCATCATGAGAGGCCTCACTTTCTATGTGCTAAAATTTACACCTGAGGAAAAAGGGGACGCCAAAGGAGAATAAGAATACCCAAAGAGATCTAGCCACAAGGCAGAGGACATGCAAGATGTTCGGATATTGGTTCATTCAGAGATCTCAAAAATTCAGCATGTAATCATATCTGGTATGGCCTATGATAGCTCACCCATCCCCACTGTGTGCATCTGGCCATGCCTGGCAGCCAGCATCTCAATAGACTTTAGTAATCAAGTTGTTGAAGCGTGGAACTCAGTACCGGACTCCGTAGTATCATCCCCTAACCCCCAACATTTTACCCTTAGACTATCCACGGTTGACCTCACCAAATTCCTAAGAGGTCAGTAAGGGGCATGCATAAGTGCACCAGAGTGCCTTCCGTCCCTTGTCCTAATGTGTCTCCTATATCTCCTATATCTTTTCTTCTATTCCTATATCCTTCCTCTTTTCTTTCATTGATATATCTTATTCCTTTTTTCTCCAATAGCTGTAAGAGATATTAGATATATAAATATGAAATTTAACTTCTAGTTCCAAAATCTCTATACTATGATTTATTCAACGCTTACTTCTACCTATCTATACTACAAATCTTGATCTAAGGTAATGAGCTAATAAATTTAAAACTAGTTCATATTCTTAACACAGCTCCACTGTACACTCGCCCACTCTTTCCTTTCTTTCTCTTTCTCTCCTCTCTTTTGCCTCTCCTCTCTTTCTTTCCCCTTCTTTTTCTCTCTACTCTCTCTCTATCCTTTCTTTGTAAGTCTATATGCTTATTGATTGTTATATTTTTATATTCAGATATATTGTAATGTATTTTGTTTCAATTGTCAACTGTTATTATTGTCTTTTATGTTTTGTATACTTGTAAATAAAAACTTTAAAAAAAAGATATATCTTATTCCTATATCCTATATCTTTATTCCTATATTTTATTCCTATTTCTCTTCTATTCTTCCTCTGATATATTTTACTACGAGTATATCCTCTGTAACCTTCATTGTGTATTGGACAAAATAAATAAATAAAATAAATAAAGGGTGACCATGCATCCTGATTTATCATTTGTCTCAGATCTTCAAGCTCCAGGCACCCTTTCCCCACTGTCTTCTTCCTGGTGTTAAAAATGAAGCCTGTGCCACACAGCAGGGAAGAAGACAGCAGCTGTCTGGAACCTCACAAAGGAGGTAATATACAGAAAGGGGGCCTGGCACCATCTTTGCTTTTCTCTCAATATGTTGGCTTGTGTGTCTTCTCATTCTACTTCCCCCGATTCAGCTAGTTTGCCCATCAATGAAGAGCTAAAGCTGGAACTGCCAGAGATGCTGCAGGGATAGACAGCAAGGCCAGCGGGGAACACAGGAAAATTAAAGACATTCAAAAAGTTTATGCAATTTTGATATGTGTCTATTATTATTTTAGTGTCTCCCCCCTCCCACCTCTCTCTCTCTCAAAGTGTCCCAGTTTGGATGATATGGTCACCATCCAACGAGAAATACAGCTGGTAGCCATACCAGGAAGAGGAATAATGTCATCTACTTTATATTCCATGTAAAATGTTCAGTTTCAATTCAGTTTTAATATTTCTAGCCTTTCCATGGGCATGAACCCACCAGGGAGCATATCTTAGCCAGTGTGCTCCCTCTGCCATAATCATTTAAGTTTTAATTCCTTGGAATAATCCTTTTTCTTTCTTTTTATGCCTCCATTAGATCATTGCACAACCCCACAGAACTGAATACACAATGTACTCATTTGTGGGTTGGGAAAATCTATGGCTGAATCACAGATTAGAATTTCATGCAGTATCTACTCTGTTGCTGCTACAGTATATCAGAGTGGCTGTTAGGGAACATTATGCAATATCCCAAGGGCAGAATTGCCAAAGAACTTGGCATTTTTAGGCTTCCAAGCATGGGGAATTAAATGTAGGCCAATATCACACACTCAAAGTTTAATGTTTCTGAGGAGACAGAGTTTTGTATCAGTGCACACGCTTTCCATGCCAAAGGCTCAAGTCCAACCTGTTCTGTCCCAGTGACAGGTCCCTCAAGAAATAGGCCCCCACGCACTGGTTTTACAAGATTTAAGCATGTAATTCGAGTCCAAAACAGAAACCAAAAACTCACAGATATTTTCTTTGATCAAACAGCTCTCATTAACTGACTCACTCTGAATTGGTAGGAAGCCCGGAGATAAGGATCCCAACTCCCCGGTTCGTAATTCATCATTGAAATAATAATGTCCCCAGAGATAAATCCAAGCAGACATCTGGAACATAATGAAAGTTGACTTCCGCATTGAAGCGTCACGTGGTTCAACCTTAAATAATCTAAGGGTGTGGCCGATTGTTCTACAGATCTATTCATGCAGAGATCTCCTCTTGTTTAGCCACTCATGCCTTCTGGCAACTCTGTGTACCCTAGCATCAAGAAGAGGCTCCTCCTCTTCTTCTGAGTCACTCATGCGCACCTTGGGAAGTGCAGAAGGCCTTGGTTGGCTTTCAGCCTCTGATACGACATCATCTTCAACCTCTTCGCTATCAGACTCAGGTGCCAGATACATGGGACTAGGGTACCAGGCCACAACCGTCTCTCAATCCTCAGGATCCGTGACCAGCTGTGTGGGACACGGATGGGCCACAGCACAAACCTTGCAATCTCTCATTTAAAATACAGAGATCCAACTTAGTGCATTTCTGGCAAGAGTTTTATATGGCATTTTCATACATTCAAGCCAAGGAAAGAACTGACAGCTCACCTCTTTCTCTATCAAAGACAATGGATATTTGATATTTGGATCCTGTAAAGTCAATAGATCTCTCTTCCTCTGAGATCCAATTATTTTATAAAGCAAAAATAGCATAGATGGTACAATTGCAGCCACGGCAATCAAAACAGAAATATCCTGAAAGATGGGGAAAAAAGAGCACAGGTACACAACAAGAATAAAAACTTGGTTTTATGTGTTACATCCTTAAGTCTGTAAAGGTGAACTCCTTCTCAATCAGTTTATCATGGAATTAGTCAGATCCAAATCTATTGAGCAGACCTCCATCCTGTATGTGGCATCCAGAGACAACGTTATAATCCAGAATTAAACACCTGCAGAGCTCCCTAACCTGTTTAACCTTTTAAAGACTTGAGGTTTTTTTAAATAAACAAATGAATAAATAAATAAATGGGAAGTTATTATGTTGTAAAGCAAAGCAGCAATTTCAAGAATAAGCCGCACAGATTGTCAAGTTACTTCCACAATTGTGCAGCCTCCCCCCCGAAAATGATGTTGCTAAGCAGTGAAGGGCTACCAAATTTTTTACTACCACATTGTGGGCGTGGCTTATGCAGGACGCCCTGCATTTTCTTTCAACATCTTTCAGTGCAAATTGGGTGCTCTGCGGTGTAGTTCTATTTTCACTACCCCACTGCGTTCCCCCCTCCGGGCAGTAGCCCACTCCTGTTGCTAAGTGAAACATTTGTTACGTGAATTTTGCCCTATTTTACAACCTTTTTTTGCCACAGTTGTTAAGTGAATCACTGCAGTTGTCATATGAGTAACCCAATTGTCAAGTGAATCTGGCTTTTCCGCGTTAACTTTGCCTGTCAGTCGCAAAAGCTGGTCACATGACCCCAGAGCATTGCAACCCTTGTACTTCAGGAACCAGTCCGAATTTGGATCACGTGATCGTGGGGCATGCTGCAATGGTAGCAAGTGTGAAAAACAGTTGTAAGTCACTTTTTTCAGCACCCTTGGAACTTTGAATGGTTACTAAATGTACTATTTGTAGGCTGAAGATTAACTGAATTCCCATGGTGCTTGAGTGCAACAAGAATCCTTCTTAAAAAGTGAAATAGTGTGGCTGTTGCCCAGGCTTTTGTTCATCTGACACATGGGTGTTGGATAGATGGGGGTTCCTATTTACTGCCGCTACCAGTGCAATGCGTGCGCAGCTTTGGATGACCGGCAGGCGGGTAGGCGCATGTCCCAGCAAGATATTGCTTCTGCGCATGAACAGGAAGCAAAATCTTGCAAGAAGATGTTCGAGAGAGAAAGATTTCAGCAATTTTTTTGCTTCCGTGCATGCAATCACCGAAAAATAGCTGAAATCTCATGCGGGCGCACGTCCTCTCATGAGATTTTGCTTCCTGAGCATGTGCAGAAGCAAAATCTTGCCGGGATGCACATGCACGCTCACTGGTCACACAGAATTGCATGCACATTACCGTTTTCACTACCAGTGTGCAATGTGGCCCGTACCAGTAAGGAACCCAATACTGGTGGTTAGATGATCCAAAATCCCAAATTTGCACACCAAAAAGATTCAAAGAAAGAACAACTTTGCCTAAAAATCATACAGCTTTATAACTAAGGAAAGTTTGACCTTTCAGTTTATCAAAGGCAAGGGGAGAATATGTTAAGCACAGGTAGTCCTCAACTTACAACAGTTCATTTAGTGACTGTTTGAAGTTACAAGGGCCCTAAAATAGTGACTTATGACCACTTTTCACACCGTTGCAGTATCCCCATGGTCATGTGATTTACCTTCGGATGCTGGACAACTGACTCACATTTATGACCATTGCTGTGTTCCAAGTTTATGTGATCACACAAGTTAATGGGAAAGCTAAGTTCACTTAACATCCAGGTTACTAATTTAACAACTGCTGTTATTCGTTTAACAGATGCTTTCCAGAAAAGTCATCAAAATGGGGCAAAATTTCCTTAACACATTTCTCGCTTAGCAACATAAATTATGGGCTCAGTTGTGTCATAAGTTGTGGACTATCTTATTTGTGACTCCGGATAAATGAAAAAGTAGTTTTCAAACTCCCATTTATCACTTTTCCACCTAAGAAATGTGAAACTTGTCTTAATGCCAATATGCACAACTATGATAAACAGGTTAGTTCAGGTTATAGCTTTTCAGAGATGGACCGGATTACACTTTTTTCACTTCATGTATCAACTTTTTATATTTGTGTCCAAGCTAGAAAAAAATAATAAATCTGCAATATTACTTCAGTTCTTCTGAAGATACATAAAGAAATAATTTAAAAACAAATGAAAGTGTTAATGTGGGTAACCATCTCTCCCCCACCCCACCTTGAAATATATAATTTATTTGGTTAGGCCTTGAAGTCAAAATCTTTGTTTGTTGTTCCAATCCAGATTTAAAATATCCAGGCTGTCTTATCCAATGAGGAGATAGAGAAGCCCCCCGAACACTGTGATACCAGATTGGTCAGGAAAATTCTCCAAAAAGGCAGCCAGAATCTGCCTTTTTATGAATCTTAGGTGAATACTGTATATCTATCTCGGGAAAAGAAAGGGAGGGAGGGAGGGATATAGATACACACGAGTGTGTGTGTGTGTGTGTGTGTGTGTATACACACAAACACACACACATATACATACTCACACAGAGAGACATGTTTTTTTCTGTCAAAAAAAAAGATATAAGCTTGAAATATATCTATACTAGTCTCCCTTTTCATTATCAGCAAAAATATGTTACAGACATACACACATGCACATATATATATAAAGATATTTTTCCTGATAATGGTATAGATCTATTTCAAGCTATTTTGCTCTCATCAGCTAGCCATACCATTACCGGGATTTGAACCTGGGGAATCTATAGCAGAAGCTATAGAATAGAATAGAATAGAATAGAATAGAATTCTTTATTGGCCAGGTGTGATTGGACACACAAGGAACTTATCATTGCTCTCAGTATACCTAAAAGAAAAAGATACATTTGTCAAGAATCATGAGGTACCGCACTTAATGATTGTCATAGGAGTCAAATAAGCAATGAAGAAACAATCAATATTAATAAAAATCTTAAGGATACAAGCAACAAGTTACAGTCATACAGTCCTAAGTGGGAGCAGATTGGTGATAGGCAAGATGAGAAAAAACTAGTAGTAGTAGCAATGCAGACTTGGTAAATAGTTTGAGGGAATTATTTGTTTAGCATAGTGTGTGTGTGAGAAAGAGATATTATAGTACAGTGTTCCTCAACGGGCTGCTAATTCCCGAGACACCTTTACGCTTCCTTCGCCAAATGCAGTCAGAACCCGCCTCCGCAACTCCTCTCGCTACCCCTTGCTCTGCCTGTGTGGGTGTGAGGGCGTCCGGAAAAAGAAAGGGGGAGGCAAGAGAGATCGTCACACACACACACACACGCCGCAGCGGCTTCGGTTTTGCTTACCCAGCCAGTCCCCTCCATGACAGGCAAGAACGGAGGGTGCAATAAGTCGAAGGAGTTTCGCAGGTTCCTCTCGCCCCGGTTCTGGAGAGCCCGCCGCCCCTTCCCACGGGCCTCGCACGTCTCGCAGCTTCGCCTGCTCCGAAGGACAAAGGGCGCCTCTGGGCTGGCTCAAGTCCCGCGATTGCGACACCCGCCCGTACGTGGCTTTCTCCACCAGCGCACCTGCTCTGCAAAGGCCTGGGGGATACTCGCTGGATGGGTGTGGTGTGTGTGTGTGTGTGTGAAGGCGTGGGGCAGGGAGTCCCCTAGGCGTTTTTTTCCCTCCTTGGTTTTGGATAAGGACCTCCGTAGTTCATTTAATTGTATTGGCTGATGGGTAGGGTTTCCACTCTAGTTTCTAGTACTCAGTGCCTTAACATGATTTTATTATTATTTTTATTATTATTATTATTATTATTATTATTATTATTATTATTATTATTATTATTATTATTATTTATTTATTTAAACATACACAGAAATAACAAAGACAAACAAAACAAAAACATAAATAAAACATGTATCTGGGATGTTTACATCCCCTTCTCATTCAGAATTTCGATCGAAGATTTATACATTTTTACCTTATTTTTGTTAACGTATTGCCTTGCATATTTACATACTTGCATACTTTTCTTATAAGTTTATATGTTAATCTCTGGGGCTGTCTTTCTATATAATTTCTTTTATCCTCTCTTTCTTTTAACCAATTATAGAAATTCTCCCATATCTTATAATATCCTGAGTCCTCTTTCCCTTCTAACTTTCTTGACAAAAAAATATATATTTTCAGTGAGATTGATCAAGGAAGACTCTCCGAGCCACAACAGAAAAACTATTGTATAAAGCGACAACCGGGCGGGATTGTGACCAGTGTCCCCTCTAATTTTTTTTTGGGGGGTGTGTGGAAAAGTATAGTGTCTGAGCGGCAGTCCCTTCGAGACTGGGCGGCACAGAAATAATAAACAAACAAACAAACAAATAAAAACCCCACCCTGTTTTGCCTCAGAGAATTTCAAAATAAAATACTGTACTGTGTGTCTATAACAGTGAGCTCATAATAGGGCAACTCTATCAATATCAAAATACCACTTAAATAGTAGAGTTAGTTTCAAACTAGATTTTGATTTTCTTTCTCTCTTCCTTACTCCCATTCTTTTTCTTTCTCTTTTCCTTCCTCTCTTTTTTCTATCTGTTTCTCTCTCTTCCTGTCTCTCTCCTTCCTTCTCACTCTTTCCCTCTTGGCTTCTGGGCAGGTTTGGAAAACTCTGAGTTGATGATGATTTTTAAGTGAGCGATTGCTCACTACTCAGCTTAGAGGGAACTATGATTGTGACCCCCACCTGTGCTTTGCTTTATGCAAGGAGACCTCGCCTTACAACCACAACGGAGCCCTCAAATTTCTGTTGTTAAGTGAAACATTTGTTAAGTGAAGTTTGTCCCATTTGACAATCTTTCTTGTCGCCATTGTTAAATTAATCACTGCAGTTAGTAAATCAGGAACCTAGGATCGTTGAGTGAATCCGGCTTTCCCACATTGATTTTGTCTTGTCAAAAAGGTTGCAAAGGGCCTGGGACATGACCCTGGGACACAGCAACAGTCCTAAATATGAGTCGGTTGTCAAGCATCTGAATTTTGATCACATAATCATGAGGAGGTTACAAAGGACGTAAGTGTGAAAAACCATCATAAATCACTATTTCCAGGGCCGCTGTAACTTTGAACAGTCGCTAAATGAACTGTTGTAAATCAAGGACTACCTGTACTCTCTTAATTTAGACACAAGAGCCGCTGAACTCAAATACCAGGAACCAGCTGATGCGCTGCTTTTTTCTATAGGATTCCCTTGAGGTTTCTTAGTTGTCTGGTTTCAGGGGTTCCTTTGATTCAGGGGTAGGCAAAGTTGGCCCTTCTATGATACATGGACTTCAACTCCCAGAATTCCTGAGCTAGCATGATTGACTTAGGAATTCTGGGGGTTGAAGTACACAAGTCAGAGACGAGCCCACTTTGCCTACCCCTGCTTTGGTTGAACAAAGAATGACTATAGAAATACTTCGTGCCTTGCATCATTCTTGGATGTAAACCTCTGGTGAGAAATTTGGGGTATAAATCCAATTGAATAATCTCAGTTTATTTCACATTTTGAAAGGTAGGTGGATCCTTGGGGATGCTATTAGAGTCTTGGGTCAATAGAAAGAAGAAAAATAGAGGCACCTCGGCAACCTGGGCTGATCTTAAAAATTGCTAAGAACTTTTAGTCTTTATTTGGAAAGGAGACCAGCGGAAAACCGACATGTTATTGTGCTTCATTAGAAGAAAGGAGTCCTGCAAGCAGCGGGCGAGCACAAAAAGCCTTATTTGTGCATGCATGGGATTAGGACATTAGGTTGTGTGTGCACAATCATCCTCTAACCCCCCCACTGCCACTGCCAGTCCACGGATCGCAAAAAGATTGGGGACCGCTGTCTTACAGCATTATTTGTATATGGAAAGCATCTCAATTAGAAGTCATTGTATGTACATTTATTTGCCACATTCGTAAGGATGATGGTGAAAAACCTATATAACTATAACTTTCATCAGGAGGCTGGACATTATTGATCTAATGTGCAAGTAATAATACAGTCACGTGCATTTCTTGCCACACATTCGATAGTGCTGCTACATCCTTACTTTTGTCCCTTCGTCTCCCTTCAGCAGATACAATAAAAAATATGTGATTTGACACAAAAATATGTAACCCTTCCCTGGTGCAGAACTGAAGGGATTGGATACTGTAGCCTAGAGGTTAATTCTCTGCCTTACAAGGCAAAGGTTGCAGGTTCAAGTCGCAGTGAGGGTATAGCTAGCTGATGAGGCCAAAATAAGGCCAAAATAGATCTATCCTAGTCTCCCTTAATTTTCAAATTCAGCAAAAAACAAAACAACATATACATATATATGTGTGTGTGTGTGTGTTTGTAGATTTTCACAGGTATATGTATGTAGATTGTTCTGAGTTCGGGTTTTGCCCCGTGTAATATTTACACAGGGCAAAACCCGAACTCAGAACAATCTACTTATATATATCCTAACGGGAAGAAACCCAAATATACCAAGACCGTCATATCTGTACCCGTGAAAATCTACGAAAACACACACACACACACACATATATACTGTATATACATACATACACACACACTATAAAATTACTGTAAAAACAAGGTGCACTCTAATTTATTTATTTTTAAAGTTAGAACTCCTAACTCTTGCAGTGCTTTTACTACTGCTGAGTAATTCTTAATGCATGCAAAAACTTGAACTTTAGAATAGAATAGAATTGAATTCTTTATTGGCCAAGTGTGATTGGACACACAAGAATTTTTCTTTGGTATATATGGTCTCAGTGTACGTAAGAAGAATAAAATACATTCATCAAGAATAAAAAGATACAACATTTAGTGATAGTCAAGATTACTAATAAGCTTTCAAATCATACTAGGAAACAAGTAAAAACAATATAGATTATAAGAAGATACAAGCACATGGTTATAATAATAAGTGGAAAGAGATAGATATTAGTAAGGAAGAGAATAATAATAGTAATACAGTCTTAGTAAATTTGACAGTGTTGTGGGAATTAGTTGTTAAGCAGAGTGATGGCATTTGGGGAAAAAACTCTCCTTGTGTCTAGTTGTTCTGGTGTGCAGTGTTCTATAGCTTCGCTTTGAGGGTAGAAGTTGAAGCAATTTATGTCCAGGATGTGAGGGGTCTCTGGATATTTTCACAACCCTCTTAGCATACAATTAAGACAATACAAATAAATGAATATCCCAGTATGGGATAGAACAGTTACAGCTTTTAATCTTTTTTTAACTTTTTAACCAATGTAGCTCACACATCTAGGGGTCAGGAAGGAATGCCCTTTATTTAGTTGTGTTCTTCAAAGGTCTTCATGCCATGCCTGATGAATCTGCAAAAATAAAGAAGCATGGCTGTAGGCCTATCAAAAGCTGATCTGCATTAAATTACAACAAAGGAATGGCATCATGATTATGAAATGCTTAAATTTTCTGGGAATACAGTTAATTACCTATAAAGCCCTTCATGGCACCGGACCAGGATATCTGCGAGACCGCCTTCTGCCACACAAATCCCAGCGACCGGTCAGGTCCCACAGAGTTGGTCTTCTCTGGGTCCCGTCGACTAAACCAGTGTTTCCCAACCTTTTTTGAGCCGGGGCACATTATTCATATTTTCAAAATCCTGGGGAACACTGAAAAGGGGGGGGGGGGGCTGAAGAAAAGTTTGGACAAAAAACCCTCTCTCTTCCTCCCTTTCGCTCTATTTCTCCCTCTTTCTCTCTTTTCCTTCCTTCCCTTCTTTCTCTCTCTCCATCCCTCTTTCTTTCTTCCTTCCTCTCTTTTTTGCTCTCTTTCTCTCTCCCTCCTTCCCTTCCTCTATGTCTTTCTCTCTCCCTTGCTCTCTCTCTCTCTGTCTCTCTTGCTATCTCTTTCTTGCTTTTCTCTCTCTCTTGCTCTTTCTCTCTCTTTCACTGTCTTGCTATATGTCTCTTTCTTTCTCTTTGCCTCTCTTGCTATCTCTCTTTCTTTCTCTCTCTTTCTCTGTCTCTCTTGCTATGTCTCTCTTTCTTTCTCTTTCTCTCTCTCTCTGTGCCTCTCTTGCTAAGTCTCTCTTTTTCTCTTGCTATGTCTCTCTTTCTTTTTCTCTCTCTGCCTCTTGCTATGTCTCTCTTTCTCTCTCTCTTTCTCTCTCTCTCTTTCTCTGCCTCTCTTGCTATGTCTCTCTTTCTCTCTCTCTCTGCCTCTCTTATATGTCTCTCTTTCTTTCTCTCTCTCTCTCAGCTGACTGCAAGCGGGAGCCCTGACGGCGGCAGCTGGACGTGCTGCTGGACACCGTATATGCCAGGCCCGCAGCGCCAGCATGTATGACGTCCAGCAGCACGTCCAACCGCCACCCTCAGGGCTCCCGCTTGCAGTCAGCTGAGAGAGAGAGAGCGCTCCCTCTCGCCGCCGCCATCTCCCCACGACTGCCTGCGGCCGCTGCAGCCACCCCCCCCCCCGCGCTCCCACCGCCAGTGCCCTCCCGCCGGGCCACAAAGGACACTTGCTGTCGACGCCAGAGAAGCTCCAGCTGGGCGGGGCGCTGCCAGTACTTCCGTCCTGGGGCTCCCGCTCGCAGCTGTCAACCGGCTCCTGCTCGATGCCACGGTTTTCGGCGCTCTCCTGCTGGGCCCCAAAGAAGGAAGGCGGGAAAAAGGCGCGAAGAATGGAGCTCTCCTTCTTCCTGCCTTCCTTCTTTGGGGCCCAGCAGGAGAGCAGTGAAAACCGCGGCATCGAGCAGGAGCCGGGGGACAGCTGCGAGTGGGAGCCCCAGGACGGAAGTACCGGCAGCGCCCCGCCCAGCTGTAGCTTGGCGGCACACTAGTGTGCCGCGGCACACCGGTTGGGAAACGCTGGACTAAACAATGTCGTTTGGCGGGACCCAGGGGAAGAGCCTTCTCTGTGGCGGCCCCGACCCTCTGGAATCAGCTCCCTCCAGAGATTAGAACTGCCCCTAGCCCCTTACCCTCCTTGCCTTTCGTAAACTCCTTAAAACCCACATCTCCCCCTATGTAGTTTTAGTGCATGATATGACTGTATGTATGTTTTTTATATTGGGGTTCTTTGCTTTTAGATTTTTAAATGTACAAGTGTTATTTTAGATTTTGAATTATTAGATTTGTCAATGTATATTGTTTTGGTCACTGCTGTGAGCCGCCCCGAGTCTGCGGAGAGGGGCGGCATACAAATCTAATTAATAATAATAATAATAATAATAATAATAATAATAATAATAATAATTTAACACTGCAAGTATGTTATAAGATTTTAGAAACCCACTGCTAGCAGATGACAACATGCCATCACAACACCAGTGTGAAACAGATCCGCCCTGTCACTTGGGATCGTAGCCGAACTCCACTGTTAATGCATAAATAGCCAGATCAGTGGTGGGTTCCTACTGGTATGCCCTGGAGCTCTGTTCCGGTAGTGCCCCATGGATTGCACAATTTGCATGCAATGGCTCCGGTGCTATCTTTGCCAGCCCATTGCATGGCACCATCTTATTTTCTAAAATTTTGGCTTTATTTTGCTTCCTGCTCATGCGTGGAAGCAAAGTCTTGTGAAGGAACGCTCGCGCATGTGCGGTTTTGGTAGTTTTTTTCTTCTGCGCATGTGCAGAAGTAAGAAATTGCTGAAATTGCATGCATGGAAGCGTCCCCTCATAAGATTTTGGTGCTTTTTTGCTTCTTGCGCATGCATTGAAGCAAAATCACAGAAGCACCCAAATTGTCAGGACACGCGCATAGTGCACCAATAGGCAGGTAAGAAGAACCCGCCGGTGAGCCAGGCCAAACTGGAAGAATTGAGCTCTGACTCAAAAAAATAATAATCTGAAAATAAAATATCAGGAGTTGGTAAAGAAAAGGCTTCTCAAGATCCAGAGTACTTCTCGTAACTTAAGGATCTCTGCACAAACATACACTGCTCAAAAAAATAAAGGGAACACTCCAAGAACACATCCTAGATCTGAATGAATGAAATATTCTCATTGAATACTTTGTTCTGTACAAAGTTGAATGTGCACAACAGCATGTGGAATTGATTGTCAATCAGCGTTACTTCCTAAGTGGACAGTTTGATTTCACAGAAGTTTGATTTACTTGGAGTTATATTGTGTTATTTAGATGTTCCCTTTATTATTTTGAGCAGTGTATAAAGGAGTGTTAAAAAGATTTTGTGTTTTGCTTCCATATATTTTATTATTTATTTATTTATTTTGTCCAATACACAATGAGGGTTTTAGTGGAAATATATCTATATACACATAGCAAAATACATGATGAAGGTTATAGAGGAGATACTCATAGTAAAATATAGCTAAGAAATAATAGAAAAGAAGATATAGTAATAGAACGTATCAATGAAAGAATAGAAGAACAGATATAGGAATAGAAGAAAGGTATAGGAGATATAGGAGATATAATCTCACCCACAGTCCAATATACACATGGAGAGAAATGTAGAAATCATTAAACCAGATTGCTCAACCCAGGTCACAGATAAATTACAAAAGAATCCTTGCAAGGTTAACAACTTGAAAGCAAATACAGCTGAAAGGGCTTTGGGCTTTTTGAAAGCATGAATTATCCTTCTCTTCAGTTAACTAACATGAAACAACCCTTTCCCACATGCCTCCCCACCCCCTTTGTAGCGAAAGTTATGACAGTGCAATAAATTTCCCTGGGGGTTTGGAAATTCCTGTTCTTGAATGTCAGGTCAGAGGTGGGAGTAACTTTGCTCCCAGGGACTGCAGATTATAAGCTTGCTGTCCTGGTTCTGAAGAATGCTTTCCTAAATCAGATACGAGGGCATTTTGGATATGTGGGGAGTAGAAAACAGAAAATAGCTCTGCCATCTCTTACAACAATTTGATTGGGATAATTTATTGGCAATTGTGTTTGTAATACCCCTGCTGACTTCTACCCATTAAACTTTAAAGGGCTGGAGCAGTATTACTTGATTGACTGAGCAGAATTACAGAGAGATTCTTTCTGCCCCTTCTCTGATATATGCAAAGGGATGCAGTCAGTTTTTAGTGGCACGCATATGAAGAAAATGCAGATCAAAACTGAAGAACTGTTGTTAGAACGAACCTACTATTTTTTCCATATATGTATTGATTGATCCAATCAGCAAAAGCAGCAACGTTTGTATAGACTCCTGGATAGCCTTTTCTTCCACAACCAAGGCCCCAGCTGATTATTCCATTAAGAGTGTAGTAGCTTGAGTCTTTTGCAGGACAAACCAGTGGGCCTCCAGAATCACCCTAGTGAAAAGGAATACATCTGACGTTAACAAAACCTGTTTTCCAGAGAAGTATTATAGTAGAGCTTCAGAATTTGTGGAAATGCATAGGCAGCTTACTGTACATCCATCCTTTCCCCCTTCTGCAGGAAATCCAGCACAGAACATCCTTTTGTTGACCACACCAGAATGGTTCACATAGTATTTCTGACATTCTTCAGAAACCAAAATAGGAACTCTGAGTTGATGCAGTTTGCTTGACTGTGCTCTATCTTGAGGTGAAAGAGGGGGAAAAACAAATTGTTTAAAACAATGAAGAAAGGGCAGACTAGATGGACCTAAGGGCAGACTAGATGGACCATGGGGTCTTTTTCTGCTGTCAGACTTCTAAAGCAATAAGGAGGAATTTGATCTTTAAAAGGAAGATAGCACCTTGTGATATTCAACCTGATTTCATAGAACCCTTTGTCTAATTTCAAAATCCCTCTATGGCAGTGGCTCTTAACCTGGGGGTTGGGATCCCTTTGGGGGTCGAATGATCATTTCACAGGGGTCACCTAAGACCATGGGAAAAGACCCATTTCCCCAGGGGTTAGGAACTAAAGCTTCTATTCTGGCGCCTTGGAACATATTTTTACAATCCTGCCAACCAGGCATTTAAAGTGGGGGGGGGGGAGCGTCCATCTGACCTTCCTGCCAATCAGCTTAAAGCTCTGTTGGGAGAATTGGCGCTAGACTTATGGTTGGAGGTCACCACAACATGAGGAACTGTATTAAGGGGTTGCGGCATTAGAAAGGTTGAGTACCAATCTATGATATCACTTTGGACACCTGGCAAGAGTGATCAGCCGCCCCTGAGGAAGAAAAAGAGTGGGAAAGTGAGTTTAAAAAGAGGGGAAGCAACATGAAAAGGGGAGGTGTGCCTACCACTGGTTTGATCCTGTGCGGGATACCCCCACTATTAAGAGCTTGCCTATAAGGAAATATAATTCTTGATATAAAATGCATCTTTTAACCCTGTCTTAATCTAACATGTTGTAATGTATTATCTTATCATTCTCGCAGTCTATCTTTCCATATTTTCTATCATTGATCCAGCTTTTTTTCATGGCTGACGGATAGAATAAGAATCATTCTGGCTAATTCATGAAGATATTTGTCCCCCAATGAAATGGGAAATGCTCACCTTCATACTGATTGCCCCATCCTGTAATTACACAAATCCTTGAAGGTTCAACGTTGTCCTCTTGCTCCGGGAGACACACTGGATGAACATAATGATTGAAGTCTAAAGGCTCAGTAAGTTCCACGAGAGCAATGTCTGAATCCAGAGTGCTGGCATTAAAATCCGGATGTGCGATGTACTGCTTCACCAATCTTTTCTACACATGGAAAAATCATGGCAGCATGTTATGTGAGAATATATGCTCAAATAAATAGGATATGGTGATCGACTTGGGAACTGTCTGAGACATTGATGCAGCAGAGTTCGTTATAGGTAATCCGGTGGTGGGTTGCTACCGGTTCACCCTACTTTGGTCAAACAGGTAGCAGTGGCAACAGGAGGCTCCGCCCGCCCACCCAGACGTCACCACAGACAATCTGCGCATGCACAGAAGCACCACAAACAAAGCGAGTGTGCGTGTTCACAATTCTGAACCAGTAGCAAAGATAAGTGAAACCCAGTACTGAGGGAAGTCCTGGACCTACAACCAGAGTTGGGACCAGAATTTCTTTGCTAAGTGACTCATGCCTGATTGTGTAATGAAGTTGTTGCCACAGTTGTTAATGCAAATTGCAGGTATGCGCAGAAGCAAAATCTTGCTGGGACGCGCCCACCCAGCCGCCAGTTACCCAGAGCTGCATGTGCATTGCACCAGTAGTAGCAGTACGTAGGAACCCCCGTCTGAGTGTTATTATATAGTACAGGAAGTCTTTTACTTACCTTGTTTCCCCGAAAATAAGCCACCCCTGAAAGTAAGTCATAGGAGAGGTTTCGTAGAATTGCCTAATATAAGGCATCCCCCGAAAGTAAGACGTAGGAGACGTTTCGTTTCGCAGCATTCCCGAACAGAACGTATATAACACTGCTGTCCATAAATTGCATCCCAAAATGCTGCATCAATCAGATTTAAAACACATCCAACACACATGCAACATGCGGCTGCATGTTTGGATGCGTTTTTGCAGCAGCAGGATACAGGATACAATTCATTGGGAAAAAAATAAGACATCCCCTGAAAATAAGACGTAGCACATCTTTGGGAGCAAAAATTAATATAAGACACTGTCTTATTTTCAGGGAAACACGGTACAACCACACTGAGAACCAGTGAATCTGACTTCCCCCATTTATTTGTTTATTAATTTTTTAAAAATAAGTTTATTTTTATGCTGCTCGCGTCCACTACAAGTTTGACTTTGTCAGTTCAGAAGGTTGCAAATCATGGTCATCTGACCATAGAGCACTGCAACCATCATAAATATGAATCCCATTATAGCTTCAAACCTGTCACTAAACGAATGGTCATAAATAGTCATAAAACGGGGATTGCCTAGAATGACATTTTTCAAACATTTGTTTTATATGTAGACCACTGGTGGGTTGCTCCCGGTTTGGCCCAGTAGTGGAGACTGCGGGAGGCTCCACTCTCTGACCAGGACGTTTCTTTGTAGAAGTGTCACACACGTACGAGTGCATACGCAAACTGGTGGTAAAAGGTTTTAAAACCCACAACTGCTGTATACCAGTTTTTCCCAACCTTGGCAAATTGAAGGTGAGTGGACTTCAACTCCCAGAATTCTCAGCGATGGTTATGCTGGCTGTAGAATTCTGGGAGTTGAAGTCTGTATACCTGGAAATTGCCACATTTGGGACCCCTACTGTAGATCAGTCAACTTAGGCAACTCTTCACCATCTACCAGTCAGCTCAACAAGGACTGGAATGTTCTTGCTCTAAACAATTATAATCAAAATTCCTTAGTATCAGCCAATAATCAATTCTCTATATTTAATGATTCATATTCCAACCCCTAATTTACTTCTAGATAATAAAAACACAGTAAAAAGATAGATAATAGAAAGAAAAACAAGAACTAAAACAAAAAACAAGGAAAACAAAGGAAATAATATCCCGAAATCAAAGCCATTTTTTAGCCTAGCTGTCTTA
The DNA here is from genome assembly GCF_031021105.1 of Erythrolamprus reginae. Taxonomy (NCBI): domain Eukaryota; kingdom Metazoa; phylum Chordata; class Lepidosauria; order Squamata; family Dipsadidae; genus Erythrolamprus; species Erythrolamprus reginae. The sequence continues at coordinate 118,799,385 of NC_091950.1, forward strand.
GCTAGAGTAAATGTAATCCTGCAGCAGAACCGAACACTTTTAAAAGCTCTGTTAGGCTAGGAACTATTTGCTGATTCAAATACAGTTCATAGCTAACAGCGTACATGCTTCAACAAAACACTTCAATACTTAAACCGATCAAGTTTGACAAGTTCCACATTGCTTCAAAGTCCTGTAAGACTGGCTTTACCAGAAAGAAACATGCTTATAAAATGCAAAATAGTATCTAAACAGTTTTCAGTTCAATTAACAAGGATCACTTTCCTTAAAAGAACTGAGACTCATAGATTATATAGAATACTATATGATCATAATCTATATGATCAATTCACATTATGCCATAAAGAAAGAACAACTTGTACTAACTTGGCTGCTCTGATCTTGCTCTTTTATATCATGAGTGCCCACCACCACTCTCCAAAGATCTTGATATTTTTCCCTGGAAAAACAACATAATTCAAATATTGCTTTTATCATCTCAAGCATAGCATCTCTCATACTCTTCTATACAGTTTTTCATTGGTAGGTAAACAAAAATACTGAATTTGAAATATGAATCCAGTATTGATCACATACCAAGTAAGTTCATATTGCCACTAGGTGTTATAATATATGATTATATAATTTTAAAAATTCAATATATTTATTATGTCTAAAAATGTCCAGTCATTTGAGAGGGATGGAAATTTCCAATTAGTTTCATAGAGCCTCAGTAATGAGAAGAAATGGGAACATAAATGTTACGTATAAATGTTGTAACTGTCATATAGCAACAGGCAACCGCGTAACTATCAATAGTTATCAAAGGGGAACTTTGTCATTAAACCCACAGAATATATTAATATCATGCCCACTTAATGTTAAAGTTGCAGAAGAGAATTGAGAGTTAAATATTGGTATAATGAGTTGAGATAAGTCCTGAGTATGAGTGCGCTAAAATTGAATCAGAATTGTGTGGAGACCTTAGTCTTCACACTAAGATACAAAACATTGGATCTTTTGTATAATGATACAAAAGATACAAAACATTAGTCTTGAGAAGTGTATAGCATTTGTCACATGTATTGTTGTGGGTTGGTTCAGATACAGGTAATCCCCAGGTTACGAGTGTTTAGCAAACATTTGCAATGTGTTACACAAATTTACACAATGTGCCACTTCGCCTGATCTTCACAGGCACTTTACCTGTGAAGACTCATTTACTTTGCGAAGATCTCTCTTCATTGTTTCTTTGCCTGCTTCATTGTTTCAGGCTTCAGACAGAGGCTTAACGTACCATAAGATCATACCAGATCAGTAACATGAGATCTCATGCTACTGATCTCGTGTGATCACACACTTTAGGCTTCTATTCGCTGCGAATTGAGGCCTGCATGTTTGCAAAGGAGGGGAGGCTTCGATCTTCAGGCCTTCTCTCCATTTGCCGTTCCCTTGCCAAAGCCTACAGGGAGATTGGGTTCCCACAGGCTTTGGCAGCCCTTTACAAAAAGCCTTTGTTGGCACTAATGGAGTTTGGGAGGGGTGGACAGCTCCCTCTAAAGTTCTGTTCCTTCCAGCAAAGGCTTTTTGAAAATGGCTGCCAAACCCTAGAGAGACGCAATCTTCAAGTGCTTTGCTGATGAGAAATGAAGGCTTATGGGCCTCCTTTTTCATTGCCAAAAGTTTCGTCAAGCAGGCCTTTTGTCTCTTTGAATACTTTGCAAGTTTTGTAAGACTTTGTCTCTTTCAAAACTAGAGTAGAGTATCCATGGTTTACTTACTCTTTTTTTAAGCAATGAGCAGCAGTAACAACCCATGTCCTTGTGAGGACAGCTCCGCCACAGATGTTTTCATCCAAAATCTGCAAGCTGGCCTGCCAAGGCCAAGAATACGGCACAGCTTCCTCACCGCCAACTATCCGACTAAAGAGAAATCTAGGCTGATTGGATGCTAATCCACAGCGATCATCTGCTGACAGAGAAAATGTGAAAATCGGGAATCAGGTGAGGTCAACAGTGGACAGTCTAAAGATAAAGTTTAGGGGGTTTGGTGACGAAACCACAGAGTCAGGTGGTGAGTTCCAGGCATTAACCAATCTGTTGCTAAAAATGTATTTTATATAGTCAAGTTCGGGGTGGTTCACTTTGAGTTTGTATCTGTTGTGTGCTCATGTATTTGTTGTGGTTGAAGCTGAAGTAGTCATTGACAGGTAGGACATTATAGAAGATAATTTTATGAGCTAGGCTTAGGTCTGGCTGAAGGCAATGTAGTTCTAAGCTTTTTAAGCCCAGGATTTCAAGTCTGGTTGTGTAAGGTTTTCTAGTAAAGTATCTCTGGACACTTTATGTCCGATATGCGGTGTGGGTTCCAGACAGATGAACTGTATTCAAGGATTGGTCTTGATTGATTGGTCATAGAGTACAACATTTCTTCCTGGGAACCATAATGGTATTTACCCTCAGCTGATTCCTTGGGTTGCTTAGGATGCTGTCTGAAGAATTTTGGAAGATGTTCAGCCATTTTAAAATTGTCAAGGTTGAGAAACACTGCTCTAGGCATGCTATCATTAACAGCAGCAATGGAGATTTGTCAGTCTAAAATTTGCTGCAAAGAAGAAGTAGGGGTGGTAGGCAGTGGCTATCCGAAATGAGGGCTGTTTTTCCAAGTGGATAGTAAGTCCCTCAGATGACCTTCAGTTATTATCCATACTTTAAATCCCTACTCATTCTACAAGTTTACAATGACCAAGTGATGGCTACTGCATCTCATCTCTATCCATAAAGAGGAAAGTCACTTCCCTATGGCATTCCACAATTCTTGCTAGAAAAATACTTGATCGTCACCCATATTTTTTGGGTTCTTCATTAAAGACTTCCCATTATAATGGAGCTTTGTGTAACCCAATAGATAAAGGATCTGATTAGCCAATATTGTATAAAAGAATGTACAAAAATTCAGGTTTTTAATCTGTGAGGTTCATTGTTAAATAAATGGATTCATCCATGAATTACTTATTAGAGTAACACAGTTCCCATCTAGATTAGGGAAGTGACAATAGAATGCTTACCAAAAAATTATATAAATCTGCATATCTTGTATAAGTGTATATGTCACATTTATTCCAAGAGTATTTACAAATTAAATTCTGGATTTCTCTCTTGTTTCCCCTTTCCCCTTCTTTGTGGCTTTTGTGGCTATTAAAAAGAATCTCAGGAGGAACATATTTACCAGGTATGTCCGTTTCATTTGCAGGCTCGCTGATTTCTTCAAGTATCAATCCACTGCTTGAATTTGTTATGTTTAAATCTAACAAAACCAGAAGAAGAAACACAGAGAAGCATTTTCAGAATTCCTGAAATGAATATTATTCAGCCTTCACGAGGAAAGATTTTTTTAAAAAAAATCAGTTTACAACTACATGTATATATGCAGAGAAGTAACTGATTTAATTTATGGGCTGCAATTTGGAGCACCATGCCTTAATTACACTTCCATATTTTGCCTACTTTACCACACTCAGGGTGTATTAGTACAAAGGAATAGTATTAAGGACACCTAGAATTGCAGATGAAACTGGTACATGAAATCAATTATAAAGTAATAGTGGTCCTTAAATTAGTATCACCATCACTTCATCCTCTTAATAATTAGGACCAGATTTCCTCAATCTGAAGCTGTTAATATTGAATGCCTAAATCTGGAGAGTAGTAGATAGTTGAAAATCAGGTTTAAGGTACACCATGTTACTGTGACTTAGAAGCATAGAAGACAATGTGGTATATTGTAAATGCAGAGTGGCATCAAAATTAAAGATTTAGCTTTCACCTTGGAGAAGTTATCACTTTCACAATAACTGTTTAGATTTTTAAATATTAAAGTTTACCTTGAGATATACAATCTAATAGAAATCATGTATGTATTTCCATCAACTGAGCAAGTAATATTGAAAGATTGTCAAAGGCTATATAATAAAAAAAATGTAGAGACAAACCTCCTGATTTTAAGCATATTTGTTATGAACTCCATTCCAAAGACTATAAAAAAGAAAAGACTTAAAAAACAAAATGGCACAAGATATAAAATAATATATTTATTTACTTATTTTTATATTTCCTTCTTCTTAACCTCCCATTTCTCTTGGAGATGGGTTTTGGGCAGTGTAAAAATTCATTCAATAAAATTAAATGTTAAAACCAGAATAATTTAAGGTTAAAAAATTTAAAATAATAAATCAACACTATAAAGAAGCAGAATTCCAACATAGGGGATTAGCATTTGTTAATACAAGCAGGGAGGTTCTCATAGGGTCTGCCCAGTCCTATAGTTGTGTGGGCTTCTTTGTTCCTCCCCACTGAAGACTACACAGCAAAGTTTTGACCGCTTTGCAGAAGGCCAGGAAAATGGGAGCTTTCCTCACCTGTTAGGGCAAGATGTTCCACAATGCAGGACTATTTCACAATATATACTAGAAACACTCAAATATCCAAAAGCTTCAGAGAGTTCTTTAAAAGGCTACAAAACAGTCAAGAATATTGTGCAGTAGCTTTGTTCAATTCTATATAAAAAGCACCCAGAACTACCTTGAGGTAAAATGGGCAGCCGAAGGAAGGAAGGAAGGAAGGAAGGAAGGAAGGAAAATAAAATAAAATAAAATAAAATAAAATAAAATAAAATAAAATAAAATAAAATAAAATAAAATAAAATAAAATAAAATAAAATTAAATTAAATTAAATTAAATTAAATTAAATTAAATTAAATTAAATTAAATTAAATTAAATTAAATTAAATTAAATTAAATTAAATTAAATTAAATTAAATTAAATTAAATTAAATTAAATTAAATTAAATTAAATTAAATTAAATTAAATTAAATTAAATTAAATTAAATTAAATTAAATTAAATTAAATTAAATTAAATTAAATTAAATTAAATTAATGAATGAATGAATGAATGAATGAATAAATAAATAAATAAATAAATAAATAAATAAATAAATAAATAAATAAATAAATAGTTTGGTTTTACAGGAATTAGGCAATATCTTATACCAAGTCATTAGTAGACTATCTAGGCTAGTTTTATTAGCACTGATTACAAGATGTCTAGATTTTCAAGTAATAATTTTTCCATCCTTATCTGGATATTCCAGAGGTTAGTTTCTTAACACAATCTGAGGGTCAGAAGCTATCCATGCCAATAATTTTGCAACATCATCTTGACATGATTGTGGTGATATTAAATCTTGTAATCTTCTATTTATCAACATCAACAACTAGTGATAACTAGGTGATTGTATTAATCATTATTCTGGATAGGCTCTAACGCCAGTAAACTTTATGCCTCACTTCATTCATTCAAGTATTACATTAGAAAGGCAGGAGAAATGTGATTGTGACTTGATTTGTTAGAATTAAAAACATATTAATGATCCACTGAACTGTCTAGAAATTTGAACATAGTTTGCTGTTATAAACAATATACTGAAGTGGACAAAATGTATTATGCATATGTATGCAAAACTAAGACACACATGCTGTACACACAAACAATTTCTTTACCTGCTACATCAATGAAGAAAAATACAGCTTTGAACCCACTGTAGGTCTCTGTTTCATCAGAATGAAACTGGATAAGCATTGTGTTAGAGGAACTCAAAACTGGTGCTGGAACTGCAAATCCACATGATCGAGCTAAGAAAATGAATCAGTGAATGAATGAATGGTAAGAGCATAACAACAAACCACCACTTTTTAAAAGATAAAATACTAAAATCCGCACAGTGTCTTCAGCTTAGTCTTCTAAATGAAATGAGTATTCTAAATAAGTGTATGGAGGACATAACAACTAATGCTTGTAGTTAAATATTTGTAATAGGTTTTGCTTGGTTACTTGCTTCACACAATGTCAACTTCTTTCAAAATGCAATAACCTAGCATTAGACTTTATTGATCCATTTGGTAAATACTGTATGTCTGCTTAGCCTTGTCAGATGTTCATTCCCCCATTTACCATATTAGGTGGTAACAAATGGTAAATTATATTTGTTTCATCAACATATTTTTAAAAAATATGCAATAAGTTTATAATGCTTAATTTAAACCATATAAATGTAATGAAAGTTATTATTAATAAAGAGCCAGCTTGGTGTGGTAGCTAAAGCATCAGGCTAGAAATCCATGAGTTCTGCTCCTGTTTTAAGCACAAAGCCAGGTGGATTATCTTGACCAGTCAGTCTGCCAGCCCTAGAAGTAGGCAATGCCAAGCCACTTCTGAAAAAACTGCCTTGAACACTGAAGGGACCAACAATTTCTGAAAATCAAACATGATTGAGTTACATTTCCCCCCCAAAAAAATGTCCCACATGTTTTGTTGAAGTTAGCCTTCAGGTGAAAGGAGCTTGGCTCCATTCCAATGAAGGCAAAGACATGGGAGAAATCCCTCTAATACATTGTTTCCAAACCTTGGCAACTTGAAGTCCAGATCTCTTCAAGTTGCCAAGGTTGGGAAACACTGCTCTAATATATAAAGTCACCTGTCAAGCTATGCCTTTTATAGAAGAATCTTTGATGCCCTTTGCTATTTTCTTTTGATGTTTCCACCCATCTTAGCATTTGTAAAACTGTAGGTATTACCCAAGGGCACAATTAATTCTATAAAATAATCAAGTAATAATTATCTTGATTTTAAGCTTTGCAAATAGAGGAGAGGGACCAATAAATAACACTGTATATAGATGTATGTATGCAGACAAAATGTCTGAATCTGGATTTATGATACAGCTGTACTTTATATAGTATTACTGGAGGATACTTCACATACATTATCTCACAATGTACAAAATAGCGCCATATAAGGCTTAACAGTATTTTTATTACAGTAGTACAGATGATGGACTGGGGAGGGTCGGGTCCCCTTTGGGGATCAAACAACCGTTTCATCGGGGTTGCCTAAGACCATGGGGAAAGACAACGGATTTCCTATGGCATTAGGAACTAACGCTTCTATTCTGGCACCTTAGAACATTTTTTTTTCAAATATAAATACCAAAAACAATACAAAGACAATACTCACGCAAAAAAAGACAATACATCGATTAAAATACACATAATAAAATATGGGTGATTGCACAGCAAGTCTGTATGGTAATCTGAACTATGTATATTCTGTATTGTCTTTTTTTTTGCGTGTGTTTTGTCTTTGTATTGTTTTTTGTATTATATTTGTAAATAAAAATTTCTAATAAAAAATAAAATTTTAAAAAAAGAACATATTTTTTTCAATCTGACCAATCAGGCGTTTACAGTGGGGGTGTCCCTCTGACCTACCTGGCAATCAGATTAAAGCTCTGTATGGAGAATTGGCACTAGACTTATGGTTGGGGGTCACCACAATATGAGGAACTGTATTAAAGGGTTGGGGCATTAGAAAGGTTGAGAACCACTGGATAACCACCAATATGGTAGAAAAACTCAAGCAAAGGTAAATGGGGAACCATACATCTTGCAGCTATAAAGCCAATCAATTATACCAGCATTCTTAATTTAGTTCCTTTCTGCACATACAAAAGAACCACTAGAACTTAATCAACCCACAATCCATAAAGGAATACAACAGACCTATTTCTTTCTCCTTTTCAACATTTTCATATACTGTCACCGAATCATAACGGCAATCTTCATTTTCTTCCAGTTCAAAGTGTTCATAGGCAAGCTTCAAAAAAATAAAAACAGGGAAGAACTGAAATTCATCCAAAACAAAGGCATTTGATTTTAAATAATTACCGTATTTTTCTTTTCTTATTCTTACAGATTTTACTGTTACTAAACAGTTAAACCATTGATCCAACATGGTGCTTAAGAAAAGATTCATTCAACAAATCAAAAATACTAATATCCTCTTCCCATGAAATATGTAGAAGATGAAATTGCACGTCCTTAAAATATTTTTTTAAATCATTTTGCAAATGTTTAATTCAAAAAAGAGCCAGAGTTTAGTTTACTGCTTTTTAATATACTTGCAAATCTGAGAATAACAATATCCTCATGTGGCCCAAAGTTTTCCAAAGTTCAGCAATCAGGATTGATATAAAAAATGAATTTATGGGATGTAACCAGAATGACAGGGACATAGGATAAAAGCCAAGCTGGAGATAGCCAGTCCCAATACTAAAAATATTAGATTTCATATTAGAAAAAATATAATATAAATACAGAGTACCATAATATATTTATATAATCAAATTCATGAACAGAAAAAGTTGCAAAATGCAACATCAAACATTTGAACCAAATCAAATATGTATACATTTTGATTGCAATAAATATTTTATGCATGTGACTTATACCTTAACAACTTGATTCTCTGGAGCATGAACAATCCATTGGCATTCTGCCAGATTATTATATGCTTCCGGATAGTGCATGCTTTGTATTGTCCCTTCTTCAAAGAGAACTGCTAGAGATCCACAGCCAGAATCTAAAAAGAAATGAAAATTTATTCAAAATAAATAAGTTGTTTCAAACATTTGTTATGTTGACCTATCACAATATGAAATATCCCATTATGTGGAAAGAAGTATTACTTAGATGATGAATGAAAACAGTTTTCAGAGGAATAATGTTACTACAAATGGTGTAAGAATATATTTAAATAATGAATAGTTTGGCCTTGCTTGTGGTAGTATCTCTTTTGTCAGAGTGACCAGTTCAAAAGTTTATTTATTAATAGAGTTGAAAGGGACCGTTAGGTCATCGAGTCCAACCCCCTGCCCGAGCAGGAAACCCTACAGCACCCCAGCCAAATGGAAGTCCAATCTCCTCTTGAAGGTGTCCAGAGTTGGGGAGTTCACCACCTCCCCTGGCAGGCGGTTCCATTGGTTGATCGCTCTGACCGTCAGGAAGTTCTTCCTTACTTCCAGGTTGAATCTCTCCTTGGTCAGCTTCCAACCATTGTTCCTCGTCCGGCCCTCTGGTGCCCTGGGGAATAAAGAGATCCCCTCCTCACCGTGGCAACCCCTCAAGTATCTGTAAACTGCTATCATGTCCCCTCTAGACCTTCTTTTTTCTAGGCTGTCCATGCCCAGTTCTCTCAATCTCTCTTCGTAAGTCTTGGTTTCGAGTCCCCTAATCATTTTGGTTGCTCTGTTTTGCACCTTCTCCAGAGTTTCGATGTCTTTTTTGTAGTGAGGTGACCAAAATTGGATGCAGTACTCCAGGTGGGGTCTGACTAGGGCATAGTAGAGTGGTATTAGTACTTCCCTGGTCTTGGAGCGTATTCCTCTGTTGATACAGCTTAGGATTGAGTTGGCTTTTTTGGCTGCTGCTGCACATTGCTGACTCATGTTTAGTTGATTGTCCACCAAGACTCCAAGATCTCTTTCGCAGTCATTACTGCTGAGTGGGGTATCTCCCAGGCTGTATGTATGTCTAGGGTTCTTTTTGCCGAGGTGGAGGACTCTGCATTTGTCGGTGTTGAACCTCATTTTATTGGTATGGGCCCACTGTGATAGTCTGTCTAGGTCTTCTTGTACTCTGAGCCTGTCCTCAAGGGTGTTGGCTACCCCCGCCAGCTCGGTGTCATCTGCAAATTTTATTAGTTCCCCTTTTATTCCCTCGTCCAGGTCGTTGATGAAGATGTTAAAGAGTACAGGACCCAGGACAGAGCCCTGTGGTACTCCACTGTCTACTTTTTTCCATGTGGATTTGGTGCCGTTGAGGACAACTCGTTGGGTGCGGTTGGTCAGCCAACTGTTTATCCATCTACATGTGTAGTAATATACTCCATTTTTTTCTAGTTTGTGGATTAGGAGATTGTGGTCGACTTTATCGAAAGCCTTACTGAAGTCCAAGTATATGAGGTCCACTGAGTTGCGTTGGTCAACTGACTTGGTTATGGTGTTGAAAAATGATATGAGATTGGTTTGGCATGATTTGTTTCTGATGAATCCGTGCTGGCTATTGGATATGATCTTGTTTGTTTCTAGGAAGTGGGTAAGTTGTTTATTGATTATTTTCTCCAGTATTTTTCCAGGTATAGAGGTCAGACTGATTGGTCTGTAGTTACCTGGGTCGGTCTTTTTGCCTTTTTTGTGGATGGGGACTACGTCAGCTCGCTTCCAGTCTTCCGGTAGGTCTCCAGTGATCCAGGATATTTGGTAGATGAGGAGGAGTGGTTCCGCTATGGTGTCTGCCAATTCTTTTAGGACTTTGGGGTGAAGTCCGTCTGGCCCTGGTGATTTGTATTCGTTGAGTTCCCTCAGGTAGTCCCTCACTGTGCTTTTGTCTATGTTGAGTTCAGTTCTGGGGCAGGTTGTTGCAGTTAAATTGCAGATTGGTTGGAGGGAGGTTCCCTTTTGTGTGAAGACTGATGCAAAGTAGGCGTTGAGTAGCTGTGCTTGGTCATTGCTGTCTGTGATTTCTCTACCCTCTTCGTTTTTCAGTGTGACGATTGTTTCTTTGATTTTCTTCTTATTGTTGATGTGTTGGAAGAATCTTTTTTTGTTGTCTTTGACTTCCGCTGCAAGGTGTTGTTCATAGTGTGCCTTTGCTGTTTTTATTTTTTGTTTGCAGGAACTGGCTGTTTGCTGATATTCCGCTTTGGTTATGAGTCCTTCTTTCCATTGTTTGTACTTAGCTTTTTTTCCTTTTATGTCATCTGCGAGGGCTTTGTTTAGCCATGCAGGTTTAGTTTTGGTTTTCCTGTTTTTCCTTTTCATGGGGATTGCGTTGTTTTGGGCGTCTATGATGCTGTTTTTTAGGATCGCCCAGGCTTCCTGAGTGGTTTTTCCTTCTAAGAGTTCGTTCCAGGGGCATTGTTCAAGGTTCGCTCTGAGCTTGTTAAAGTCCGCTTTTCTGAAGTCTGGGACTGTAGTGGTGTTGGGTATAGTAGCTAGTGATTGCACTATGTTGAATTTGAGGATGACGTGGTCGCTCTCTCCCAGTTTCCCTTCTTCTTCTGTTCCCTCTATTGTTTCTTCCCTGTTTGTTAGTATTAGGTCTAATATAGCATTCCCTCTGGTTCCTGTTTCAACTTTTTGGGTTAGAAAGTTGTCAGCTAGACTGGAAAGAAATTTGGCAGACTTTCCGCTTGGTGCTGAGTTAGTTTTCCAGTTGATGTCTGGGTAGTTGAAGTCCCCCATTATTGTCGTGCTGTGTTTGTTGCATATGTCTGTTAGTTGGCATGTGAAGAGGTCGTCCATTGTGTCTCTTTGATTGGGTGGTCTGTAGTATACTCCAATTGTGGTTTTGCTCTTTTTTTATTTTATGTTGACCCATATGATTTCTAGGGGGTTATCATCTTTGGTTGGATGTAGTTCTGTGGCAGTGTAGTGGTCTTTGATGTATAGTGCAACACCTCCTCCTTTCTTGTTTGACCTGTTCTTCTTGAAGTTGATGTGGATTGGTTGATTTGTATCAGTAACTGCTCGGGTCTTGAGAGTAAATATTATTTATTTATTTATTTTATTTATTGGATTTTTATGCCGCCCTTCTCCTTAGAGTCAGAGTGGCTTACAACATGCCCAGTCAACGAAGCGGTGGAAGTGATGTGCCGGTGCCTGGAGGCTGTTGGGGCCTGGATGGGTGTCAACAGACTCAAGCTCAACCCGGATAAGACGGAGTGGCTGTGGGTTTTGCCTCCCAAGGACAATCCCATCTGTCCGTCCATTACCCTGGGGGGGGGAATTATTGACCCCCTCAGAGAGGGTCCGCAACTTGGGCGTCCTCCTCGATCCACAGCTCACATTAGAAAAACATCTCTCAGCTGTGGCGAGGAGGGCGTTTGCCCAGGTTCGCCTGGTGCACCAGTTGCGGCCCTATCTGGACCGGGACTCATTGCTCACAGTCACTCATGCCCTCATCACCTCGAGGTTCGACTACTGTAATGCTCTCTACATGGGGCTACCTTTGAAAAGTGTTCGGAAACTTCAGATCGTGCAGAATGCAGCTGCGAGAGCAGTCATGGGCTTACCTAGGTATGCCCATGTTTCACCATCACTCCGCAGTCTGCATTGGCTGCCGATCAGTTTCCGGTCACAATTCAAAGTGTTGGTTATGACCTTTAAAGCCCTTCATGGCACTGGACCAGAATATCTCCGAGACCGCCTCCTGCCGCACGAATCCCAGCGACCGATTAGGTCCCACAGAGTGGGCCTTCTCCGGGTCCCGTCAACTAAACAATGTCGGTTGGCGGGCCCCAGTGGAAGAGCCTTCTCTGTGGCAGCACCGGCCCTCTGGAACCAACTCCCCCCGGAGATTAGAACTGCCCCTACTCTTCCTGCCTTCCGTAAACTCCTTAAAACCCACCTTTGCCGTCAGGCATGGGGGAACTGAAACATCTCCCCCTGGGCATGTTTAATTTATATATGGTATGCTTGTGTGTATGTCTGTTAGTATATGGGGTCTGTTTTAAATCTTTAAATATTTTTAAATTTGTCAAATTATTTATGATTTGTTTCCACGTGTTGTGAGCCGCCCCGAGTCTTCGGAGAGGGGCGGCATACAAATCTAAGTAATAAATAAATAAATAAATGTTAGCAATAGCACTTTTTAACAGAGCCAGCATATTGCCCCCACAATCCACAATATATATATAAGCCAAATATCACTCACTCATCATAAAATCTTCAGATCTGTAAAGCCCACAAACTTGAAACTTGGCTCCTAGGTGCTTGCTAAGAAGGGTTTTTTCAAAATGACTATCAGATCATTAGTATTTCTTACACAGTATTATATTAATTAACACACTGACGTTAAGGCATTAGATATTCTATGCCCTCTCCCCACCTAAAAAGAACTCAATTCCAACTGCCAGTTGCCTTATATTAACACACACTGATGTTACCCCTTCGCGAAACTGGGCACATGGCCATGGCCAATACATGCCTCATCCAGCCTGTGGGCTGCGAGTTTAGACATTCTACTTCCCCTCCCCACCTGAAAAGAACTCTGGTCCAACTGCCATTTGCCTTATATTAACATGCTCTGATGCTAAGGAGTTACACACATTTTACATAAATTTTCAAGCTTTAAGTGTCAATGTATCAAGCCCGATTGTAATTACTCAATAATTTTCAAGCTTTAACCGTAAATTTATCAAGCCCGATCACATAGCTTTGTAGTGAAGCATGGGTATCCAGTTATTAGTTATATATAAAGTCAACTTATATTTGAATTCCGTCCTGTCTTGTGATAACTTAAGTTATTCCCCAAAGAACTTGATACTTCTTCATGAAGTTCAGGCATTCAGAAGTTCTGAACCATAGACTACATTTGTTTCTTGAAAGGGAAGGAGAGAGAGAAGAATGCAGGGTAGTTGAGGCTCCAAAATGCCATTCTGTTTTTCATGATGTATTCTTATATTGACTATGTAGTATCTCAAATCAAGAATAATCTGAATATGCACAATGGATTAATCAAGAGCATTAATATTTACCTAGAAAACTAGCTGGCTTAATAGCTTGGTATGTCATTCTAAATCCAGTTCTTCCTTCTTTATTATCCGAGACAAATTTCAATCTTACGCTATTTGAACCAATCAAAATAGGCAGCGGCAGGTCCATTCCACACAATTTCCCTGAAAGGCAAAATGTAGAAATATTGATACTCACAGAGATGGTTGTTATTATTATTAGGGTCATGCATCCATCCTTGCAACTTTCAGAGACTAATTTAAAAAATATGTGGTCATTTGCTGAAACATTCTTGCCACTTTGACTGTAGAGGAATACAGTAATACCTCATGATACGAACTTAATTGGTGCAAGGAGGAGGTTCGTAAGACGAAAGGTTCGTAAGACGAAACATTGTTTCCCATAGGAAACAATGTAAAGTCAATTAATCCGTGCAACCAAAAAACCCCCCGCAAAAAACCGGCTTTCGGCGACTGCTGGGAAGCCGCACGGCTGTTTTAAAAGGTGACAGCCAGCCTGTTCGGGGTTCGGGGGGTGCTGGCAAGCCCCCCAGGCCGGCTGCGACCTTTTAAAACAGCCGTGCCACTTCCCAGCTGTCTCCTGAAGCTGAACGCTAAAGCCGAACTTCCGCGTTCGGCTTCGGGAGACAACTGGGAAGTGGCGCGGCTGTTTTAAAAGGTGACAGCCGGGCTGGGGGGCTTCCCAGCAACCTCCCGAACCGAACCCGGGGTTCAGAAAAATTTTGCCTCTTCTTACGAACTTTGTTCGAGTTACGAACCGGCGTTCGGGAGGCTTCTAGGAAGCCCCGCCGCCCGGCTGTCACCTTTTAAAACAGCCGCGCGGCTTCCCAGCAGTCTCCGAACGCCGGTTCGTAACTCGAAAAAAGTTCGTAAGAAGAGGCAAAATTTTTCTGAACCCCGGGTTCGTATCACGAGTTGTTCGTAAGACAAGGGGTTCGTATCTTGAGGTACCACTGTATATGGACGATTTTTCTTTCCATGCCTTAAAACCTACAGATTTAAATTTTCTTTGCAGATAATGTGGTTGTTCAGTTCAATAAAGTGTCAAGTAATGCTGACTTTTGAGTAGAAGATTGTTTTGATTGTCAAAGAAATGTCAACAATAGCAGAAACTTCTGTTTTAAATTAGAAGCCAGATTGTGGCAATACATTTGGAAGAAGAAACTTACCAATGAGTCTATCATCCATAGAAATCACTGACAAAGAATCATAGTCACAGAACGCATCTGGCTCCACATCAAAGTGAGAAAAATTCAACACTACATGTCTCCCTTCTGGAACAGATAAAGTCCAAATGCAGAGCCTAAATTGAGAAAACATGGAATGATTTCTAGTTGGAAAGTTAAGCTATTAATTAAGCACAGGTGCAAAAAAATCATAGAGAAAACAAAATTTTGTTTCTTCCACCCTCCCATGTATATTATATTTAAATCCAGTTAAATGCATGTAACCCTCCCCCCCATGCATATATAATAATAATTTTAGATCACTAACAAAACCCAGTGAGGCTTTAGATTTGCTTGTGAAAAACTTAATTCAAATAGCTTAAGAAGACTTTCACAGTCTAACAAAAGATAAGAAGAGTGTTATGAAATATGCATAAAGATGAATGTCTAGTACTATCAAAGATATACAAAAGACATAGTCACATAATACAGTTTTTTTTAAAGGTTCATTGCTTGCTTTGTTTACTGTATAGCCCACTACACAAACATAACTTTATTTATCATATTAAGCCACATTTGCTTAGCCATGGTTTAGCTGATAAATTATAATCAGCTTAGCTTGCACAAACTCGAGGCCACTATTTACAAATCACAATATCTGGCTCATATAACACCAATAAAGCATATTAAAGTTTAGAACTCATCCTCACATCTTGCTGCGGTGACACAGTTTTTAGAATGCAGTACTGCAGGCTACTTCTGCTGATTACCGGCTGCCTGCAATTCGGCAATTTGAATCTCACCAGGCTCAAGATTGACTCAGCCTTCCATCCTTCCGAGATCAGCAAAATGAGGACCCAGATTGTTGGGGGCAACACCAATGGTGGATTGCTCCCAGTTCAGACCAGTTCTTAGAACCAGTGATGGTGGTGGTGGTGGGAGGCTCTGCCCACCTGCCCGAGAAGCTTCTGCATATGCGCAGAAGCATCGTGTGTACAAGTGTACCTGTGAACCAGTGGCAATCTAATTTAGAATCCACCATTGGGCAACACACTGGTCTGTAAACCACTTAGAGGGGGCTGTAAAGCACTACAAAGCGGTATATAAATGTAAGTGCTATTGTTATTGCTCACTATAGCCCAAAGATGCCTCACTTACTATTTTAAAATGACATACCTTTAGAGGTTATCAAAATATTTTGGCAATTAATTGATAGTTGAGTCCCTGTGAATGACCACATTATTATTATTTTATTATTATTATTTATTGGATTTGTATGCCGCCCCTCCCCGCAGACTCGGGGCGGTTAAGATGCAAAAGATTTGCACAAAGACACATCAAATGTAAACAAATGTGTTTTCCTATCTTTCAAAACTCATTTTCTCCTCAACTCCAGCACCATTCCAAGCTATGAAGAGCCATTGCTTGAAGTTTTTCTCACTAGACATTTTTCCTCTTTCCACTGGTGCTCAGTTGGAGAAGTTAATTTATTAGAATCCTTTATTCGTTTTACTTAACTTGTCTTTGTTGAATCTATAAGGATAGTACTGATTTCCTGTAGCATATTCTGAGGGAGAATATGGCTAGCGTTTCAGGTACCAGAAATCTGGCATCATCATCACCGTCATTATCGTCATTACAAAATTAAAGATAAAAAGAATGAAGATTAATATGGCCGTGAGAAAATGCCCTTAATATATTGTATGAATGAAATCATACTTTTAATCTTCTGAATTCTGTCACTCTATTAGGGTTTACATAATGAAGAATTAAATATACAAGTAGTCCGCAACTTACAACCATTTGGTTATTGACTGTTTGGAAGTTACAACAGCCCTGAGAAATGTGACTTGTGACAATTTTCCATGCTTATCATCATTGTAGCATCACCCTGGTCATGTGATCAAAATCCAGTCACTTGGCAACTGGATCATATTTGTAGTGTTCCGGGGTCACATGATCACCTTTTGCTACCTTCCAACATGCAAAGTCAATGGGGAAGCCAGATTCACTTCTCAACCATGTTACTTACTTAACAGCTGCAGTGATTCACTGAACAACTGTTCCATAAAATGGAACAAAACTCACTTAGCAACTGTCTCACTTAGCAAAATTTGGGGCTGCACTATGATTGTAAGTTTAGTACTATTGCTGCAATAGAGTATGGCTTGAGAAGGGATCTGTGTGCAATAATCCAGGGTAAATGGGCCAAGAAAATGGTAAATCAATAAATATTTGTAGTTTAACTACTTACTGATTATCCTGATAAAAAGGCTTTGGGAATTCAGGAAAAACCAATTTTCCCTCACTGCCAGAAAGTGCACCATCTTGAATATTACACGATGCTGTATTGTAAATATATAATATGTTATAATGGAACTCTTCAATTAAAATGAATACTTATTGATTTTTTATTTTTTTTTATAGCTGAACTCTCAAGAGTTCAAATTCTTGGATCTCTAGCCAGAATAATCATTGCTAGGAATTTTGAAAGTTGACATCCAGCATGTATAATAGACTATATCCCTCACTTTTTCTTACTTTAAGCTTGTGTTTATTTTGTATTTTTACTTCCTTAAAAATAAAGTAGCAGTATAGAAATCCAGAGGGAAAGAGCTTTTTTTTTTACATTTAAATTTTACTGGGAGGAAAAATACCATGTTGCAAACAAGGAGTGACGTTTCTCTATTATTTAAGATAAGAAAATGTCTGTGTGGATTTAAAGCTTCTATAGGGGAGATCCAAAAACGCTCACACAGAAAAGTTTGCAGGTTTCCAGGACTTTCAAAGAAGTTTGGGGAACCTTTGCAGGAACTCAGCCTGTACCAGAGAGATATGTTGTGTTACACAGCTACAACACTTCCATATAACTCTTTGCCAATTGTGAGAGAAAAAGACAAGAGACAGCATGTCACCCGGGATGCCCTAATACAATGCTTGTCAAATAGGATAACAAAAAATAAAAATGTAATCATGCTTTGAGTAAAATTCAATTTTGTAGAATTAGAGGAGGAAAGCCGCTTAACTCCAATAATTAAGGACTTGTTTCATTTCGTGTTCCGTTTGGTCCAGAGCTTAAAAGGAGTTCTGGAGACCAAATAAGCCAGCAGAGCTCCCATACATAAAGATTATTTCACAAACCAATCTATAAAATAAAGGCAGCGAAAACATGAGTTCAAGAGATAAAGAAAATTCTTAAACATTAATTTCAAGGGATGGCAAGGTTTATCCCACTGAAATTCTTATCAAATGAGGCTGTGCACAAGGTATTGCAAATTAATCAGCATGACAGCAGTGAGCAGCTAGTAAAACTAAAAGTAAAACTTAAGAATAGCCATGTACATTCTTAAAGTTCATCTTTGTTCTTCCTTTCTTATAACAGATTTAACAGATTAACAGAATTGGAAGGGATCTTGCATGTCATCTAGTCCAACCCCTGTTCAAGCAGGAAATCCTACATCTGCCTCTATCTAGGATCGAACTTACAACCTCCTGATTGTGAGGCAAGAGCTCCACCTCTAGGCCACAATTTCAAGAACTCCTTATTTAAATGTTACCAACTTCAATTATCTAATTATATTCAACATTTATAAGGAAAAGGGATATTACTTACTTTAAAAATCTGTTGAATTAAGAAACTGTATAAATATATATATATTTAAAAATCTGATTTCACATTTTAATTTTGCACTGACTGGAAATATCAAATGAAAGCACAAAGTTTACCATAAAACATCAATCTTATTAAGACTATTCAAATTTTTAAAAAATCTTAAACGCTATACTCACCTACAGAACTTTTCATTTTCACATCTAATTAAAAGAAATGAAATAGATTAGTTACAAACTTTTCGTTTTTATAAAGCATCAAAACTGTCACGGTGAATTTGCAGCAGCAAAATGTAACTTTCTTTGGGCCCGAATCTCTGTCTTTCAATTAAAGAAAATTGTATATAGGCAAAATTTGACTTGCAACCATTCGCTTAAAAGGTGATTTATAATCTGCAGTCAGATTATTGTGTTTTGTGATCTTCCCAGTCATTTACTGTCAACTGGGGAAGCCAAATTCTCTTTGCGACTATGCAATTTGCTTAACAATCTTTCTGCGCCAGTTCAGGAAGCTCAAACTGCCCAAGGAGCTGCTGATACAGTTCTACAGAGGAATCATTGAGTCTGTCATTTGCACCTCTATAACTGTCTGGTTTGGTGCTGCAACCCAACAAGACCGACACAGACTTCAGATGATAATCAGAACTGCAGAAAAAACAATTGCTGCCAACCTGCCTTCCATTGAGGACCTGTATACTGTACGAGTCAAAAAGAGGGTGGGGAAAATATTTACTGACCCCTCACATCCTGGACACAAATTGTTTCAATTCCTACCCTCAAAACGTCACTACAGAGCACTGCACACCAAGACAATTAGACACAAGAACAATTTTTTTCTGAACGCCATCACTCTACTAAACAAATAATTCCCTCAACACTGTCAGACTTTCTACTAAATCTGCACTTCTATTCTACTAGTTTTCTCATCATTCCTATCACTGTATGACTGTAACTTGTTGACTGTATGACTGTAACTTGTTGCTTATATCCTAAGATTTTTATTAATATTGCTTCTTCATTGCTTATTTGACACCTATGACAATCATTAAGTGTTGTACCACATGATTCTTGACAAATGTATATTTTATTTTATGTACGCTGAGAGCATATGCACCAAGACAAATTCCTTGTGTGTCCAATCACACTTGGCCAATAATATTATATTCTATTTTATTCTATTCTATGATTCACTTAACATCTACATGATTCACTTACTTGTTGACTTGCTTAATGACTGTGGTTAAAAATGTAATAAAATTAGGTCTGATCACATGATGATTTGCTTAATGATGGCATTGTTTAGAGACTAAAATTCCAGTCCAAATTGGAATTTGACTGAAATAGAACTATTACCCAGGCAGAGTTTGAAGTTGAATATTGCTATTACGGTAAAGTAAAACCAATGGCATTTGTAACAGTGCAGTGCAAAAGTTGTATACTGTCTTCCATCACTACCAACAAAGAACCTCCCACATTACCTTCCCATAATGCACAACTAGTCTCTTACAACAAAGAGATTAGGAGAACAAACTTGGAACTATTTCATGTACATACATTTTGTTGTATAACCAAACAAAATGAAAAATGTTACATGTACAAAATACCCAATGCCATTCTGACATTTTTTTTCTTAATATTGCCAATTTTCCCAGTACGTTGCAATGGAATGGCATTCACTAATGCACAAGGTGGGAACTTGTGGCTTTCTACATGTTGCTGAACTACAAATGTCAAAAGCTATAATGGTTGGAGCTGCTGAAACTTGTAATTCAGTGACTTTTGGAAAGCCACAGGCCTTCTAATGACTCTTTATCAAGATGAATCTTTCTCCTTACACTGAACATTTCTCCAAATCTGGTCTAATATGATGAAAGAAAGCCTGCCACCTTCTGGTACACATCTGAGTAAAACAGAGAAGGCAGAGCAAAGAAAAGCATGGTTTCTGAAGCAGACCCTTCTCATATAAAACCAGATGTAGTCTGACATTATAACCCAGTAAGCACAAAACATAACATAAATCATAAGACAACAGAACTAAGCACCAACTTTCAACATTTTTGTCAAGTAATGTGATGGTATATGACAGTAATGGCAAACCTTTTTTTCCCTCGGGTGCCTAAAGAGCATGTGTGTGCGATATCGCGCATGCGCAAGTGCCCACACTCATAATTCAATGCCTGGGGAGGGTGAAAACAGTTTTCCCCGTCCCCCGGAAGCCCTCTGGAGGCCAGAAATGGCCTGTTTCCCAACTTCTGGTAGGCCCAGTAGGCTCATGTTTCACCCTCCCCAGGCTTCAAAGGTTTCCCTGGAGCCGGGGGATGATAAAATCACCCTCCCCATCCCCCGGCGGTTCTCTGGAAGCCAAAAACACCCTCCCAGAGCCTTGTGTGAGTTAAAAATCAGCTGGCCGGCACACACATGCACTTTGAAGCTGAGATGGGGCAATGGCTCACGTGCCAGCAGATATGGCTGCGTGTGCTACCTGTGGCACCCGTGCCATAGATTCGCCATCACTGGTATATGAGAAAACTTTTGGAGAATGAGTCAGGAGACACTCCCAAGGCAATGGTTAGATGAGAGACAGCATGACTTGCAAAGGCTCAAAAGAGATCCTCCCTAGTTTCTTCGGCTGAAAAGGAGGCAGGTGCAGGGAGGACTTTATTTTTCTCAAATCTGCAAGATTCTATCAATGCAGCTTTACAACAGAGGTGGGTTCTTACCATTTTGGACAGGTTCTATAGAATAGGTAGTAACTTGGCGGTCTGGGTCACTGGAACCGGCAGTGACCCAGGCCTGCTACACCCTGGATTGGTTCCCTTGGCAACTCCATAGGCAGGTGTTTCCCAACCTTGGCCACTTGAGGATATCTGGACTTCAACTCCCAGAATTCCCCAGCCAGCATTTGCTAGCTGGGGAATTCTGGGAGTTGAAGTCCAAATATCCTCAAGTGGCCGAGGTTGGGAAACACTGCCATAGGTGACACCATCTTGTTTTTTGCTTCTGGGTATGCACACGCCCATGTGGCACATCCCTGAGTGAACTGACAGCAACACTATCTGGAACCCACCCCTGCTTTACAATAAGGTAGAATTAGCTTATGTGGTTGTGATAACTATCTGGTTAATCCCGCAAGGCTGACAAAGGATGAGAAATATTTCCTCAAAAGACTAAGCATAGGCATTTTTGTTTTTGTTTTGCAGGATGGGGGAGAATAGTTTTGAAAGGTGAGTAAGTTTCTACTCTTAATGCAAGTCATTAAGGTAAAATGCTACTATCAATGGCATGCTAATTGTTTTGAAATAGTCACCTCTGTATGTCTGGACTTTGTGAAAAGGTGTTATGTTTGTTTAAAGTTACCTTTTTTGTTGTTCCCTTTCTGTCCCAGCTAAAATCCTTCCCACCTGTGATTATTGTATTTAAGTTTAGTTTGCTGTCTTCACTTTGTTGGGGTTTTTCCCCTCTCTTTTGTTTTTTATTGCACACACATGATGGCGTATTATGTGCCCACTTGTTTAGAATATTTTTATTGTTAGGAAAGCATAGTTACTTTGGTGTTGAACCAGAAAGGTAATGTGTATTTTGTGGGTTTGCTTTTGATTAAAAACTGTTTCTTTTAACTTTTACATTGAGAGATTGAATTATTAACAAATTGATGTTAATAATGAGATAAATCACAGTATTGGTGATAGTTTGTTACTACCGGCATCTACATGCTTCTGAATCCAAGGGAGCATTTTGGCCAGATCCGTAAAAACTCCTGGAGTTCCTCTTTTCTCATACTTCCTTTGCAGATTATAAATCCAGCTTCGAGCACACCCTATGCCCCATGAAGTCACTCCAATCAGGGTCCAAGAACCATGTTCACGTTGGCACACAAGTGAGCCACCAGAATCCCCCTGCAGGAGAAACATATTTTTTTTTTAATTCGAAAAGGAGGCACATCTCAAACAACATGTGCAGTTCTTTAGTTATTGGATCTTAAACATGCAAACTGGTGGGACAGCTCATTTCAGCCATGCCACATAATAAAGTTTCATAAAACAGGCAGTGTTACCTAGGGAATAAATTATGTCAGGACTTAACGTCTGAAAGGCTTCCCCAAAAAATTGATCCTGGCAAGGGAGAGGAATCCATATGAGATCCAATTGAGGTGAGAAAATATAATTGGCCAGTCTTTATCATATATAATAAAATATAATTGGCCAGTCTTTATCAAAGAATGGGTGCCTTTTTGATGCCTTTAAGTTTGCAATAAATATGTCAGGACTGTGGATTAAAGAAGAATAGATAAAGTATTGGATCCTACTGCTTGAATAATATGTCCTGTAAGGATAGGAGTGAACTGCTTTGAAATTTGATTCTGTAGAACTGTGTAGATGGGGCCAATATGTAGAGTTTCGACTGTGAGGAAACTATTCTCTCTAAATTGTTCAAGGATGCTTCCCTATTCATCAAAATGCATACTATACACCTGTTCTTTGTATGACTCCATTACTGCCTACCATTGATTTTGAGTTCTATCAACATCCCAGCTGCAATACTCCCTCTAGCTTGGCCTATGAAAATATGAATTTCAGTATATGTATCTTCAACTTACAACCACAATTGAGGCCAACATTTCTATTCTTAAGTAGGACATTTGGTAAGTGAGTTTTGCCCTGTTTTACAATGCTTCTTGCCACAGTTATTAAGTAAATCACTGGAGTTGATAAGTGAGTAATCAGGTTGTTAAGTGAATCTGGCTTCTCCATGGACTTTGCTTGTTAGAAGGTCACAAAAGGTGATCCCATGACCATGAGACAAGCAATGGTCATAAAAATGAACTGGTTATCAAGCATTTAAATTTTGATTAGTTGATCATGGGGATGCTGCAAACTGTGAATAAAGGCCACAACTCACATTTTTCAGTGCCGTTTAATTTTGAACAGTCACTAAATGAACGGTTGTAAGTTGAGGACTATCTGTACTTTGAAACTGTAATTTACATTTGTTCTGGACACTATTCATCCTGTAAGTTCTCAAAGTATTACAGTATTACTTCTAGAAATTTTAAATAGGTAGGTAAATTTACTATTATGAGCATAAAAGATGATCTCTGAATAAAGATGGAGCATCATAAATTATTCCCCAAAATCCTGTTTTGAGCTTTGGTAGCACATGTACAAGTATTACTCAGTGGTTCCCACTATTCCCAGAAGGCAGAAAGGCTAAAAATGACTGGCTACAATAGCTACAATCAAGAGATTATCTCACCGTGAAACTAAAAAACTGAGTCATTGAAGCATTATTATCATTTCCACTACGATACACTAGAATGACTATCCACCTGAAAAGACTAAAATAGATTGTTCTTATTCACATTTCTTACCTATTTTTAATGCTCTAATAAAAGCTACATTCTACCAAGTCATGTACAGTGGTACCTCATGATCCGAACTTAATTGGTTCCAGGAGGAGGTTCGTAAGGTGAAAAGTTCGTAAAATGAAACAATGTTTCCCATAGGAATCAATGTAAAAGCAAATAATGCTTGCAAATCCTTTAGGAAAATCCCAAACTTTAGAAGGGAGGTGAACAGAGGGCAGGGAGGAGCAGCTAAAGGGGGCAGGTGGAAGAAGCAAGGCTAGGCTAAAGGGTGAGTGGGAAGGAAGAAAGGCAAGGGGGCGCCCCTCCCTTTTCTTTCTTCAAAAGACACCCTTTCAGTGCCTCTGCAAGCATGTTGTTCTCTGCAAAATCTTTCCCCCTCCAAGCAGCCCCTCCCTTTTCTTTCTTCAAAAAAAGGGGGAAAAAGAAACCCCTTCATCCCAGCAGCAGCTGCTTGGGTTGGTAAGGTGAAAATAGTTTGGAAGAAGAGGCAAAAAAAATCTTAAACACCAGGTTCGTATCTTGAAAAGTTCGTTAGAAGAGGCGTTCATAAGATGAGGTACCACTGTATCTGATTTTTCTAGCTCAGGGCTGACTACATATTCTTCAGTGGCTAATCTAAAAGCCTTGCTTCGAGTTTCCACCTGGGAATGAACCTGAAATCTTTTATTAATGAGCCATGGCTTTTCTTCCTTTTTTAAAAAAATATTTTTTACTAAGTTGCAAAGATAGACAAAACATACATTACATGTAACATTTAGTGGAGCAACAATCGCTCCTCTCAAAGTAGAAGTCATCTTTATATTTGTAATAAGTAAAAAAGAAAAAAAATTAACTCTATCATTGTTTATAAAATACTTAGAAATATTAATTGTAAGATGATAAGTAAAAACACATCTAAAACATTTTAAAATATATAGAAATTTTAAGATTGTAACTTAAAATGAACTATGAAGAAAAAAAAGAGGAATAGTAGAAGAGGAAAGAAGGAGTTTATCTTTATATTGTAAATAATCACTATCTAATACAATATAACTACTAGGTACAAATATATTTAAAGTAGTGTAAAAATAAGGTTATCTCTGTTTCTTTGTACCCCACCAGATATATACCTTTTGCCAAACCTCATAAAATTCTGATTCTTCTTGGTTTTTCAACCATGGCTTTTCTTCCTAAACGCTTCCTTTGGAATTTTTCTAAAAGTCCCCAAATGGACCTAAAACTGCTATAATATTACAGTATTGTGTATCATTATCATCATCATCATCCACAACAATGTTAACATTACCACCAATACCACCATGATCGTAATCATCACCACCAGTACTGTATTCTCCTCCTCAATAAATCTATTGATATATAATTTACCAACCTGGCAAGCATCTTTTCCTCCATCTGGAAATCCAGCACACATTATAGTGTGACTTTGGATAGGCCTCCTTAGAGTTGACAAGGCTCTAGAACATTGAGTCTGGTCTAAGATGGGCAATCTGACTTCGTGCAGAATGTCAGGGAGGATCCCATCTGAAAACAAAACCAAACCCTTAGGAAGTTGTATAACAGTTGCATAGCAAGTTGTCTTATCGTTATATTCCATCAAGTTCAGGATTTTTCATTCTAGTTAGAAATAGGTGTCAAGTGTCTCAAGCCAAGTTCTCTGTTTACTGTCTGATCCTTTTTTAAACTGGGGTTTTATGGACTGGACCACTAGCCCTCAAGAGTACTTAATGTATGTTGTGCCATTTTCTGCCTCCACAAAAAATTCAAGCATGAATTGGAATGGTGAAAGACTACAATGTGAATTCCTCCTCCACTACTTTCAACATTATATTTGTCTGCAAAACATGGCTGAATACATCACTCCCTGACTTCATTATTGTAGAATAAAACTATCATGTTTACCTGTCTGATAGGGAATTCCGAAGAGGAGGCGGTGTTGCTATCTTTTACAAAAAGTCCTTAAATCTAAAAAATATCTAAGTTGCATACAAACATCAGCTGGCTGGCACACACTGAGCTGAGCTAGGGCAATAGCTTGTGTGCTGGCAGATATGGTTCTATCCACAGGTGGCATGTATGCCATAGGTTTACTATCACAGCTCTAAAACCATCTCTATCCATTGGATCAGATGGGCTACATACCTACTTTCCACTACCCTAGCAGAACCATTGACCATAAGTTTTGATAAATCTTTCAGGACCTATGGTCACTAGTCACAGTCTTCAAGAAAGGAGACCCCAGCCTAGTTGAAAATTGCAGACTAATCTCTTCATATTACATCAACTGCAAAGTCATGGAATCAATCCATTAGACTGCACTTAGAGACAAACAAGCTACTCTCTCACAAACAATTTGGTTTCAGAAAAAAAACTATCCTGCAAGCTACAACTTCTATTCTCTAAAAACATATGGACTACACAACTCGATCAGGGCAAAGCAATAGACGCAATTTACATAGACTTCTGCAGAGCCTTTGACTCCGTGGCACACAACAAACTACTTCTAAAAGTAAAATCTTATGGCATTTCTGGACCTCTACACAAATGGATTACAGCATTCCTGTCAAACAGACAACATGGTCAAAATGTTTTGAGGGAGATTTTCCACTTTTTTCAATTAATTATATCGGAACTCGCTTAGGTGCATCTAGAAATGTCTGTGACGCATGGGTAATCCATGGCAAAAAATAATCAGAACACAAAATACAAACCAGATAATCACAACCTTGTTGACAATTCTCACTCATTAAGAACCTTGGAGTACTCATCTCTAATGATCTAAGTGCCAGAGCCCACTGCAACAGAATTGCTAAGAAGGCAGTAAAAATGCTTAACCTAATCTTGCGTAGCTTCTTCTCTGGTAATATTGTACTTCTAACTGGAGCATTTATTATTATTATTATTATTATTATTATTATTATTATTATTATTATTAATTAGATTTGTATGCCGCCCCTCTCTGAGGACTCGGAGCGGCTCACAACAAAAACAATACAAATCCAATACTAAAACAATTTAAAACCCTTAATATAAAAACAATCATACACGTCATACAGACCATGCGTAAAGGGGAAGCAGCCCAGGGGAATCAATTACCCGATGCCTGATGAGAAAGATGAGTTTTGAGGAGTTTGCGAAAGGCAAGGAGGGTGGGGGCAGTCCTAATCTCCGGGGAGAGCTGGTTCCAGAGGATCGGGGCCGCCACAGAGAAGGCTCTTCCACTGGGTCCTGCCAGATGGCATTGCCTCTGTGGGACCTAATCGGTCCCTGAGATTCGTGCGGCAGAAGGCGGTCCCGGAGATATTCTGGCCCGATGCCATGAAGGGCCTTATAGGTCATAACCAACACTTTGAATTGTGACTGGAAACTGATCGGCAACCAATGCAGACTGCGGAGTATTGGTGTAACATGGGCATACCTAGGGAAGCCCATGATTGCACTCGCAGCTGCATTCTGCACGATCTGAAGTTTCCGAACAATCTTCAAAGGTAGCCCCATGTAGAGAGCATATAAAACATTTGCTGGACCAATACTCAAATACAGCTCATCTGTCTGTAGGACATTAATACAATTGAGAATGTCCAGAGATATTTCATGAGACGAGCACTACGCTCCTCTGTTCACAACAGAATACCTTATGCCACCAGACTTGAAATTTTGCATCTAAAATATTTAGAACTCTGCCACCTTCGATCTGACCTTCAGCTTCAACTGCGACAATACACGAGCTTGCAATAAATACAAACCTAATGTAAACTTCAGTAACAGTGATCACTGCCTGGAATACATTACCTCACTCTGTAGTTTCTTCCCCAAAACCCAGAAACTTTAATATTAAACAGTCTACTGGTGAAGTCTGTAAGGGATGTGCATAAGCACACCAGTGTGCCTACCATACCTGTCCTAAAGTTCCCATATACTGTATTCATAAAATATTATGTACTCAAAACCATGCTTATACTTCTTATATATTCATATTAATGTTCATACTTTGTATGTAATCTTATACATTCTTGACAAAATGAATAAATA